>NC_083620.1:17137399-18337399 GCF_963584025.1 Labrus mixtus
ATGACAGTTTCAATTTAGTAGCTGCTTCCTCATTTCTTGTTTTTTCTTTCGTTTTTTACTGGTGCTCTGCTGCTTTTCGTGGCCCATTACCTCCACCAACAGATGATCGGTGGGAACGTTTGTGTTGCGTTCACCACACATTTGTCTCACGCCCTTCTGCAGTTGGCAGGTATTCCAGTCATGCTTGTGAGTGCATACATGCATCCGTGCGTGCGTACTAGTAGAGCATGATGCGAAAATAAAATGGGCACACGCTTTTTTCCCATAATATGACTGCACTTTTAAAAAGGTCTAACAAAAGTATTTCTTTTTTAAAACCAGAGCCAGAACAATACATCTATTTCAGGTGTCAGAGTGTTTGTGGTTTACAAACAAACACACCATCACACCAAACTAAATGTCCCTTCTGTCCAATGATGAGTGTTTATCCTCATTAATTACTGACATACCGTAAGGATAAAATAATTACTTGACATTAACAATGAGGTCAATATTTTGTATATTCTAATTTTAAGACTTACATATAAAGGCAGATAAAAGGGGAGAATACAAGTGAGCTGCACTGAACAAAACTTAACAATAACATTGTATACTGGATGTTCCAGCGTTATTTTACATTTAAATTATAGACTTAGATATCAATTTATGTTTCATAATATCTTTGTGTGGTTTCAAGGAAACTGACCACATAATAAATCCTCCCCAATATTTTCCTTTTCAACAAAATTTTTCTCAACCTCCACTTTCCTGTCTCCATTTTCACTCCCCCCTCCCAGTTCACTCTCATCGTAATTGGTTTCACAGCCTTACAGGCTGATACAGACACAAATCTATTTCTAATCACAAGCTGCATCGGACTTTCTTTTCATCTCTGCAACTAATATAATTTCCTCAACCTAACGATAATTGTCTCACCCGAGCAATTCTTTCGTAGGATCATTTCTGTCCTGATAATTGTACCTTATCATGGTTCTTATGACTAATTATCTATCAGCCTTATCTCCTGCCTTTACCAGCGTGAATACAAAGATTTGGTGGAATAAAGTGAAAGAGGGATGTATGGAGAGTTTTGTTAAGGTTTTGAGGGATGTTAGCGAGGGATCAGCAATTTCAACTTTGAGTTGTGACTCAAAATCTTCTACTGATATTCTTCTAGTGAAGCTCTAGCGTAAGTTAATTCAGGAAGACCATATAATTGCCTTCACGATCGGGTCTTTCTCATTCATTAACATTTTTCCACGCTCACTCACGTTTCCGCTGTCATTCTCGAGCTGTCATTGGATAATCAGCTGTCTTGTCAGCGATACTCATCTAACCAATGGCATGGCGTTCCTCCCTCATTTTCAACCTATCATCATAATTCACTTGTCTCTCCTGATTCAACTGGCATTATTATAAAAAAGGTTTCAGAAGGCTGAGTTGACGATCCACAGATGAAGTATTTCTTTGTGTTACAACGGAAGAAAAACAGTGCAGTCTATGAAAACACAGAGGGAGTTATGTACTGGAAGGTGCATCCAAACTAAACCTTTTCATCATTATTTGAGTATTTCCTCATATTGACTAAACCTGTAAATGTGTAGTTAGGGTGACCTGGAAACAATGTGAATGTGTCCTTTAAGTCCTGGTGATGCTATGCAGAGTTTAATTTTTGCATAACATGCTGTCTTTTGTTTTGTCTTACTACATATTACAGTATAAAAGACAAAGATACAAGATATAGATATAAGAGATCACTACAAAAACCTGACATGTTAGCAATGTTTTGTTGCAAGTTCCTTAGGCAGTGCTTTTTCCCTGGATGGTTTTAATGAACAACACAAAGCAGATTCCTCAGTTTAATTCCCAGCATATTGCAGTCACATCCTTACTGTCAAGCTCTTTGACTGTGTTTTATCTTTTTCATTTTTATTCATTATGTAACTGTTGACTTGTAAAGGAATTTTTTTTAGAGATGCTGTCATGCCCTTTCATGCCTAACAAGAGCTTTAAAAAAAGAAAATCCCAAGCCTTCATAACCACTGTCAGTTTTCAAGAACTCAGACTTCTTCAGGACACGTTTCCTTACGAAGGACACTCACTTAGGAAAATTGTGAATTCTTTAATAGGGTCGCGTACATCTCACCTACAGTACATTTGAATGTCACTGCATTGATTAAATTATTTTACCCCTTAACAAAGGATTGTGCACGTGTAGCAGCAAGGACTGTGAATGTTAAAAAAGGGCAGACTATGGGCGCTGGTAGCAACGTGGTTAAAGCGTGTGACCCATGAACAGAGGCTATAGTCCTCCAAGCGGAAGGCCGGGGTTTCAATCTGACCTTTGGCTCCTTTCCTGCATGTCATTCCTCACTCTATCTGTCCTATCACTAAATAAAGCCCTAAAAAGCCCCAAAATTAATCTTAAAAAAAGGAAGGGCAGACTAAAGATGAATTCACATTATGTCACAGAAACAACAAATTGGCAGCTATTCATGCACAATTAACTGAAGGTGTTAAACAACTAGATTTAATACACTTTAAATGGATGTGTGCAGTGGGAACCCTGTTATGTCCATATTGCATGTGCACACAGTAAATGTTTGTAACATAGAGTACACTTCAGCACCAAAAAACAATAATTTGGCATGTTTGAGCCCAGCAGACAGCTAAATTAAGAAAAGTTACAAGAGGAGGGGCACATCAAAGCCTCTATGATGGGAGAAGCCAAATTTGGAGAGAGGCTGTGAGAGAATAAAGAAAGGGAGTGAAGGAGTTAGTGAGGAAAGAGAACTCCTGGTAAAATGAGTAAGAATTGCTCGGGGGCATCAGTCTGTGTGTGTACCCTGCAGATGCCCTGCGCTGTCTAATCTTATTTATTTGTCCGCTCTACATCCTTACTTACAGTGCTTGAGACTGCTCTCGCTGCTGGCCTGATAGCTGGTGCTAGTTTATAAAAACAACCCTCTGCTCTCTTTCTGCTGCATTCACAATCTCCAATAGTGTTCAGATTAGATCACCAGGCTGTGACCTGTATCTGATGATAATGATGATAATAATCGTGTCCTGCTCCAAGGAAAGAAGGCCAATGACCAATTACAGATTCAAGGTCTCACACAAGGGATATCTAAGCGAGTGAATACCTGCAGAATGCTTCAATGTTAGCCAGTAACCACTCAATAACGTACTCTTATTTCTATCATCTTCTACTGTGTTTTTTTACTGTGTTCTTCTTTATTTTTGTCACCATTTCCAAAACACTTCTGCGCATGTCATTCAGTAGGATGTGCTAACGCTATCAGCTGCCAACTTGTCATTATAGTTTTGTACCTTGCTAAATTGTTTAAATGTCTTTTATCTCTTTGTGACCTGTCCTGTCTCCGATTAAATCACTGACATTTTTCGTACACTTCTTCAATATTTGTAGCAGGAACACTGGTAACAAATTACACTGAAACGTTTTGGCTTGTGGCCTTCATCAGGGTAGGACACGTGTTGCTGGAGTTTTTTGACCTCTTCAAACCTTTCACACTTCATGCATTGTGGTAGTTGGTGAAGTTGTACCAGAAAATCCCACTCTGCTTCTTCAATATTTGTACCAACCAGACCATCCCACGACCCAGGGGCTGCACTGTATGATATTAACAATGCATGTGCAAATTTGCATATAGGATTTGGTCCAACCCAATTGATAGCCAAGCTATTTTGTGTTTGGGTTAATTCCCACAGTGTGGACTTTATTCCCGTGTCTAATGAAGCAAACATGTGACTTGTTGAGGTTATCAAACACTGGATCACAGTCTGCTTTTGGACAAGAAGAGCAAATTATTGTATTTTATCTCCTTATTTCCCTCATGATTTCGATATATTTTTTCAAATATATTTTCCACTCCTTTCATTTCCTTGAAGTTGTTATTTGTTAACTTATTAAAAAAGGCCATGCCTGCTGTGGGGTTCCCCATGATAGTGGGGGTCCTCTGCGGTTTTTGGTTTTGTTCTCTGAATAACTGCCTGCATCTACAGTTTGATTCAAATGTCTTATATTGTCTTAATGAATTACTTCTTTCTAGCTTGGAATTAGCCAAGCATATCAGCCAGTGTTTTTAGTTATGACCATGGACTTAGAAATCTGCACCAGAGCTATTATCAAAACAAATAAACATGGATGAACAAATCTACAAGTTAGATGTATTGAGGCTGTTGGACATTGACTGATAAAACCAGATAGTGGCAAAGAGGTGATTAGTACTCACTGATAATTCTAGACAAGAAAGCTGCCCCATAGACTCTGGAAAAGTTGAATTTATCTTATGCCCGCCCATGGTGCTTGATTCAGTGCTTATTGTAGTTCCTGCTTGAATCACCACGAGTGGGGATTAAAGAAAACAAGCTGAGAAGTTTAGCATTACTGTCACACAGCTTGGAGTTCACTGTGAGGATTAAAGAATGAATTGTTAAATATTCACTAAAACCCTTACAAAAATAGTGTGTTTAAGATAATACCCAAAAGCCAGCTTCAATCAACTCCACAAGGAGCTGATAACATCTGCAGAACACAAAAGCATTCATCCTCAGTAAAAAGTCAAAGAATGGATATAGACTGTAAGACCAAGCATGGTGAGACAAAAAATACTGGTTGTAAACATACGAGAAAGGGATCAAGGAGAAAGTTGACCAATTTCCTTGTCCATGGAGGCTACTGAGGACATGCAATGCAAACACACACAAAGAAAAACTCAGGCAAACAATTCACAAGCTAGAAATAAGAAAGCAAACACACAGGGTCCCAAGAAAGAGTGACACTTAAGGAAAGACCCACATTTCTTGAAGATGGAGGATCGGATCTAAAACATCTGGGAGAAGACACTGGCAGACAGGGGAGATAGAGAGGTCCCATGACAGGTGATGGTCCAGCACAGAGAAACCAGAATGAAAAGAGAGGCCAAGGAGGGGAAGAATAAGAATGAGAGAATGAAGTGGAGGCACACAGCTAAGATGTTCATGTACGTTGGGGACCACAAACTAAGTAACAGAGATAGGGTGGATTTCAGAAAAGTCTGCAGTATTATTATCCTTAGGAGAAAAACTTCTAAGATTTGCAGAGACTGAGAGTTGCAAGGGAAAGGTGACAAGAGTTTTGAATTTGGATTCGGCAGCAGACAGGTTGCTTCAGAAGGAGTGCAAATGATAGCCCATGCAGCCACTGATTAATTTTAAACTCTGGGGACTGAGCTGAGATTTGTATTCTGACAGCTGAAATAGGAAGTATTTTGACTTTTAAGAGGTTAATGAGCAATTTTGCAAATTGATAGTTTTGTACTTAGAAAGAAGCAGAAGTCTGTTCCGACATGGATACTGAGGAAATGAAGGGAAGCTACAATGGTGTATAATATAAAAAGTGAATGGAAGAGGACCACGAACAGAACCCTGAGGTACTACATTTCTCACATGTGAACATTTAAATGAAGCGTCTCTGTGGGAAACACAATAAATTAAGACATACCACATGAGGCCGCGGCCATAAACCTCTGGATTCTATGATGTCAAAAGCCACACTTAAATCGAGTTGTACAGTAGAGGGACTGATGTTGCAGGGTAATCTACAGTATGCAGAGTCACAATAACAATAAAAGCCCAATTTTTTAAAAAAGGGAAGTTAAAGTTGTATTAGTTGTAAGAAGACTATCTGAGATTTTACTCATCAATATGTCTTCATTGATTGTGCAATCTCACTCTTCCTGTCAACAAATTGAAAGTACAGTACACCTGGTAATTACTCATCAAGTGATGGAAAAAAATTTAGACTAATGTGGTGAGATGTAAATACTTAAGCCCTGTCATGACAAGGACAAGCTAGTGCATTTAATTCAGTGATCTACCACTGAATATGAAAGTCTGGGCAATCAGATATGAATCTATCAAAGGTAAGTGGGTTCAAACTAAGTAACCCCAAGAGTACCAAGTTCCAGGCCTCAATTGGTTGAATATTGAAATAACCAATAACCAATTTAAATCTCACCAGAATAACTAAAAGGCCAGAGATTAAATCTTCAAATACTTCAACAGATCAGAGTCTGTTGCCTTGGATGAAATCGATGCGTCATTGAGTCAAAGTTTTGCCTCTTTGAAAGAACTCTGTCTATATTAATCAAACCCCAGGCTGAGACAAGTTCAAGTAAGGATTTTGAGCTGGATATAAAGATCGCAGGGATATCAATTATATCCCTAGGTTGCAATTTAGAATCAAAGCACAGAGTTGTGCTTATAGAAGATATTAGAATAGACACCTGTCCAGAAAATCGAAAATATAACAAAGGGGATGTCTGAGCATTTGGCCCTCCCCCCAAGCTGGTGTCATTTTATCTATGTGTAACTCAATATATGCAAACTTTGGTTTGCTGTAGTAATTGGTCTCATTTGAGTGAATTACATATTCTTGTTTATCATACACTCCTTAGCCACTTTGTAGGACATTTTATAAAGACCAAAAAGGGTTAATGGTTCCAATGTTAGGTCCCAAGTTTGTGCCAGTCATGAATGCATTGTTAGGTAACTCATTAGGTTTTTGATCCAAAATAATATATACTTAATAGCATTCAGTATTGTGAGGGCACTCTCTCTAGCTTCTCACTGAGTTTGGTGAAGAAATCAGTGCACAGTCAGGTGTGTTCATGGCTGATTGGCCTTGATTAAGAGCAGGTGTGGGGAGCTTATACGCTTGGACTCCAGTTCTCTGTGCTGACTCATTACCTTCAGAGTTAGTGAGAGGTTGTCCCTGTGGTTTCTCTGACTGTCTGTGTGTGCATACACACAAAGGACTTTCTGTGTGTGTTTTTTACATTGCTGATCTCTCAGTGAATAACTTGGGGTGCTGGGTAGTTTTGTTGCTAAACCCTAGCCTCTTTTGTTAATCTGTTGAGGCCTCCATCAGTTCAGTTTAGTTCAGCTCTTTATTGTCCCTGGAAGGGAAATATGATTTGCAGCAGTGGAAACAAAAACACAACAGATAAACAGACATAGGACAGTGCAACACAACCTGATAAAATACAACCAAGAAATATAAAAAATGTCACGGTTCGTTTAGAAGTTTTACTCAAATGGTATAAATAATTAAATATAATAAATATAAAGTGCAATAGCTCTGCTTGAAAGTGCAGCCAAGGATTTAAAGAAGATTAAGAGCATTAATTGCATGAGGAACATATGAAAATGTATATCTGTTTGCCTTAGCCCTGGGCAGCCTGTACCACCGACCTGAGGGGAGAAGAACAAATTCCTCAAAGAGAGGATGGTCAGAGCTGGACAAGATAGACTTTGCTATCCTAAGAACTTGTCTGTTCCAGATATCTGACAATGAAAGCTGCTAAGTGCCGATTATTTGCCCTGGCAGTATTTGCTTTTGTTAAGTGTTTTTTGGGTCTCCTGGACAATTTAGTTTCAAGTCAGCTGCTTGGGAGCAGTGGTTTAGTTCCATCATTTCAGGGGCATTAAGGTAATTTTGGCTCTATACATGGTTTTGTCTACAATCTATCGCTTGTCCCACTTCCCCCTTTCCTAACAGGTGTATCATTGATTCCCTTGCTCCTTTTTTTGAAAAAACGTTTTGTTTTCTTTCCAAGATTTACAGAATAAAAAGATTTATTTCCCTATATTGCAAAAGCTGCAGAAAACCCTTATTGAATTTATTTATTTTGTTATAACAAACAGCTGAACAGACACACACCACTGTTGATAATACACGAACGTTGACTCATTCAGAGCACAAATTGGACTTCTCATTTATGCAAAGGTTTAACTGTATTGCTAATCAATACCTGTTTCTCTGTAATTATTTGTCTGGTGCTGTGATTTCCTGTTTCAACAAGCCACCTCTCACTTTGTTGTATCTGTTCTCAAACAAGCACGTCTACTTGTATATTCCCCTTAAAAAGAAGAAAATGCTAAAAACAAACAAAGAATGTCACAACACATTATTTTTATGTATTTTATGATGTCTGGTCATTTGAAGCTCTCCAGTGTTTAGCTATCATTTTCTCAACCCCTTTGAAAATTTGCATCTATTGTTTTTGACTCCTCTGGGCCACAGTTAGAAGTGCCAGACACCTGTCAGTGGTTTTGCAATCCACTATTGTCTTTTAAGCTCAGAAGCTGCTGGGTATTGTGTGGAGAGTAAAAAAAGAACGAAAGTCATTAAGCTTCTGGTTCAGAAAAATGTGACCAAATGAATCAACTGTGATTTAAGGGTTCAAAATTACCAAATTACATTCTGGCAAAAGTTTGATGCAAAAGGTTCTGTGGCCAAACAATTAACATACACCACATAACTAGCATATGTAGTGTAACATGAAAAGAATCCATCTTCTTAAATGTCTATCTATTTTAAATGAAACCCTCGTCTCCTATGTGTCCTGTGTTTTCTGATCCAACCATGGCCCCAGACCTCTACTCCATATAGAGTGGATGCTCTTCAGGTTCAGTAGCCTGACTTGTGCAAAAATTAAAACAGTATGTTGGAGGAGGACTTTAAGCTAGACTGGTAACTACAGCGTCATGTATTGACAAAATAGGTCATGATCATGGGGGATGTTTTTGACAACATTGGAGTGCGACCATGCTGCTGTTTTTGTGTTGGAGCTTACAACTCAACAATATAGAGGTAAAACTGTAGGAACACGCATGTGATCATATACTCACTAATGCTTTGTCACTGTGCACGCATTCTACATTTAGTGTTTACTGATCAAATTCAATTAAACTGGCACAATGTTACGTAATTGTTTTTGATGCAGTTCAATACGTTTTTTTTATGGATTGATGGAAAGGCTGCATTGATGTGGCTGGTTTACATTCTCAGTAAAAGAACCTTTGTCAAGCCAGACTTCTCCGGTGATACTGAAAAGAGAAGTTTATCCCACAAAATGACCTTCTGTTATAAAACAACGGGAGAATATTTAAAATCATTGACCTATAAAAAGGGCAGCTATAAAAAAAGAGCAGCCCATGCTACAAGCATTGTGAACATTTGTAAAGATAAACTGTCTAAAGAAGCTATCAGGCTCGACTGTTCTACTCCTTTATTATCAAACAATCAATACTGCTCAGCAAAGACGTTTGGAAAGAACACTGTTGGTAGATGATTAAAAATAATGACTTGTTAAGACATACAAGTGAATAAATACAAAATGTGTTAAAGGCTTTATATGTGATTTTTCACACTTAAATATAATAGAAATCAAGTATATCCTCTGAAAATACCTCTGTGAGTAATGACTGTCTACAATGGGTATAACACCCGAGTCCCACTGTCTGTTATGTTTTCCGAGTTTTCCGAGTCCTATCTTCAGTTTGTTGACATTGCCGGGACGGCGGCTGACTCCTCCCCTCGCGAATAAAAGTTGTTTAATTGAGGGACTAGAGAAAAGAAGAATAACATACTGTACTCACTGCTTAACTGCGTTTCTAGATCACGCTTATTTCGGGTAAATTCACATGCAGTGTGAAGATACGAGCATAATAAAGATCGCTAGCATTAGCATGCTAACACAACAGTGCACCGCAAGTTGTTTTGGTTTCATGCTGGTGCTCAAGGGCGACATCTGCTGGATCAAAAAATCGCATATAAAGCCTTTAAATGCTTTAAAAAAAAAATGATTTAACCTTTATTTAACTAGATAATTAACCCATTGAGATCAAGATCTCTTTCACAAGAGTGACCTGACCAAGAGGGCTGCAGCAGATGTCATAATAAATATTACATGATTAAGAAACAGTTTAAAAACAGTATGTTAATAGCAGACAACAATTACAATGTGAACTTGGTGAACAATTGGTTTGCAGATAAAGTGCAGAGTGTTTGCTGTCTTACTCAGTGTTGGATGAAAACACTGATCAATTTTATTGACGTGTCCAGAACAGAGGTACTTAAAAGCAAAGCAGTTCTTCTAAGCTCAATGTACAGACTAGAACCAGGGGGGAAATTACTTGTTTATGCTGCAATTGTAGCCTTTATTTTCCTCCTCACACTAATGTACATTGACTGCACACTGTGCCCCCCGTAAATATGTAAATGTGGGTCTTCCAACCTTTAAGTTTTTAATGGTACTCATTGGACTTGGAGGTAGGGTAGGACCTTATTATTTCATATTCACGCTCCGATGACGGCCATTTAATGGGCTCATGGCACTCATTTTGGCTGGTTTTCAAAGAAAATGCTGTTACCAAGCTAAGTTAGCCTTTAAGCTGACTAAAAGTGATTCATAAATGCATTTATACCCTCATTATAGGGGAAATTAATAACAAAAATGGAGGGTGTTTAATCACGTTTGTGACACAATTATTCCCTTTTGTTATCCTCACATATACAGCATAATGTAAAAAGGTGTGTTCATGTAGGCTTTTTATTAAGACAACAGAGCAACAGCTACAGTGTATCCATCCCTCATCATTAAATAGGTTAAATAGTGCCGGAGCCAACCAGGTGACCTCAGTGCTGTGAGCAGTTGACCTGTCCTGGATAATCCTTATATAGCCTGACCTCACTTTCTACCCACAATCCTTCAGTCTTTATTCCCAGGTGACACCAGCACTGATCTATGAAAGCAGGAGGCATTATCTGGCTATCCTGGATTTCCACAGTAGTGACACGGCTTGTCTTGTCTGACCAACAAAAAAATAAAAAAGAAGAAGCCGATAAGAAGCACAAGTGAGAGTGTTGGTCTCTTATCCAGTAAGGTGTCCCAATGTAGGGTTTTGCTGCCGTCTGTTTTTCATCAGATAAGTGGGAAGTAATTCCCAGGTGATACAGCTGTTTTTTTTTCAATATTTGATACACATCTACAAAAGCATGGACAGAGATTGGTTTTATTTTGTTGCACCAGTTGGAATTTATACAGTATGTGCTTGTGGATGAGGTTACAAGCTTTACCATACTGTATTTTTTCAGATAACAGTTTGCAAAGTATGGTATGATTAATTATTATGACAATAACAGAGAGGCATTTAGTTCAGATGAAGCCAAAGAAGCATGACTTCACCCAGCAGTTATAAGCATTTACTTATTTATTATCTCGTAAAAAAAAACCAAATTGTCCCTGTTAATTTCTCTGTAACTGTTTCATTGTGATAGTTTGGGATGGTTTCGATCACAAAAATACGCTATGATTTTAAATGAATGGACCTGATCTTGTAAAACGCTTTTCTTGTCTTCTGACTACTCAAAGCTTTTATACCGCAGGTCACACCTACCTATTCACAACCATTCACACACTGATGACAGAGACTACCATCAGAAGGAACTAATTCCATTCACACATATTCATACATCACTGACGAAGCTGCAGGGGCAACCTGAGGTTAAGTATCTTGCCCAAGGACTATCGAACATGCTGCTGCAGGAGCTGGGGATCGAACCCCCACCTTCCGGCTGAGAGACGACCGACTCTTTGACTACTGTATCAAGAGCTTAAATCTAGCTACAATGATGATTCTGAAATTCTAAAATTAGCTACTTTTTTATTGCTACGTTTTACTGGCACTGATTTCCAAACAGTTGATTCTCCAGTAACATTTTAAATGGTTTCTGAGCGGGCATCAGACAGAGGACAAAGCAATAACGGGCCGTTTCTATGTTGAGCACTAATATTATCCAATCATGAGTCAGCTATGCAGGTGTCAGTTTATTAAACCTGGCAATAAACCTCACAAGAAGCCCCATTAAATGAACAATTAGGTTGCATTGAATCACTATTCGGGAGGCCTGAAATGTGATTGTTAAACTCTGTCAAATACACATTAAAAATGTTCACAGACAAATCTCCGCATGTGCAACGGATCATTACACAAACAGAAACACACCATATGCTAAGATGTCGTCTTCACTAGACACAACACATTCCATTAGTGTTGTTTTGCTCTCTTTTCTCCATGTCCCCTCTTCATTCTTGGGCATTGTTTAACATTTGCCTGTCTAATAATGTATTCATAAATCATATTTGCGTGGGATAATGCCCAAATAATTCTCTTTCCCACATTGATTACCCAAATCATTAACACCTAATTGTTTCTCACAGAATGTTTTAGGCACATTTTGAATGGTACCATTAGGATTATTGTACAACCATTAATCCTTTCCTGATTCTCAGTCTTAGCTCATGCAAATAGAAAGCAAACCCTCAAGCTGATACTACCACGTCAATACTGTTTGATCCCACCCTGTGATAGCCTTCATCCTAATTAGTTTTCTATCCGCCCCAGCCCTCTTAGATGTCAGGTCTAAATCATCAACGTTGGTGAAGTCAATGACTATCTTGCAAATTCCCTTTCTGGGAAAATTGCCTCCCCATTGTTGCTGAATGCATAAGGAGGAAAGTTATAACAATTGTGAAGTCCTTTTCCGCAGGCTGGCTGTGTAGGTGGTAGCTGCTATGACTTTTGCTGAAAATAAACCTGCTCTTCCAGAGTACCAATTACTATGTCATTATCGTGGCATTGCAATTATGCTCCCTTTCTCTCTGCAGCCTTCATGTATAAAGGGGCATTAGATATGGTTGCTGATAAGGTTAGTAAAGAGTTAAAAGTAAAAATTGGTAGACGATTATTAAGAACATAATAACCTCTGCAGTTTATTAAGAAATGAATTGTGATTTGTTTTTTCTCGTTCTGTTAATAGTCAAATTACAGCTTTTGATACAATAGTCAAAGATTTGCATGTTGATAGCTTAATCTCACTTCTCAGACAGCTTACATTGGATTGTTTTTTCTATATTTAAACAGCAAAATAAAGAAAATAGGGAGGACAAATAAGCAGTTTGCTATTTCAGTATTGCTCCCTGACTTGATTAAAAAAACACAATAGGGACCACTCAGTCATTTATTGGATTGACATGTGCAATAACCTGTTTCCCTGGAAATGGTGTCCTTACTGCAAATTTTAGCACTAACAAAGGACCTCCAATATAGAGGTGCTGTCAGAAAAAGGTGAAAAAAATAAACAAATACAATATTGGAGACCATCCAAGAAGCACCAAGACAAGTGACATTTAGAGACGGGAATAGAAGGACACAAGGGGCTAAATATAAGGCACTTGTATAGCATCAACAAAGAGAAAAAGACCTGGGGGTATAATTCAACCTATACGCATCAGGGTTATGGATTAGACATAAAGGTTACTGTGGTAGTGATCTCAGCCATTACCTTCTCAAATCAAGCCATAAGAGTAAAACTGGGAGAGCATCCGCCCACTGCAAGAAGAGGAAAGGGGAGGTTGGTAACAAGCCTCCATCGACCTCATTAGGTCGTAGGGAAGCTCCAACCTAACAACCAGACTTGTCTCTTGTGAGGCTGCATACTCTACACACAGACAAATACACACACCGGCTGCTTTTCCATTACTAACCCTGAAACACACACACACACACACACACACACACACACACACACACACACACACACACACACACACACAGGTGGTGAACACACTTCTCTGCAGCTGCTTTTCCCTAACACACCTTGCCTGCTCGACAAAGTAAGCCTCAGGTAAATTAACAGGCAGGCCTCACTGTACCTGTCTGCAACTGCTCGGTCGCTTTTTAATTATTTAATAAAAGGAGTTGAGGTCAGGGTTTCTTACACCTGATCCATGCCTGAGCTTACTGCACAGTCATCTCAGGGAGTTTACAGTCCTGCAGTCCCACACTGACCAAATGTTACTTGGTATGTTTTTTTATTATTAAAAGTTTTAAGAAAAAGTTGAGGTCAGGGTTTCTTTCACCTGATTCATGCCTGAACTGACTGCATAGTCATCTCAGGGAGTTCACAGTCCTGCAGCCCCATACAGACAAAATGTTGGCCAGGCACTGAAGGTGCAATAAACCAGCAGATTAATTGCATTAGTGATTAGGAGCTTTGCAGCAGTAGTATTGATATATACAGAGCATTGTCTGACAACACAGCAAGCATGCCAGCCCTCAACAGTTGCATAGTTTAGCTTCTTTTCTTACAACTAAAATATTTGTAACAGAGCTGAAGGCACTAATTAATCAGGAGTATAAGGACAAATTAGGAATGTGACCTAATCAAATTTGAGTTATTTTTAGTTGTACACAAGCAGCAACACCTCTGGTGTTGAAAAATTATGCCATGCTTGGAAGTGCAAAAAAATTGCAGTTTCTTGAGTGTCTACTTGAGGCTGGCTGCAGAACCCTTGGAAGTCATATACAAGCCCATTCAAAAATGCCAGTTTTTACAGCTGAAATCACAATAACTCATCAGTTTTGATTGTAAACAGGATAGGAGTTAATCCCAATTTCGACATACTCCATGCACACTGCAGTCAGCACCGCACACTACCTTGTAGTTTGCTGCCACTTTAGTCAATGCTCCTGTTACCAGCGAGCGCCCGGTCCACCTTTGGAGCGTGCCAGCAGCACCATTACGCTGCTCGGTTTCAAACAGCTGCAAGTATATTCAATGAAGCCCGCAGCAATCACGCTTCAGGCTTGACAGAATGGAATGACCCAGACAGGAAGTCAGACAAGGAAGCGCACAGAGAGTCTGCCAATTTCAAAATAAAAATATACAAAATACAAAATAAAAGTAAGTAAGTAAGGACTCACATTCATATTTTCTATCACTTAATCAACATTAAGTCAAAACAGGCACCAAGTCGGTTGGATCCCTCAGTGAGTAACAAGGTGAAAGTAGCTGGAAGGGTTATGAAACCACAGCCCTTGTTGTGAAATCAATATACTTCTTCTCTAGCAACCATTTACAGAACCTAAGTTATTGATTCAATTTTAAAATAAAAAAGAACAGTTAATGGGGCCTCTAATTTATCACTTTGGAATTTCCTCCAATATCTGAACATAAATAATTTAAGACCCTGTTAAGCGTTGTTATCAGTTGGAGTTGCTGCTGATGAGTTCAAAGCTGTGGTTCGTAGGCTTTGTAGCATCTGATTGGACAATAATTTATCAAAGCTAAGAGAAAAAGGTCATATAGACACCAGGATCTATGCTTGCTTTGTTCAACAAACAAAGGACTCCCAGACTCTTGAAGGAAATGTCATGGAAGCTGCCGCTAAAATGCTATGTAGTTACACCACAGATTTATTTGGCACTTGACTATGAGGTTGAAATAATTTGTTCAAAATGACAAACGCGTCATCACCCTTTTCATCTAACTTTCACCTTTTTAATGTTTAATCCTTTTAGTGTGAGAATCAGCGGCAGAAGAGCTTTGGATTGAGCTGTGTTATTCATTTTTCTTTCCACAACTTGAGGGTGTGTGTGTGTTTGTGTTTTCATATGTGTGTGACTGGATTTTTGTGTGTGTGTGTGTGTGTGTGTGTGTGTGTGTGTGTGTGTGTGTGTGTGTGTGTGTGTGTGTGTGTGTGTGTGTGTGTGTGTGTGTGTGTGTGTGTGTGTGTGTGTGTGTGTGTCAGGCACCATCTGCGTTGAGTTTGAATGATTTAGAAGTAGTGTTGTTAATTTAAAGTCTACAGGACGACACCCTTGACTGAACCACACATTCATATCCTGTTCCAGACCAAAGACACCACAGCCCGATAATTGGGAGGAAATTTCCTTTTTCTCCTGGGAAAATCTGCTCTCTCTTTCTTCTTTTGCTATTAATCCTCATTCCTCCGCCTCACTTCTAATAGTCACTCTGTCAACTGCAGCACATGGTCCACCATCCCAGTGATCCTGGGCTTGTTCACCCTTCAAAGAACTCTCTGGCCTGAGAAGAAATGTTTCTTGTTAAAGCCATTAACCTCTGATAGTTTTGCAAGCTCTATACGGGAGCCAATGCCAATTTGGGCACTTTCCTGTCCTACAACATTAATTATGCACTTGTGTATGTATGCAAATACTGTACAATTTTATACAATAAATTGCCTGAGACTGTGTAACCTAACTGTAGCACATACTGAAATACCTCTCAGGGGATTATTTGCTGAAAAGAGTCATGGGACGGTTCACCTTTAAACTCAGCATGCATTTTGACTACCTGTTGCTCAAGCTTTTATGAGCTACTCGTCCAATTAAAAGTTTTTGATTATGCATTTGTATTCAGGAGAGCAATATGTGTGTTAAATTATTTTGGTCTGTTTGTATTAGAAATAAAATCACTCTGACATCTTAATCTATTTGCATATGTATATTCTTAATATAAAAATGCATTTGTAAGGGTGTTGTTAATCTACTGCACTGTAACCAATAGTAAAGAAGATAATACTATGTTTGCACAATTAACCCTTTAAATAAGGTATGCAGGTGGGTTGACATGTAGGGGACACAGAAGCTTCAGTGTTTAGCTCTGCACTTCTATAATACATACATGGATCTGCATCGGTTTTAAAACCTTTCGGCATTCTAATCTTTCTCCATTTTTCAAAAGCATTTCCAATATTTATCCTAATTTTACCGTGTTTGTGGAGCTTACACCTGTTGGTTTTTTGCTGTGATATTACTGGTCTTATATCTCATATCTGGCAAACCGAGGGGCGTCCAAAACAGCCATGTGGGGTTGCCTTAAAACCACCTATACCTTCTCTTGGTAAAACAATAACAGACCATTCCAAAACAAGAATCAAAACTTAGGAGGGGACATACTGGCTGCTGCATTGTTGTCACAGAAGCCCGCACTTCAACATGGCATGTTTCCTTAATGTCTGATAATATAATAAGGTCATTTTATGATTTATGTCAGTATTATCTTACTGATTGCTCCTTTAACCAAAGTGTTACAGCAAATAATGAGCACTAAAAAAAAGGAATTTCCATGAACATAACAAAAAAGACAGCCTGGCTAACTCAACAAAACACTCAGTTAAGGTTCTTCTGCAACATGCATCATACTGCCGCTACTGTAGGCTATATACTGCATGAATCGATATGTGACATGGGAACACCATTAATGTACAGAAAGGCCAGCCATCTGACATAACTTTGTCAGCATATAACTGTAACCTGGAGCATAACCAGATCTTGATGGATCTCCTATTGGCTTCTGGACCTAATTGGCTCCTCCACCCTTTCAGTGATGCAGCCAATCCCTTGGGTGCTGACGTATTTGACATGCGTTTCAGGAGAAAGAGAGAGCAGATGTAGCCAGGATACAATCACACAGATCCAATACAATTAAATGATTTACTTGTCAAAAAACAGTGGGTCTGATACCACATAGACTTACTGTATGACATACTGAAGGAGCTGTGCTGATGTTTTGAGCTAGTGGATTGTCCACAAAATTCTTCAAAGATACACCATAATACAATTGCTAATTAGACAGATCTATGTCTATGACTTGCAGGCCATTTTGCGCTTCCAGTTAGTGTGTTTTTTTTTGGCTTCAGCTGAAAAGGTAAACTATTTATATTTGATCTTGGCTCACTTTTGTTTCCGACAGAACCACACGCAAAGGTCACTGTAGCTCTGGTGTTCATTTCTCTGGCTTGCTGTTTATACTGGTCCAAACAATGCTCTCTGTGAGCTTTATTTCTTTGGCTTACTTACACTGACACAATCACTGCTTTTCAAACATGCTAGGTCTGCAGCAAGAGCAGCATGCATCATTATTAAAGGTGTCTGAACAGTTTTACATTTAGGGGTTTGACAAATGAAGGTCTAACATTGAAGTATGCAGTGTAGAAAATTGTAACCATTAGAAACTGTCTGCACACAAAAAATAACCCAATGGTTGTCTGTGGCATATTTACATTAATAATGTGTCAGTGGCTGCTGGTCAAATAGTGAAAAAAACGACATTCCATACATAACATTACAAACCGTCAGTTTTGTTCTTGAGTATCTTACATGTACATATCTTAGCTAACATGCTAAGTAGCTGCCGCAATACTTACTAACTAGCATTCTAATTTAAAGCTTTTATGAGGAACTTCCTGTTTTTTTTTTTTGTTAATCTTGAACAGATGGTTATGTCCTATCACTTTGCTTGATCTTATCCTGTACATGCAGAAGGAATATTTTTGGAACTAAACCAATTATTCCTCCTTTCAAAATGATCACAGCGGACACACAGCATCGTGGATCTTTCTTGTATAAATTACTACTAAAAACTACCCTGGCCCTGTGGCAATAGTTACAGACATTGAAAATGACTATATAGAAATTAACAGACCTGATGCCGATGGTCTTGTTTGCTTTTGTAGCTCATATTGGATTCAGTCTTTATTACAGTCTATTATTAATTAAATTATATTTAAAAAGTCCTCACAGGAGGTTTAACCAAAACCCCATATTTTCTCTACACTTAAGCAATTAGTTTAGGTGCCTAAGTAAAAAAAAAACTAACAACATTTTACAACATAAACAGCAAATTCCATATTTTTGCCCAGATCAAATATGGATCTAAAATGACATTTTGCCTCTGATGGCAGGATACCCTGTTCTTATTGGTTAGGAATTCATATGGCTTTCTGTGTAATAAATGAGGTTGGAATCTTATAGACTGGATCAAATTTGGGCACCGGAGCCACGCCAGCAAACATTTGCTTCGGTTAGTAACCAGATTTAATAAGCACAGGCAGTTACATCCTCTTGTTTTTGTGAATCCCTGTCATCTCTCGTGGGAGCTGTGTGTTGAATCAAAATGTCACCATTGACTGACCAGCTGCATCAAGTGATTTGGCCTCAAACCCTGTGATTATTAAGCTACCTTATCCTGTTTAAAACCAACTCTAAAGTCAATCAGTCTCATGTTAACTAATCTTGAACAAAGTGGAGCACTTTCAGATCAGCACAAAGCATGCTCTGGAATCCTTGTTAGTGTTGTCTCTTTTTGATTTATTTCAAGAAACCCACGCTGAGAGAAATATCCGCTATGTCTGGGGGCGTCCTGGAGATTTGATTCAATGAAGCTGTCTGTGTCAAACAGCTGGAGTTGACAAGCACTGCATCGGGGAGCTCTGTGTGGCTGTTTTCCTCCCGACGAGGTGTGACAGATCAGCGACAGGACGCTGCAGAATCCATATGGATGAACAATATGTCTGTAGACTGTCACTCGCTGGTCAGCCAATAAACCCAGCATCTAGTCAGCAGATATCTGGATATTTATCTTATGATCTCACTCAGGATTAGCTGTTACTGTCCTCTGTTATTGAAGCTTTCTATCCTTATTTCTACCCAGGAACAGTTGCCATAGCCTAATCAATGAACTTGTCAAATAAAACCTGACAGTGTCCTTTTTATTGAAAGCACTGATATTCAGGCATTAGCTTTCCATTTGTGTTGACTTACAAAAGAGCTGCTGAAAATGTCAATGCAGCATTTATGTGTTTGATACTAGGTGTTATGAAGGGGGTTGGGTTATTTTGAAAATGCTTACAGATATGTTTCCTCTTTGTGCCTTTATTCTACTCAACTGTATTTACTTGTGAATAATATACATACACTATACAGTCAATGGTATTTACTGAATTAAAAAAAAGGCATAGCTGGATATCAAGACAAGCACAGTAAAAATAGAAAAAGGGGATACTTAGTTAAAAAATTCATATTGCTGTCACTTTAAAACTGTCCAAGAGTGAAAAGGGGGGAGGGGGTACTTATAGCCCACAAAAATACAAGCATCGTAGATCACTAATGCGTCCATATTAACTCCGTGGTACATTAAATACAACAGATATGTCTGAGCCAAACAGCTTAAGAAACAAATCTCAACATTAGCCAATTCATTTTCCTTCCTCTGACTTCTATATGACGATGTTTTTAACTTGTTAAAGCTGGAAACAAGACGGGCTGTGCATCCAGAAACAGCCTGCACTTGTCCTGCATGTGGAGCACGCGCTGCCACTGGAGAACAAGGAACTAATAACAAATTGGAAAGCACAAACAGATCTAAAATCAGCGCTCCGTGGGTTGGGAGGAACAGCGTGACACAGGCACACTGCCACAGCTGAAGAATCACACTATGCACAGCACACTTCCTTGGACTTGACAACAGCGGAGAGTAAATGTTTGCTTTAAGTTGTTTTACATCGAAGACCAGCCTGGATCAATAGTATGTAAACAATCGACATGAACACAAATCCTCCCGGTTTTCCACATATAGGTTCGTGCGCTATGGCGCGCACACTTATTCACACAGCCAGACTCTTAGTGTTCATTTTTAAATGGACAGACATTGGGAGGAGGCTGAAGCAACGTAAATAGTCAGCCCACAGCCGCAGCACATTCACCTTGGAAGTTAATATCTCAGGAAACACAGCCAATAAATCACTTTGCATCACACCTGGAACTCTCATCAAATAGACCGGACTGGTCCACCTATCATTCGTTAAGCTCTGCACAGACACCTCAACACAATATATAGGGGCTTTAAACAGATTGAGTGTACAAAGAGTCCTTTTGACCCACTATCTTATTTTCTGCACAACACACAGTAGAAACAATGATTGTCTTACCTTCACGCCATAAGTTTGACTGAATCTTTGTTTTGACAGGTAGTGGCTGTTAAATCCAAGAGCATCCAAAGTGATCTGCCACAGTATCCTTCATTTGCATCTTACATTGTTTACCTTATTATAAATTAATCGAGGCGGTGCAGTGGCTCGGGTGCGAGGCATCTGTGCAGACTGTAAGGAAAATAACTGCTGTAGTGGGGGGGGGGGCGGGGGGGCAAACTCTCTCTCACACGTAAACACAAAAAAAACTGAGCTTTGAATCATTAATTGTTTCCCGGTTGTTAGACAAAAACCTCAAGGACTATTTTCTTTAGTTTGGTTTCTTCCGAATAGTGAAGCAGAGGTTGAATCTGCGCTGTGTCCGTTTGGTGTTGAGGAGCTTTACGCACGGAGTTACCTTCAGCACTGACGGAGGCAGGAGCGCGGCGACTGTAAAGAAGTGAGGAGATTCAAGGCGGGGTTACATCTGTTGAAACGCTTGAAGGAACGTATGTTTCCTATAGTGTCACTGGAATTGTTGAGACCTTATATCACCTTGCATTTCCATACTGCACTTGTAATACTGCGCTACTTACCACGTCGGAGACGATGGAAATAAAGGTACAAATATGTCGATTCAAAATTAGTAATTTTTGCACAAGATTTGATAAAGAAACAGTTTGGAGATAAATGATCACACATTCATGTTGTCGTGTGCGATGGACCACCTAATAATGTTTTTTTCTCCATTGATAACATTATGTTTATGTCATAAATTTTATCTCAGTCCTCAGAACTCTGATGGCTCTCGTCCTCGTCATCCAATCAGGAACCAGTGTACACAAGGGATGTTTTGTGAATGCAATTAACTAGCTGGAATGATAGAAAACCAGTTGTTTCAGAGACCCAAGGACAAGCACTGAGAAACAATGTAACAAGAACTTCTCTTCGCATATGTTAGATTGATTTAGACCTGTACACCCCTGAGATGCATCCAACACAATTCACACATACAGACAGTCAGAGTCTGTGCATGAAAACAAAAAAAAACAGACTCAAGGAGAAGAGCAACTTAGACAGGACCCTCTTTTGACCTTGTTGCCTTTGAATAGGTAGGCAGAGTGTACATTGCAGATGTGTGAGAAAGGAAGACATAATGATCTAGAAAAAAGAAAAAGCTCTACAGCATTTTTAATTTCCACACATGTTGTAGCATGTTTTGCTTTTCAACACATTTTGTGTGTATGTGTGTGCGTGTGATGGTGTGTGTATGTGTGGGGGGGGGGGGGGGGGGGGGGATCCTCTTTACATGGTGTCAGTTATTATCCATATTCCAAAACATCTTAATATTCATGAAAAGTAATTGGTGTGGTAATCCTTCAGTTATTGCCTTATGAATATATGATCATCAATTGCAAAAGTCCAGGGATTGTTTTTCAGCCTGATCTAATATACATAAAAAATATATTTTTGTTCAAGCACAACCTGGCGAATACATGGTTCAACACAGCACAGTCCAAGGAGTACCAGTTACAATGTGGTGAAGTATAAATAGATGAATACGTTAGAAATTAGCTGACCTGCGTTTTACCCTTAAACTCATACATCAGTCTGATTGAAATAAACATAAATGTAATTAAAGAGCATAGGTACAGTATGACAATCAAAGATATTCATGGAAAAATTGGGAGACAATAAAAAGGGAAAATTTGTAATGCTAAAACCTCCCTGCTGTGTTTACCAAAAAGACCCGAATGTGAATGACATTATTGTCACTTCTTGAAGTAAAGCATCTAAATACTTCATCCACAACATATTAGGTCAAACATTTCTGCACTTGATTTATTCCTACTGATATTTAGAGAAACATGAGATAATTAAAATATATGTGTGTGTGTGTGTGTGTGTGTTATATATACGCGTTGTGTTAAGAATAGAACAGGAAATCAAATTCAGCAACCAATAATAGAGCCATTCAACGGAGCAGGATGAGATCTCTGAACCCTGAGCCCCACTAATGCCACACAACATTTATTGTGTTGTTTTTGTTCTTCTTCTAAAGCCACTATTATTACCTGATGATATTACTGTTTTCTTTCAAATCCAGCTGGATACAATGTGTCTTGAGGTGTTCCATGAAGATCCCAGAGGCATTCTGGGATATGTAGGAAACAAATAAATAGAGAGCTGGTAAATATAAAGAAAAACATAGATAAAGAAAAAGCAAGATACAACATCCATAATTGATCCTAATTATGAATGAAAATGAAATCCCTTTATAAGCTAATTAATGAATCTGCATGCATGTTTTATTCACCAGGATTTGTTGTTCTTTTTCTCACTTTTTTGCTCTTCTTGGGGTATCACTTTATAGTATGCCAAATCTCACTTTAAACTTTCTCTTTGGTTCACACATTAACACACACACTTAAAACCTCCTGAGGGAGGCTCAAACACATCCAACCAATGACTGCCATAAGGATGCCGCCTGGTGCCGCCTGATATGGCCTCTATTAGCTTGAGCTGATGAGTTGATGTTGGCAGAATGCTAAATAAATCACAGCAGCACAGATGACAGTGTTAAGTTCATGCTATTTCATACAGCAGCCATGGGATGCTAATCAAATGTTCCACAATCCACCCAGGATTTCTCTCAGTGCACAAATCCACAATATTGCGTATAATCTGAATGTCAGAGGGTAGCCGGGTAATTGGCATTCATTTTTAGCCTCATCTTGAGCTCAACTAGGGGAGACAGATTGTAGATTCAAGACACACACATGCTCCTCTCTCAGCCAGGCAAAGTCACAGAGTCACCGCCAGAGAGCGGATGAAGACTTGAGGTGAGCCGGGGAAAGCACAGACCTGGCAGGAAGGAGGACCCTTGTGTGACACACAAGAGTCCCAAGCCAATTTTTGTTGGTACTTACAGTACATGACCACATGCAGCACACATACATTTAATAGGTTTTCCTTTTGGATTTACAAATTGTTTTTTTTAGTGTCACTTTGTGGGTGCTTTTGTCTCTGCATTTCTTACAATTTTAGACCCTTTTTTTTTTTTTCACAAAGTGAACAATAATCCGTTGATTGTAGAGTACTCAGCAGATTGGGTCATAAATAACGAACGACTGGTTGAAGTACTTTACAAAATGGTTAATAATGAGCTCCACCTGACTGAAATACAAAACCAAAAGAGTTGATTATTATTTCTTGAGTTTAAATAGTCTTCTGGTTCAATAGGTTATAGAATAAAGGTCACCGGGGTATTTTTTTGTGTTGACATAACTGTTCTCCTCATCACATTAGCTACATTGTCCTGATGATACTAACATATTTTAACCAAATTAACATTTTTCAACATAGGGCTTCAACTATTATTTTACAGTTTAAGGCAGAAACCTGAGTTATTCCACCATCATACTGAGTGAGGTCCTTTAAGTGAGGGACATTCTACATTCAGCACTAGCAGTCTTGCATTAAAGATGACCTCACCCTATAATTCATTTGACTTTACCACTAGTTAGCGACACATATGCTTGTGTCACATCTATTCTTGACACTGATGCTGGAACTTGCTCTACAACCTGACACACTACACAGTTAGAATATGATGGTGACAGCAGAAGTACAACAGAGAGGAGTTAAGGAGAGAGCAGGAAAAGAGAGAGAGAGAGGGAAAGAGAGGAAGATATATCCTGAGATAAGAGATTTACGAGCAGTTCCATTTCCTGCAAGAAAATGTATGTATTTGAAGGATAAGGCTGCAAATTTTCACTTTCTTACTGTAAGCTATTCTTCTCCTTTAGAAAGCAGGCAAAGCTTTTCCTCGGTGCTACACAGCTTCATATTTGTCCAAAAAATGTTTTCAAACCAATCAGAGAGTCACATGGTGCACTATTGACATAGTCTTCATTAGGACAAACATGGGCACTGAAGTTTACTTTGAGTCTGTCACAATGACTATAGCACACCAAATCCATACTAATGTTTTCGATGTTTTAATCTGTGACTTAAAGTAATCCTTAATTAAAGCGGAGGAACAACATTGGGCTTGTGGGATGACAATGTTGGTTCGTTAGCCTTTTTTTTTGTTTCACAACTTTGGCTCAGAATGAAAATTTCCACATCTATGGATTTCCATGAAATTTTGTGCAGACATTTATGCTATACCAGAGGATTATTCCTATCAACTTTGGTGACCCTCTGCTATTACCTAAGAAAAGTAAAAAAAATTCACTTATTTTGTGTTCACTTATACACGCACACACATGCACGCGCACACGCGCGCGCACACACACACACACACACACACGCACACACACAGAAGTAATAGGAGAGAGCTCCTTAACTTTTCTTCCTCTGATGTTACAGTAACTAATTTAACTTGCTGTCTTATTGCTCTTGCAGAGGAAATCTGCATCTGAGGGCATGGAGGAAAGATGGAACAAATGTCAGCACAAGAAGCTGCTTTCTGGAGGCAACATTTATGTTTATTTCATAACCCTGCTTAATTGTACCAACTCCATGCAGCGTGAGATTGAACTCATTACAGAGTGCAGCCTAACAGCAGCCATGGCAACTTTCATCTTTCATTGTTGCTTTTTAAGTGATACTACAGCCAGGCAGGTAGGGGGGCTTTGTGAGAAATGAGGAGAGATGTCCTGAATGAAATATAAGTGCAGAAAGAGAAAGAGCTGTTAGGTAAATTATTTATGATGGGAATTTTCAAATCTTATCACTCCCTGTTTTATTGCTTCATAATGGCCAGACGGTGAGTTTTTGTCCATGAGGAGAGTCAGATGCAGATTGTGTATTTGTCAGAACAGAGACACAGAGGAGAGAGCAGAAAGCCGTCTGGTAATTGTGACGCTTCAAGGTCACTCGTTGCTGAAGCTGCCAAGCCGAGCAGCATGTGGACAGTATGATGGGGCACTGTGGAGTTGCCTTTGCACTCACAAACAAGCTTGTTAGCCTTATGGCCGGCCATGACTGAGTACAAAGAATGTTTGCCTGCAATGAATTTGTGAAGATGCTTTCATGTATCCTGTTCCCTCTGCTTGGAACTGATTGCTGACTGATGTAAAGTTGAAAAAAAGCTTCTCCCGTGGTAAATTTGGACTTATCATATTCCTTGATCATGTCTTCCCATATTTGTATATCTTCGAAAAAACTTTAATTTTTGGCAGATTTTTTGGGAATCCATGCAGACAAAGTGGTATGACTCATCTCTCGCTGATTGTGTCCTGTTCATTTGTAAGTAAACATTTATTTTATGAAAACATTTATTATTGTTTAATTTAACCGTAAAATGTAACAATCAGCAGCCCCCTCCCCTTAAAATAATTGGGTTTCTGCTGTGTGCTGTTGCCCACCTCATCTGACACCCCACACAGAAGTTTCATGTACTAAAATAACATTATGGAAATAGTCACACTCCATGCTGATGGTGTTGTTTGCTTTTGTAGCTCATGAAATGACATCAGTATTAATTTAAGTCAGACAAAACGCCTCACAGGAGCCTAAAACAACAGGACATAGATAGATCTCATAGGTAGAGATTTATCAATTGTAAGCTTACATTACATATTTTAGGAGAACAGTAAAGAAAACATTAACTTTATTGCTATACGACTATATAAATAAGGTTTAATGATAGTTGAACTCCAAGACAGAACAGACAGCCTGTTCTGCAGATATACAGCAGATAAAAGGAGAACCATAAAAAATAGATCTGCAGGACATAAACAATCCAAACTCACAGCATATTGTTTTTTTAATGACAGCAGCGCTGAGGCACGTGACTGACTTCATTTGCTGCATGTGTGCAGATTGAAGTGTTGATTTCCTTCAAATACCTCACTAGGGGTTTGATCGGCTTCACGTGAGCCACATTAAATAGAGGGATGCCTGTCATATCATACCATATAACTTTCAGGTACCCTACTCTCCACATCCCCCTTTATCTCAGGATAAAATCAACACCAGGCCAGCTACAGCGTAAAAAAAAATGACCAGAGGAACGCAGATGTCATGTTAATGAGCAGGGCATTTTTTTTTCATTCATCTTTTTCTGGTTTATACTGTACCACACTCATGACTGTTTGTCCAACGTGAAGCTCAAGCTTAGAAACAGTTGGAAAAAGTCAACCCAGTGGCCTATCCAAAGGTATGAAACTCAAGCATCCAGTACTCCTAAAGCTCACTGATATGATTTTATTATTCTTACATCAGCAAATGTTGCTCATAAAAAGTTTTAAAAGTTTTCTCATAAAATTAATTTAAAGATTAATGTGCTCTTAGAGACCTCAGTGACAATTGGATTCAAATCATTGTAAAAATAAACACGAACAAGATATAACATGTTTTTCTGATTTGCTTTAGAGTTATTATGAGGAGAGTTTAATTATCAATGAGCAGGTTCAGCCTAGCCGTCTCTCCTGATTGTAGATATTTATGATGAGCATCTCCTTTTTTTAGCTTTATATTTAAGGGCTACATAGAGAGTGGTATTATTCTTTTATCTATCTTCAATTTTTGATTATATTTATAACTGTTAAACACAATAATGTACTGACAAAATGTGACAGCATAGTATGCTAAATATTACCTGAGGGATCATAATTGATATACAGCAAGCTTGTCCACATGCTGATGCTTCCCACACATACACAAATAAAACATGTAGAAAGCAGCTATGGTCTCACCTTTTCTCTCAAATCTTTGTTTGAACATCTGGGATATGAGAAAAACTTGCAGTTTTGATTTCCCAGAGTCGCAAAGCCTTAGGTCTCTAGTTCTCTTATAAAACACATGCAGCATGCACAGACGCACACACACACACACACACACACACACACACACACACACACACACACACACACACACAGTATGTAGCGCAAACAAACAAACACGCACGCATGCACACACACAATAACACACAAACACACACACAGCTGGGACTTTGAACGGATTCAAAGAGACACAGTGTGAAAGGAAGATGCATAAGAAAGTTAAGAATCGGGACGTATTTTGACATGCAGTGTTTGTCTTTTTCTTTGATCTCCTTTGCATTAATGTGGTTGGAAAAACATGGCTTCAGCATTCAGTTTTCACAAATGTTAAGTGAAAGCCAGTTGAATATTCAAGTAAGATATCACTCTGAAACCCATGAAAGTAACACGTCTATCACTCAGAATGATTAATGAATGGGTTTCTGTGGGAATCATCATGAAAGTGTCTGTAAATCCTGCCATTTTATGGGAAAAAATGCATACACTCACAATCGCTGTTGAAAATGTAATATGAACGTTTTTAACCCCAGTAATGTTCTGCTCGCAAGTGATCTCTATCTCCGTGCTATTAGATTGACTCATTATTTTCAACCTCTTCCTGAAAGAGCCTTTTGTTAAGGCTGCAGTGCCTGAGGGAAATGTGGATGTAAGTCAGTGTATGCAAGTGAATGCATTGCAATATACAGGCCTGACAACAATGATTAAGCTACAAAGCTTCCAACTAAAGGTCTGGTTAAGTCTTTGTAATTTCTCCTTCCCCAGCTGTGGCCATGCTTTTTAGTATTCTGGTGTGCACACTTTTCTAGCACATCGCTGCAGTAAACCTGTTCAGTGTGATGAGCCATCATTCTTGCTCGTAGAAAACAGCTAATTCAAAGAAAGTTGTTGTGTTCTGCATGTGGAAATACTTCCTCTGTATCCGGCAAGTTAAACCAAAACTTTGTGTGTTTGAGTCTATGCTTGGTATCACTTGATTAAGGGGGCAAAAGATTAGATCAAGGTTTATAGTTTTCAGAAGAAGTATTGTTCAATAAAAAAACTTGTACACAAACTAACAGACAACATGACACAAGAGGCAGATGGGACAGAAAGACATGGCGCACAGACAGGGAACCTCAGGTAACGAAGGCGGCAGGAGCAGAAGTGCCCCCAGTAGCAGGAGGATAAGGATCTTTATTTTAAAAAAAGCCAGATCTCCCTGTAATTGGAAGCTTGTGAGTGCAGAGAAGTGAGTCAATGATGTGATCATTAGCCCAAGTGTGGAGGTTTCCGCCTGAGCGAGAGGCAGGAGAGAAGAGGAAAGGGGAATGAGCAAAGATGCAGAGAAAAATAAGTCCAAGAGGGACAGATATTTTAGTTAATCTCAAGGGGTCTTAACATGTTGCATCTTTTTTAGCCCAAAAATTCATTATTTTCAATGGACTCGAGATACAAGCACTCTCAAAACTGCAGCTGGCGTTGTGTTTGTGGCTCGTTGAGAGTATTTGGGATGAAGAAGGCTTAGCTCAGGTCATGAAGCCAAAACTAATGAATCAGCTCCACGAGACTCGGCTTTTCCATCAAAGGATGTCAGAACATCTCCCTGAAAGGTCATTCAAACCGAAGATAGAGGAGTGGCAGATGTTTCAGTTGCCTTTAACAATAGGAATGACGGGAGCACAACCTCCTGAGCAGCTGGAAAGTGGGCAACTGGTATTTTCTGCACATAATTAAGCATAACACCTGAATAGTACCAAAATTCAAAAGCACAGGTGTCCAGAAGTAGAGAGGATGGAAGAACAAAGGTTACCGTCTACAATTCTACAAAACAATAGCAGATGCTTTCGTCCAAAGCGACTTAGATCTGGAGTAAGACTTACATCTGCTGACAGGCACAGAGGTAGAGTAGTTTGCTATTTTATTTCAATATATCTTCATCCTTATCAAAAGCAGTGATAGCTTCTCATGAGAATTCTAACCAGCATCAATAACATCCTAAAAATCATCATTGTTGTCATCAATATCAACATTATCATCATAATCATCATCATCGCCATCATAATCAGCCCCACCAATATCATTAAGTACGTAGGTATTCATGAAAGAGTGGGGCTTTATCTTTTTCTTAAAGGTGCAAAGGGACTCTACAGATCGAAGGGAGTTTGGTAGTTCGTTCCACCACCGGGGGGGGGGGGGGGAGAAGAGTCTAGCTAGAGACTTGTGGCCCTGATGTGAAGGTTAGATCAGACGCCTTTCATTGGCAGAGCGTAGTGGGCAGAGGGGAGTGTAGACCTGGATAAGAGAGTTTACGGAAAGAGGAGCAGTTTTTGTCTCTGTTCTGTAAGCGAGCAGGGTTTTTAATTTGATGCCAGCAGTGACTTGGAGCCAGAGGAGGGAGATGAACAGTGGAGTGACGTGCTGTTTTAGGTAGGTTGAAGACAAGTTGCGCTGCTGCGTTTTGGAACATCTGTAGAGGTTTGATTGTGCATGCAGGAAGACAAGGCCCACCAGTAAGGAGTTGCGATTGTCAACGTGTGATATCCTGTACCAGGAGCTGTGTAGCATGCTCTGACAGGTAAGGTCTGATCTTCCTGATGCTGTGCACAGAAAATCGACAAGACTGGGCGATCAAGGCCACGTGAACCTTTTATGTTAGCTGGTCATCAATCATGACACTTAGGTTGTAGGCAGGTAGGTTGAGTCTGATTGTTCCAAGCCTGAGAATGATCTGTGTCACACTTGAAATAGTTTGAAATAATGAGAGAAATAACCGGCTTCATCCAGGTCAAACACGTACGCTCCCTCCACAAGGCTGTGAGGAGTGAAGCTTAATTCATCTATGTCAGAAAGAGCTGTAGGGAGCATCTGGTACTTCCTATGCTGGATTATTTGGCAACATGAAAAATGGGGCCATTGGTGCTCAGTCACTTTAATTGGTGAAGAAAGTGGCTGGGTATACTGTTTGAGAGATGGGTACCTGAGTGCAGATCAAAGAGATGTGCTTTCACAGTGTGCCAACTTAATTTGTCAGATGAGAGAATCGGCTTTAACACCACAACAAAAGAAGGCAAGCGTTGCCAATCAGCTTGTTGCATTCATTCCCTTTTTCTAAATTTAGAATGCAGGATTGCACCGTTGGGTAGACACCTGGAACAGGGTAACTGCTAGCTGAAAATGTGCGTAAAGAAGGCTGGCCTTGAGTATTGTGAAGTACACGTTAGTTGCTATTGTATCTCAAACACTGACACACCTTGATCTGCTGGGAGTTTCAACAGTTCTAACCATTCACTGTGCAATATAGATCATTGACCGTTGCTTTCAACAAGTGGGGTAACAGATTGGACTTGCTTTCACCTTATACTTAAGCTTCCCACTTAAACTCAATATGCTAATTCAGTGACATTATCGTTTTTCAGAAAAGAGTATGTGAAATTCCTCATCTAGCTCAAGAACTATCTGAAACAGATCTTTCAGAGCTGCACTCTGCCATTTGTAACATGTGCTGCCGTTGTGCTGACCGAGTCAGATGTAAATTAAAACATTGTCTGACCCAGCAACAAAGTGTTGAGAAATGGACTAAAATGAAAAATATGTTTTGTTTCAATAGGTTTTCTAATAGTGATGAATGTTGATCTTACTCAGATCATTTGTATTCTGCGTTTTTAAATCATACGTGCACATTTAATATTACAATCTGGATTGCCAACCGCACTAATATTACATTGACTCAGGCTCACTTCTTGTTAATCCTCAGTGTTTTAATATCTATTTCTATACTTGTTATATGCGTTCTGATTATGGAGACTTGGGATTATTGTTTTTTTTGCCGTGCAAGAATCAGGAAATGTGATTTACCAGTTACATCTTCTTCTGTCGTTAATATGTAGTGATAATTTTTTTTTTTAAAGCAACTTCAGTATTAAAAAAGAAACACTGGTGCATAAGAGCCCAGTAGTTCTAGGTTATTCTACCTGTTTGATTGCTATTTATTTTCCACATGAAGGGTCTCTGCCCTTTACTGATGAGCAGACCCACTGACTGTCAGATCGCTCCGCCTGACCGTAGTGCCCTTCTGTAATTAGTTAAAAATGGATCCACCGCTCCAGGTAAATATTTTATTTGGTAGTGAAGGTCACAGCGGAGCTTTGTGCGGGATGTTATTTGAGAAAATGTTTTAATTAATGCCTGCAATTATCAAAGCCATGCAGTGTGACCAAAACTGGTCTGTATTTTGCAGTTCTCTCCAGGAATAACTAATGAAGGGAAAGGGCTGGGAGCACGGGCCTCTGCGAATGTGTCAGCAAACAAGACTCGCATGAAAGATGGAGAAATTAAGCATGTCTAAAACACGGTCCCTCATAGATAGTTAAACCAGCACGTTCCACCTCCATCACAGGGAGTGTAACTGAAGCATGCACAGTATGAGTCAAAAGGCCACACATTGATTTTTCATGACGGTGTAAGGGCTGCACATGCTGGTTTAGACTTACCTGCTTACATTACAACATTGCTTCTTCCTTTTTCAGCTTTTTCCTTTCATGACCAGTCTGGAACACGTTGCATCACAACATAACTGTGTGCATTTTTAGAATTATTCATTCCCCCAAAATGCTAAGAAGTGTCTTGTATTTACACAAGGCGCCTGGACCAGATGCGAGGTCTCCTTGCCCAGAGTGTGTGGGCGTCACCGTGCGCTGTCTCCTCTAACTCTCAACAAGCATCCTCAGGCTACCCATGTACTCTTTCTTCTTGTCCATGGAGCCCGTCAACTTCAGAACTGTCATGCTGTGTCCCTTTTCCTCACTCTCTGCCTCTCTCTTGTGTTCCTTTTGATCTTTCTCTCTCATTTCATCATGTTCCTCCACTGCTACTGTCATCTTTTATAAGAAAGTCACCTTTTAGTGTTAACTCATCTTCCTCTATTCCTCCCTTCTTTGCCCCATCTCTGCAGAGATGCACTTTCATTGGGTGTCAACTGTATTGGAACTTCTCAAATCAGCATTTTTCTTTTAAAGTGAAGCCTAATGTGCAAAGAAGTCAGCCCAACCATTGAGAGAAACCATAAAAGGATCCTATTAAAAGTCCTTCTACTTGTCATTTACTTGTGTCAGAAAATCAGTTTTCCGTACGTGTGTGTATGAATCCGTATGCAGCTTGTGTGTTAATTAATCTTTAGTGACCCTTTCGACTGCTGCACAACAACATCGAACAGCCACAACTCAGATGCTCCCCTACAATCGCAGTGAGGCAGGAGAGTATGGGAGAAGGATTCAGAAAGAGGACACAAAGAGGTTGGAGGAGAAGAGAGAGAGGAAGATAAAAAAGATGGGGGGCCACGGGAGGAATAAAAACGAGGCACATATGGAGGCTGTAGGGGAGGCCATGAATAATATGAAATGACACTACAAGAGAAGATCTTAAGTATCCCGCTGTGTCAGCGCTACAGGGAACAAAAATGCTTTGGGTTTAAACATGCAATTTTATTCAGATATTTGTTCAGATACCACAATGCTCCTTTGGTTCTTCGTACCACAAGTGTTCTTCTCTATACTCGTTGCTCATACATGCAAACATCCTTATTACATGTGTTTTTGCAGCTAGTTTAGTTGTGTGGACCTGTGGAAGTAGTCACTTTGAAATATTTAGTGATATATTCTCAGCGACAAGGTGCAGTAGAGAGAAGTGTGGCCTTGCAGATATGCAGGGTACAATGGGATTGGGTGGCAGTGCCTGCTCTCTTTTTGTCCATCTCTGATAGTACAATTGGATTGGCATGTGTGTGGGTGGGGGGGGGGGGGTGTGTTTGTGTGTGTGTGTGTGCAAATGCTGGTCTGCATCTGCTGTTATGACTGGTGACAGAAGTCCTTACTATATAATGTGTTATTGACTGTCACTCAGCGGGACCTTCACAACCATCACAATCAATTAATGTTTCACTGTGGGTTGAATTCAAGGGCAACAGAGAAATGAACGTGCAGTCATTCACTCACAGCATTAATTATGGCAACTGATCAGCACAGGAAAGTAATAAAAGAAAGTTTACAGCCGGACAAGATAAATCAAGCTGGATATGTACAGCCATCTTAACAAATGCAGAAACTGAACTGAAGAAATAGTATTGTTTTCAAATGGAACAGACTTGTAGATGAACAATGACCTATTTCACATGCAGGGACGAGCAGATTTTTTGGGGACATTTAATCAGCAGCATTCTGTAGATATAACTTCCTTTCATATTCCCTGCTCATTAAAACTCTCAGCACAGCATGCCACAAGTTCTCCAGCTAATGAGTTCATGTTGTGAAGGCACTGACCGTGTTAGTTTAAAGTTACTTTTAATTCATAGGAGCATTTTTTGTTAGCCATTTCTACCTGTCTTCCCACATCCAACTGCAAAATGATGTAAAGAGTTTGTGTGAGTGGGAATAGTTACAGGGGACTGTGATGAAGTTTCAATAAAGACCTGAACTGGCCAACTTTCTTGTGCATTAACTTAGATCGCTCCTATTGGTATCTTGAAATGGAATGAGAGTAAAAGTAAAGCTAAAATGTAGTTTCAGACTTCACATTGGGTGTCAGAAAGACAAGTTCTTAAAGTCAGGGTTGGTAATTTGCTCCAGATCCACTTTTAAAGATTTTGGTTGAAATTGTCTTTAGATCCTGACAGAAATGAATAATTCATGTGCCCTAAAAAAGGGAATAAAGAAAATCTGTCACCTGTAGCAGTTGTAAGCATGTAAAAACTTCAACCAATGCCTGCCATGAGGTACCAATGTGATGAACCAATCATGCTTCCCTGTCTCCATGCTTGTTCTCTTCTATGCCCTTGCGTGCACCAGCCCACACTCAAAGCGTGTCACAGATGACGGAGTTAATACTGTGAGTTTGTTGTTGGCCGTTCTGAGTAGTAAAAAAGTCACTTTTTTTTACATGCGTTATGATAAAGTTTAGTGTTTACTTTCCGGATGTATGTTCCAGTGAACTGTATTTGTTTCCTTTTAACATACAGTATGTATTCAGTTAAGCATACACTAAACAAAGAATTGCTTGGCTCTATCATCATGTAACTCTTAATTACTGTAGCTTAGCTAGATGCAACTTGAACTAGCTAGATAACCAACCAAACCTTTGTCCCTGTTTTGAGTTGCTTTGAGATATGTGCTGTCATAAAAATACAAATAAATCACAATAGGTGAAAAGAGATTATGTAGTGGTCGGTAATGACCTAAAGAATGAGTTTGCGGATACAAGCGGTTGAGGGTGGCTGGGCTCAGCCTTAGAGATAGGGGGAGGAGACGACTTGCAGGATCTTGGAGTAGAGCGGCTGATCGCTCGCATCGAAAGGAGTCAGCTGAGGGGGTCCGTGCATCTGCACTATTTCTGTGAATAAATAAGACTGCCAGTTCATCTTCATAGCAAGTCAAATAACTAACATATTCATGTCAAAGATATGTACATATTTTGAATGATTTTAAATATATATTCACCGTACCTTTAGCCTATCTCTCATTAGAGGTGTAGTTTCTACTGAGAGAGCAAATTAGCAAATTAACCAATACAACTGGATATAAGTCATAGGAAACACATTCTGTGCAGCCAGTGACATGTTGCTGCTGTTTTTTTTTTTGGCACAACTGCAGTCCACCATGCAGGCGTTTGAATGGACCAACTCAAAGCAGCTGGTGTTAGAGGTGAGACACATTGCTCATAGGCACCTGGATTTATGTTGCTTGGCAACAGGAGAATGACAAACATCACCCTACCCCCTCCTCACTTATCCCTGCTGGGCATGATTTTGAACCCGTGCACGGCTCCACCACTGCTCAGTCTAGTTTTCCAAAGAATTTGAATTCCACCAACCCCCACCGTTAATTCTGCAGAGCTGTTCAGACAGGTCCATTAAGAGCATGGCTGGCCAGCTTTGATCCTTCTCAGCAAGCCCTACCTGCTTTGTATCCAGCCTCTACTGTCATGTATATCTGAAAACCTCGAGCATTTCGATCTAAATTCTGTCTGTTTTACATTTCCATACTAATTTTAGCATTTGTTAATTTTAAGCTTCCCAGAATTGCTTCATTTTTCAATTAAGCATTAGTATGTGTGTGCATGAACCATTGTATGATTAATATCCTTGGAAGCAGTTAATTTTCCATGCTGATGATGTTTCAACACCATAGGGGATGTAAAATGTTTCAAGTGTGTTACTGAAAGATAGATGCAAACAGTCACGGTGAGGGCTTCAGTCAATGTTAATGACTTCTGCCCCCCGCCCCCCCTCTTGACTCTCTCTCCATTTTTAAATCCCATCTCAAAACACATCTTTTTAAACTGGCATATCCTGTCTGATCATTCTCCATCCTGTCTCACAAATCCTCTTCACAATGATTTCATGAACTGTAAAATTGTCTTTGTACTGTTCATTTTATGGATATATTGTTACTATGTTGTTTTATCTCTGCTTTGTAAGGTGACCTTGAGTGCTTTGAAAGACGCCTTTAAATAAAATGTATTATTATTATTTATGGTTTATTATTTTATAGAGCAGCCAAGAGTTCCACTGGATTTTATATACAGTGGGTCTGGAAAGTATTCAGACCCCTTTACATTTTTCACTCTTTGTTTCATTGCAGCCATTTGCTAAAATCAAAAAAGTTAATTTTATTTCTCATTAATGTACACTCAGCACCCCATCTTGACAGAAAAAAAACAGAAATGTAGAAATTTTTGCAAATTTATTAAAAAAGAAAAACTGAAATATCACATGGTCATAAGTATTCAGACCCTTTGCTGTGACACTCATATTTAACTCACATGCTGTCCATTTCTTCTGATCCTCCTTGAGATGGTTCTGCTCCCTCATTGGAGTCCAGCTGTGTTTAATTAAACTGATTGGACTTGATTAGGAAAGGCACACACCTGTCTATATAAGACCTTACAGCTCACAGTGCATGTCAGAGCAAATGAGAATCATGAGGTCGAAGGAACTGCCCAAGGAGCTCAGAGACAGAATTGTGGCAAGGCACAGATCTGGCCAAGGTTACAAAAGAATATCTGCAGCACTCAAGGTTCCTAAGAGCACAGTGGCCTCCATAATCCTTAAATGGAAGAAGTTTGGGACGACCAGAACTCTTCCTAGACCTGGCCGTCCAGCCAAACTGAGCAATCGTGGGAGAAGAGCCTTGGTGAGAGAGGTAAAGAAGAACCCAAAGATCACTGTGGCTGAGCTCCAGAGATGCAGTAGGGAGATGGGAGAAAGTTCCACAAAGTCAACTATCACTGCAGCCCTCCACCAGTCGGGGCTTTATGGCAGAGTGGCCCGACGGAAGCCTCTCCTCAGTGCAAGACATATGAAAGCCCGCATAGAGTTTGCCAAAAAATACATGAAGGACTCCCAGACTATGAGAGAAGATTCTCTGGTCTGATGAGACCAAGATTGAACTTTTTGGCTTTAATTCTAAGCGGTATGTGTGGAGAAAACCAGGCACTGCTCATCACCTGCCCAATACAATCCCAACAGTGAAACATGGTGGTGGCAGCATCATGCTATGGGGGTGTTTTTCAGCTGCAGGGACAGGACGACTGGTTGCAATTGAAGGAAAGATGAATGCGGCCAAGTACAGAGATATCCTGGAAGAAAACCTCTTCCAGAGTGCTCAGGACCTCAGACTGGGCCGAAGGTTCACCTTCCAACAAGACAATGACCCTAAGCACACAGCTAAAATAACGAAGGAGTGGCTTCGGAACAACTCTGTGACCATTCTTGACTGGCCCAGCCAGAGCCCTGACCTAAACCCAATTGAGCTTCTCTGGAGAGACCTGAAAATGGCTGTCCACCAACGTTCATCATCCAACCTGACAGAACTGGAGAGGATCTGCAAGGAAGAATGGCAGAGGATCCCCAAATCCAGGTGTGAAAAACTTGTTGCATCATTCCCAAGAAGACTCATGGCTGTACTAGCTCAAAAGGGTGCTTCTACTCAATACTGAGCAAAGGGTCTGAATACTTATGACCATGTGATATTTCAGTTTTTCTTTTTTAATAAATTTGCAAAAATTTCTACATTTCTGTTTTTTTTCTGTCAAGATGGGGTGCTGAGTGTACATTAAAGAGAAATAAAATGAACTTTTTTGATTTTAGCAAATGGCTGCAATGAAACAAAGAGTAAAAAATGGGGTCTGAATACTTTCCAGACCCACTGTACCATTGATAAATTACGCATGGGAGGTCATAAATCTACACAAAGACACAACATACATGTCACAATATCCATTGAATGTCACTTTGTGATGTCTCGAATGTTACTGCTGATTTTACGAGGGGAGACTAATATATTTATATATATATATACATATTTATTCCGCCTGTTACAACAAGATTGAAACAAGAAAATCTCTGTTATCACTAGTTTTTTTCCCTCAGAAATGTTACGGTTAGTACAAATTCTGGACCCAAAAGCATGACTCAGATAGGCAGGATCAAGCGATAACAAAAAAGTTTATTCCAAAAAGTGACTCAAAAGGTGCAAGGAGGAGGGGTAGTGTGAGGCTCCCAGTGGCAGTGTCCGTGATCCCAGAGTGGTGTCCAAAAAAGCACAGGTGAGGTGAAGCAAAAAACACGAACAGCGATCTGGCGCAAGGCAGAGAAGAAAAACGGGGTTAGCTACACAAGCTATCACAATGAGCACTAGAATCCAGAGAAGCCAAGAGAGTACAATACCACGCGAGCAAGTGAAACAATCTGGCGCCGAGGTGAAGCAGAAGGAAGTCTTTGTAGTCGAGCTCCTGATGACCAACTAGCTGCACCTGGCGCCACCTGAGAACATGAGCCCCGCCCACCAAACTCACACAGACAGGAGAAAGACACATGAGGATTAAACAGACAGGGAATGACAAACAACACAACAAAAGGGGAAGGAAGGGCTGCCATGATGTGAATGATGACAGTACCCCCCCCCTCAACGACCACCTCCAGGTGGTCTACCTGGCTTGTCAGGGTTTCTCCGATAAAACTCCCTGAGGAGTGCGTTGTCCAGAATGAGCCCCCGGGCGATCCAGCTACTCTCTTCAGGCCCGTAACCCTCCCAGTCGGCAAGGTATTGGTAACCACGCCCCCTGCGGCGAACGTCCAGTATCCGCCTGACCGTATAAGCAGGGTGCCCATCAATGAGCCGGGGGGGTGGAGGGACGACGGAAGGAGGGCACAGAGTACTTGTAGACACTGGCTTTAATTGAGAGACGTGGAAGGTTGGATGAATCCTGAGAGATTGAGGGAGCCTGAGGCGAACAGCAGAAGGGTTAATAACAGTCTCCACTTCAAAAGGCCCAATAAACTGGGGAGCGAGTTTCTTGGAGGCCACACTGAGGGAAACGTCTTTGGAATTCAGCCAAACCTCTTGACCCGGTCTATACACAGGAGCAGGTTTCCGTCGCCGGTCAGCCAACCTCTGATTCTGTTCACAAGTTCGCAAGAGCGCAGCTCTGGTCTCCCTCCAGACTCTGCGGATCCTGCGCAGGTTGTGCTGAACCGAAGGTACGGCGATATCGACCTCCTGGACTGGGATGAGAGGTGGTAAATAACCCAACGATGCTTCGAATGGTGTCATACCTGTAGCCGCAGAGGTCAATGAGTTGTGGTAATATTCCACCCAGGTGAGCTGTGAGCTCCAACAGGCTGGATTACAGGCACAGACACACACCTCAGCGCCGCCTCCAAATCCTGATTAGCCCTCTCAGTTTGTCCATTGGTCTGGGGGTGGTGACCCGATGACAGGCTTACAGTGGCTCCCAGTGCCCGACAAAACTCCCTCCAGACGTGAGAGGTGAACTGGGGACCCCTGTCCGACACGATATCCAAGGGGATGCCATGGATGCGGAAAACATGGTTCACCACCAGATCCGCAGTTTCAGCAGCAGAGGGCAGTTTAGGAAGGGCCACGAGGTGCACTGCCTTGGAAAAGCGATCCACAATCAATGAATTAATATCATGTCGTTACCTTGGGAAGGTGGTAGTCCCGTCACAAAATCCAAAGCTATATGAGACCATGGGCGGCCAGGCACTGGGAGAGGATGGAGGAGGCCAGCAGGCGGGCGATGAGAAGCCTTTCCTCAGGCATAGACTGTACAGGCCTTGACATACTCACGGGTGTCTGCCGTCATGGTGGGCCACCAGAAGTGACGTTGGAGCAAGGTCAGGGTGCGAAAAGTGACACCACTGAAGTACCTGAGGACGGACAGAAACAGGTACAAACAAACGATCCACGGGCCCCCCACCGGGATCAGGGTTAGTGATGAGGGCGGTCCTAACCAGGGATTCAATATCCCAGGTTAACGAGCCTACCAGGCATGACGAAGGAAGGATAGTGTCAGGGACTGCAGCTCTATTAATGTCATCCTGAAATTGTCTGGAGAGAGCGTCAGGCTTTACATTCTTACTTCCGGGCCGGTAAGTGAGTGTAAACTTAAACCAGCCAAAAAACAAAGCCCACCGGGCTTGGCGAGAGTTGAGACGTTTAGCACTTTGAATGTAAGCAAGATTTTTGTGGTCAGTCCATACCGTGAAAGGTGTCGCAGCTCCCTCCAGCCAATGTCTCCATTCCTCCAGGGCCAGTTTGACAGCCAGCAACTCCCTGTTGCCAACATCGTAATTCCTCTCCGCCGGTGATAGTTTCTTGGAAAAGAAAGCACAGGGGTGTAATTTGTCATCACCTGCAGCTCTTTGTGACAGGACAGCTCCCACGTCAATATCCGATGCGTCCACCTCCACAACGAACTGGCGAGAGGGATCAGGCTGTACCAGAATGGGGGCTGTGGAGAACCGCCTCTTGAGTTCCCGAAATGCCTCTTCTGCTGCAGGTGACCAGACAAAAGGAACAGGCAGTGAAGTAAGCTTAGTCAATGGGGCTACTACTTGACTATAATTCCTCACAAAACGACGGTAGAAATTAGCAAACCCCAGAAACCTCTGGAGCTGTTTCCTTGAGGTGGGTTGAGGCCAATCTGTGACAGCTTGGACCTTAGCAGGATCCGTCCTCACCTGCCCACTCTCCAGGATGTACCCCGGGAAGGAGACAGAAGCAGCGTGAAAGTCACACTGCTCCCCCTTCACATACAGTTTATTCTCCCACAACCTCTGAAGGACCTGCCGCACGTGTACCACGTGCTCCTCTAGGTTCTGGGAGAAAATCAAAATGTCATCTAGATAGACAAACACGGATCTGTTCAAAAAGTATCTTAAAACGTCATTCACCATGGCTTGGAACACAGCAGGAGCGTTGGTTAGGCCAAACGGCATGACTAAGTACTCAAAGTGGCCTAAAGGAGTGTTGAAGGCAGTCTTCCATTCATCGCCCTCCTTTATGCGCACCAAGTGATAGGCATTGCGCAGGTCCAGCTTAGTGAAGATAGTGGCTCCATGCAGGGGTTCAAAAGCAGAGTTAATGAGAGGCAGAGGATACTTGTTTTTGATAGTAATGTTGTTTAAGCCACGGAAATCTATGCAGGGTCTCAAGGTTTTATCCTTTTTGTCCACAAAGAAAAATCCCACACCCAGAGGAGAAGAAGATGGTCGGATAATACCTGAGTTTAGAGACTCTGTGATGTAGTTCTCCATGGCTCCACGTTCCAGGGCAGAGAGGTTGTAGAGCGTGCTTGTTGGTAGAGGGGCTCCCAGTAACAGTTCTATGGAACAGTCGTAAGGCCTGTGAGGGGGTAATGACAACGCTCTCTGCTTGCTGAAAACCTCAGCAAGGTCATGATACACTGAAGGCACAGATGAAACGTCAGGGGGTTCTGGTGGAGCAGCACTGATAATATCAGAACACAGAGGCTGAGCAGACTTTAAACAGGTAGAATGACAGAAAGAACTCCAACTAACTATGTTACCGGCAGCCCAATCAATCACCGGATTGTGAATCTGAAGCCAGGGTAGGCCGAGCACTAAGGGAGCATTTGAAGAGTGCATAATGTGCAAAGTCAAACTTTCACGGTGGTTGCCAGCTAACAAGAGAGAAAGTGGCTCGGTTTGATGAGTGATGGTAGCTAACCAGTCCCCATTTAACGCACTAACAGACAGAGGTGTATCAATGAGATCAGTAATAAGCTGGGCTTCTTTAACAAACATAGAATCGAGGATGTTAGAGTCTGATCCAGAATCGACAAGGGCCTTAAACTTATAAGAATTACCATTAACAAATAAGCAAGCGTCTAAGTGTATGCGTCTTCAAGGTAAACTAGGAACTACAGTGCTACTCACCAGAACCTCGTCTGTGACTGGTGAGGACTTGTGTTTAAACGCTGGGGGCAGGCAGCAATCACATGTCCAGGTTTAACACAGTAAATGCAGAGTTTTTCTTGAAAGCGCCTGTTGCGCTCAGCTGGAGTTAAGCGATTCCGTCCCAACTGCATGGGTTCCTCATTTCGAAAAGGTGCCGTGGAGGAGTTGTTGCTGGGTGGCTTGTTTTCAGGGATCCAGGAGGATGGTGTAGCAGCAGAACCGGGGACATTAGCTTGGGACTCCTGCCCTCTCTCCCGCCGTCGCTCCCTTAATCTGTTATCGATCTTGATTGCTAGCGCAATTAGCTCCTGAAGGTCTTTAGTTTCGGCTCTCCCCACTAAACAGTCTTTTACATCTTCGTTCAGTCCTTTTACAAAAATGCTTTGCAGTGCTCTGTCGTCCCACCCTAATTCAGCGGCTAGCGTCCGAAATTCCACGGAGTAATTAGCTGCACTAAGGGAGCCCTGACATAGGTTAAGTAGCTGGTTGCTAGAGTCACAGCTGGTAATAGGGTGGTCAAAAACAGATGTCATATCCGAAACAAACTGGTCAAAGGTAGCATTAGCAGTCAGTGGGCTATGCCAAAAAGCTGTACCCCAAGACCTAGCCCTTCCCGTGAGCAAACCCAGAACGTAAGCTTTCTTAGCTCTATCGCTAAAATAGGTCAGAGGTTGCAACTCGAACACTAGAGAACATTGAAATAAAAATGACCTACAGTCCCCTAAATTACCGTCGTAACGTTCAGGGGCTGGGACAAAAGACTCACGGGGTTGAAAAACACCGACTGGTACTGCTGGAGGAGGTTCTGAGACAGGTACAGGCTGTGGGTTAATCTGTAGCTGCCTTTCAACACGACAGAGACCGGAGGCTAGTTCAGACAGGGAGTCCATAATCCCACGAAGCGTCTGGTCGTGTTGTCCAAGCATAACGCCTTGGTTAAACACAGCGTGTCTGAGAGTTTTAACCTGGGCACTGGGGTCTGAGTCTGCTGGGTCCATGCTTTTTGGCCAGATTGTTCTGTTACGGTTAGTACAAATTCTGGACCCAAAAACACGACACAGATAGGCAGGATCAAGTGATAACAAAAAGGTTTATTCCAAAAAGTGACTCAAAAGGTACAAGGAGGAGGGGTATTCATTCACCAAGATGGCGCGGCCATGTCCAGACGTCGTCCGGGTTGCTCCGCTGAGGCTGTGCGTTTTTTTCTTTATGTTGTTTTTGTGAACTTTTTTACATCAGCTCTTTCAGCAAAGATAACTTATGACCGAAATACGCTTTTGGACATAAAGAGACTGGTCACAAACACAGTTTCCAACGATGATCAGTGGTTGCCGGTCGAACTCCTGCGTAACACAACACAGGACGAGAACAATGGCCGGAGGACGAAAAAGTACAGCGGAAGACGAGGTGGTGTCTGAAACAGGCTAAGAACTCAGGCCCACCGCCCACCCCTGCCAAGCATCCTTCTTGCCAACGTCCAGTACCTGGATAACAAGATGGATGATCTGAGGGGTCGGGTAAAATACCAACGGGACATGAGGGACTGTAACATCATCTGCCTGACGGAAACATGGCTCACTCCTGTGGTGCTGGATCAAGCCATCATGCCATTGGACTCGTTCTCTGTGTTTCGCAAGGACAGGACGGAGGAATCTGGCAAGTCAAAGGGTGGAGGGGTTTGTTTTATGACCAACAACAGCTGGTGTAACCCACAAAACATTAAAACTCTCTCCAACTCCTGCTCGCCACATCTGGAGCACATAACCATCCTGTGCCGTCCCTTTCACCTCCCCCGGGAATCCACTTCGGTCATCGCTACATCTGTTTACATTCCACCACAAGCGGACACGGACACAGCTTTATCGGACCTGCATGACGTGCTCTGCCAGCACCAAAACAAACATCCGAACGCTGCCCTCATCGTGGCTGGGGATTTTAACAAGGCGAACCTGAAGAAAGTTATGCCGAACTTTTCCCAACACGTCACTTGCTCCACCAGGGGCAACAATACACTGGAGGAATACAAAGCGGCGTCTTACAGACTGAGACGAGCAGTGAAAGACGCTAAGCGGAGGTACAGGGACAAAGTGGAATCACAGTTCCAGCAGTGTGATTCAAGGAGCTTGTGGCAAGGACTGCAGACAATTACTGACTACAGGAAAAGAGCCCATGTCTCGGTGAGTGCAGATGCTGCTCTGGCTGACGAACTTGATGACTTTTATGCGCGATTCGAGGCTAGCGCTAGAACCGCTAACGTTAGCATACCAATTGATGCAGCCAGCAGGATCTCCGAGGCCAGAGCGGCACACTTGCACCCGCTCACTGTGTCAGAGCACGACGTGAGGAGGACACTGAGAAAGGTAAACAGCAGGAAGGCTGCCGGGCCAGATGGTATTTCTGGCAGAGTGCTGAAGTCCTGTGCCGACCTGTTAGCTCCCATCTGCACAGAAGGAAGGGGGACTATGTGAGACTGCTGTTCATTGATTTTAGTTCAGCTTTCAACACCATAGTCCCCACCAACCTCCATTCCAAGCTGATCAACCTCGGACTTAACACCTCCCTGTGTGCTTGGATCCTAGACTTCCTGACGAACAGATCCCAGGTGGTCAGAGTGGGCAGACACACCTCCAGCCCCTGCACCCTCAACACCGGAGCACCACAGGGCTGTGTCCTCAGCCCCCTGCTCTTCACGCTGTACACACATGACAGTGTGGCCACAAGCAGCTCCAACATCATCGTGAAATTTGCAGATGACACGGTGGTTGTTGGTCGCATCAGCAACAATGATGAGCAGGCGTATACAGGGGAGGTTGGAAACCTGTCACAGTGGTGCCAGGACAACAACCTGCTCCTGAACGTCAGCAAAACCAAGGAGCTGATTGTGGACTTCAGGAGAGGATAGCAGAGGGATTACACCCCACTGAGAATTGATGGGATGCTGGTGGACAGTGTGTGCAGCTACCTGGGGGTGCACATCTCTGAGGAGAGGGTGCTGAAGTCAGCAGAGCGTACCATGGGTACAACACTCCCCACCCTCCAGGACATCTTCACAAGGAGGAGCACAGCCAGGGCAAAGAGGATCATGAGTGATCCCCACCACCCAGGTACCGGACTGTTTACATGGCTACCCTCTGGCAGGCGCCTTCGACACATCAAGGCGAACACAGAAAGACTCAGGAAGAGCTTCTTTCCTCAGGCTGTCCGGACTGTTAACTCCACTCTCCTCAGTTAAAAACAAAACAGAACTGTGACTACATGATGCACACACACCACACATTCCAATCTGCACATTGCACTTTGACACCCTGGACACTTTACACACTGACACTTTACACTGTTTACATTATTCTATATTTTATATTTTGTACATTCAAATAATTTTATTTTTTAATTTATATTCTATTTTACTGGACCCTGGACACCCTGGACACTTTACACACTGACACTTTACACTGTTGACATTACTCTATATTTTGTACATTCAAATAATTATTATTTTATTTTTTACATTATATTCTATTTTACTGTATATATGTGTATTAGTAATTTGAGTGTTTATTGCATGGCCTTGCGGAACAGTCCTTACATGTCACTGCGCATGTGACAAATAAAAATCTTGAATCTTGAATCTAGAGCGAGGTTCCCAGTGGCAGTGTCCGTGATCCCAGAGTGGTGTCCAAAAAAGCACAGGTGAGGTGAAGCAAAAAACACGAACAGCGATCTGGTGCAAGGCAGAGAAGAAAAACGGGGTTAGCTACACAAGCTATCACAATGAGCACTAGAATCCAGAGAAGCCAAGAGAGTACAATACCACGCGAGCAGGTGAAACAATCTGGCGCCGAGGTGAAGCAGAAGGAAGTCTTTGTAGTCAAGCTCCTGATGACCAACTAGCTGCACCTGGCGCCGCCTGAGAACATGAGCCCCGCCCACCAAACTCACACAGACAGGAGAGACACATGAGGATTAAACAGACAGGGAATGACAAACAACACAACAAAAGGGGAAGGAAGGGTTGCCATGATGTGAATCAGGACAAGAAATACATTTTCTGCAGCACAAATATGTGTCATGCAGTGGCTGTGTGTGCACGTGCATGTTTACATCTCCCTCAATTACTGCATTCTTTTGCAAGGAAACTGTGTTTGAAGAAAAATGAACCAGACGGCAGCAATACAACCACAATACCTAGAAAACTCAATTATCCCATGCTAATGCTAAGTGCCTGTTTCTTTCTCCCTGTGTATAGTTCAGTCACAGTCACTGAGCAGAGAAAGACTTATCTGCGCCATTAGGAGACCTCAAGGATATGAAATATAAATAAAAACAAGACATGTGTACTTTGTGCAGTGATTTTACCCTGAGTCAAGGTGGAGAGGACATACAGCTAATTTCCATTCATATTTATTACCTAGCTGCAAATAATGATAACACTATGTGTGCTAATCTTTGTTTTATTCATCAAAATTAACCAAAAACATTTAAGTATTACAAGACAACTGAAACTGCTGCTGCCTGCAATATGTCACATCAGTTCTTAATTTTATTACGAGATGTTTTTTTTTCTTTTTTACATTTCTAAAAGTAGTTAATGTTGTATTATTTTCATCAACCTGTAAAGACAAGTTAAACATGCAGGCTATGCTTTCATTTCATTCTCAGCTTCCTGTGAAAGTGCAAAACTCGTATTTTCAAGTGTCTGCAAGTTAATTGGTTGTGGACAGCTGCTGAGAAGCAATTTGTCTACTGTTGGAAAAGCCTCGCTTCAGTCAAGGTCTATCCCGGTATTCAATTAAACCCTTTCTTTAGTGGTTTCCACTGTAACACAACACGTAACCCGATCCAATTCAGCCTAGATCAAATTTACTGGGCTAAGTGATTTTTATGGTGTAGTGTAGATCAAATTCACTAGGGGAAGTAAATTTGATCTTCACTGCTGAGAGGTGCAACAGAAAGGTGCTGTTAAGGGAAATGTAGTATGTTTTGTCTGGAGAGAGTCCTGGTAATGAAGCAGTCTGTTTCCATCTCTAGACCTCTATTTGTCTTAATATGGATTAATTAATTTATGCTGAATGTGCAGCACTTAGCATTAAGCAAACCCTGATGCTAGGTAGCATCACTCAGCCATTCTAGAGATGACTTATGCTGTATTCTTATGATGAAATTAGACATCATAGTCCATTCCCAAGTTCTATTATTCCAAAATCTTCTACGCTGTATCATGCAACCTCAAGATAACCATTTTATTTTTGGATGAATCCTCAGTAAAAATACACAGGGTTGACCCATAGTTCAAATTTTTCCCTGTTTCCTTCCACAATGTCTAGGCCAATAAGGTCAGCATTTCCCACTGGTAGTCTACTGTTGCAGGAAGCAGGGCTCTAGTAACTGACTGTGCTGTATGGTTTTGCTATTGATTCCTTGCGTTCATTAGTTTCTGCTCCAAATTATTAGTTAAGTCACAGCTCGCCTGCTTGCATTTATCTCTGCCAGATAAGCTTGAAGGCTTAATCAGAGTACATATGCCAAGCTGTGAATTATGTAAATAATACCAATGCGCACAAGAAATAATCTGGCACTTAAAGAGATTAAAAGTGTCCATAAAACTTCAAACAACCATGGGCACCCTTCGTTAATTGTTCCCAGGAGATTTAGTAGAAAGGAGTTTTGACTTGAGTGTCTGTACAGCCTTGGGATTTATTGTTGAAATAAAGCCGGAGAACCTCACATGAGACAGCAGCAGAGAGGAGCAGCTGTTATTTCTCACTACCCATCTATAAGTTTATCCTCCACAGATTGAACCTGCTGGCGTTAGAGGGGATCAAAAAGTTGAATTCATTGAGTGTCTGATCCCCAGCAATAGCAATGCAAGTTTCAGGATATGAGTCCCAGATATTATTTCTAATGATGGCCTATGATTGAGACATGAATGTGAACATACTTGGATGAAGAGTGTGTGTGTGCTTGTGTTTGTGCGTGCATCTATAACCAAGGGGGTAAAGTTACATTTATCAAACGAAGTGGGGCTCTCCCTAAACACATGTCAAGAAGGATATCAGCCGACTGCAGCTTTAGCCACGGCACAAAGCAACAGTAATAAAGCAGCAAGCTCGACAAGGGTCTGGCAGTGTTTTTAAACTTTCTCTTTTCCCCGTACAGTATCAACATTTCACAACACAACAAAATAACAATCTTGAGCAGTCTTATTTCCCTCTCTTCGATTTAAAAAAAAAAAAAAAACAAGGTTTGGCAATAATTCATAGTCAGTGTCTTCCTGGAAACAATATTGCAGTAATGCAAGCTGCAATAAGATCTCCTCAACGGACCATCAGCCTTTTTATTTATCTTACTAATCCGATAGAAAAAAAGTCTGCATCTCTCAGGCACATTTACGTTTGAATTCAGCCAGCCTGCAATGAAATGTTCTGCTTTGTTACACTCTGTGTGGAGGGCCTCAGGTGTGGCTAAACACACACAGCAGTGATTTAGCACTTCTCCGGCAGCCAGGTGTTCATTTCACTAACAATAGAGCTGCAACGTCATTGTGCTACAGGCCAGCTCCATCCTCTCATCACACACTGGAAAGCAGGGCCACTGCCACAGTCACTGCCTCGCTCCCCAGTCTGACTTGTAAATGGTTTTTTTATTTAAGGCTCCCTCCTTTGTCTTGCTAATCAAAGATGGCTCTTGTTTGAAATGCGAATGAATGAAACAGAGGATGTGGATGATGGATGGAAGAGATAGATGGGAGGGAGGAAAGGTTACGGTATACGGTGCGGGGTTCTGTTTAATTCATGAATTCAGTTTTGATTAGGAGTTGAAAAGGGACTTTGGATACTATATATTTTTTATATTGCAAAAAAGGCCACTGTGCAATAAATAATAGCAACAAAGACAACGCAAAGGCTGTGGTTTAGTTATCTATTCCTTAGAAAAATCAAAAGCCAACATCTCATATCAGCTGTAACATTTGACTGAACAAACACATGTGCTTCCCAATGCACACAATAGTTGAGCAGAGGTATTGTTGAAACACGTGTGTGAAATGACAATGTTGACATTATAACTGACATCAGCACTCCTCCATATGGTTTATTGTTGATTCTACATCTCCCTTTAGATCTTTTGCTTCTACATGTTTTGCTGCATCGGAAAATTTGCACTGGATTTAGACAAGAATCAAAACAGAGCTTTGTCGCTATGAAAAAAATATATAAAAGAGATTGAGAAAAGGCATTACACGTATGATGAAAACTGCTCAACAGATATCACACATCTGTATGAAATGAAAAGAAGGCTAAAGTAGGATATGTGCTCAGTAGATATCTTCTGCAGGTGACAGGAGGTGAAATAGCCGGTGGACCACTTCTGTTGAAAATGAACTTTGATGGATTACACAACAGCCAATGAATGACAAGATAGGGTGTCTCATTCTGTATTCAGGTGCAGCTCTCTATTTGTCAAACACCTCCACCTCTTTGCTGTCCTTAGTGCCAATGACACCACAGGGGTACGATAACAACTCTGTTATGGCAAGGTTGATATAATTATACACACACTCAGGAATAATTTACTGAGACTGTCTTTGCATTGTTTAAGGATTATGCTATACTTAAGTGGAAAGGTTGTCAGGAGGATATGCAAAGTTGAGCAGGTGCAATTAAACACCTGACGAAGATGCTAAACGCATGTGTATGTGCCAGCAGGTTTCTGTTTCCATAATGGGCTTTGACTTTGGAGAATGTGTGAGTCAGAGAGGAAGGTAAATATCTGATTAAATAGACAAAATAATGGTGTTATGTAGATTATTAGACTCAAACACTGGCGTTAACATAATTCTGCTGACAGTGCATTATCTTGTTCACAAGAAAAATTGTGATCACGTTGCTTTTAATCATAGAGAGCTTGCTTTTGAATAAAGCGGAACTGCATCCACATAAAAAAACACTGGAGAAGTCAATTAGGTTTAATCTTAACATGACCTTGTAGGGGCAGTTCATTTCTTTTTGTGCATTAAAAGACAATTCTGAATGGCTTGCTTTTGGTTTATAAGGTTATGTATGCAACTTATAGTTTCATATTTAGTGAAATATTTACTTTTTTGAAAAGAGATATGCCAAAGATAAGTGTCAGCTTGCAAACAGATGGTGCCTGTGAGAGTGATATCTAAAGCCTAAACAACATACTACAACATTGTGTCACAACATGTGTTACATTGCCAAATTGGCTTAACTATTAAATAAGCTCCATCACAATATTGTGTCGGAAAAGTTGGAAAAAAATTGGAGATGGGGTCTGATAAGGTAATATAGTATTGTGTGATTCATTATCATTAATTAAACATATTGGATTGGACTCTATCTTTGATTTGAGTCTCTAAATCCTGGTTTGATATCCGTCTCCTCAAAGACAGATTGTTTGCAAATCTAAAAATATCTCTTATCCATCCTCTGCTAGTCCTTAATAAGGCGAGAACTTACACATTCCAGAAATGATTTAATAAGCTTAAGGCCTTTCTGTGTGTGTGTGTGTGTGTGTGTGTGTGTGTGTGTGTGTGTGGTGTGTGTGTGTGTGTGTGTGTGTGTGTGTGTGTGTGTGTGTGTGTGTGTGTGTGTGTGTGTTTGACAAAGTCACAACCCAGCCCCGTCAAGAAGTGTGCAGCAGGAGATGCGTGGAGATTGAAAATTATTAGCAGGCTGCCCATGGAAATCACAAAAAAATGATCCGTGGAAGAAGTGATTCAATTTCTTCATTCGATATATGTGCATCCATTTTCAGACGCTTACAGAAAGGGAGATGGGCAGCTCAGTCTGACACAATGCTTGGAAAATCCCCTTAGAGACTGTTACCACACAGAGGATGGACCCCTCAGCAAGAACAGATATGAGGCAGTAACAATGGGGGGAGGGAAAAATTAAGCTTCATGGTTAACAGGTTACACACAAGAGGAAAAACAACAGCATAATAATCACTCACTTTGTATTTCATCAATATGCTCCAATCTATCATAACTCTTAAATGATAAAACAGATAGAACTCAGCTTTCAGCAAAGTGACTATTGACCTGCAGCGGTCGATAACTTGTGTCTCTGGGTGAATGCAATGTCTGGCAGCGTACAGCATGCAGCAATTATCAAAACACTTGGGCCACAGCCAAGTGTTTTTATCAACCCAGCATTCAAAACATGCAGGATCAATAAATCAATAACATACATATTTGACTTAAAGGCACGTATTGCCACCGCCAGCAACTTGAAAATAGAAAATGCCTCTTCTGATCAAAAGTATGAGCAAGGGCTTGATTTGAGTTAGAGACAACAATCTTTATAATTTATTTTTCATGTTACGTCACAAATGATGACATAATGTGCTTTACACTAGGGGGAGACAGAGACCCTGCATAGATGGACAAGCATAATGTGCGGCACATTGCATGATTTATGATATAAGGGCATATTATGTTATGTCAAAATGGGAAAAAAAAATCTTCAACTCTTGGTCTTTCTTGAAGTGACAGAGATACGGCTATGCAGGCTCTTGTGAAAAGAAAAGAAAACGGTGTGATTTGTGAGGTCTGCTTTGTCAGGTGAATATTGATCTGTTTAATTCCCCTTTTTTCCCAGTGACACGTTATGTGATTAGCCATTTCCATTTCCAAGCAAAGAAAATTAACTCCAATGTCAAAGTGTTTATAGTCCAGGCTTGTTCCTGGGTGTGATGTGACTTCAAATGCTCACCGGAGCACAGAGGCAGGTGGTGCCTGGTGGTTTAATTGAAACATATATTTGTAGAATGTGGGCCATATTACTGGGTTGTATCCTGTGGGAGGCACGTCGTAACAATGGAGAGGGAAGAGAGAAAATGGGGGAGATGAGGAGGAGGGTTATTGAAGTGCACTTCGGATCACCAAGCCGTGATGCCATTCTGTTGGGGAGTTTATGGGATGTGTTGCCCAATCAATAACCAATTTATGTGAATTTGATGGAAGGATAGGGGTACACTTGTCACATCGCCCTGTTTGATACATACGTTACTTTGGTGTAGGTTTCCTGGGGCATGTCTTCTTTTCTAGAACACTCCATCCATTCCTCTTTTTGCAAAATATGCTGGTTGACCTGTTCCCTCTTCCAAATGTTGTGCATAGTAAGTGATAAACCATCCTGTCTTGTTTTATAGCAGAGTATAAATGAATGCATCCTAGCTATTGCAGGGTGATATCTATGCCAGGCAATCTACCGTACAAGAGGCATGCATGGGGTTGCTATAACAACCACTGCTGCTATATCTGTCACTGCAGTGGGTCACGGCTGGCTAAAAGAGCAATGAAAATCACGTCTGCTCCTACTTGCTTTTTTTTTATTTTACCCTTTCTCTCCTCTAGTTCTTTCACCTTTCCCTGGGTTTCTTTGTCTTCCTCAACCTCTATGGCTTTTCTTATCTGGACCGGCTTTTCTCCCTCTGAATAAAACTCTTTATCGCCTGCTATACAGAGCTCTGTTATACTTATAATACAAATTACAGAGTTTTCTTAAAAAAAGAAACAAAAGTCTTTTCAGGATTTTAAAAGAAAGCTGGAAACACTTTTTTTCCCCCATTTCAATACAACCTTAGTCAGAGATAATAAGCTTCACAGAGTCAGTGCTGCATTTTCCTCTCAACATCCTGGTCGACTCATACCTTGTGCAATTTCATCTCCAACAAAACACCAAAGTAAAAAACTGTCTCGTAAACAAAGGAGCTTCAACACAAAATGTGAAGGGCATCATGTTTAATAGTTCAAAAGCAGCTCACTCACACAGGAGAGATCTCTAGTAGGCAAAGAAAGGCGTAGAAACATTTCTACAGTGTTGTACTCTAGAAATAGGCACACATGTAGTCTCAATAGCAATGCTACTGTAGGACACCAGCAACAGTCAAAGCTTTAGAAACATTTTTAGAGTAACTGTATGTGCAGTGAGACTTCACTTACTGGATGCACTTTGACGTCAGTGCTGACACAGGAACACGAATAAAAGATTCATAGAGAGGAGGAGAGTGTAGGAAAGATCTCAAGGTGAGTCAGATTAACTGGAATAAAATGACTCGGTACAATATCATCTGATTGTTTCAGTGATGCACACAGCAAAAAACACAGTAATGCACATCCACACCGTATAAAAGCTTTGAAAGTGTTCTCCATAAAAATACATCAAAAGATATTTGCCAGTACGAATAAAACTTTGACACAAAATGTCAGCGTGGTCTATAAAATTGTAATACACAAAATGAACTACACAGTACTACAGCGGCAGTAAAAGTTGTGTATAACAGCAGCAGGGCCGTCTTTTTACAGAATCTTTTCTGTTTAAAGGTTAAAAAAAAAAATAAGAGAGACACGACTGAATGCAAGGAAATGTTCAGCAACTTTTAACACTGTCAGGTCCAAATGAAGCAAAGCTGGTATTTATCTCCTAATAAGTGCAAAACAGTGACTTACATGTCCTTTATACCTGCTGTATTTGTGAATGCACTTGTCTGCAGATGCCTGGCACAAAGGTAAAAACAAAAAATTATAATAGTAACGGGAGGAAAAGAAGGAGAACTTTGAGCACTTGGACATTTTTGTCTGGCTCTTCACAAGACTCCATTGAAACACAGGGGAGGTCTGTTGTCTCATGTGTGACTGGCAGTAGCGATTCCTTCACAGAGACATACTGTAGATGGTGATAAATCTATGCCTGTTGTGTTCTGTCACATGTCTCTGAATTCCCCTCCTGATTGGTTAATACCTGAAAAGAGCAGAGATCAAGCTTATTCAACATGGAACAACTGTGCCAAAAAATGCATGTATTCAAAAATAAAACTATAAACAAATTCAACTTCATGTGTTCCAATAAACAAAAGTGTTCTTTAGGATTATTATGCCAGAGAAACCTTCCTCATTAACATGCACATGGTTTATTGCAATGATTTACTTCATTCACTGTGTTTAACCTGAATATGCTCCTACTGAACTGCTGAAATTACACACCTCACAAATTATAATTAGCACACAAATGAGCCATATTAAACTTGACATACTCTATGATTAAAACCATAATTTAGCACTAACTATCTCACATAAAAATCTATTTTAAAATTCCTTATGAATAGCGTTTGACTGTGAGAGCAATTGTGCACTAAATGGAGGGTGAGTAGTGCACTTGTGATTAGGGGAAAATTCCAAAAAATGGGAGCAATGAAGTCTCTTTGGACAAGGATGAGCACAATGAGGATGTTGAAGCATCATGACTCATCTACAGACCTGCACAGGCATGACTTATAGAGGTGCAAACAATGAGCTGAAAGTGAGTGGGATGATGTATTGTACTGTATTGGATTGAGAGAGTCACATGTAAAATACCGTATTACTGACAACCACTTTCATTCGGTTACAGGAACGGCTGGATTTGCTTTCTGCACAGAGGGAATGGCTAGGTAGTTTGTCCTGCAGATTGGTAAAAAAGCAAAGCAGGGTCTAAGAGCTGGTAGTACGGTCCTCTCCACTGTCGCATGACACCAAAGACTAGTGTTGGTTAAGGTTATTATAATTCTCACTGCAGTGGGACATGAATTAATTTCCCTCCTTTTAGAACCATTAGGCTTCCTGCATTAATGTATGCTCCTAATTTCTGATGCCACTGCTATGTAAACCCCAGAGGGAATGGTTTTCACATACAAAAAACAACATTATAATTGTTGCAGTTTGGAAATGCTATATAAGCTGCACAACAGGAAGACATGACACTATTATAGCAAACTTTCTTCGTTAAAAAAACACAAAACCCTCATTAAATACACATCCAGTAGAAAAGAACCTCACAGAAAATGTGTAGAAAAGCCACATTCATTACATGGAGGAGACTTCTGTGACTCTGTCAGCACATTTGAAACAAAGCCTTCCGTTGTATCTTTGACTGATTATCATTTTCTGCTGCTGCACTTTATCTTGTCCCTCAGTAAGATGGTAATATAATCGGAGCCACTAATGCATCACAAAATCTAACCTCATAAGGGAGTTGAAGTTGGACATGTGCACAACTTTGGCTAGTTCGAGCAGATAACCACATGACAGCCACTCTGAGTGGGTGAAGCAATGTGTTGTCATGCGTGTCAATACCGCCCGCGGCCACAACCCGTTTACTCTTTCAGCTGCAGGAAGTGATGAAGTTCACAGAGAAGTATACGTTCAGTAACTTAATGCTGAACTTAATGTGCACTCTGTCCCACCCTGGATCAATAAACTGTAATGCTGAGAGCAAAGTGGGATATAATCTCTACTAAAGTAATATTAGTCAGCAGCAGCTAAGCCTGGGCTTAAATGTTCCACTTAATGTTACATTAAACTTTACATTACTGTCCATGGACATTTTCCTTTCACTGATTTAAAGGACAGAATTGATTTTACCGAGCTCTACTACTACTACTAAAACACTTGATGTTGTGTTGTTTGTTGAATTCTAGGATCCACAAAGGTGCAGTCATTTGGCACATTATTATCAACACACAGTAAATACTGCACAAACTTTTTCTACAGTCAAATCGGTGTTGTTGTTAAAAAGGGCTTTAAAAGACCATTTTCAAAGACCCAATGTACAGGGGCTTAAATTCTCAAGAGAGAGAGAGAGAGAGAGAGGGTGGCCCAGGTTCAAATCTGACCTGTTGCTCCTTTCTCGCATGTCGTTCAAAACTCTCTCTCTCCCCCCAAGTTTCTGACTCTCCTGTCTAAAATAAAGACATAAAATACAAAGTAACTGTGAAAGTATACTGTTAAACATAACGTTCAGGGCCAATAAATATTCAAATAATTAATAGGTAAAGGACGTTTTTTTATTCAAGAAATGCTGGCTCTTCTAAGAATAAACACAAAAATTGTACTAAGGAAGCTTTGAATGATATTTCTTGTGTGGCTGTAAAACAGTGTTACCTTCGACTGTAATATTTTCTTTTTGCAGTAAGTAATAGTTTCAGAAGGTTTTCAATTATGATGCATTGCCTGTGTATTCTGTAAACATACACTGTGAAGGACTCGGTTTTGTGTGTCACTGCAGGATTCAGAATGGGACTCCAGATTAATCGTCTTCAGCAGCACAATAACTGGATCAGCACATGTGCTCTGAGTATCTGTGATTGTTCTGTCCGGGACATAAATTGCCTGCTCAAACGTTGTCAACCTTGATGGACTGGCTTCATCAACACCACGACAATCCTGTGGGAGCTGACTGTACAGGGGCATTCAGGGGCTTTGTCAGTGCTGACAGGGTGACGCAAAAAGCTCGTTTCTGATGGGGCTGCAAATCCACCAAGGATGTAAAAAGGTTGTTAAGAAATGAGCAGTCAGCAGAGCTTACAATTATTCAGAGCTGTTGGGAAGTCTAAGTGAAAAGACAGATTACTGTTGCAAGAGGGTTACACTTTGATGCGGTTTAAACTCAATTACCTCTCTGTCCGTCTCTCTCTCTCTCTGTTTACCTGTCCGACTCTTTCCTTCCCTCTCTGTACTGATCCCTCCGTCTCTTGATGCCTCCTAAATTGCCCTGTCTGATGTGTTTCTGAGATTTCAAATTACGACCATTCAATAGCCAGAAACTCAGGTATACACAAGTAACACTTTCACTTCTTGACTCCCACTATCTAGGTTAATTTAGAGTCACAGAAAAAGGAAAGTTAGCTCTAATAGAGTGTGTATGTGGACATGTTCTCATTCATACCCTTATCTGTGAATTTCTACGTTTGTGTGTGTGTGTGTGTGTGTGTGTGTGTGAGACTCACGCTGTGTCCTGCACCTGCTCGTCAGACCTGGAGATCTTCCTGTAGCAGTAGACCATTTCCACTAGCAGCCAGAGGGTCAAGAACACCAGCAGCACATACATCATGATCTCAGAGTAGAGTGCTGTGGGGTCTTGAGTGGCTGTGAAGCAGAAACAACAGAGAGGAACATGTTTTAATCCAAAAGTGTCCTAACTTTGATTGTTTTTGTGTGTGTGCGTTGGGCAGAGCAAAGGGCTCTTAAAAAAATCACAAGTTTAAGAAGAGTGTGCCTTACTTGTTCATGTGCAACTCTGCTGACCCACAATCACCTGTCAGTCTATTATTCAAGGCTATATGGTAACTTCCCACAGTGTCAACTCAGTGTGTTCAATAGTTTCTGTGGTATGGATAGGATGCAGCTGAACTTTAAGAAAAGCAAAATCTGTGTTTTCTGTATCCTGTTTGAAGACAAACTTTGAAGGCACAAACCATGTAGCATACAGAACATTATGACCATCATTTTAGTACAGTTATAATATAGCCTGCAAAGAATTAAAGGTGCCCTGTGGAGTTTTCTTTCAAACAAACAAAAGTTAAAAACGTTTTTTTTTAAAGAGAATGTATGGTGCACTGTGGTTCTCAACTGGTGGGTCATGACCCCAAAGCCATTTTCAGCCAGGAAAAACAAACTTTTGTTTGTTCTGTCACATGTTTTGTACCATCTGAGGTCCAAACTGCAACGGTGAAATAAATCTGATTGGTTGAAAAATATCAGTAATTTGGGTCGCGACGTCACATGAAGAAGTTGGTGGTGGGTTCTGAGGCTCGACAAGTAGAGAACAGCGGGTATAGTGTGTTTGTTGCCTAATAACACATTTGACGATGTGTTTTGTTTAAATCCATGTTGGCTTTCTTCTTCTTCGTCACTGCTGTTGTCCCTACACCTGATGGTGCCATTGAAGTGAAACATCATGAAACAAACAGCAGAATATCAATCACAGCTAATTGTTCTCTCATGTCACAAACAATATGAGGACCTGTTCAGATATTATTAGTGCTGCTAGTTGTTGAAATCTGCACAGAACACCTTTACATGATAAAAAGATGGAGATGTAAAGTCACAGTGGTTCTCAGTGCATGACAGATTCTGCCTTGAACTGTTTGATTAGCTGATCTTTTTTTGTTTTTATGTATAACAATTGACAGCTAGTGAAAACTGTTTCAATAGGCATTTATCCGAATTAAAAACATTGTGAACCCAACCTTAAATATTTTTATATTTCAGGATCATTTTTGAGCCATTGTGAACCACTGAGCCACTGAGCGTGTACCAAATTCCAGAAAGCCTGCTGACCGGACAGTTGACAGCTTTCACTGATTTGATTCTGCAGCCGCTGCAAATAGAGGCTATTAGTGTAAAATAATCCCTCAGATGGGAAAGCAGCAATGTTTGCCATGAACTAATCCATTTCACTACCATGGACAGCATTAATGTAACACGACTCCTGAGCTATGATGTACAGTACGCTGACTATCAGCTTTATGAAATTTGATACTTCGGTTGCATGAGATATGAAGCAAGGTTTTTTTTTAATGTGAATAAAAGGTAAATTGTATATTTTAAAAAGTTGCACTTCGGAGGACAATCTCATCCAATTGGCACTCCTCTCTTCTACATACAAAGCAAACAATTTAAAAGTAGCACATCTTTACACTCCTCTGAGAGTGAACTATATACCACATGCAAGCAGATATAGAAATGGGGGAGATTAAGTAGTTCCAAATATACATTTTGTATATCCAGATGAAGCATTCAGGATGCATACATACCAACATACCCCTTATGATAAGACATAAAAGAGATTGGATTGAGTTAATCCCTTCACTGACAACAGAAGAAAGCTTCGACGAACAATAGAGGACAACAAAACAAATTGTTCCTCTTCAGTACATTCACAACAGAGGGGAGAGAAGGAGAGTGGTGTTGTTAGTGGAAGACTGACCTCACCCTTATGCATGACTTAGTGTTAAACAACAAGGTGGATATAAATATAAAACTAAAAAAGCCACGTAAAGCACTCATATGAAAACTTTATGAAACAATTAGGTAGGAGCATGTACAGAACAAAGACAGCTTTCAGGAAGTCAGCACAGCACAGACGAGTGTTTCCACCGAGGGGGATTTAAATTAACACGCTTGAGCTGAACCTCTCCAGCATGTACAACGAGCAGCTATATCACTGTCCTCATTTTGAACAGCTAGGCTACTCACTGTGAGGAAATGTAGCAATTCTGTTGTCAAATGAACAGTCATGCTGTCCTGCTTCTGCAAAGCAAACTCTTTTTTGGAGCGTGTTCGTTTACTTCAATCACTTTTGCTGCTACTGTAAAGCATGCAGGGGTAATCATTTTTGTAGGAAACTAAAACTTGACATTTATTGCAATGTTATTTTGCATTGGGCCTTCTCCTGTTTACTAACTGCTTGAATACTTATAAGAGAGTAGAGGCCAGATTCATGTCTGAGGTCTGAATATCTCATGTCCAGCTCTGAATTAATCATAAACAGATTCATTTAGACACAAAATCAGAGCTTGACTTTACACTGAGCCATACTCAAATATAAACAACAAAGAATAACATGTAAGAAAGTTAAAAAAAAAAGTTAGCCGCACCTCGCTCTTTCACCTTCAGCTTGATGTCCTTGATGAGGAAAACTGAGGGAGTGTAGAAGTCAAACTCAAACTCACGATACACATGGCACTCATACACTCCGCTGTCGTTGAGGGTGACATTTTTGATTTGAATGGAGACATCTTGCAGGTCCTGGCTCCCGTCCCACCTGAGACGGCCTTTAAAAGGTCCGTCCACTTCCTGTGGAACTTCATCGTCATACTTGTATATCTATAGGAGAAGAAAGGACAAGCAGGTCTAAATTAAGTCTCCAGTGTGAACACACAAAATGCTGAATCATATGCAAAAAGTTAACGGCGTCCTACATGAGTTCTGTCGATTGGCATGTCATTTTCTTTGTTTGGCATGTAGTACCAATCCACACGTGTCTTTGCTTTGATCTCCTCTCGTTTCAAACAGGAGATGCAGGTCAACTTCATAGACTTCCCCAGGACTGCTTCTGTAGCTGACGGGACATCGACACATACCGGCTGGCTCAGGTGGACTGAAAGAGCAAAGAAATATCACACCATCTAGCAGCTTGGCTGATGACAGCACAGTGAAAGTGTTCAGGTCAAAAATCAATACTCAGAAATGTATTTATTGTTACTTTGATATCTGTTCTAATTTAATCAATCTGACATCACCACAACTTTGGATCGAGGAGAATTGTGAATTGGCATCCAGCTACGGATAAAATAGGCCTACTAGATATCTTGATACAGGGGCTTACTACTCACATATATTGTTATTAACTATATTGTGATAATGTACACAAGGCAACAAACTATGTTTTTTTTTTTTTTTTTTTTTTTAAGATTTATTTTGGGGCTTTTTGTGCCTTTAATGGAGAGATAGGACAGTGGATAGAGTCGGAAATCAGGGAGAGAGAGTGGGGAACGACATGCAGGAAAGAGGCCACAGGTGGGATGTGAACCTGGGCCGCCTGCTTGAGACGACAGCCTCCATACATGTGGCGCGCGCACTAACCATTGTGCCACCAGCGCCCCCTGAACTATGTTTTTTTGTAGTCTAATTTTGTATATATATTTAATGCATTCAGTACAGTGGAAAAATACATGTGCACTCCATGAACGGAGGCCATAGTGTAGGTTGCAGCAGGCGTGGGTTCCAATCCGGCCTCAGCCCTTTGGCCCATTTCCTGTCTATCTTCAGCTATTCTAACTAATAAAGGCAAAAAGACCCAAAAATAGCTTTTAAACAAGCATAAAGTATATGCTAGTTAAATACTTGTCACTGAACCAAACATAATGCTTCAGATCCGGCCAACTGTAAATCCAAGTGTAAAACAAAGTGCCATGTTTTCTTCAGACCATATTCAGTGACTTTGAGAATACAACCACAGACGCTTCAGTGAAGACCCAGTTTTTATCCATAGTCATACACTCATGATGACCCAGTCTTTATTATTGAGGTCATCAGCTCTGTCACTCTGCGCTTACATTAAAGCCTATGAGCCAGATGCAAAACTTAGTAGGCGTTAAAAATACATAAATTCAATTATTCAGCTCTGTATGCACTGGAGAGACTTGAGTCACAAACCTGAAGGCAAATCTAAGATCATCCAGGCCAGTGAGCACTAATGATGGCCTCTACCCATTAGTATAAGCCAGCAGAGGGAGGAATAAATGATGTTGAGGGAGTGTTGAAAGTGTAGGAGGAAGACAGCAAAATGATTGGTAAATAAATAACAGGATAAAAGGAAGGCAGCTGGTAAAAGGGAATGATAATAAAGATTTCTTTCAGAGTGCATTGAGGCATCACTCTCAGTGAGCTCGCCACATGGATGTCTTTGTGTGCTGGGTCCATTCTCTTATATAATCTAAAGGCCCCTCTGGGCAGACAGTGACAACATTGATTCCATTTACTTTTACTGAGAGCTCATGCAAACACATGGAAGCAGGGCAGAGGAGAAGGGATGCAGAGAGAGGGACTAGAAAAAGGGAAAAGAAAAAGGGCTTAACTCTTGAGTCATCTGTTCAATGCACAGATTAATTTGGCCTTAGCTGACACTGAGCTGTGGTGTTGCTCTGTTCAGATGTCAGTGGGTTTACAGCCATCTGGAAGGTTCACAATATATTAACAAGATCCCTGAATACTCTCCGATGTGACCAAAAAAACCTGATGGCATAAGAAATGTAAAATATTATATATGCGAAATATTTTAGATGTTGCTTAGTTATACTTACCATGAAAAATCAAAATTACCAAAGTTTGCAGATGAACTCTGGTTTGAGTTACCATATTAAGCTCTTTCTGCAGCTTCAGATGCACAAAGTCGCTCTAAGTGTTGGTGTTTGAAGAAACCCTTGGAGAAGTTGGAAGAAGTTTCCGAAATGAAATCAGGACCACGGACAGCGCTTCTTCTCGAAAGATGCGCGCGCAGGTTTATCTCCGCTCCTCACGACCTAAGGTCCATATCAAACTGTCAGCTCAAATGCAGGGTTTAGAACCGCCAAAGGTTGTAGAAAGTTGTAGAAATTAATCTCTGAAATCTTTAGGTGCCAAACTAAGAATTTACAAAAAAATCTCTGACGTAGCATTCAACGTCAATCACCAGAGAAATAACTTCATTGTTCCTTCCAGTCAGTGAAATAAACAAGTCCGTGACAGGAACAGTGATACAACAGATCTTCTTTCACAAATTCGGTCCTTCTGTCCAGAATAATCCAGAAAAAACGAGAATTAAACACAAATCACGCGATGAGGAAAACCTGTGGATCCTGAACAGCCGATGGAGTCTCTCGCTCTTTGCGAGACGTGGAGTCTTAGTCACAGACAAACAGCAGACACAACGACAACAGTTCTCTAATTTCACCTGTTCAGGGAACAATAGCAGTGATCGTCAGAAGTCCACTTCTTTCATGAAGGATTAATGATGACATTTCCCAGTCGCGTCTAACTGCTTTTGTTTTCCAGCACTCACTTACTGGCAGAGGAGCTCAGGCTTTGATGCGCATGCGCGAGTCACTCCCTCCCACACTACAATGTGCTTGACCATATTACTGTCATTATGGAAGGCCTAATCAAGTTAACATTGTAAGCCTGTTTTTGTGTGTTGTCTGCATAAAGAAAAACAGAGGCAACATTGCAGGTTGAACTGAAAACATTATTTAAGCTTTGAAAGAACAATTAGTGTTATGTAATCCTGTGTAGCAGCTGCTGGAAGAGCTCATTCATACTTTCAGGACATTTAATTTGTTATACATAGTTCTAGCACAAGTCATACTTTCCATGTCGAAGTGTTAAAATGATAAAAAATATTTCCCTCACAGGTTTATAGCAACCTGACTTCAGGAAGTTGTTATCCTGTGTACATTGTAAACACTGAAACAGATTTCTGTTAGCATACACATATATATTAATAGAGGCTTATAAGCTAACAGAGTGCATATGTTGTGCAAAATTCTTGCAATATTTACATTCATTGAGACATAGAAGCAAAGAACAGTAGGCTATTGAGCATGCTGGCATAAGTACTTTGAGAGGGTAGAAATGGAAAGGACATACACAGACTGATCTATATCTTTGGCTCCCAGCAGTAATGAAGAAGATAAAATACTGTACAGGACACAGTCCACTAATCTAGTGATCTCCTATTCTCTGGAGTTTAGCCTTGAAAGAGCCTGACCTATTCCTGCAATATTCTGTCTATATGGCTCCAAACTCTCAGATCATGCATGACTGCGCCCCAGCAACAAACGCCTCTTTTTTCTGTTTTTGTATTCCCTTGCTTTTAATTGATTAAAGTATAAAGGGTTCTAAATAGGAAGGGTAAAAGAGAATACATTCTTTAGATATGATGATAAAATGATTCACTTTTACTGAGGTGGTTTAAGATTTGATTTATGGTTCTGTCCATCACACCAACACAAGCTGAAGCGGAGGTGACTGAAGGACTGACTGTTAAAAGGTGTAATTATATCACCTTGTCTTCTCTCCCACTGAAAGCTGCAGTGATTTGAATCTCTTCTAAAGGCTGATGTGATGAGGAAGCAAAAAAGGGCCAAAAGATTAACTGTGCTTTTTGCTCTGTACCTGCAGCTCATCCATAATGTGTGTGCCACTATTTCTTGTCTACTACAAATGTAAAGAATGTTTTAATCTTAATGCTATTGAATTAAAGTGCTGTTTCTTAGTTAGATTGATGGAAAATATAGTCATGTCTGTAATATTTCAGACCAAGCTAACCAGTTAAATCATTATTTTATACATACATACATTAAAGTAAGAGTTTGGTTTGATGAATGTACAAATATTGAATTTTTTTTTGCATTTCCGAGACTCCCAGGAAGAGATCAAGATTACTTTGGTGTTTGATATTGTAATTTTGCCTGCTATGTGAAAGAACACAGGGGGAAAACAAACAGACTGCGGTCCAACCCAGTGGCACAGCTTCCTCAGGTCAGCCATGATAATCTCACTTTCATTTTCTAATCTTCACTGTTTTTAATCTTGCATTGTTTTTGGAGTAGAGGATTACTCCCAAGTTGAGCACAACTCAAGGTTTCAATTTCTTTTATCCTCTTTGTCTTTCTTCCATCTATATGTAAAACTGCACAATGTGTGCCAGGTTAGAGCTGCGAAACACTGAAAACTGCTGCAGGAGTGAGTCAACAGGTTTTTAGCAGTAATGCTCAGTTGTTGGAACAGATTTGAAGAGAAAAAAGAATAGCACAGAGGAAGCTGAGTGCGTTCTTGTGTGGCTGTCAGAATCAGCAGTAGGCTGGAACTCCAAGCAGCAGACTAAATATGGCAGGCCTGGTTGAACCACATCCGGCAGATAAGGAAACCATAGCAACGGTAACGTAGTGCCATGGTGACTAAAGGAGGCCTGCTTAGCGACAGCCCGTAGACTCTGAAAGACAACAGGAAGCCACAAACCTATCCTTCTCTCCCTGTGTGTGTTTTTTTTTAGACATCTACTGTAATGTGTTTGACTTACTTTCCACACTCGCGAAAATGTCATTGATTTCACAGCAGAAGTAGAATTAATAATGTATTTATACTCTTGTATGTTAAGTGTCTAAGGGCTTTTTTTGTGGTCGAAATCACAGCATAAACAAGCTGTTTACATAAGGTAAGGAGTCATTTCAGCGTCTGTGGGCATAAAAGAAGTGGGTCACAGAGAGTATGTGTTTGCTCATATACGTACTGTATACTTGTGTGTGCAGGCACCTCGAGGACGCACTGCAGAGAGCCGATTTCCAAGGATTTGGAAGGATTTCAAGATTATAACATGATTACCGCTGACACTGATGATAAATGAAATGTAAATCTCATGTGCAGCTTGCTAGAATAAACGCTTAATGCTAGAGAGTGGAAAGACCGCACTAACTTCACATGTCGCTTTAAATATCTATGATCTAAATTCCCTCCTGCACTCTTGATCTGTACGTATCTGTTCCCTCATGGGCTCTTTTTAACTAATGCAATATGCATTTACTTGGGGTTTGATCCTTAGAAAATATAGGAATTACACACAAGATATACATGTGTGTCTGTCTTCCAATGTCCAGAAATGTGAAACAAAACAAATCACCTGAGTCTTATAAGGGCGAGTTGTTGGCAGGTGTTTTGTTTTGAAGCACAGAACTGGTTTCATTGCAGAGCAAAATGGCGACAAACACTTATATTCATGCAACATAGTGTGTTTTGAGATATTTTTGTTTCTGAAAAACAACTCTCTTGTTGGTCCGGACAACTAGAGCAAACATAATGTACCATCACCGCAAATCCCAGCACATACATTTAAACCCACACGGCTCCAGAGCAGCTCTGAATGGAGTTATTTGATGCTGTCTCCCACTGTGAGGCAGACACACAGGCCAGATCACAGGCACATAGCAGCTAATCTAATTGATAAGGCATATCATCTCAGGGAGCCACAGAACTCCACCCCTCGCGTGAACAAACGCACAAACACCACACAGCTTCAGGGCCATGCCACATTCAACCCGAGGGGACTTGGCGCAGAGCTCAAAGCTAACACTGATAGTAAGTGAAGACTTGTTCCGTCTGACCTTCTGATTTGGCTCATAGCCCCGTGTAGAAATACTCACTTTCTATTATAGGACCTGGGAGCCCTGTGCGTCACATAAACCATCGGAGCAGAAGAAAGGAAGAAGCCGTGGAGTAAAGACATCTCTCTGGCAGCAGATGCAACAAGATTTCAACTCAAGAAATAGCTTTGGGTTTCACTGTGTAACCTGCTGGCTGCAAAGACAGCTTGCTTAAATGAAGAGCTTAGAGAAGAAAGCATAGTGAACTGCATGCGTGCAGGACAGAAAATGGAGAACAATTTCTGCAATTAAATATTAAATATTCACGAAGACTTGGGGTCATCACCTCTACACGAGGGAGAGATTGCTGTGAGCAGGACGGAAAAAAAGACGCACAGTTGTCACCTGTGTTCATTCCGCTAGAGTTTATTATCTTAATTAGAATATGCTAATAAGCAGAGCCTGTACCAGAGGTCTGCTTTTAACTCCTGTTTGCACAAAATGACAGATTATGTGACACGGCTGCTTGTTGCCGAGAAATAATTACCATTCAAGAGTTGAGATAATTAGAACTCAGATGAAATGTTTCAAGGCTCGTGCAAATTAAGACAGAGGTCTGTGGGATCATTCCTCAACAAACAAACAAAAATGTTTTTAACCAAACGCAAAAAAAAAGAAAAGAACTCTTAGTAAGTAAGTAATAATCTTGAGAAAATAAGTTGTTTGTCAGCATTTTTCCTTATTCAGATCCAATTTCTGATCACTAGATCCCCAAATGTCATCAATATCTGTATGTTCAGTTGTGTTTTCTATTGTGATGTGACTACACACGTCCTGCTCTCCTGGGCCTTTCAGAGGCAGTTGATCTTGGCTCTCTATTATCTTGCAATCTAGTAAAGATTCACTCCACTGCTGGTCAGAAATATGACTCTCCGTGTTATATGGGCCAAGACCTCTGCTCTCTGTGGTTTGTTGGCTGCGACTACTGTCCTGGCACTGCCCCTGCTGAGTGCTGCTGCTGCTGTCCGTTTGTGTACGGCCTCTTGTCCCCTCTCTTGATTTGCTGTCATGCTGCTGGCACCGTCTGATGTGGCCTAATGTGGTTTGGAGCTCATCGAGGCGCTGTGATACGTAGCGTCTCCTCAGTTCCAGCAGGATTGTTCCATTACGACTGAGGCTTGGCATGCCTGTTGGTGTTGCGCTCTGCAAAAAAGAATAGATTACAGAAAATGTATTGCAGATGATGGGTAGTAAAAGATATGAATGAAATCAGGCTAAAGCAATGGCGGAAATATGCAAATTCAGACACACATCATATTCATGCATACTTATTTGCACATTTTCCTCTTAAGTCAAGGCGGAATAGGGGCAATAAACATCAATATGAAGGGTACATATTTAAATGATTCATTGCCTACATTTATCATTGTAATATATTATTTGTAAGAATGAAACTCTTGAGTGGTGAGCCAGTCAAACGGAATAAATTAGAATGTTGAAATTCTTAGGAAATAAAAAGACATAATTTCTAAGCAAACAGCTTTAAATTACCACACAGACATAACTCTTTTGATTATGTCATCATGTAAATAATGCAAGGTATTCTGGCTTATTACCGCAGCATTGCCAGCAGCACTGTCCTCACTCTCCTTTGGCCATATGCCCATTCGAGCTCTCTTCTGAAGCTGCACGCTCAGCTGCAGGAAACACTCGTTCAAGCGGTCAATTTCTTCCTCCACACAGGACATCTGTAGGAGAGGAAAGGTTGAGGGCATATGAGGAGAATAACTTTTCTATTGATTTAAGAGAGACTTGATGAGTAATACCTGTATCGGTGTCCCTTTTGGTGGAAAACCTGCAGGAATTACACAAGACTTTTGATTCAGCAGACATCAAAGACATGATTAGGGGTAAATATCTCACTGGAATCTGTAAAAATGGCAACGACACAATTGTAATTTATAATTTATAATTATTGTGTATCAAGGAGAGGCACAACCCCCTCCTGCATTCAGAATAACCTATTTGCTCATTGTGCATGGAGTCATTAAAGTCATGAACTGCGTGTACTGGGATATTGAACCATTCTTCTGGAACAAAAGCTCTTTAGGTGACCAAGGAGGTAAAATATCGACCTCACTCTTCTTCGCCCCAGGACTCCCCATAATGGTTTAATGATGTTTAGAAGTTTTGACCCGGGAGAGATGGATACGTATCTGTCTTTAGTCTGAAATCACAGTATTTGTTCATTAGTGTTTGTTGGGGCATTATGGGAGCAAAGTCTGTTTCATTAGATAGTTTGCCAATAATGTTATGGATCAACGGCTGCAGTGTCGTGATTTGAAGGCATTAAACAATCTTACATAAAGTGAAAGTGTACGAGACTGCTAGTAAGACATGAATAGATTTTCTATTGTTCAAGGGTCAATAGTTTGTACACCTTGCCTTTGTTTTTTTATGTAGTTACAATCAATTTTCAAGTAAAGATACATTTACATTATGCATGTCTGTTAATAACACACTTAATTACAGTGTTATCCTGCATAATGTCACATTAAAAATAGTGTTAATCACTTTTCAAGGTTAATCAGTATTGCTACCTGGTATTGTTATCTTTATTAATAAATACAGAGTATTGCTACTCTGCTGTTTAGGGTGTAAATTATTACTACTTTTGAAGCTAAAGCGTTTCCACATCAACCATGAACTAGCTTGGAAGAGTATTGCTACTGCTTTGTGAACTAGTGGCACTGTACAGCTAGCAAAGCGCCCAGCGTGTCTATGGCCAGTTTAGCTTAGCTTAGCCTACGAATACAGTTGTTGAAAGGCTTCTGTGAGAAGCGAGAAGAGGTTCTTGAAAGACGGCTGACACTTTGCCTGCCTAGGAGGAGGGTCCCATCCCCTCCAGACATAAACGTGATCCTTGCCAGCCAGTGAGAGCTTGCGTAGTGTTATTAAGCTTCTGACGAGGTCATGCTGTTAGCCATTCACCATAGTGAGGCACTCACTCGTGCTACTCAGAGAACCGGGGTTATGTAAATAACCTAAAGTTTTTGCACAACTGATAAGGTTCATTCAAGGACTCTATTGTTGTTGTATGTGATGTTTTCCAATATTTTGTCCATCCAGTGAATTGTTGTATTCAGAGAAATTGTTTCCATTGATTTTACATGATGAGTAACCTAACTGCTTCTTTCTGTCTTTCTGTTATTCTGTCAATAAATGTCTCACCTGCGTCTAGGTCCTCAGTTGAACTCTGTTTGAGGTTCAGGATGAGCTGCTCTAACTTGAAGTATTTGTATTTCTCAAGTCTGTTGGAGGATAAGAATACCATTTATTTACTTTATTAACTAAAAAATGTGTAGTTGTGTGTATTTTCAAACCAACCTGTTAGCTAAAAGATGCTCTGAGAAGTGCTGCTCACTGGGAACTCTAATGTTGAGAAATTCCTCAACGAATGTCCCCTGTCGCCCCGCTGAATCATTACATTTTGACTGTAAGATAAAACATTAAAAGTTATGCTCCCCTGCACATGCACTGGGAGGTTATGTAATGTTTAAATGGCACTTACACACCTCTGCTGTGCTCCATTTGAAAGAAGAATTGAACAGCTGAAGGCTTAACGCTGAAATGGCCTCATGGAGAGCTTGCATAAAGCTCTGAGGTTTGGATCCTGGACAAATAAAGGATGAACATATATATCGTTTTTTTAAATAATATTTTATACTTACTTATATACTTGGTGCTTTTGATTGACACAACTGGGTCCCATGACTCCCTCTGTCAAATTACCTGATGCTATGTAGGCCATGGCTTGTAGAATAGTAGCCATGAAATGTCCGGCATGCTGAAGCTTTACCTCTGACAGATAAAGGATGTGATTGGTCTGATCAAAATAAAAGTCCCTTGAGCAATGTGCCAGAAGAGCCCTGTTGGAGGAAGCTGGAGAAACAGGGATTGACCTGGCCAGGAGCAGAAGCACAGTGGGGAACAGGGGGCAGTTTGCAAGCAATTGCATCATCTGGCAACCAAACAGGAAAACAGCACTGTGATTAGGTGAGAGGCTTTCCAGCGCAGTGGGGATGAGCTGTCCATCATGGTTGTCCTGGACAGAGAGCTCTGTAGTTTCAAAAAAAGTAGAAGGATTCTTTATTTTAGGCTTCATATTCATCATAATAAGGTGCTACATTCATTATTAGTTTCATTTCTCTTTCTGACGTGTTGAATTGAGTCTTTTTTTTAATCATATTTCTGTACCATAGTGGTCATTCTGATTAGCCTCAGTATTGGTAAGGTCATGCAAAGACTGCTGGATCTCCTGCAGGGTCCTGAATAGAGGAGATATGCTGACCAGCTTGGACAGGTCGTGGTCACTCAGACAAGGAGCTGTGTTCTGTAAAGGGACTAGGATGACAGACTCATGTCAGTGTGGTGATGTAACATCCTGATGCTCTTTGACAGACAACAAAGTTCTGAATGTGTTTGTTCTTTACCCGTCTCATGGGGAAGAGCATCTGCTTTGGTCATGCTCACTGGAGAAAACTGTGACACAATTCAAAAGAGGAATACACAGTCCACAATATTATTCCAAGATATACTGTTGTACACACTGGACAAGTGCTACTACATTACCTGTGTATAACACATGCTGATGTCACCAGCATGTGGCTCACATTCCCTGGCATCGTGAGCACCGGTATGACAGTATGGTGGACCAGACATGTCCTGGTTCTGCCATGCTTCTCCTTTTAGCCTGCATAAAAGAGCTTCCACTGACCTCAGAAGAGCTCCAAGTAACACTAGAGAAGCTTCGTCTGGGGTGTTGGGGCGTGTCCAGTCCAATGCAAGTCACAGTTGAGAGAAAAACTTTGAATAATTTATTTGGAGAAAAACAGACAGGTGCATACAAGACTTTTTAAAGCCTGAGCCTCACCTTAACGGCTCAGCATATCATTTAGCTTCTTTGTGCTTATTAGCCAAGCAGCTAATGATGTATTTCCATGTGCATTGTAAAGATGTTTATAAAGCTTAAATCATATCATTGGACTTCATAAGAAGGAGAATATAAACAAGTGACTTGGCGGGAAGAGATTAAAAAACCTTGCCTTGTGTGTCTCTCTCTGCTGCACTGCTGTTAGACGGTTTATCCGTCATGGAATTATTTGCCAGCAGCTCTTTAAGATGACCCAGTTTTTTGCCGTCCATATTCTCAAAGACATTCTGAAAAGTAATGATTTAACATTTTTCTCTCATGGCACCATAAAAGAATATACATGTTAAAATATTTAATAGCCTACTCTTTCTTGAAAAGTATTATTGGATACAGCTCACTGCAGCAAAACTCACAGTAAGGGTTTCAGCCTGTTGACAAATATTTCTGTAAAACTCCTGCGTGTCTTTGCGGTGTCGGGCCAGTTGTGACGCTATGTGGAGGTTTTGATCCTCTAGCTTATCGTAAAGAGTCTTGACATTGAAGTCCTCCAGATCAAAACGTCCAGACACACTTCCTAAAGGAAGCAGAAATGCAAATGTTGCAAGAGTTGGAAAAGGGCTGAAAAATTAAAGGTCTGGGGAATTCTCAGCATGCCATCCCCTACAGAGTAGATGAGATACCCTCATGATGAATGGCTGTTCCTTGAAAGCAAAAGCTTCCCTGACTGCTCTCCATAGAGTCTTTCTAGCTTTTTAGACAGTCCAGGATGGAGCATGCAAGAGATAATAAGTGCTTGAATTTAAATTGCAGAGGAAAACTGGGGAGCTACAGATAACAGCACAAGTCATTAGAGTGTGATACAAGCCATTATTTTCTTTATCATCTATCACATTGGGAAACGGCTGTTAACTGCTACCTGGTCATGCATGATGGTTTCATAATGAGTAGGCCAATGGACATTTAAACGCCCTATCAGGCTGCATGAATAATGTAGGAAGTGCACTAAGTGAGAAACATTAAGGCCAGTTCTGCCTTATAGTTATTCTAATCAACACTGTTGAGAAAATCACCGGTCAGAGGGTGTGAGTGTTTTTAGTGAAACCTTTCTTATTTTCAATTATCAATTTATTACCAGGTAACTGTAGGGTGTACAGAATAATTAAAAAAGGTGAATTCAATTAAAGCAAAACATGGTTGCAGAAAGTTACAATGCTACATTTACCTAAGGCTGTCTTTAAAGGAAGAGTCACTAGCTTTTTCCTAAAAAATAAAATAGCTTAAAAATAAAATAACTTTCACAAAAGTAATGTCGCTCAATCAACACTTCCATACATGTGTGGTGGTGACTGTGTCTGCAGAGACACTGTCCTCTCTCTGTATTTTGATGCTTTTGTTTTGTTTCGATTGATTCGGGACATTTCTGGGTGGTTAGCTTGTGTATTTTCCCCCTAGCCAATGACAATGCTCAGATTAGTTTAGGAGTGGATACAATTCAGCGATGGGGCGAAGGGGCATAGAAGAAAAAAATATTATCATAGTGAGGCAAAGCGCCATGTGGATAAAGCTCGTTCCAAAACAAGGATAAACCTTGAGTTAGCTTTCACCTGTGGACAGGGAGTTGGGCTTTCTGTTGGCCAGGCAGGTGCCAAAAACCAACACTTTGGTAATTATCGGCAATACCATTACAAAAAAAATTATATTTTCAGGTAGCTTCCAGTGTAGGTACAAGAAGTAGATGTACACACCAAGGCCTACAGTATGCTTCCGCTACTGGTGGCTACTAAAATCTACAAAATAATCTTTGAGATTCAAATGGTTTATCATTATTCATAATGATAAAGAACACAACTTCCTGTATTTATACTGAAACTAAATGTTTCATGGGGTTTATCTTATTCTGAAGGAAGGTCTAAGCACCTGGTAATAAACTGTGAGCTTACCTCCTTTTGTTATGACAGGCTCCTCAGCCTCTGCTCCCTCTCCAACACCCCTGCTGCCCAGAAAGCCTCCATGGCTTGGAACAGCTATGCTGAAACACAAACACATTCAAAAATATAAGTTTGCAAGGAGGGCGACTTTAAGCAGCTAGGGTAAAAGAGTACATACATTTTATGTTCCAATAGGATTCTTAACAACAGTGTGGTGACACAAATAAAACACACCAACAGTTGTAATGTCACAACAGACCTCTCTGCACTGCATGTACAGTCCACTGGACAGATGGGCTCCCCGAGGCTGCGCCACTTTGGCTTCATTCTCCACTGGGAGACGAGTTTTGCTTTGCCAGGTCGCAGAACCAGCACTGTGCTGGTCAAAACCACGACTACAACCAGCAGCAGACTCAGGATCCCTACAAACAGTTGGCATGATTAAAGAGTGAGGATGAACTCATTTCAATCCTTCACCTGCATGATAAAATATTAAAAACACAGTAAGATGCACACCTGCTATCACTCCCCAGTCAGGAAGCAGGTTGAGTCTGTGCTGCTTGACAATGCCGAGTTTGACCAGCTGTGCCGGCGTCATTGGCTGGAAGACCGACGCCCGAGGGTCACACTCCGTCCCCTCCTCGCTGATCACCGCCACCAAACTCCACTCTGGGACCGCACTGTCAACAAATGTATACTTCCCTGTCTCTGTGAACACATGGGCGAAACTGAAACAAAGAGAGTCGTTTTTAGGGAAATGGTAAAAATGGCAAAATATGTGATATGTAACCTTCAGTATGGACTCATCAATAGTACCTTGTAGCGTTAACGCTTGTCTGCTTCATGAGTAGCTGTAGACGTCTGAAGGCACCAAAGTCCCAGCTAGGGTTACTGTTAAACAGGTGGTCTTTCTGATACACTGGGAAGTGGCTGTGCCGGCGGTCTTCATGATAGAAACAAAATGAGTTAGATGTTTAATACTTAAGTTAATCGCACTATTATCAGTTAACCAAAATTAGATTTAACAAAATCTTTGGTACCAGTTTGGTTGATGGTGATTAGGAAAATGAGCATGTCGCCAGAGGTCAGACAGGCAATGGGGTTTGGGATACGAGGAAGGACAGCTAAGTTGGCATCATCATCAAGTTTTGTGTCTCTCCTCTGTCTCGGTCTTGTATCATGGAATTGCAATGGCTCTGAATCAAAGTAAAGTGGTGTTAATATGCTTTGGTTTGAGACAAAAATTCACCTTAAGTCATTTAGAATTATACTGAGTACAGAAATCACAAGCTTGATTAGAAACATTAGAAAAATAAACTTAAATGAATACATATCAAAGTTAACTCTGGTCACCTGACAGGAACTGATGGATAAGTTCTGTCTGTGTGGGAATCCAACCAAAAACTCCTTCAGGGTCAAACTGGACCAAATGGATTTTACCAATATTCTTTGCATGGATATCTGGTCCTAAAACATTCATTAAAGTCTGGAAGTAAACAGAAATTAGCTCAATAACTAACTGCCAATCCCACATCAAAACACATCAATTAAAGGCTTAATATGCAATTTTTCACACTTAAATGTAATAGAAATCAAGTATATCCTCTGAAAATAACTCTGTGAGTCATGACTGTCTACAAATTAACACCCGAGTCCCACTGTCTGTGATGTTTTCCAAGTTTTCCCGAGTCCTGTCTTCACTTTGTTTACATCACCGGGACGGCCGGCTGACTCCTCCCCTCGTGTATAAAAGTTGTTTAATTGAGGGACTAGAGAAAAGAAGAATAACATACTGTACTCACTGCTTAATTGAATGCCACGTAAGCGTTTCTAAATCACGGTCATTTCGGGTAAATTTACATGCAGTGTGAAGATACGAGCATAATAAAGATTGCTAGCATCAGCATGCTAACACAACAATGCAGCGCAAGTTGTTTTGGTTTCATGTGGGTGCTCAAGGACGACATCTGCTGGATCAAAAAATTGCATGAAGCCTTTAAAGAGACAAGACTTCATTTCAGAAGTGTTCCCTAATAAAACTGACGAGTCATCCTGTTGCGTAACGGCTCTACACTTAAGTGTGAATATTTTAATCTATTGATGAAATAGTTATTTATGTCATATCATATGTGTACATATGCTTAACTAGTCTTATATATACAAAGGAGTATTAGGGCCACATTAAGGGGAGGAAAAATCAGACATTTCGTGATTAAAGTCGTACATTTACGAGAATAAATTAGTAAAAAGATTCAGCTGCTGGTTTATTTCACAAAATACAACTAAATTAATGACAGTACATACACACTTAACATGCACATTCGTACTGTACTTTGTAAATTAAAGTTATTGAACAATATATGACTTTTGTGGGCACCACTTAATACATTTTATTGCATGCGGGGAGAGGAATCCCATCTTAGAATTTCCGCAATGCAAAGATATCGCAAAATCTACACTACCACCATTTCTGCAGATGCCCTGCTAATCCTCTCACTGGCCCTGATATTTGCTTAACTCCTTTGTCAATCTATTCTGAGAAGTCTTTTGTCTACATCAGTATGATACAAATTGTTGATAGCGTTTTCAGCAGATGAAAGCAGCTTTTGAAAGTCTGTCTTCTCACTCATATGCATAGTCATTGCATACAATAATATCAAGTAAATACAAACATCTATTAACTTGTAATGTATTGCATACTATTAGCTTGTCAATAGACCTATCGACTCATTCCTTACCCTGACCCACACCATGCTATCTCTCTCTTTGAGGCTCAGCAGCAGGTTTCCATCTGTCGATATCTTAGCAGAGAACTGAGGCAGCCTGGAAAGGCAGGAAGTGTTGCAGAGCTCCTCAGCAGACACATATCGCTCACACTGGCAGCTGTTGAGATCAGAGAAAATAGAATTTCAGACTCTTTTAGCCACTTTTATCACATTCAACCTAAGTAGATCTTCAAAGTTATTTTAAAGAAGGTGGAAAGTAAGGTGGAACTTGAAAAAAGAAATACAAATGGTATTTACATGCCCATCTCTACATCCAGATTTCCTCCATGTGGTCCACAGGTGATATTACAGGAGTGGAGGGAAGGTGACACACAGTCTCTGGATGATGCCAAACGTACCTGACCTGTTGCACATCGTTTGCTCACCTTAAAAAAACACACACACGCACACACACAGAGCAAACATCTCAAAGAACTTAGTTCTAGGGTTGCTAGTCATTACATCATACATGATTGAAAACCTTTCCCACTGTGTATTTTTTTATTTTGAAATCGTCTGAACAGTCTACGTTTTTGTGGTTGTTCGTTTGTTTGTCGTAGCCAACATTGATGGTGTCGATTCTTCAATGTTAAACAACAGCTTCTGATATTTGAAAGATGGCTGCTGCAACTTCTGCATTCAAAAATGTACTCTAAAGGTAGGCCATCTAAGACTTTTCAGTTGTACAAGAACACATCAGTCTAGCAAACCCTTGAATCAAATTAGATTTGTTGCATGTTGTAAGTCTGTGAAAACTGTTGAAATCAAAGGAAATTACAAATTCAAACATAAAAAAGGTGATTTTTTTGATTTTCTACTCACCTCAGGCTGGCAGTCCAACTCACTGTCGGAGGTGAAGCTTTTGAAATCTAGTTCATTGTAGAAGATGAAACCAGTTCTGCATAAACATGAACCATCCGAGGGGTGGAACGCACGATTCTTACCGAGGCAGGTGCAAGAAGAAGAACCTGAGGAAAGGGATGAAATAGGGCACAACAATATGATCAACTGAGATATTTTTCTGTAAAAAAAAAAGACCAAAAACTATTTTAAAACCGTTAAATACAAATATTTAATTCATTTAATTTTTTGAATGGATCAAACCTGCTAGTGAGATGGAGGAGCTGCCACAGGGGAAGCAGGCCTTCTGAGCTGGCAGGTGGTTGAAGGTGCCAACTGGACATGGGTGACAGTCACCCATTATTGTTTCACCATGAGTCTGGTTTCCAAAGGTGCCAGGCGGGCAGGGTATTGGTTGGGTTGATCTCATGGGACAGACATAACTTAAAGGACAGCCGTTACTCTTGTAGTGGTCTGTACCTGTGGGATTAAAATAAATTCACACTTTAATCAGATTTAGATACACATTTTAGATACATAAAGTGAGACTTGGAACTTCTTGTGATAGTTAGTCACCTGGTGGGCAAAAGTATCCTGGTGGACATGAAAGGCATTGTAGGATGGGAGAGAGGTAAGGACGATAGGTGCCCCCCTCACATACACTACAGCAGATGCTTTTAGATCCTCTGAGCCCACTGGTGTTGATGGGCATGGAACCCCCCTCGCAGGACTTCATGGCCGAGCTGTTGGCTGGGCAGTAGTAGGGGAATGGACAGCTGTGGGGCAGTGCTACAGGGTTATTTATAAAGCCTTAACTTACACTGTGTAAGTTATAGCCTCTTTCTAACCTGTGCTATCATTAGGATATTGGATCGTTCATGCACTCACAGTTGTTTGGGGTCGTGGTAGGACTGGGATCCCTCAGGGCAAAAGTAACCTTCAGGACAGACGGGAGGCTCTGCAGTCTGAGGTCCACAGAATGAGCCGGCTCGGCACAACATCTCTGAGACTGCACCTGGAGATTGAACAAAAAGTTATTACAGCAGAACGTCATTACTGTGTTTAGGGAGAAAGGCACTAATGAAGATAAAGTATTCCACGTCGTCACAAACAGTCTAATATATCAAGTTAACACCATCAACTGTGCTGATAATCCCACCTATAGGGCATTGATATGAGGCCCTGCAGGGGATTCCCTCCACATTAGGTTTTCCTGTAAGCCGGGGATCTGGGCAGAAGGTCCCCCCCGCACATGGTTCACACTGGCTGGGTGCAGCAGCTCCAGGAAGGGGCCTCTTGGTGCCAGCAGGGCAGGGGATGGGGGGTCCAGACCCACTGCACCAAAAACCAGGTGGGCAGGGACTACTGGAGTAGTCTGTAAATCCTGGAATATAATAGATATCTGAAAAGCCTATTCACACTACAATCAAAGAAAATGTATATGTGCTGCTTCATTATCCACACACATTGAGGGAACCTTAAAAGAAAAAACATCAGAGCCATTGGGCTTACTAAAAGGAGACCAACATATGGTGAGAGAGGGTTTTTTTACTCATTATTTTAAAAGCTTATATTTTGGTATACACAGAAGCAGAAGGAAAGAGGGGGGGACATCTGCTGTGATTCAACCACAAGATAAAGTAACACTATAGTTTCAATGTTAAGTTACATTAAGCATTGTTAAGGAAGACAAAACTTAAATCCAAAACTGAATCATTGCTTCATCCCCAGGTACAGTATCACAGGTTCTTCAGTCACGTTATACCTCCTTCACTCTTATCTCAGGCTCAGGTTCAGCCACTAGTGTAATAGTGTGCATACAAACTAAAATGTATAAAACCTATAAAAGCTCTTTATCTTTCAAATGTTCTTGCCAATTAAAGTTCCAACCCACCAGAGAAGAGTTACCAACAGTGAGCACAGCCGAATAAAGAATAATGGAAAATAAAAGGAATGTGTTACTTTTGTATGAGTCATCTAAGTTCATGCTTTTAATGAGCTTACTGTTGTCTGTGTCTGAGAGATGCAGAGAAGTATCAGACCTGTGCTGTTACAGTGGGAACCAGGGGGGCAGGGTAAGCAGTCCCCCTTGCTGCCTGCTCCAGGTGAAGCTCGATAGGTGAACACAGGACACGGCCTGGGTCCTGGTCCTCCTGTGAAATCACTGCCAGGCACACCGTCACAGTAATGACCAGCAGGACACAGATGAAGCACTGGGTCTCCTGCAAACGTACGCAGGAAGTTACTTTAAGAAGTAAAAAGAATCAACTATATGTTTATGGAGAGATTTATGCTACATTTACTACACTCTAGATTATCTGTTAAGGAATTTGTTTCAATACTTTATTGATTACAAGGCTTAGCGATAACTTGCCTCTGGCTCTTACATCTTAACCCTTCATAAGCCTTGGCTTAGTTGAATATTCTCAGGGCTGTTTCCTGCTTTTTGCTTTCAACTCTATTCCCTGTCCTTGGATCCTGCTGGTTTCTACTTATACGTGAAATGAATGCATTTAACTGCCTTGTGGGGCAGCAAGTAAGCCAGATGCTAATAGTAGCTCCTCAGACTGCTTATCTAGACTAAAGGAAAAGGTTTCCCCATTTTTTTTAACTTTCTCACACTCTCCCACTATGTTTCTCCGGCCACTGTCTCCTGGGTTGGCCATTCCTGTTGTTGTCAGGTTGTAACAATAGCTACACAAACGCTTCCAACCACTCAAACATGAAGACTATTATCAGCTCATACCAGGTTTACACCAATGCTGAGGTGGGCAGGATAAGCAGTCCTGTAGGCTGGCACCACCTGGGGATGTTCTGATAGTATTTACAGGACACGACTGAGCCTCCACCATGCCTTCAGGACAGAAGAACCCTGTCAAAGAAATACTTCTTGGCATAAATACATTTTAAGCAGTTGAAAAGATAAAATATTAAATCCCCCAACTTGGAGGTTTGGAGAGAAGCAATCTAAAAAGTAAAAAAAAAAAAGGTTACAAAGAAAATGTATTCAAACTGAATAATAATCATTGGTGGCTGTACACAAAAAAAATGGGATGGGGGGGGGTATTGTACCTGGAGGACAAGGCCCAGCACACTGCATGCCCCACTGGCATTGCGTCAGGTTAAACATTGGTGTCTGAGGGGTGAACTCTGCACTCCCAGACACACAAAGATACCCTGCAGCACACACACCCTGGATCCTTCCAGCCCTAAAAAATTAACAATTAATAAACCACATGACTCAGTGCATACAAGCAAACACAATACTGCACACACACATTGAGAAGACAATAAGATGCATGGTTCATTAGATTAATAAAATGATGATTACATAATTTCTAGCTTTTTCACCTCCCATCTGCATTCATTATATTCATGCATATTTAGGTGTTAATTTGGCTGCTTGGTGAACCATGACTCCTGAACATGAGATAAGCCTGCACGCTGCTAATTGTGAGTATAATTAAAACAGAGGTGAGTGCTTGCCTTTGAGCATTTGTCGCCATGTGTATGCAGGAGTACAGGATGTACTTGTGATCACAGTGTGTTTCAGTTCATTTCTGCATGCATGTATGTGAGTGTGAGAGAGGTGTTCATTTGAGAGTTTTCGTCTGCCACTCCAGAGTTTTGAATACATCAAGTGTACCTGCAGAACCTCCCAGGAGGGCAGGGTAAACACTCTCTCTCTTCTTGAAGCCCTCCCTGGTTTGAATGAGTGTATGTCCCATTAGGGCAGGGCTGAGGAACCATGGTACCTGTTAAGAGATGTAGAACAGACACAAAGACAGATTTATTACATTCTTATTAACATGAATAGTTTTTTTCTACCTTAAAACAAACAAGGGCCAATAGTGTGCTTTTTTTGTTTTCTTCACAATGTTGTACAATTATTAAATGAAAATAGAAATCTTTTGAAGTCAAAGCTATCCTTGCTACCTGCAGGGCAGAATGAGTGTGGTGGACAGGCCAATGGCTCTCCCACTATGGCCTCCTCACAGTAGAATCCAGGGCGACATGGGATGCAGCTATCTGAGCCCGGGTTTGGCTGGTATTCACCTGTGGGACAAGGCTGGGCCATGGCAGAGCCCTCTGGACAGTAGTGGCCCTATGAGAGAATGGAGGTTACAAAGAAGAATCTGAGGGATTTTTTTCATTGCAGTAGAATATGAATAACACACACCATGGCATACTGTATGATTCTCTAGGAAAGACCATCTCAAATAAACAGTAAGAACAATATGAAGGTAGGAAAAATGAACGATTATATGAATAACTCTTACCTTGGGACAGAGGAAGGGATATGGAGTGGCGGAGGAGAAGTCGTAGGGGCAGTAGAAACCAGCAGCACAGGGGCCACTGGGGTTGGACAGACCCTCAGTGGAGCAGTATTGTCCTGCAGGACAGGTAGAACAACTCTCCATGGACACACCTCCTAACACATAAAGGTGAGGAAGGGATGTTAACCAGACATCGATAACAAAGTTTTCAGTGAATCACACAGTTTTTGGACTTAAACAGGAATTACATGCCATTTTCTTCAGTAGTTGTACCTGTGGTGTTTCGAATACTGCCCAGGGGGCATGGGACTGGAGAGAGGCACCCTGCTGGACAATAGTGTCCCACAGGACAAGGGCCATTCCTGGGGAAGTTGTTAGAGCTCAGAGGTGTTGGCTCCATGGCTCCTCCTTGGCAGAAATAACCCTGGAGACAAAAGCCTAGAGAAAAATTGAAGAGACAATTTGGTTGTTACTTAATGATTTCACTTGTTAAATGGGCTGTAAATTCAGCTAAAATTTTAAATAATGTATCCAAATATCTTTGGTTCTAAATACCTTGTGGTGTGGAGGCTCCATATGAGCTACAGTACACTCCAGAGGGACAGGGTGTGCAGACGGACAGAAAGTAAGCGCCCGTCTGGTTGCTGAAAGTCCCTAATGGGCAGGGCTGAGGCACGGCTGTCCCAACAGGACAAACATGACCTGTGAAGAAAGTTAAATATTGGTTAATCATTAATCTGGTCTAATTTATACTGAAATGCGTGTTCTCCATCCTCACCAGCTGGGCAGATCGAGGGCTCTTGAGTGGCTGAGGAGGAACACATGCTCCCTTTGGGGCATAATAAGCAGCGGGCTGCTCCAGGAGCAGGGTTGTAAGTGCCAGGCTCACAAGGCACCTCATTTGCTGAGCCAACAGGACAGCTATGGCCAGCGGGGCAGAAGTAGCCATGGGAACCTACAGATGGAGTGGGACTGTCGCTGCCACCCGAGCATACAAACCTTTAGGCAAAAACAGTGAGAGCTAACTTCAAATCACAGATATCTCAACAAGCTGCCATTACACAGGCTGGAAAATCGTCAGTAAAGAAGCATGTTCAAGCAAACTGTATTTGACTCAATTTACCCATAAATATTTGATTTAGTGAAAAGAAAATGTATATATTTAATATCTGGTCACATTAAAATTAGCTAATTTCATAAAATTCAATTATATTAAAAGTTATATTTTCAGTGAGTTAATGAGTTTCAAGTCCTGACAATTAAAGCAATAATGAATACTTTCATTACTGGAGAAGATTAAGGAGAGGAAAATTAAGACAATTATTTTATGTTGAAAACTTCTTCCAGAACTGCATTAAATTCAATTCCTCCAAGGTGTTCTTCCTTACAGCTTTTAACTGAACCATATCCAGACACACCAAAGTGCCACAGGTGCAGTGAAATGAGTTAAGCCTTTAACGTTTTTTTTCATGCAGCGCTTATTTGCAACCAAATGCAAGAGTAATGAAAGCGTTTTAATTATGGATCTTGTCCAGATGAAGACACCTGCTCCCTCTCCTGCTGAGTCTCAAGAGACTCTTGTGTAAAAGGCAATCTGCTATCCTCCATTATGTGTCTGATTTTGTAGTGTGTGTTGAATTGCTTTTGACTGATTTTGAACAGCAGATATGTTGCAGATATATTGGACTACTCGCTTTACATCAGGTATAAATCCTATACATAAAGGTTCCTTCAAGCGACAATATGAGAAACCGTGGACATTAGGGAGAGAGTGGAACAGGGGCATATTGGAAAAGTTGTTTTCTTTTCATGGAGAGGCAATCCTGTTGAAATGGAAAACAATTTCCTCGCTTTTTTCTCCTCCAGTCAGACAAAAACAGTCAAGCAAACAATGTGAACAATACCAATGTGAAACAAAAACATGTGGTGCGGTGTTTACACTCAAGGAGCGGAGATTGAAAACTTAAAACAGCAGAAGAGCAGAAGTGTTTACCCAGCATGACATGGGAGAGCATCTGATAGCTCATTTATTGCAGGCCTGTCACAAAACAGTCCAGGGGGGCAGGGTGGGCAGTCGTCCTCTCTCTTGAGGCCTCTGTGGATAGAAAGAGAGCCTATGGGGCAGGGGAAAGGGTAGCTTGCACCAGGGGGGCAGTAGTGTCCTGAAGGACAGAGGTGGCTTCTGGTAGAATTCCCCTAAGAAGAAATAGATAAATAAAAACAAGATGACACAGATAAAATTTGTACTTTAATAGGAAGTTCGAAGAGTTCTCAGAGCTGAATTGTTTATTCGACGCAACATTACAAAAATGCCAGAATGAGCGCAAATCACTGTGATCTTAGAGCCTTGGCTTAAAGTGGGACTGAAAATTTGATGTGGAAAGTTTTGAGGACATTACATAAAAATAAAATGATGCTGAACAATATTCCTATTACATTAATCCATGTGTGAGGATTACTTTTTTGCCCTTGAAACGTTTTGAGGAAAGTTTACAAAGTGGCCCAATGAAGAGCAGAAACATGGAGTGAATAATGTTCTAAGGTCACAGTGAGAATTTAATATTTCTTCTGTTTTTGTGCTAAGTAGTACAAGAGTGTCCAAGGCAGCATCAATTACTAAAGGCAGCATCGATAAACTAAAGCAAGTCTCCCATAAATGCCACTGTTTTAGCTAATGGTGCTGTGAGTGAGGATGGAAATGGGTTGTAACAAAGGGAACACACTCATTATTAAAAGAAGTGTGTGTAGTCAGACTTTGTGGACACGTGGGTTAACATTTTCAAGAAGTTTCATTATCTGAAAAGATTATAGTGTCAAAAATATTATTATGAAATATGCTCTGGGAAAAAAGGACTTACCAACCGAATACTGACTCACCAATATCACAGGGTTACAATCCAACAGGAGCAACAAAAAAACAAGATTAGCACCTGATACTCAGTCGGGTTAGGGCTTGTTGATCCAGCAGGACAGAAGTATCCTCCCTCACAGAGTCCTGTTGGCAGGGATAGACCAGGGCGAGAGCAGAAGTTTCCTGCAGAAATCAGACGCAAAGGTTTTCAGATATTATTGGGTGGTTTGTTGTGATGATGCGGAACAAAACACTTATCCTAATGGATACCAGCAGGGCAGGGTATGCAGGACTCAGGACCAGAGGCTCCCAGCTGGTTCTGCACGGAGCCAGGTGGGCAGGGGAACTCAAGTCCAAGAACCTGTCCTCCAGGACAGTAGAATCCAGCAGGACACGGTGTAGGCTGCACAGTACCTTCAGCTAAGCAACACAAAACATACATTATTAACGCGGATAAAATGGACAGCATTTCTCATTTCCTAACTTTAGAATGTCTTTTACTTTGAAGAGATAAAATCAGTGTACCAATTAAAGACATGGATTCTGACAGTAATAATCAGTCAGATTAGCAGATAAAGACAGGTGTGACTTCAACAGGCTGTTCTCATTTTACCTCCAGAGGATTCAGCCCTGCTTTAATTAGTAAAACCATGCGCTTCCCTGAATAACTTTTGACAATCCTCTTGGAAAAGCTGCAAGTCTGCTGCTTTTAATAAAATGAACATATGGTCTTTTAAATATTCTTCAACTAGCTCGCCCAGCGTTGTGTCCTTTCGACTTGTCTGTGATCATAGCTGTGTACCTGATTAAAATAACTTATCCTGCAGCTGTACTGCATGCTAATCAGTGACTACTGCAGAAAAAATAAATTACTTGCTACCCCCCGAGTGTATCGTCTATGTGTTTTGATTTGATGTGATTTTTTATGGATTGTTGTGGAAATATATCTTGCTCATCTTGCAGCGGATAATTCTACCTTGACAGTAGTATCCGGGGGTACAGGTGGTGCATTCTTCTTGCTGTGTGATGCCTGATTCAGAGCTAAATGTTCCTGCTGGACAAGGCAAAGGGGCTGGTGTTCCACGAGGGCAGAAGAAACCAGCAGGGCAAACAAGCTCATCTGCTCTACTGGAGCCCCAGCTGCAAAAGAACCCTGCCCAGCATTCACCTGGAGTTTAAAAGGAAAACACGTTCAAAAAATGGATATTCTCTTTAAAATAGTGACTAAAAAGAAAGAAGAAATTAAAAAAAAAGTGTACACAGAAGCCTTTAAATGGCATATTTGAAGGACTTTGTGTGTCTTTAAATTCGTCTACCTGCTCTTAGTCCCTGCTGGCAGAAAACACCAGGTGGACACAAAGACCCAGTTCTGTTGTCAGTCGGGTTTGGCACTGTGGCTCCAATCAGACAGAGGAACCCATCAGCACAACCACCTGAAGGCTCAACCAAACCTTCAGACCCACAAAACCGGCCCGCTGGACACACAAGACACTCACCTGTGAACACAGTTTGACAGCTGTGACCTGAGAGCAAACAGCAAAAACAAGTTACCTGCCAGGTGAGATCAATCAGTGTCTCCAGAATGGTTTTACACTGCCGTGTGAATTTATGTCAAACAAATTATAAGGAAGACAATTATATTGAGGCACAGCTAGTAGGTCTGTAAGTCTTAGACATGTCATAGTATCTCCCCTGAGTTTTTCTTTTTGTCATCTAAAAAATCAGATTTGAAAGTTTGGTAGTTGACTGGAACCATCAGCAGTTACACCATGAAACATCCTTCTGAACACTTATTTTACTCTAATAAACAGTCTAATTATTCATTTTAAAAATGGTCATATGAGGGTCTAGGTTCATACTTGTGGTGGTGAGACCCAGTCTGGGGCTATATGTGCCTCTGGGGCAGGGGAGAGGCCGAATGTCTGGACTCTCTCTCGGACAGACATAGCCAGCAGCGCAGGGCAGAGGACTAGAGACCCCGGTAGAGCTCCCCCTGGTGGGGCTGGGACCTGGGGAGCGGCAGATGAACCCTGGAGGGCAGGGATGACACTCTCTCTGGCCAGATAAATCCTGGAACCAGCCTGGCAAAGTCATTCAAACCGGAAAAAAAACATCTTCAGAGGGGACGAGGGAACGTGAACAGACAAATTAAAGTCAGTTTAGCCCACTTTAGTTTAAACCTTGTTTTTATTACCAAATGGGCATGGTTTGCAGTCATCTTTGCCTTTCCCTCCGGTCTCATTTTGGAAGGAGCCAGCTGGGCAGGGTGAGGGGACACTGCTGCCCTCCAAGCAGAAGTGGCCCGCTGGACAAACTCCTCCAGTTACACTTGATATTGGAGTGGCAGTATGAGACCCCTCTTGACAGTAGAAACCTGGGGAAAACACTTCAATAAATAGTTTGTTCAGCTACACTCGTAAAAATATGATAATGCCTCAAAGTAAGCCTTTTTAAAATCTTCAGTCTAATGTCTGACCTTGCAGGCACGGCCCAGAGACCGTGGAGAGGCCACTCTCTGAGCAGTAGAAGCCCGGACTGCAGCTCTGACACTGAGACTCGTCCACAAGCCCACTCTGCTCACTGTCAAAACATGTGCGCATTTGAATAAATATTAACCACAGTAGTTGTCAAGTGCTTTCACGTCATTCGGACACTAATTGCTCAGTGTAACATCACTGAGGGCAATTCATGTCACAACCACAAACCATTTTAAAAGACAACAACCCATAGTACATCTCCTGTTTTATCACACTGTTGTGCTCATACAAATAAAGGAGGAAGGTGAGCATGGATCACTACCTGCTTGAATGTCTCTGGATTAGTTTACATCTTTACAAATTCAATATTACTTTGAGCTTCGTAGAGGACAATATTTAGTCACACAACATACTGTAATAGAGTTTTAATCCTATGTTGTCTTGTGAATAATTTGGTCGTTAGTAGTTACAGAGATATTAAGGGATAAGCACCTGAATGTTCCTTTGGGGCATGGTGTTGGTATTGACGTCCCCACAGAGCAGAAGAAGCCAGCAGGGCATGGAAATCCACTCACACCATCAAGTGGAGAAGATGTCAAGGCTCCCTTAACACAAACAAAGCCTGCAGCACATGGCCCACTTGGGAAGGTACTGCCTTAAAATATAGTAACCAAGCAACAATTTTATCACCCATAAAAGCAAATTTAATAGTTTCAGATATATAAAACTCAATGTATACGGCAGCTGCCTGCATTATAGATATTTGTAAAATATACAGAAGTAGTCAGGGGAATAGGCGTCTATTCATTGTACCTGTTCCTCTACAGTACATCCCAGGGTCACACAGTAAGCACTGCCATTCCTCAGCGAGTCCTGACATGTTTCCGTATGTCCCCGCAGGACAGGGATGTTGATTTGCAGATCCCCCTGCACAATAAAATCCTCTCTCACATGGAAGCGGAAGGGTCATCCCTGATGTACCGATGAAACACCGAGTACATTTATGTGAAAGGCTGCTACAGTTTTTTTTCTGTAATTCAACAATTTGTCAACCCATCAGCTTTACCTTGATCTTGACAATAGAATCCAGCAGGGCATGTCTCACAGCTGCCCTGACCTTGTCTGTGCTGGTAGCTGCCTGGGAGGCAGGCGGTCTGATGGACACTGCCCTGGAGCCATCATTAAATTGATTTTATTAGACTTTATATCGGGGGAATAACATGCATCATCAGACATCAACATGGAGAAAAAAATAAACTAAAGATACTGGAAACTGAAACAGACGCAGCATGGGAAGAGAAGCAAGACAGCCAGGACTGAAAAACAGGAACTCCACAATAATTGGTTCATGGTATGCAGTAATGCGATTGTCATGACAGAATGAAAGCACAGCTGAAGAGGAAAGTCTCATGCAGAGAGATCAGATATAATATTCAGTAAGGATGACTGACAATAGCTTCAAGACAAATACTAGATGACTGACCTTCTCACAACTATGTCCCACAGGGCACAAATGTTGTTGTGGTGTCTCTGAGCTCTGTCCTTCAGGACAGTAGTAACCTTCTGCACACCGGCCACTTGGCTCCGCTTTTCCTCTCTGTTGGCAGTAGTGACCCGGGGGACACAGCTGGCAGGACTCAACTGCAGATCCACCAAGGAAACCTCATAGAAAGCACAGGGCGTTCATATCGGAAATCATTTCACAAGCTGAAATAATTTGTATTGACATGTTTGGTGTTAATCTCTAAACCCATGTGTACACAATGTTTGTTGACTAGGAAGGAAGAAAAAGTCACCAATGACAGTGCAAGTCTATTCAGTAAGAGTGCATACCTACCCCCTCATCACTTTCTAATTCATAACCATGCAAAGGAGCTACAGCGCATATTAATAGGATTCAAGTTGTCCACCGCCAGACAAGAATACAATTACACAATTAGAGCACTTTGTTACTGAAATTATTCATAGGCGCCCAAGGGAGGGAAAATGCCTTCTCACATTTCTCTGCATCACTGAACTGCAAAGATATACAACAGTTCATGTAAGGACATAAGGGAACAAAACTGACAACGTGAGCAACGTTGCGGATTAGGTGTTGTACTTCCTGGTTTAGTATTGTGTCTGATTTCCAGTTCATCATTAATTCAGGAGGAAGAAACAGGGAGGGGATCACTGACTCATCACTCACAGTCAAAGGAAGAAAAACATTTAGCACACATGTTTCTGTTTATAAATGTAATAATAGATAAGTTATTATGAGATGAATCATAAAAATGCAGGTTTATTATAAAAGAGCAATGTCTCACTTTTTATTGTTCCCAGAGGGCAGGGCAGAGGAAGCGGAGTTCCAGTGGGGCAGTAGTGTCCCGCGGGGCAGGGAATGGTGTGTTGGTCTAAAGAGCCTTTAGGGCAATAATATCCTGAAGCACAGGGCCCTGCAGGAAGAGCTAGCCCTGTCTGGTTACAGTAAGAACCAGCCTCACAGGGCTGCGGAAAGCCAGAGCCCAGGGGACAATAAAAGCCTGAAAATAGCAAAAACAAAAGTATCACCGAGATAAATCAACTTCAGCAAGGGCTGAAGTCCAATCAGAAGGATTACTGTTTCTTACAAACTTTCTCAAGAGACAGAGGATTTTCTCAAACTTTTTTACTCTCACACTTTTATTTGTGCTTTTTCTCTGAACTGTTAATCCACCAGTCATTTTATGTTCCAGGAGGCAGTAATTACTTTGCTGCAAGGATTTAAATCAGTTCCTTGCTGGCCTGACCTCAGCTGTATTTTTATTGCTGCGTTTTTTTATGTGCATCCCCAACAAAACATCTACGGCTCCTCAACCGGGGAATTCTAACTCCCAACATTAAGGCTTTCAGGTCTTTAGATATGAACATTTGAATGTTCAAAATACATGTTGATTTAGGCCTAGTCCACACGTAGGTGGGTATCTTAGGAGGTTTTGCTCATCCATTTAAAAAAAATATATATATTCTGTCTACACACTAAGTTCTCAAAAGCATCTTTGTCCACATGAAAACGCAAAACCCACTGTTCCGGCTGTCATGAGCATGCCAGGTCAAAAAATCATGACATGCGAACATTGTCTCGCCATTCCTCTGCAATGACCATTTCATTTACAAAGAAGTCCATTCAGCTCACCAACATAGTGGGAGAGCAACTCCCTGAGATACTGTATGTATGTGTAAGCATGTAAAAAGCCCAGTTAGCAATGTTAACACTAACACTAGTTTGGTTACATCTGTTATTGCACTAATCTCATGTAAGTAAAAGTGATAGCATCGCACAGTGACGTCAAATAGGGGAGAAACCCACGCACAGTGTGACGTTACAAGCCTAAAACGCTGAACACCTTAAACAGAGTTCATGAAAATCTTCACCCGGGAAGGAGTTTTTCAAAAGGTGTGTTTTCAGTGACCTCAAACACAGTTTGCGTGTGTACAAAAGGCCAAAACCCAACCAAAAAATCTTTGTTTTCAAGAACTTGTGGACTAGGCCTAATTCTACTTTTTCTCTTGCTGCTTTCACTAAGTTACTGTAGCATGAAGATAATTTGATGATGGAGATTAATTGAAAGAACATTACTTTTAATTAACAACAATAAGAAACCAAGACAGAATATATACAGGTGTCTTATGATGAAGTGGCTTTCTGCTGTACTCTCAAACACAGACTGTACAGATCAAATTAAATTAAATCAGTCATACGTCTCAGCAGTTCCAGTAAGTGGGCCTTGTCCGAGCAGGAAAGAGAACTTGTGCCTTCGGGTATGAACAGAGTATCACATCGCGTACACAAGTTCAGATATGATGTTAATTGGATTTACCCACCTCTGGGGCATACATCTCCTCTGTAGGTGGAACATGTACAATGTGGACTCTTGAGACATGGTGGTGAAAGAGTCTTATTAAGGTGTGAATCTTCCCGTTGTGATGTTGCTTCTTCGATCCAGCTAACATCCTCTCCTATTATAGAAAATGTCAGATAAAGCTTGAAAGATGTCTTAGTTAATAGCTTTGTCTCGCAGACAGGAAACAAAAAAAGGAGCCATTTTCTCCATCTACCTGCTGATTGAACAGTTTTGTCTGTGAACATCTTTGACAATGTAGCACTGTAAGGTAATGATTAATTGTAGAATACTTATGCGGAAGGTCAAACTGAAAAGCTGCTGTCTTTTGGAACATTTATCACAACATGAAAGGCTATGAACCCCATTTAAAGAGCTTGAAGAAATTGATGTACCGCCCTTTCAAGGGAAGCATTTATTGTGTTATTACAGACTCAAGAAACCCATATTTTACCAGAATTACTGGCGTTATTGAAGCAGGGAAGATTGTTCATCCAGAAGGCTGTGCTTGTCTTTTCGGTATAAACCCCCAGTATTTCACAGAGACAGCTGAACAGGGAGGAGTCCACACGAGGTGTGGGACTATCAGCACCACCAGTACAGAAGAAACCTGCAAAACACGGACCTGACACAGGAAGATAATAGAAAGAGGTTGTAAACATGGAATAATGATCCCTATATAAATTCTGGCCTTATCATACCTGAACTATCCTAATTATATTTGAGTTTGTCTTCATTAATTTTCAGCTGAGCCCCCAGAAGAAAAAGTACATAGGCCAGAAATTCAGGGGTTTGCAACCATGCTAATGGTTTGTGTTTAACTTACAAACATGAAATTAGATGCAGTTTACAGCATGAAACATGGCATGCATTGGATTTGACACAATCTGCCATCAATACTCATCCAGCAATGCTAAGCCTGAATGTCCCAGACTAACTGGAAACCTAGTAATATCACCCACCTGTGGGTGCTGAGCTAGCAGGACTCAGGCAGTATTTCCCTGGAGGGCAAGGTTGGCAGTGAGAGGGGGAGGAAGCTCCAGGCTCTGGGAGGAAGCTGCCAACAGGACAGGGTTTGGGTGACCCACTACCCTGAGGACAGAAGTGTCCCATGGGACAAACATCTCCATAAGGCTGTGCAACAGGAGAGGGCTCAGTGGACCCCAGAGAGCAAAAATGTCCTGCGGTAGGCAATAAGGTTTGTCATTTCACCAAGAAAGCTTCAGCATTAACAATGTAACAGAAAGTGAATCGTGCTGTTCAGGGGAAACTGTGGCCTGAACAGTATAGGAAAAGCATCTCTTGTAGCTAAATTATCTGACATCATTCTGCACTGATGGAGGACTGTCAGACCTGAGCTGCAGGGTCCAGTTGGCTCCGTCAGAGCGCTGCGGTTGCAAAAGGAGCCAGAGGGGCAGGGGGAGCAGTCAGTCAGGGCCGTCCTGCCAGCTGATGGATTGACACTGCCCATCGGACACAGAGATGGCACAGAAGATCCAGCCTCACAGTAGAAACCTGGACACGACAGTATAATAAGCATTAGGTTTCCCTTGTTTCTTTGTTCTTTAGTGTTTGTCTTGTCTTTTTTGTAATTACCTGGTGGGCATGTGTTGCAAGTAGATTGTCCTGATAAAGATTGGAACGTTCCAGGGCTACAGACGGTCGGCTCAGCACTACCACTTGGACACGCATGGCCAGGTGCGCACTGATATCCTGTGACATAGTCATATAAAGTTCAAACCGTCATCTTGGTTTACATTGGAAAAAAAAAAACAGAAATGTCTAAATCAAATACATAACAAATGTGATTAATCCTTAAAGACATTTATGTGATATGATATTGTGAATGAAAGAAAGCAGAATTTATTTATTTTTCCATGCTCAGTGTGGAGCCACGGAAGCCATGAAAAGAAGAAGAGAGTGATGCCAAGTAGTATTAGTACTGTAAAGAAAATCCCGTGGGAGACCCTGAGATGAGCAAAAAGGCTCAGCAGCAGGTACTCCGCCTGTGACAGCCATAAGCTGGAGACTCTTTATGGGTTCTGAGCCATTTCACGCTTAAATTAGCTAAAGATCATTGCAATAAAAGAGGCAAGGATGTCAAACATTGGTTGGTGCATGTAATACAAGAGAAGGAGGAAAGCCTATATAAGGTGTAAAAATACCCCGTGGTAAATGCAGCTCATGTACATGCAGGCTCTGGTTTGTAAATATATACATATCCACGGATACAATTACACAATAACTAGATTAAGCGGGCATACAAAAATAAACCAAACACTTTATGAAGAGCCTTTCAAGTGACAGATTAGTTACTAAAACTGCTATGAAAGTGGGTCAATGTTGTTAAATTGAAAATAAAATATGTACCAAAGATGGGAGAGAAAACTGTGAGGTGTGACATTTTATTTCCATTTTACGACATCAACAAAAGGGAGGAATTCGAAACTGACCAAACCGGTCTGTCCAATTAAAAGCATGTATTTTACGTTGTCTTACTGTTAAGGATTTCCAAATGAGTAAAAAAGTGATCCGCCTTCTCCAGCTCAATATTGAGTTTAAAAAGCAACTTTGTCGTTAGAAAATGTTTAACCAAAAACCTGGTTCTAGTTCTGTTTTTCTTATCTCCTAAAAGACTGATATTTTGCTGATACATGGTTTTAAAACACAAACAAATAGCATGTGGAGCGTTAGGGAGTTTACACAGCTTTGCAATCGTATGTCATGTTTGTAACTGTAAAGCTCTTTCATGGCATTATGTTTTTCCTCTTAAGTGAAAATGTTGAACATCATATATTTATAATGTTTCACTGTGGCACTACTTTTAACAGTGAAACACGTGAAGCCTCTTGGTGAAGCAGCCTCATTATGTGAGCAGAACCGTTAGAACACCAGACTTACTGTACATGACCAGACACTGTGTATAAAAAAAAAAGGAAAAAAAAAAAGGGGAATGATAAAGTGCACAGACTACAGTGGTTAAACCTGAGCTGACCCCTGATGATGTGTACTGTACCTGGCTGACGTCCAGACACTGATCTCTGTGGACAGAACCACCCCGGGGGACAGAGGAGGTCGACAGAGGTCTGAGCCCACAAGGGGCAGAAAGAACCCGGGTAACAATCTTCACAGTCAGCCTTGGACTCAGCTGCAGACCTTCCTAAGAAAGTGCCTACATAAAGAAGACAAATAATCACGTGAGTAAAGAACAACATCTACTGTGCCATAGACGGCTCCATTTGTCCACTTGGTTAAGTAGCGAGCTGACCGTTATGACAGTTTTATTGGACTCCCATTAGGTTTTACTACTGCCTTTTAAGTTCCCGATACATTAAGCTATTATACTGTACCTCTGGGGGCTTTGTGGCACTACACACTACCTTTGGAGGCAGTGCAATAAAAGCAAGAGGTCACACACACATAGCCCATTCGGGGAAATGAAAGTGGACATTTTAGCGACATGATCATGACAAATGGAAACAGAAAATCTTTACACTTTTTACATAGTCGATTTGTAGAAAAGGTTCTGTTTTGTTGTACCTGGTGGACAGGGGCTCGGCTTTGCACTTCCGTTAGGACAATAGTGGCCAGCAGGACACACATCCCCATGGAACTGACAAGTGGTTGAATCAGCAGGAAGTGGGGATGGAGAGATGTTACGTCCTGAAACTAACACAATAGACCTTTATTGGATGTCATTTGGTAAGGAGTGAACTTAAAGGCCAGAGCAATTTTCTGCAATTCCAGAGAGAAAAATATGACCAAGTGAAAGAAATGGGAATAGTGAATGTTCTGCAGGGACCTCCTCAGCATCGTGGAGGCAAAGGCCATGATAATATTAAATGAGAGCAAAAAAAACATGGAGAGAAAATGGGGCAAATCACAAGCTCATAGAGGAATACCATTTTATACAAATGTAATTTATAAAACAACCAGCTGTGCATGTTGCAATGCTTTAATTAACACTAAATTGAGGGCAAAATATTTTTAGCGTATTCTCTGTTTTATTACCCAAAGGTGTAGCAGTCTTTGATCCTTCTGTGCAATAGAAGCCTGCATTGCAGGGTCCTGATGGGGACGAGAGGCCAACCTCAGCACAGTAATGGCCAGGCAGGCATGGCTGACACGCTTCTATAGAAACTGCCCCTGAAACACAAAATAGGACTAATTTGTTCGATCTAAATGACAAAATAACCCACAAAAGAAGGATCAAGTAAAGTATTTCCACTTCATTTGCTTCTAGTAATTGTTTTCTGATGAAAACAGAGGGGAATTCTTTCATTGATTACAAAAGCTCACACTTAACACTGTTGATAAGCCCCCTTAAGCCAGCCCATTATGTTCAAATGTCACCAGCAGTGTATCTGTATAATTTTTCAGTGTGATATGTCACCATCTATGGAGCCGATGGTGCCTGCAGGACAGGGAACCATGTAGCTGATACCCTGGGGGCAGTAGGACCCTGCAGAGCAGCGGCCTCCTGCCGGGCCCTCCTCTGGCTGGGCAGACGCAGAACCATGGATACAGAGGTAACTAGGAGCAGAGAGATGGTGAGGACAAAAAAGACAGAGAGAGACAGAGAATTAGGGAGGTTTAATTGTAAACAAGGGGGGCAGATTTAAACAAAAATCAAGTTGTGTCATAGCTTTCAAAGTCTATCTAAAAACTTGACGGCGTATGTGTTCAGTTAGCCTGTGTTTACCCTGGAGAGCAGGCTCCAGTTGGAGCAGCAAGTCCAGAGGAGCTGCAATATCTGCCTGGAGGGCAGAGCTCACAGCCAGACTTATTGGACAACCCCATCTGCCTGCTGAAGGCACCAGCTGGGCACGGGAACGCTACACCAGACTGCGTTCCTGTAGATAAATAGCATGTAATATCTACAGATGGTCCGGGACTAAACATCACAGAGCAGGTTGTGAGGCGCAGCCTCATCTTGATTATGCTCCATGATGCCCATTTGTATAATTAGAAAGCCATTTACTGTTACAGCCACTTGTTCAGGAGTACACACAACCTGAATTTAACACATTAATTTATCAATCTCACTGAACCTGCAGCATCACTTGTGGCCAACACTCAATGATGTGATTACATTGTAAGTATGTCATTCATTGTGTTAGCTTTAGTATCCTACCTGGAGGGCAATAGTGTCCTGTAGGACACAGCATAGGAGTGTGAGTTCCAGACAAATACCCGGTGTCTGCATCCAGAGAGCCCTCACAGTAAAATCCCACTGGACATTGAACACACTCTGCCTGTGGAGGGGCACACATCATTTTTTTTCTACACAGTGCAAACACAATTATGAATACAGATGTCCACTTACATCAAATGACACGACCACTTTGGATGCTTGTGTTGGAGATGATAAAAGCTGAACTATAAACTGTACACAGTTTGCACTGATGTAAAAAAAATGTGGGCCAGCTGGGACATTATTTCTTTGCTTTCAGCAGGGCCATAACTTCCCACAGAGAAAGCTTATATTACGCAGCCTCATGATACATTCACAACCCATCTTTTATTGGTACAGTTAGTCAATAACTCTATTTCAGTGTTAGAGTAGAACATATTTCTAACTCCAGTATATTTCACCTTGTGTTTATTTTTTGACAGCCACACACTCACTAAATGTTATTTAAATTGCATTTTATAGCAGCTTCATCTTTCCTTAAGGACAGTAAGATGTATGACAGTATAATTAGACTATTCATCCTCATCATACTCACCTGTCTGGGTAAATCCTGATAGGTCCCTGGCGGGCAGAGCACCGGTCTATCAGATCCAGGTGGGCACATGTTTCCAGGTGCGCAGGGTAAAGATGCCTCCTTGCTGCTGTTATCTCTGCTTGGACAGTAAAAGCCTGCTGGACAGATTTGAAAAGGGAAAGAGAGCCCTCTGGTGGCACATAGGAAGCCTGCAACACAAAAAGAACCATTGTTAAACAGTTGCAGGTACTGTATAGCCGGATTACCTTCAGACAAAATGAATTATATAAGGGAAGATTTATCTTTCAAGACACATGATAAAATACTAAAGTAAGAAACATTAGGAGTTCCTACCTGGAAGACAAAGCAGGCAGTCAGAAAGACGAGTGTTTGTGGTTCTATTGCTGTAATGTCCTATGGGACAAGGCAGGGGTGCTGAGGAGCCCTGGGGACAGTAATGGCCTTCAGGACATCTGTCACCTGTAGTCCCACCATCCTGTGGTGTGGGTGACCAGGCCCCTGAGAGGCAGTAGTACCCTGCATCACACTGACCTGATGTAACACCCTTACCAGGGGCAGCACAGAAGGAACCTGGTTAAATAAGGACACAGAGTAAATCGAGAGGAATGGAGAATTTCTTAAAGAATAACTAGTTTGAAGCGTTGAATCTTGTATTGATCCCAGCCAAATGAAGAAACAGTTTATTTTGCTACTTTAACATCAAGGTCGTCCTAAAACCGTTATTCAGCTACTTAACCTTAAGGAAACTAGGAATGGCATAATTAGCAATAAATGGTGTCTGACCTGGAGGGCAGGGCATGCAGTCCTGGGGTTTTGCCATGCGAGTGTGGGGGTTGATGGATCCAACTGGACACGGGAACTGGTCTTTGGACCATGTCCCGGACGGGCAGTAATAGCCCACTGGACACTCGTTACTTCTAGACAGAGAGCCATTACTCCTGCCAGGGCAGTAAAAGCTACCCAGACAACAAGAAGGGGATAAATTAGCACTTTGCTTCTTTTGGTGGCAATGAGGCATGAATGTTCTTTTGTCGGTGCGTAGTATATGTATGCAAGGTAGGGAGAAATCATTACTGCGTGTAGAAATCTGCACAGTTAGTTCTTTAGTAATCCATCATGATTAAATGTGGAAAAATGTGCATGTTTACAATGCAAAGTAACTGTGTGGCTGATAAGTTAATTTACCCCTGAGGACATGCGCTGCAGCTGGCTAGTCCGTTGTCTGTGCTGATGGTTCCCTGGGGGCACTGCCTAGGAGCCACAGAGCCTTGAGAACAGTAATAACCTGGTTATGCAAAGACAGGAATCATGAAAGAGATGCACAATCAAGCACACCCAGAGACACACACAAACCACAGGGGGGGGGGACAGGTTCAATTTCCAGTGTCAACAGAGCAGCTGCTTTTGTTTAGCCCTATTACCTTAAAGAGTCAATTGTTTACCTGTTCACTTAGCTAGCTCTAAGCTTTTTTACATTTTAAACTTAATTATGTGCTTAAAAAGTAAAATATGGCTTTCTATTTTCTAAGCAATAGCTACAAGAGTACAACATCCACATGTGGTTTTTGTCTTCATTCCTTCTTTTGAAAAAAACTCTCTCATTGCTGTTTGAACACTGAAATAAAGAAGACTATACATTCTTGGGGAATAAATAACCTTTAGGGCATGGTCCTCCCCGGCTATCTCTCAGAGGAGGGTTAGGACGAACGGCCCCCTCCAAACAGAAGAAACCTTCCCAGCACTCTCCTGAAGGTGCTGAGAGAGCCACACCATCACAGTAGTAACCAGGGAGACATGGCTGGCAATCCTCCTGAGAGGGGAAAGACAAAAGACGAGGAAAGACAAAGGAGGAGAGAGAGAGAGATAGAGAGAGAGAGAGAGAGAGAGAGAGAGAGAGAGAGAAGCTGTAAGATAATGAAAAGAGAGAGAGAGTGTGCCCCACTGCAACATTGATTTGGGATGAGGTATTGATTATACCACAACAGAAAAAAAATGAGAGCTACTGTGTAGTCTGTCTAGAGCTGGTGTACACATGTTCAAAAAGAACACAAACAACGCCGTGTTCAATATTAAAAAAATATCATTAAAATAATAAAGGAAATGACTAAATGAAAAAAATTAATATGGCAAACAAATAAATGCAGACAAAGTATACAACCCTAAATAATCCTCAACGTTTTTTATTTCACAATAGCTTCACTAATATTTTATATTTCATATTGGGATTTTTAACAAGTCTTTTGGGCAATCAACAGAAAAATAACAAAGCTAATTATGGAAGTAGTCGTTGCTGACATTCAAATAGATATAAATATATAATAGAGATATAATGAATTGTGAATCTCAATAGACTAGAATTGAACAAGGAAAGGAAAGAACATAGAGTCGTTTCGAACCCCTAAAAATAATTTAATTGTGGTTCAATTTTGAGGGGAAAATATTTCTCTCTCAATCATTGTCAGGGAGGCATGTGAGTGCGACATTGAGTCAAAATGACCTGGGAGACTAATTTGGTGAGGTTAGAGAACGTGCCACGAGGACAGGGCAGAGGATGGATGGAGGCCTGGGGGCAGTAATGACCGGCAGGACAAGGCCCCCCCTCTCCTGGTGAAAGACACAGAGAACATGGTGCCATTTGTTAACAGTCTCCAAATAGGAAAACTGATGTAGAAATGCTTCTACAGATAATACAAAGCTGAGATTCCAATGTTGTCACATGTAAGTAAGAAAATATGTACTGACTGTACTGTAGTTCATCTCCTGAATGTGCAAACATGATGACTGGTAAAGACATTTGTTTACCTGCAGTCTTTGAGAAAGGTTGCGGAGAGATGTTTCCATGTGGACAGTAATATCCTGCCTGACATGGTCCAGTGACAGCTGTGCCATTTCTGGAAGAGCAGTAATGGCCGCCGTCACACTGCCTGCACTGAGATACAGACCAGTAGCCAGGGTCAGGACCGTAAGTTCCCTCTGGACAGCCTCTTAAGTCAGATCCGGTGCCTTCAGGGCAGTAAAAGCCTTCAGACCAGAGAACAAATATAAAAATAAATACTGTTGTGTAAATTCATTAGCTTTTTCACTTGTCATCATTGTTTCTTCGTTTAGCCATTCCTTTGTGTGACCATTTAATACAAATTACCACACAGATTAAATATATGTATTTTTTAAATGTCTTTTAGGGGATTTAAAACTGCAAACCTGCAGGGCACAAGTACAGAGAGCCAGACACACAGTGCCAGCCAGGCACACAGGTCTCACAGTGAGTTGCGTGTGTAACTGCAACATATGTCCCTGGATCACAGGGTACAGGTTGAACAGTTCCCTCTGGGCAGTAGTGACCCTCAGGACAGGGTCCCCCTGTTATTCCATCAACAGGGGTGGATGTAACTGCTCCCTCAACACAGTAAAACCTGCATATGAAACATGAAAGCATGTCTATATTGTGTGTACAAAAGCCAGTGTTGAACTAGAACAACCGTGACAATTGATCATATTCACACAGCAGCCATTTCTCTGTCGCCATGATCGTCTGGGAAGCAAAAAGAATGTAATAATGTCCCACTGTTGTGTTGTTGTAAGTCATATAGATTTAGGGTATTTGAAAAATCATTAACATTTCACCACTTTTTGAGTGCTGTGCAAGTTCTAGTTAGGAGTGGCTTCAAGCTAATATTGCTGTTTTGTACATGATGGACTAAGAAGTGTGTAAATCCCTAACTATGTAATGGTAGCTAGGAATTTACCGCCTAGCTAAAGGAATATTAGCTAGGTAGCGGTTGAATGCTAATGTTAGCTAGTGGGTTCAGAGGAATATGGCCGGCATGTGAATAAAGTTTGCCAGAAAGAAGTTCTCCATGAGTTTGTCTTTAATCATTACAAAAAGTATTTAATTAGTCTGATGTACCCCCCAATGCAGGGTCCGCTAGGTTTAGTGAGGCCAGTGGAGTCACAGTAAAATCCACCCAGACAGGGTTTGCAGTCCTCCTGGATACGCAGGCCGGAGCTGTTTGACCAGCTTCCCTCGGGGCAGGCTACAGGAGCTGTGGTGCCTGCAAAGATGTCACAAACACCAACTCACATTTTAATTCCCGTAAACAGAAGAGTAGGCAGTAAACTCATTAAAGACTATCAAAAGGTGACAACTGTGACAATATTTTACGAGCTGTAAGCAGCATTAAGAAATAAATTAAAAAAGGGACATAATCTTATATCACACCCAGCTTTGAGCAATTCAGGACAGAGTTTACCCTACAGCAGTATTTTGAAGCAAGTTTGAGACAGCAAGTGTAAAAATTAAATTCAAGAAAACAATATATGGGGTTACAAGATAAATCTTGTCAGAGCTTCCTGTAGGGCCCTAAATGGTAATTTACATGAATAAAACATGTTGAGCCTTGAATATAAAACAGTAGCATGTAAATAGCCTCACGCGATCTAAATTTGATTGCGTAAGCCAATAAAACAGATTGTGTCAGCATTTAGTTGCGGAAAATAATTGCATCCACTTGAAAACGTGGACTCCTTCAGCTTGATACATTATAGGCATCAACAGCACAGCAGCACTGAACAACTGCTGATGGCTTGTTGCTTTTAAGAGAGGATAAGCCTGTAACCTGAGGGGCAGAAATGACCAGGCGGACACAGGGAACCCGAGAGTCCATCCAGTGGGCTGGGAGAGGATGCTCCCTGTTTGCACCAATAACCAGCATGACATAGTCCTATGGGTAAGAATATATCATAACAAATGATCAGTTTACAGTATTGCAGATACATCAATGGCTTCTGGCTTTAATTATTGCATAATCAATGTAACTTAACATATAACTCTCAAACACCAATACGGGTTAGGGTTATCTTAACTGTCTCCACTAGTATTCAGTTGAAAAATGTGTATTTTCAAGTTGGGTAGGCCACCTGTTCAAATGTTTAAAACAGGCACCTTAAAGCCAAATTCTGAAGTGTGTATTAACCTTTAATAAAGCCCTCACAAAGCTTTTCTATAATCACTATATGAATGTCATAAGACTGAGGAGGTTGGAGAAGAAGAGAAGTCTCCATTTCTCACCTGCAGGCTCTGACAGTCCCACAGAAGGACAATGATGTCCAGCAGCACATGATGTGCAGCCTACAAGGCTGTCCATTCCCTGTCTGGGGTTGAATGAGCCTCTGGGGCAGGGGTATTGGGTGGCCAAGGCTGTACCTGCAGGACAGTAGTGTCCTTCAGGGCAGGGCCTTTGTACAGAGGCGTTTGCTAGTCTCATATCACAGTAGTAACCTTGAAAGAGGAGAAATACATGTTTTAAAATTAGCATCATGAAGTTATGATGATAAACACTAACATTTAGAGTTAACTGTAGCATAATAAATGGAATGCATGCATATATAAAAGCACACAGTTTTTATAAATTAAAAACAATAAGAAGCTTTGTTTGAGAGCTGTTTTCATTTCAGTCTGTTCAGCCAAACAAAAATGCTTGAAGGGAGAAAAACAGAGTTTTAAGAGTAAAGGAGGCTCCTACCTGCTTCACAGACTGTGCAAGCTGCCTGTTTGTCTCTGTCCTGGTAGGTTCCTGAAGGGCAAGGCTTTGGATTTGCACTACCCTGTGAGCAGAAGTGGCCTGGAGGACATGGCATGGCTGTAGCAACTACCTGACCAGGAGGGCACCAGTAGCCTTTCAGGGTGACAAGATAAGTAATACACAAGAGTAAAAAATGCATACAGTATATGCTTATGAAACAGTTGACTGCTAAAAATGTACCCAAGTTACATAATGCAAATGAGTCATAAAGCTGTGTATGGACTGACCTTCACTGCAGGGTCCAGTGGGAGCCTTGAGACCTGCCCCACTACAGTAGAAACCTGGGGTGCAGGGCTGACAGCCGGCCTCACTGGTTAGACCTGGTACTGAGGAGAAAGTACCCGCTGGACACACCTCTGGCTCTCCTGAACCCTCAACTGTAGGGTAAAAATGTGGAGTATATATTCATTCATCCTTTTATTATTTGCCTTTAATTTCAAATGTATATCCTGGATCGTAGGGCATGGAAGCTCTTTCCGGGACACAATGGGCAGAAAGTGTGAAAACACCCTACGCAGGTCAGCAGTTTATCAGCAGGCTGACACAAATAGACACATGATGACTCACACTCATACTCATGGGTGATTTAGGGTGTCCACCTGAGTCATAGCTACATACTTTACAGATTCTCTGGTCTATCTAATTTGCATGTCTCAGGGCTCTGGGAAGACTTTAGAGAATAAAAATTAAAAAAACCTGGGGCAGTGTTGCTATAAAAACTATTCAAATCAGTTCCAAACTTTGGCCCTTTGATTACAAAGTAAGATATTTAAAGGCCTAGCCAATAAGAACTTATTTTCTGCCAGGTATCCTCATTAATAAATACTGAAAATGCATAATTTTCTGTATTACCAAGCACTTTACTAAAAGACCTTTCATAGGCTTGCTGTGTTGGCAAGTTTATAATACAACCATTTGAAGGCAGTAATGTCGGGCTCACCACAGAATGTCCCAGGTGGACAGATGCTGCCTGTTTCTCCATCTGTTGGTCTAGCCTCCGTGGCCCCTCCTACACAGTAGTACCCTGGGGAGCAGGGACCCATTGGTAGAGCCAAACCTTTAGGGGAGACATAGGTACATTGTTATTCAAAGTTTATTTAACTTCAGATCAATTATGTATTCATGGCTTCAGGACTAACTCTTCTTCTGTAGAGCAATATGTGTGTCTCCATACAGCCCATAAATACGTTTTCTAAAAGTAATAATGAAAGTTTTCAATCAGAGATAGAATATATGTGGATACTGAAGTGTGTATATATATATATATATATATATATATATATATATACATTTATATATATATATACATATATATATATATATATATATATGTATATACAGTATAAGACTGGCCAAATAAAAGTAAAAAACCCAACCATCAATACCATCATTTATTAAAATAGTAGAGAAATATCTGTATATTAACTATATATTTGGACCGAATATAGCATAATTCATATAATTTTTTCTACTCTTAAGTATATTGTAAAATTTAAAAATGAAAGCTGATACATAAGGACGTTTCTAGGTTGGCTTTGGGTAAATATGCTACACATGAACAACATAGACTTTAAGACTGAGGTCAGATCTGATCTTAGACCTTCTTTGAATGTTTTGTAGCTTTATTTCACAAACAAACAATACAATATTTTAACTGTAATTTCACCGTCTACAACAACTGTAATATTATACACATGTGTTTGGTTCACATTAAAGCCATGACACCAGCGGTGTAGACCACCGACATGCTGACTGTGGACTATGATGTCGCTGTGAAGTATTTGATGATCCCTGCCGGAATACCTGAAATGTTACAGAAGGTTCCAGGTGGACAAGCCAGCGGCTCTGAGCTACCCAATGGGCAGTAAAAGCCGACCTGGCAGCGCCCCCCTGTGGATGTAGCTGGACAGAGGCAGTTGGCATTTGTGTAATTGTCCAGGTCAAAGGGCTGGGAGTTCCATGCTGCTGACACACAGAACCAGCCTGAGAGAAAAAAAAAAACAGCAGGAGACAGAGTGGGAGACAAAGAAGGTGATGTACTGCTGTTTTGACTACTGTATCATTCTGATATATACAAACACTGTTTGTTTCTGCCACAAAAAGAAGCATCTCTGTAGATATCCCCCGATCACTTCCTGAGCAGAGTGTGAAACCAAATGTGCCAAAAAAGCTGGATGATGGCAGTACAGAGGGAAGTGAGAGAGATGAGTCATTGATGTGAAAACAAGGCTTAATGGAGCAGGTAGACACTTTTGCTGTTCTGCACCTAAAACATAAATATTAACATAAAAAGGTACATCTAAAAACTTATGCACTTGCTGTTTGCTGAAATAAAAAGTACATGAAAGGATCAGGTAAATGATAATTGATGTATCTGGATTTGAGTCTTGATATTTTGTGCATAATGTGCATTCTTTATCAGCAGTCGTCAATACTTCCAGACCGCTTCGATTTGGCTTGTTGGCCTTTGACAGAGAACAAAGTCCTGACACTGGGCTGTATTGCTTTGTTTGTATCTTTAGAATACATTTAAAAAAAACATTACTCACCAGCTTTGCATTTTCCAGACACTTTAGTCAGCCTCTCCTTCTCACAGTAGTGTCCCGGAGGACAGGGCAGGCAGCTGTCCAGACTCTGAGTCATGGGCTCTGGGTTATAGTATCCACGAGGACAGGGGAACTGGGTGGCATGCTGGGTTCCTAATTATATAAAAAACAAAATCCATTGATTTTCAGCTTTTTATTACTTGGTTGTAGTAAAATAATAACATTTGTCTTAAATGTATATGACTAACAACCTGTAACACAGTAGTATGATATTGTGACCTGTGGCCTTTCAGGTTTGTGTAACTGGTAGGCTTGGCTGTATAAGGAGCCTGACTGAGAGTACCTGGGTCCAATGCTCACAGTCACTATGTAAGCTGCCACCGCAGTCTGCTGAAGGAGACTTTCTGTGTGCGACTTGTTTTGTTATTTTGTCTTCCTTCTCCATCCAACACACGATCAATACACTTTCCACACACCAACTCACTCACACTGCTGACTCTACTGAATCAGAATCAGACATACAAACTTGATCTCTTTTGCAATTTATTTATCTTTTGTAAATAAATACATTTAATTCAGTGTTATTTCGGTGTCTCTCTCTTTATTTGCCATGGCCTTTGTGCCGGTCATCATTTGAGTGCAATGGTTGCCCGTTGCAACAATAGCAACAGCATTTTGTGTGAGTGTACCATCAGGGCAGTAGAATCCAGGAGGGCAGGGGAACTTGGCAAAGTTGCCAGTCTTTTCTGGACAGTAGTAACCAGCTGGGCAGCGGGTACACACTGACTGGCCTGTAAGGTTGTTGTGGGTCCCGGCTGGGCAGGATAATGGTCTCTCACTACCCTCAGGGCAATAATGAGCTGGTGGGCAAAGACCTCCTTCAGAGCCTGGAGAGGAAAACCAATTAGATATGGAAAATTAAAAGGATTATGACTGCTAAGCCCTTAATGTTAAGAGAGCTGCGATGAAACCCTGATTCATTCAATAATCATTCATCAAACAAAAACACCCTCACACATTCAGGTTTCCTGCATTTATCAGCATCTGTTTCTCAATCGAACTGATGCCTGTTCATAAGATTTCTCTCCACACATTATACATTAGCTCTGTTCTCCATTCTTTCAATTCATGTGTGAATTACATTCATTATTTGTCGTTACTAATTGTGTTTACTAATTAACAGTAAATTATGTTGTTGATTTCTGAATATGTCAGAAGCAGGCTCATCCTGAAGAAAACACAAAGTCAGTTTCTTTGTGATTACTCTAAAACTCTCATGTAATTAACTTCTAATTAAAAAGATTTAAATCTGGATTTCGCTGTTCTACCTGTGGCTGCTGTGTCCCCCCCTGGACAGAAGTATCCGACCTGACACAGTCCAGATGGATGAGTGAGACCTGCAGTGCCACAGAACTGACCCGCTGGACATGGACTACAGCCAAAGGTGTCCGTCAGATGCAGACTTCAGCCAAAGACACGCACACACATGCAAACACAAACATGTACAGTTAAATGGCACAACAACAAAACTGTCTATGAATGTTGTGTATGTGTATAGTTTGTGTCCACAAACCTGTTAGAGAAGGTTCCTGCTGGACAGGGCAGAGGGAGACTGGTGCCTTCAGGACAGTACCTCCCCTTTGGACATGCTCCTCCCACTCCTGTGCTGAAGTTACCATCTGGATTCTGAAAGTTTACACCTTGAGAAGTTGCACAAGTTAAGTTTATTGTTTTTTTTTATCCAGTTTCATAACAAAGTGCCTGTTGTTTACATCAGCTGTTTAAGTTAATGCCTTGTGTTAAAAGGTAATATAACACCTGTGCTAGAATCACACATGGAGAGTACCTGCTATGCAGTAGTAACCAGCTTGACAGGCTCCAGTAGGTTCAAACAGACCCCAGTCCTCACAGAAGAACCCTGCAAATACAACATGAATAATTTACAGTAGATCATCATTGCAATAACAACAAGGCAAAGATATCATGAGTGTTGATTTCAAATCCTTTCATCAAATAATATTCTCCTCTACTAAATCAAATTTGAAAAGCACTTTCTTTCATTACATTTAATTAAAAATCAGTTTGTCCCCAAACTTGTAGCAAAGAAATGCCTTCATAAACAAAACCACGCAAACGTTTTATGAGAGACTTCTTAAAGTCTTGCAGAGCAGGGAAGAGAAATGTGAGACAACACTCTCACCTGCTGGACAGATGAGGCACTGCTCCACTTGGTTCAGGCCTAAATGAGGGCTGTATGTACCAGGAGGACAGGGCAGGATGCCCTCAACACCTCCACCAAGACAGTAGTGTCCTGCAGGACACGGCTGGACACCTTCTCCAGACAGACAGTAGGTCCCAGAGGGGCAATCTTCACACGCTTCTGCCCCTTCATTCAAATAGAAAATAATACAAAACAAAGGAGAAATGTCTGTTTTTTACATTTAAAATAATTCATTTTTTATGTGATGTAGTTCCATGATATGATTTCAATACCTGTTGTGTTTGAGTGTGTCCCATCAGGGCAAAGTACAGGAGAAAATGTTCCCATGGGGCAGTAGTGTCCAAGTGGACAAATGTCACCTGTCACACCGTCTGAGGGCCTTGAGGACACAGCTCCTCCTGTACAGTAATACCCTATAAACAAAGGTTAGAACACTCACTGACCAAAATCACTAAAGCATGGATACTCTCTTAATCAATACCCATTTAGCTTGTGTTACTTCTCATCCATTATCTCTATACCACTTATCCCGTTTGGGGTCACGGGTGGCTGGAGCCGATCCTAGCTGACATTGGGCAAGAGGCGGGGTACACGCTGGACTGGTCGAGAGAGACAAACAACCAGGTACACTCACATATACACCTACGGGAACTTTAGGGTACCTGTTGAACTAACGAGCATGTCTTTGGACTGTGGAAGGAAGTCAGAGTACTCAGAGGGAACCCATGCATGCACAGGGAGAACACATAAACTCCACAAAGAAAGGCTCTGCCTGGCGGGGGATTAGAACCAGGCACCTTCTTGCTGTGAGGCAACAGCTTTAACCATGAAAAAGTCAAACTAACTGGACATAATGTTTGGAAACTAGTAAGTAAATGATTAAACGATTAATAAAATAACAGAGCCTGCCTCTACAGATAAAATAGAACTGTGGGTAATCAGATAAAAAAAACATGCACACTCATTTTGAATTAGTCTAATTCTACTTTAAAATGCTACTCTGCATTGTATTCAACATTTACTGCACATAATACACTTGAAATAAAAACACAACCTACTTCAGTTGTCGTAGATAATATATTCTTGTACCTGTATCACAGACTCCTGTAGGCTGCCTGAGTCCAGTGCTGTTGCAGTAAAGTCCTGGGGGGCATGGCCAACATGAGGACAGGTTTTGGGCTCCAACCATGCTGCTCCAGGTTCCTACAGGACAGGGGTGCTGCTGGGGGAACATGGTCCCCCGTGGACAGATGTAGCCTACAGGGCATACACCTCCAGAGGCCAGTGCCACCTGTGAGGGCGTTTAATTTCGGAGTAATCTTAAGAGTATGAAAAGGTATGATCGTTTTAGGCTTTCAGTCAAAGATACTGTAGAGCTTTGAAAGTTAAAGCTGTGGGCAGATCAAGTTGGCAACTGTCATTCATTTCCCACGCACTAGAAGTTTGAAGAAATTAACCACTTTCTAACTCAATACAAACTTCTAAACACACTAACTTCATATTCATTACAAATGACAGAAAACAAGTTTGCAGTCAAGTGTGGGGAAATGAATGGCTGACCAAACTACGAGCATAAGTCATCAACAATGACAAAGCAGACAACATGTGAGATGATTGTGTCGTTATCATATACCCTTAAGAAAGAAATCAACTTGGTTACAACAAAGTATTGGAATTAGTATTCATTCTTGGTACATCGCTGCATTTGGAAAACATTAATAAACAAAAATATAAACATTTGAACAACAAAATAGTAAAAGGAGAAAAGCCTGGGCAAAGATACTTTATATCTGGACCTGATATAGAGATTATCAGTTATCGAGTTGTTGTGTTTCTCTTTGAGTTTCTTTCTTTTAGTTTTTACTTAACCGTTTTTTTTTTTTTTGTTAATCTGCTTGAAGCTGAATTATCAAAGTTATTTGTAAGGTCTTACAGGAGAGGCAGTGGAGGCTCCAGAGGTGCAGTAATGTCCTGGGTCACAGAGACCCTGAGGACTAGAGAGACCTGCTCTGCTGCAGAAAAACCCGGCCTCACAAGGTCGACAGTGCCGCACAGCATCGCCACCAGTCTGGTCAGAGTAAGAGCCCTGTATGATCAGATGGTACACACTTTTATAGAAAAGATACTTTGATTGGGTGAAAAAGTTGTCATGAAGCTTAAGTACAGAAGTTTGAGATACTGCAAAGATGACAGTTGATGAAGAGTGACAGGCACTCAGATTCAAACACACACACACACTACACACACATAAACAATACTGACTGGGGGACAGGGATGAACAGCGGACGACCCTGGAGGACAGTAGTGTCCTGTGGGACACAGCGGCGGCCGGGACAAGCCTGTCTGGTTACACAATCGGCCTCCCTGACACTCCACACATGACTGTGCAGCTCGACTCTGTGGAGTATTTATAGACAACCTTGAACATAGCTTTATTTCATTGTGTCGTTTTATCAGTGCGCTTTCAACAGAACAGCACATGCTATTCTGTAAGGTTTTGTTCCTACCGGCTGAAAAGTGCCAAGAGGACACGGTTGTGCCCTAGCTGCCCCCTCCAAGGTAAAATAGCCCTCCTCTGCTTCATTCTGAACAGGTGAAGCTGAGCCACCGGTGCAATAAAAACCAGGGAAACAAAGACCCGATGGTGACGTGTTGTTTGAGCCTAAACAATAGAAACTGACATAGAAAGAGAGGGAGAATAGAGGTTTCTATATTGTGTGGTCGTCTTAAATACACAGGATGACACCTAAAAGTCAAAGTCCAAAGTGAATGTGAGTGACGTTACCCTGGTGGACAGATTGCACACTGCTCGGGTCGACTGAGGCCTGTGCTGTTGCTAAAGGTGCCGGGGGGACAGGGGAAGGGAGAGGACGAAGCTAGCGGACAGTAACTTCCTGCTGGACACAAACCTCCGGTTGGCCCATCAGCTGGAGTCTGGACAAAGTCAAAGTACATTCATGTAAAGACAAGGAGCCAAAAGGTACTGTAATAAAGTTATTATATCCATGATATGTGCTTTTCAAATACTGGAATAAAATCAATACCCATGTAATGTTACATAACAAGAGTGTTAACCCCAAACTGACGATCAATAAAATGAATCGCTGCTATAGTATGTTACTCTAACCATTTCAAGAAGCATTTCAAGAATATTGTTCTTATGAATTTCATTTAATTCACAATGGGAGTCCTCCAAGTGGAGCATCCACTCAAAGAAGGGTAACAGGTAATGAAATCCTTAAAAAAAAAAAAAAGTAATAATACCGGTATCTATTTTAAAAGATATGAAAATATTGTTTTCCTACTGCAGACTTGGCTCTCTCTCTGCAGTAGAAGCGCTCTTGGCAGCTTCCAGTGGGTTCTGTGAGTCCCACACCACTGCAGTACTGGCCTCCACCACAAGGAGAGCACTCAGACACATCTCTGAGAGCGGCTCGAGGACTGTAGGTCCCCTCAGGACACGGATCTGGAGATGAGGTGCCCTCTGGACAGTAAGAGCCCTGTTCAAATAGTGAAAGGCAGAAAGATGGACAATTTACAAACATATAGTGGTAAGCACATTTTGAGGCAAGTTAAGATTTCTTCATGCAAAAGTTTAAAAATAAAAAAATACAAATAGAAAATCCCGAAAATTCTTACCTGAGGGCAGACTAAGGGAAGGTAAATTCCTGGTCTGTCACAGTAATGTCTGGCAGGACACAAAACACACGCCTCTCCACTGTGGCCGAGTGTGTTGTTCCTATACTGGCCAGCCTGACAGGGGTAGGTGTAGGGGTAGCCTGTCCCTTGGGGGCAATAATGCCCATGAGGACACACTCCTGTCTGAATTATACACCATAAACAATAGTTTTTAAAGTGACAAACAACAATTATGTTGTTGTAATAATGTATGTAATTATTATCACATACAAGTGTCAATCACATTGGATTCTTTGACCATAGAATCAAATGTGATTCTGTGGTCAAAGAATCCAATTCCAATTCTGTAATAACATCCTTAACATTTGTTCATTCTTAATATTGTATATAACATTAATCAGTTGTCTTACAGGCCTTGTGATAGGCTGTTCCTCGGGCTGCTGGGAATAACAGTACTTTCCCTGAGGACACTGCATACACTCACTGGCATAACGCAGACCAGGAGATTCACTGTAAGTGCCATTGGGGCAAGGAATTGGGTTTGGATCCTAAGAGGGAAAATCACATTTGGAGGCAGTTTTGTGGACAAAAAGGTGCTTCAGACATTTGCAAAAGAGACAAAATAACTTGTAAAATATCGACTTTTGCTGCATGTGTGGTTTTCTGACTCACAATGCCTCCTCCGGGGCAGTAGAAGCCTCGAGGACAGAGGGTGGCTGAGCGCTGGGGGTCTCTGGCCAAACCCTGTGAGCAGAGAAAGCCTGGGGGGCACACCATGACACTCAACATGGCTTCCTCACTAGTGGTCTCATTACTGCAGTAGTGGCCCTGCAGGCATGGAGAACACTCCACAGAGCCCTCATCCTACACACCAGAGAACGTGAAGCAAGATGCAGAGAGCTGAAGTTAAAGATACCAACCAGTATGGGGGAGGGACAGAGCAAAATGCAGACTTGAAAACTCCAGGGAAAGGAGGATCGAACTTGGGAGATGATGGCGTAACACCGATACTGCTTCAATAGTGAGAGCCAAAGATGAGCCATAATAAAATTTGACTTTAACTACTTCTCTTGCTGACATTTACAGATATACATACATGAGTAATGGGAGACGATACCACTGTGGGCGGAAAATGCTAATCTAAAAATAGAACAATCAGTATGTCTTATGAAAGGCCGAGACTGATACACCAGCTCTGCTTTCCACTGGTTCAGTCAGTTGACCAGGCACAGTGAACTGTGTTATGGATTGGGCCTTACAGAGAAGCTGCCAGCTCCACACACTCTGGGGTTGACAGTGGCTGAGTGGGGACAGAAATAGCCTGCAGGGCAAGCAAAGCAGTCCTCCAGCCTCTGACCTCCTTTCAGACGGCGAAATGTGGAGCTGCAGAAAGACAGGCATGGATACACTGAACCTCACTCATAACAGCAGGTGGACTCATTTTACTTCATTTTAACAGATTCTCTCCCTAATATCACCACCTTCAACATTATTTTCAAATCATTCTGATATCCACTGCTTACGGAGGGCAGGGGGAAGGTTTAGAGGTTCCCTGTTGACAGAATGTGCCATCGGGACAAGTCAGGCAGTCTTCTCTGCGTCTGTTGCCCATTTGGATGCTAAAGGTGCCTGCAGGGCAGGGAAACTGGGTGCCATATGCAGTCCCTGGAGAAGCAACATCAAAACAGTTAAACATGCATGAATGAATCATGGTTACAGCTCTACATGAGGAAACATCATATTTCATCAAATTCTCTCGCAAAAAGTTTTAAAAGAAAATGTACCACATGCTTAATATTTCTGAATCAGTGTCGTAGACGGTTTCATTCAATTAAATTGAATACTTCTCAATTACATATTCAAGTATCACCCGTGTGTACCTTCAGGACAGTAGTGTCCAGAGTTGCATCGACCCGACGGAGCTCCAGACCCAGCCAAGCAGTACTTGCCCTGAGGGCAAGGCCGACACTCGCTTTCAGCTTCCAATCCACTCTGACTACTCCACATCCCCACTGGACACTTAAACTGAGTGGGGAACATAGTTCCAGGGGGACAATAATGCCCCGCAAAGCAGGAGATGGGGGGTCTCTGGATACCACCAGTTCCTGATAAAACACAAATGATCAAATTGGTTATAATGATCAAATTGGTAAGGGCACTGATGGCTCATTTCATTTCAAATGTGTGATATAAGAATGTGCACAACATTGAAGTTATATCAGGTCGACTCACAATGAAAAATATACATTATTTTGATACTATTTCATCCATTTCTATTTAGGCAAGGCCAGTAAATGCATGTATTCTTATGAAACTCTTCACAGTGTTTGAAAAAGACAACTCATGGATATGTATGAAAGATTAACGGCACCTCGAAGACAGGCATATCGAGCGGGGCACTGCTGACACTGTGAGCGGTCAGTCAGGTCAGTGCGATTGCTTAGAGTCCCTGGTGGGCAGGCGTTTGATGGCGCGTTGGGTTTAGAGGAACCAGGGGGGCACACAAACCTATCAAGATTGACAAGGAGTGATAACAGTTACTGAATAATGTCACACCTGACTTGAGGGAAGGGGGAATCAAGACAAGATTAGATTGCTTCCACCAAATTATTTTAAAGTCTCAACCAATATTATAGTCTCATAGCATGATTCTGAAAACACAAGTAAGCAGCATTACATAAGAATACTGTTCTGAAGAGGATCTGAAGAGGTTACTTACCCTTGCATACAGTCCACATCAGGGGCTCTCAGGGCTACTTGTGTGCAGGCCTTCCCTGCATAACACTCCCTGCAATCAGCTAACTCAGCCTGACCCTCTAAGGGGTTAAAAGAGCCTGGTGGACAGGGCACAGGGTCACTCGTCCCCTCAGGACAGTAAAAACCAGCCGGGCATTTGAGACAGTCCTTCACACCTGGAGGGAATATGTTGTCATCGTGTTAAAAAAGGATGTTTAGTATTCATTCAGATGTCTTTACGATTTAATTCAAAGTTATCAATATGTTTTTTCGCAAACTTATCTAATTTACTGTCTTTATGTAGCACATAGTCATGTTTCTCATCACAGTTCTAATATTTTTTTTTATACCGGCCTCACAGCTCCAGTCTGCAATCCACACTTATTTTTTTATTGCTAAATTAGATGCTTTCTCTGTTTGTCCCTCTGGCCTCCATCTGTTGCAATTTCTCATCTATATTTTCCAGTTCATCAAGGGAACCAAACAACACTTTATATAATAACAGACATGTATGATAGAGCTCCATATTAGCTAGACTGAGCTGCAGAGGGGACTGTAGGGCTGTCCTCAAACAATAACTGCAGTTCTACATAAGTGACATGGAGACGCATCCTACCTAGAATGCAGTAAAAAAAATAACTATGACTGTGAATGTAGATATTACTTAATGATTAGGGAGTTTAACAAATAAATAAAATGTCTTTTAGACTTGCTTATTGCTCCTTGATGAGGGGTGAAGGTGCCTCGAGGACATATCACTTCTTCCAAGGTACCAGCAGGACAGTATCTCCCCCGTGCACATGGAAAGCCTGGCGCAGATGATCCTGTCAAAAGTCGAATAGTGGGCACATTGCATCCTCAAGTAACATTGACCTCTACATTCAGTGTTTTCTCCTCATATATGGCTGAAGAAACTTACTGTGATGCTTGATATTTTGAATAATTGAGCATTTAATGCCCAATATAGTCCGTATATTTTTGCAGAGACTTACCTGCGGGACAGAAGCGTCCCTCTCTACATCTCTTGCAAGCTGCCCTACTTGTCTGGCCCAGTTGTTCCCCCGCTGTACCAGCAGGGCAAGGTGACTCGTGAGGGGTGGCGGTGCCCTCCTCACAGTAATAGCCCTGTGGGCACAGGAACTGGGAGGTGGGTCTCTGGGAGCTGCCTTCCAGACAGTAGAACCCTAGAGAAAGGTACTTATAGATAAGTTCAGTTTTTAGAGCATAGTATAAATTATAAGCTAAAGCTACATTGGCCAATAGTACTGGAGAAACCTCCATTTATTTGGTATTTTTATAGGTATACCCACTGATATGATTGCATATATTACAGCATTTGGACGTGTAACTGTGAGAACAACAATACAGAGAGTTTCCTATGTTGATACTCAACCTGCATGACAGATTGCACAGTCGGTCAGCCTCTGCAGACCTTCTTTAGGGCCATAAGTCCCTGCAGGGCAGGGTACAGCTGCACCTCCCACACAGTAATAACCTGCGGCATGAAAAACATGTACACAAACATGTGGCTTTATACAGGAGGGATGCAAACTGTAAAATCAATGTCAGCATGCAGTGAAAATGAAACACTTACCGACTGGACAACCCACACATGCCGACTCTTCCTTTGTGTCTTTGTACGTTCCTGGTCGACAGGTGATCGTTTGACTGGACCTGTGGACCGGCTGGCTACAGCGGGGGGCCACAGCTTCCCCACACAGCGAAGACGTATCATTACAGCTAAGGCAGTGAGTCTGTGCAGGTGTGGAAGACCAACCAGGTGGACAGGGGAGCGGCTGGGACATACCACTGTCTGGACAGTAACTTCCTATAGCAAGCAGATGACAACTTAAATGATCATGGAACCAATTTTATCTCAAACTATTTTAAAACTATTCAAATGTAAGAGTACTGAGAGCAGATTGGAGGAGTAATTGGCCTTTTATTACTGCACTACCTTCTGGACACTGCAGACACTGGATAGTACACATAGTGGAATAGAAGCCTGGGGAACACTCATTACACACAGTTTGATCTGCGCTGGGCTCCTTGCCAGGCCCACACTGAAACGTACATATAAGAGATGAACAAAGAAACAAGGGGAGGAAGTAAATGACTGCAATTAGTTCCAATTTTGAAGCCCACCCCAGCAAGCATATATATATATATATATATATATATGTAAACAATATGTTTTTCTCTCTCAGTTTCAACATATTTAAGGAGAAACCATTGTTGTTACCTTCAAAGGAAAGCCAGAGGTGCAGATAGAGTCTACAGGGCATGTCAGACATTGTAAGACTCCCTCAGGAGAATGCTGCCCTGGGGGGCATAAGGAGAGGGTCCCTAGGGTGGGATCACATGTGAAACCTGCCGGACACAGACTACAGTCCACTCTGTCTTCAGAACTGATCAGACCAGGGAAACATGGCTGCAGCAGGAAAGACAGTGACAAAACATCACAAGCTGTCACACAGTATCAAGCACACTGTTTGAGGTACGTGAGGGTTATACAAACATGACAAGGGGGGAAAAGTCAAGTGAATTAAGATATCTAGACATTTAACTTGTTGAAAGAGTGCTTTCCGTCTTCACCAGGTCAATAATAGATGAGACAGGGCGGTGAATCTGATGATCTACATGAAAATTCTACAAAGTTGAATATGCAATTTGAATTTGAATGACAGAAGTTTTGAAACCACTCTGTTGAATGAGTAAAGGTTTTCACACACAGATTCTCTTACCTTGCAGTCACTAATACTACTTCTCCCTGTGTATGGGTTGAATGTTCCTACTGGACATCTATGAGGTGCAGATACATTGCCAGGACAACTGAAATACAATGTGTTTATTATCAATATTGCAATCTCACCAGTAGTCATAAAAGACATTAAATATTTTATTAATCTAATTCTTGCAATTGACTCCGTAAAGGAACAGATTATACAAGACAATACAAAACACACTTATCTATGTATTTTCTAAAGTTTGTATAATGAAAATATAGAGGAAAAGACATTCTAAAATAGGTTGAAGACTTACAAATGACCGGGGGAACACTCTAAGCAAATCTGGTGGGAGAAGTATTTTCCTTCTGGACACAATTTGATGTCGGTCTCGTTATCAGGGGGAAGGTCTGCGCTCCCTTCAAATGAGTCTTAAATACAAATATAAATGTCAAGACACATTTAAAAGTCTTTCATCATTCAATAAGCACCAAGTATATTAACGTACACAGCTAAATAACTTTGAACAGTTAACATTCCTACCTGAGGCGAGTCCAGAGTGTGTCCGCAGCAGACAAGCTGAAAAATAAAACGCATGCATTATTTTCCTGAGCAATTCATACCTAAACGTCATTTCCCTGTTGTTGTTGTTGTTGTTTTTTTTATGTGTGTTTTCATGAATACTCTTTGGTCTAAGCCCGCATGACTGACAGCTTAAAGGCAGGAAAGTGAGGGGCCTTCAGGCATGGAGAGTGAAACCCGAGCACGTAATGCTCCCATGCGAGCGCCTTCACTGAAAGTGGTGTGCCGTGATGTTCTGTAACCGTACCTTCTACTTTCATAATGCATGAGTGTGTGCTAAAGCTAACCTAGATATTGTCTCAGTTAGTGGATCACTTGAATGATTTATGTTTCTGGTGTAATTCATATGGGGATTACGCAAAGAATAAAATATGAAAAAGATGTGAAGTATCAGATGGATTCATGGAATCATTCGAGTCAGTCCAGAGGCTAAGTTGAAAGATTTATCACTAAATACCTCTCTTGCTTTCAAATTGTGAGGCTTTTATAATAAATTATTCAATTTGAGTTGTACAAGAATGCTAAACACATCCTCTGTTCAAGTGGGGAGTACGCTGCAGTGTTGCATGTGCAGATAAGCGCTAACCACATTCTTTGTTAAGCAAGGTGCCAGATCTATTCTATGCAGGTTATTGCATACAAAAATACTGTTTACTTTAATGTCTGAGTGCCTTTTGGGTATCACAATATCTAAGAAAACATTGTTGTTGTTGTTTTTTTAAATTCAGATTTATTTTTACACATCTCTGAGAACGGTTGTATGCCACATCCTGTTCCCTTTACCATGTGTTCGAGCATATGTGTGGTATTACAGCAATTCTTTCTGCAGGTGCAAGCATCACCAAACCACTGGAGCACAACACATTTGATTGCATGGTTGGCAAGAGGTTTCAGAAAAACAAGGAGCAAGCATGATGATCTCGGTTCACTTCACTGTGCTCATTATCTGGATGACACAAGGTAGAGTATATAACCTTCTGTCGTTGGATTAAATGCGTCAAATGCATCAGGTAAATTCAACAATGCATTCATCTATGGTTCATGTTACATCTTCTTGTTGCAGAACTTGTGACCTGTGTCAATATGAGGATGCCTGTTGATATCTTAACGACAGCATTAGGAGACTCTCTTACATTAAACTGCACCTACAACTGCTCAACTGAATTTGTCCGCGGCTGTTGGAGTAAATCATCAGATAAATCCGTCTGTCTCGGCACTCACGCAGAGTGCACAGTGTCTCTTCATCTGTCAAATGTGTCCGCTGAAGACCTCGAGAAGAACTACACATGCTACACACTTGTTACGGACGACACACAACTTCTACAAAAAACAGAGCGCATCGTTAAGCTGAAGCTTCAAGGTAGAGATTCATAGATTGATCGACAATATGAGACATACCTTTTAAAGTCTGGAGGAAAATGTTGAGAGCTGTTTCAAAGGCATGGGGTAGATGTCATTTCAAAGTTGATCTTTCTTATGGTTGGGTTGGCTTAGGTCAAAGAAGTGCCCCAACGTGGAAAGTTACCCTAAACACTGAAACTGAAAATGGTAAGGTCCTCAAATGTTTGCTAAAAATATTCTAATAATTTTAAGCATTACCTTCAGTTACATAAACCATGCTCTAAAACATTTCAGCATCTCTTCCTACAAAGCCAAGAGATCAAAGTGGAGGTGAGTTTGCATTAATCAAGGGATTTGTTTTTTTATAACATGGCAAATGTCTCTAAGAAATATGATAAAATTCCCAAATATGTATTTATTTTTATTCATAATAATGCACATCTGTTTGTAGACCTGAAAAGTAACCCCCCTCTGTTAATCAGGTTCATCCTCTTGTTTCTATGTTAACAGGAGAGTTTACTGGAATTAAGGTCTTAGCAACGGTAACGGTTGCTGTTGCCACGGTGCTCACAGCTTTGGCAGCTTACATGTGTCTGAACCGGAACAGACAGAGCTTGAGTTGTAAAGGTGAACAAAAAACAAATATTATGAATATACACTTGCTGTGAAAAGTGAAAATCTCTGCGTTCGACACAGCTGTATCTAAATTACATTTTGTCTATGTCACATTCAACAGGGCAGCCTGTTGGGTCCAGGTCAGGGTGAGTACTACTGAAGAATCATTTGTGGTAAAGGTGTGCTGCCATCTTAAACAAATCTATAATTTTGATCTCTTACTTTGTTTGCTACTTTATCTATTTACTATTTCAGCTCACCACTACCCCCTCATGCTGTCTGCCTACCAGTGAACGGTAAACAAAATAAAAAATGTAGTTTTTAAATTTACAGAATTGTTTGTAGCCCTGTCATTTATACCTGCCACATTCCCTACAGGGCCACAGTCCACACAAAGTGAGAGAGTGACTTTGAGGATTCCAACACCAGGTAAGATCATATTTTATTTGCATCAACAGTAGTACCTCAGAGTTTAAACATTTTCTGATCGACTAGATCATTTCTTTTACGCAGACAGCGAGAGTGACACTGAGGTTCCATATGCTGACATAATGATCACCGTGCGAGGCGTTAGTACACCAGAGCTCACTCAGGTCGGCTACCTGACTCCTGGAGATCAAAGAGAGGTAAAGGACGAAACCTCAGACTCAACATGTTTATCCATTATCTTATTGAATGCCAAATTCATTGGACGGTCAATTGTCGTCTGTTACATGAGCAGAAACCGTATAGATCAAGTGCATTGTCTTAATCAGAAAATTGCCTCTGTTATAGTGATGACTTTTTTTGTTGTTGTTAGTAGGCTATACAAGTTACATTTATAGACACTTAGATTTCAGGTAAAGGAGCTAGTGCATCAATGACTGTGGTTACAAACATGTAAAAAAGATATCAGAATTTAAAATTTCATAATATTTTATAGTTATATATTTTGCATATTTCATAAATGAGGAGTTGTTTAAAGTGGTCACCTGTTGCTGTTATCTAGCATGGACAAAACACCAGACATAAGAGAAATGTGTGGTGTAATGCAAACCGAAAAAAACAGTAAAACACACTAAAGCCTGTAAACACTTGAAACTCTTTCAAAAACTGAAGATAACCTTTATCAGGTTGAGATTTAGTTCAGATGTGTAAAATTAGAGTGTATTGGTTCAGATGGCTTTAAATAGGCATACTGTCAGTTTATTAGATACATTGTTTATATTAGATCAAATTAGGTTAATTCATTAAAAAAAAAAAGTTATAGGCTATTGGAGTAACAAAAGCCGTAACCTAGAGGAAATTTGACTGTCAGGTAATAATTCATCCTAAAATATTACATTTTTTTCTGTACAAGCCCCAACAAGTATTTTGAGCTAGTCTTGCTCTTGTAGTTTTTATTCATTATTTTTCACCGTGCTTCTCCTGCAGTGGTGGGGAGATGAATCGAGGTGTAACCTGCAGGCCTCACGTTCAGCTGACAGACTGCATGTCCCTCAGCCCAGAGAGGTCAGCCGGAAGATGAGCACCAACTCTGAGTATGCCGTCATCACGTATGCCTGACTTTGAAGGTTGCTGATGGATGGGAAGAAAAGGACGACAATAACGTTGTGTTTGTGACGTAACACTGCATGTAATACTTTCAAATAAATATGTTCTGTCCTCTGTAAGTAATGCCATTGTATAACGCTATATATTTGTATACTGCTTTGCTTGAAACAATAAACCCATGTGAGTTTTTTTTTTAAAACATTTGAGCCTTGTCAGTGTCCGTAGTTACAACCGTTGCTTAGAAACGGTTGTAAACAAAACACAATAGCTAAGTTGTTGGATATAACATTCACAAGTAAAGGTGGAGACGAACTGCAAGAACTTTAAAGGAAATACTTTCACCTTTTTTCATACCTTCATTAGCTCGCTTAATACATCCTATGCGCAAAACTATCGAAACTTCGCGGTGCCACCTTGCTTCCTTCTCTTACGTTTGCCATTAGGAAGAAAAATAAGTCGACCCGCGGAGTAAATTACAGCGAAAACTTCGACATACATTCCGAACTTGCTTTCGCAAAAGTTACCTGTGCCAGTGTACCCCAAAAAAAAAAAAAATGTCAGTGCCTTTCTCGAACACTCACCTGCGCGTCCCGAGAGGATTTGGTGCTCTCCTGGAGGGACTGTCAAGAGAAGTCCTGCGAGACCAGCCTGAAAACATTCCTAAATATGCGGCAGAGTACTTCGATGATCTTCTAAGACAAAGAGAAGGTAACTGAAACTTAATTTAGGGTTGAATTGACATCAGTATATGATTTACTGCTGTCAAATACTTGTTTGTGTGTTTGTTTTTTCTTGTAGAAAGTCGAATAGACCCTGCGGAGTGGGCTGCAAATCTGGAAGATAGATTCTACAACAACCATGCATTCAAGGCCACTGGGGTACAAAATGAACCTGCTGTACTGTATATGCCACTCTCTTAAAACTAGTCAATCTCAACTCTGTTATCAATATTTTATTTACCCTCATACCATTGTGTTTTTTTTTCCAAACAGGCCAGTCTAGAGAAAGGACCAGAGGTGACCCTTTCCAAGTGAGTCTGATCTTTGTTCAACAGCCAGGAGGATCAACAGGAGAGGGAGAGGGTGAACATGAGGGAAAGAATAGTAACAAGTCAAAAGTAATGAAAAAATAAGAATAAAAACATTACATATTTGTATGGTAATAACTTAGCGTCTGATTCTGAGTCCTTGTTTGAGATACTCTGCAGACCTTTTTTTTTTATCTCAATCATAACTGATACTATTACAGCATCCATGACATTTTGACATACGTGCATTATACAAACTTAATGAACAGCGTTATTTTTGAAATGTCTGAAAAAGAATCATTACTTATTTCTGGAAGTCATGTGTTTAGGTTTAGAAAAATACAAGAGATTCAAAAAATAACTTAAGAAGAAAAAAAAAGGAAAAAAAAAAACTTCAGTCCATGCTTCAATTTTTGAAAAAGAATCAAATAATTTCAAAAGTCAGTTTTTCAATAGAGACCTGGAACTAGCACAGACTGTCAGCTCAGTGTTGAAAGAGATTTCAGGTCACAACAAGGGTAAGAAAACGAGAGCAGGATTGAAAGGAGCTCTGCAAGAAGATGACAGGTGACAGAGAAGGTTCACAGAGGAGGCCTCCATAATATCGGTGTTATAGCTTAAAGTTTCTCTTTGCCATTCTGTACATTTCTCACATTAACATTAATTTTGATGTACTTTTTAGAGAGCTATCATATGAGTCTCAAACTGAAGATGAATCAAGTCATTCAGCAGATGTTTCACTTCTTTCCATCACACAACCCAACGTCTCTAAAGAGACTGGCTCGACTGAAAATACAGAAGAAGAAGAATATGATATTGCAGAGAAAGACGTGATTTCAACAGCAAAAGAAGAGGAATCAGTCAACAGGCTCCTAGCTGAAGACATACAGCGAGATGAACTGAGTAGGCTAGAGGAGGAGGAGGCCCCAACAATAACCACATTTGATAAAGTTGACAGGGCAGCTGACGAACAAGGTAGCAGCTCTCTTCTAGACCAAGATACACATCAGTCTGAGTTAAATCCCCCGGACTTGTTAGCTGTCAGAGGGATTTCAGATGTAGATGTTTGTGCTAAGGAGTTAGGAATAGCAGAAGATGGGCGAGGTGATAAAAACAAAACTGCAGTTGCAGTTGAGGATAGGAAAACTGGAGATTTAGAAGTAGAGGAAAACGCTGAGGTTGAACATTCAGTGGAGGTTTTTCCATATTCAGGGTTAGCTGATGTGGATGTGTGTGCTACAGAGCTTAAAGAAACAGGCAGAACAATGGAAGGAGACAATACACATTTTGTTGAAGAAGTAAGCTCAATATCCAAGCCGGAGAGAACTGTTGAACGTTCATTGTCTGAACCTGAAGGGCCTGAGGGCAATCAAGAAAACGCAGAAGATCAAGCAGAAATAGCTGAAGAGGAAGGAGGATATACTGAGGATTCTTCTGGGGAAATACATGAAAGTTCAGCTCATATAGAGGGGGGTTTAGACAGTCATACCTCACCAACGGTGGATTCCTTGGTTGAGATAAGCTTTGAAGATGTTCCAGAAGCTCAACAGACTAAAGAGGACGGGGAGAAAAACCCCCAGGAAGAGGATTCAATAGAGGCCTTACAGACTAAAATATTAGAAATGCAACATGAGGAAGATTGTGAGGTTACTGCTGTGGTAACAGACCAAAATATACCTGCTGCACTGGGCCATGGAGAACCGGAGATGGTTGGAACTGAAATGGCAGTTCATTCTGAGGAAGAGGTAATAGAAAGTCAGCATGAGACATCTGATAAAATAGAGAAGGAGCAAGGGAACACAAACGACACCAATTTAAATGAAAGTGACGATGACAAGGATGGAGAAAGTGGTAAAAACATCTTACCACATCAGCTAACCCCAGAGGGGGATGAAGAGAACCTCAAGGGTGAAACCGATCATAAAAATGAAGATAATGAGCAGATAAGTGAAGGTGAATTTCACAAGAATGAGGAGTCTGGGAAAGATGCGGAGAGGTCACATGACCTTGTTGTTGAAGAAGATGAGACTAGAGTTATTCTTGGTGAGGGCAAAGAGGACATACAAACAGGGGGTTACAGTAAAGTGGCGGAGAACATTAACGACAGAAGTGTGGAAAATCTATCATTACAAGTGAGACAGTCAAATACATCATCTCCTGCACTCGAGACGGAGAGTAAAACTTTAGAAGTGAGTGCTCAACTTTTACATGAGGGGAACAAGGAGAGTCAGAGAACACTTGTAGAGCCCCAGCAAGAGGATACAGCGGAAGAAAAAGAGGTCACATTAAAAGAGGAAGCATCACACACGGAGGAACTTGAAGAAGAAGGAAAGATGGATGCTTGTGTAGAAGAGAAGAGTGATGCGATGCGTAAAGAGGGAAGAATCAGCCCTATACAAAGTGCAGAACGGCTACCTGATGACCAGCAAGGAGAGAAAAGGCTGATTGGGTCTGAAAAGGACGCTACAGAGCCTGAAGGCAACAGTAGTGACAAGGTACAGTGTGATGCTCCTTCTGTCTACCGTACACTCTTCTACACAACACAGATCAAAACATTGTATTATCATAAAATTTTAAAGGCTTAAACATTATAGATCAACATTTTTTCAAAGAGAAAATAGTCCACCTCTGATGGCTGTTAAAAACATCACACTTCCTCCATTTTTATCAGCAGGCTGAGGGTAGAAATGTTCCGTTTCAGACAGAGGTGTCTTTAGCTGGGCTATAGTCGTCTTTGCTCCCATTCCTGCCTCAGGTAGCCTATATAAATAAACCTTTCAAGGGCAGCTCTGATCAACAGGGGCCCTTTTTCTTCCCCACCTGGACTCTCTTGGGGCAGGTGATTGAGAACATCTCCAAAAGACCTCATTTTCTGCATGACGTATGGTTGCTTGCTCTGTTAAACCTTGCAAGGGCGGCCCGAGGGTCATAATCAAAACCGCCTGAACAGCTTCAGTCTTGTAGTTCACCTCCGACTTTGTTTCTGTTAATATACATGGCTGAACAAAGACGCGTGCTCTGCTGCATGCTCATAAAACTGTAACACTTTGGCTCTGTTAGCGCTGGATCCACACTCCTCTTGGGAGCCGCCGCAGCCTCCACAGATTGGAACCAGATTCACTAATCCATCATCATCAAAGACAGACGGAACAATTTGTCTTGCGAATTAGGCCTTTAACATTTTTACTGCTGTCACAGTTATCCGCGTCTGATGTGTCTGGACCATCAGGGCTCCAAAACACGCGGGGAGGGAGTGTAGGAAGGGGTACTAAGAATGTTACCATGGTAACCTCTCACCATCCTGCTCTCTTTTAGTGTCGTCATGGAATTAATAGGAGATGGTGATGCTGATAGTTGCTATGCACCATCTGTATCAGTCCTCTACCTTAAATAGCAGTTTGTAACCGACTAATTTAACAGAAAAACAGCCCTTTTGTGTTCATACTCGTGCTTACATACGTACGTTACAACATAACATGGGTCAGCCATTCTAACAGTGAGCCAGCTGTAGTGTTTCAGAAGCCTGTTTTCAGTCCGTTTTTTGTACTATTTATTTCACTATTAACAAGTGTCACTATTAACTTAACGCATCTGAGGAGTCTTTCTTGTAAGATGATTAAATCACAGGGACACAATTTCAGCTATAATATTCATCTTTAAATGAGTGTTTAAGATACACTTGTCATTAAGCTGAAGCAAGCATAACTGATTGCATTGTGTATAATTACCATATAGTGGTTGACATTCTTATAAATCAACAACGTGAACTGCTCGGATCTGCCCAAGTGAAACTAGTCGCCATTTGTTCTGGTTTGCAAAAAGTGCAAGAGAGTGTTGGTGTCAGGGATATAACTAGGTTAAATTGACGTTCTGTGTTTCTCTCCCTCTCCGTCTTGTCTCTGTGGCTGGCAGAGGAGTGTGGGCGGCCATACCAGCTGGGATCAGAGGGATGGAGAGGGCTGTTAGCTCACTCTGCCTCTAATAAATTTATAACACCTCCTGGTGTAAAGCAGTCCAAGATGCTTACACTGTTTTGTTTTCACGCTATTAGTAGAATTTGAAAGTCAGCAATTGTTGTTCTTTGACCATCTGGCTTCTTCATAGTATTTCTTTTGTAGGTCATCTGTTATTGGAGTTTATTGTTTACATTGATTAGTAACACTGCAACTTGAGGATTTGTTTTACTTTCTGTGTGTGTGGTTGTGCCTTTCTGTTTGTGTCCTAAGTTATATAAGGTCTTCATCATCACGTCATTTGTCTTCAAACTCTCCAACATGAACTAAAATAGTCTGAATAATCAGCCTTTTGAGTTACTGAAGGCTGTGCTTAGTGATTGTTGAGGCGTATTCAAGGTTTGTAACAGGAATGTGAACACAGTAGGTCAGCAGCCTTAATGAGCATGAAAAGATGGAACACACGCTGTCATGTTTGTAGGAGGTCTCTCTTTCCCTCCCTCCCTCTTTCTCTCTCCTCCATTCTCTCTGTGACTGTATGTCTTTCTCTCACTCTGTGCGTGAGCGGCTGTTACTGAACATACAGTGATTGTTAGAATGAGCCAGTAAGGCATTTGTATTTTACCGGAGACTCACTTAAAGAGCACTTTGCTTGGTCTGCATAGAAACAGAGGCACAAAAGTCATCCTAGGTAAGCTCACCTGAAGACTGAAGTCATCTTGAGAGAGTGAGACATGGACTGTCACAATGTAAGTAGAAGCTTCACTTCAACTTTTCCAGAAGATTCTTGTCTTTTTTACAGATCAGCTCAGTCGGCAAATTCACATATTAATTTGTAGTCACAGATGATGTTTACTGTGGTTGTCCAGAATCTGCATACAGTAATTTGTGGGTTGCTGTTTTTGCATGTTTTACCGGGTTAAATGTGTTGATTTAAGTGGTAAACTAACCGTAGAAAGTCAGTTAGCCCTTAGGGTTATATAGCTGAACTAGTTTTACACAGCTTTCAAGCTTTTATAATCTTATGTGGGTTATAAAAATGGGTTTTGCATCCGAATATTTCATCAATTTGTGTCAGATCAAGTCTAAAGTCCTTGAGGCAATAAAGACAATAAACGACCCACAGGAAGTGTGTAGCCAGCAACATTAAGTACACCAGTCAGGTATCATTAGTTCTTTAAAAAAAAACGCTGGTTTGTGCTGCTCTGAGAGCAGTCAGACAGAGAGGCTAATGAATGCTGGCTGAACAGGTGGGTGGTCACACTCCTACACTGGAGGGGTTTCACTGGAGACGTGATGCACAGCTTCATCGAGGTGGTGGGAGACAGTGGGCTCTTTCTGTGGGCTGCCTTTGTTTGAAATGTCAATCTGTTTTCTATAAGCAAAGCATGGGGAGTCGCTGATATGTGTTTGCCTCAGATTTTGAAATGCTGTTTACATAACTTGTCGACAGCCTTGGCGCTTTTCCACTGACACTTTGTGACAAGCCAGAATTCATCTTCCACCCACCCGACATTTCCTCCAGGACAGCGGATGCTGTTCACACAGTCACTGGATGAGCTGATGGTTTTGACGACAGCAGCGTTTTCGCTGGGTCATCTTTTTTTGGCACCAGGCTGCAGTGCGAGAAGTTATATTGCTCATTGGAAGCGATGAAAGAGCAGTTTTTAACCATATCTGAAATGTATTGGAAAGGAGAAGAAACAAGTTAGAAATCTATTACACATTTTGAATCAGCCTTTTTACACCCACCATTTGTCTTCACAAAATGATGTGTAGTAATGATCAATATTTTTTAATCAATGGCAGTTGCTCTGTTTGGAAAACCAAGCTTTTTCTCTGTATGAATTCATGGATATTTTTTCAAACCTTTTCTGTGGAAAAAAAAACCAGACAAAAACACTGACTCAGACATGCTTTTGCCAGCTGTGTATTATACAGTCTATGACAAGAGGAGAAATGGAGAGAAAGAATTGAGGCAATGTGGGTTATTGACCTCCTGAGAGCCTCATAGAAGTCATGTAATAAGGGTGAGCCACTCTGCTACAAGAGCACATCTCTCGCTGTCTGAACGATGGTTTTGAAGCATGTACAAAATATGCTGTTACAGTTTGTCATATGGTCAGAATTCCCCGGCAAAAACAAACCTTTTGATCATGCAATATAAACCCTTTCTTTATAAACCTCTACCATTTGGGTCGTCCCTGTAGGAGGAGTGCAGCCGGCCCCAGGAGGAGGAGGACATCATGGACATCCCCCTGGATGACCCCGAGGCTAACAGAGCAGCTGCAAAGATCCAGGCCGGCTTCCGTGGCCACATGACCCGTAAGAAGATGAAGCCGGAGGACAAAACAGAGGGGGAGGAGGTGAGCAGCACTGGGGATGTGCTCAACTGCAGCCAGGGGGACACAGGTCAGTTGTGTAGAGCCATGGGGTAAGAGTAGGACGCATAATGCCGTGACAGAGGGCATTATGGATAGTGAGAGTAAGGATACTAACACAGGTTCCCATCAGGAGCTGTGACTACATCAGGTAAGTGATTGAGAGCTTAAGTTACATATTAGAACAGGATAAGTTAGTTAAGTTAAACGTTTAAAGTTTATGTCCTCTTTGGCTTTACAAGTTTCCAATTTGAGATGTCAGATGAGAAAGTTTGTTCTCAGAGCCAACCACAAGAGCATGATGCCGTGACACTAACTGATTTAGCATCTAACACACTTGGAAAAGAAACCATTTAAAAGCCATACATAATTAAATAAACCTATTAGAGCCCTTTATGGGTTATCCCAAGTGTGATTAATGCAGTACATAACTGAGCGACTCGTTTAATCACCCCCATAGGGTCTCCGGCTAGAGATGATTGAGTCTTCAATTACCTCCCCTGTTTAAAAAGGGTTATAAATGATTCTACGAGTGGATGTGCTGCAGCGAAAAGATGTTTGTCAGTGTTCAGTTTACCAGCAAAATGTCAAGCAACATTGTCACGATGGTTAACATGTTTTCCTGCTTTTATTATTATTTTTTTTTACATTTGGATATTTTTGTTTTTGGGGATCAGAAAAGTTTAGGAATTGGGTTATTAGCATAAAAAAATCATTTTCTGCTGTTTTTTTTTCTTACACAGGGTTGTCAGGTGTGTCAAAACAAGTCACTATTGTATTAAGATTCATATTTGACTTCTTGATAGGACTATTCTAATCATATAAAATCGACTTTACAACTCTGACAAACCTTTAAAATGTCCCCTTGTCCAGCATTGTCTTGGGGATTTGGTCCACACAAGGCACTCTCTTTACTGATTCTTCATAACCCAGTTGCCTACTCCTTGCATCCTTATCTAGGAGATGTATTTATAGCTCCAGGTGCATGAGGTACAAGATACCTTATGCTTCAGAGGGCCTGGCAAGATTAATGGACCTGTCTGACTGTAAGCATCATGGGCACCTCCCATTTGGGGAGACCCCCTTATTCACAGCAATGTTCAGGTTCTGATGTACTTTCAGCTCCTCTACTTTCAAACTTATTAAATACATGATGTAGGAGTAGCAACTTAATATAAAGTTGTTTTTCTAAGAGATCACAGTTTTGGGTTAGAGCCTTCAACCTGGACAAAAAAAGTGTGTTCAGAAATCTTTCCTGGTTCCACTGTGCTTAACCCCACCTTCCCTATTTCCCTTTTCAGAGGCAGGAGGATCGGGCGCAGTAGAGAGGGACGACACATCTGTGCCAGAGCAGTGACGTCCCCTGTCCTGACCTGGAAGAAAGAAGAGACAAGTTGGAAGCAAGGTTGTGAGATACGGCTGGCTTTAGCTGGCTGGGCTGGCTTTCAGGCACACCTTTTTACCACAGGAATCAATTTATTTTCTGTTTGTTTTTTTTTCCTCAATACAATTTAGCAGTAGAAAATGAAGCGACAGTTTTGAGGGTGTGTTTCGTGTGAAATTTTGTGAACTTTTAACACTCTCTCTGCGTCTCTGCCTCTCCAGCAGTCTCATCAGTAAGGATGTCTTTGACCCAGAATTTGCAACTCACTGCATGTTCTTGTGAAACTTCTGGTAGTGTGCTAGTTTTTAGATGATGATCTGTGAATGTGAAAATGAATGTCCTCATAATGCTAAACAGGGCTTATTTTGGATTGAACTGTTCATACCATCTGTGTATAAATCTTGTTTGCATCAGTGTTACACTAATAGTGGCTTAAATGATTTGTTGTTTTCGCAGTGTTCTCGGATGTGCTTGTATCTTGACCGTTATGAAACCTATTTGACTTGCTTACAAAAGTGATTAAAACTATAAAAGGGATGTAGCTTTGTATGTTCTATTTATTCTTTTTAACTTCATTCAGATTAGAACTGCTTTGATTTTCTTTGTGATCACACGATGAGTTTAATTTTTTCAATCATTTTCTATAAATCTGATCTTCCACAACAGTAAGCATGCAGTAATACAGTAATACACCTTTTCTTTTTCATCCCAGATGCATTTGGTAAAGCTTTGCCTTGCAAGGCATTGGTTCAGTATGCTCTGTTGTTGTGTTGGTGGGTTTGACTTTCGAAATCAGGTGTGTGAAAATCCATTGTCAAAGTTTGCAGAGTCGTCATGCTTTAAAACTGATGGAGTAGTACATTGCTGGACTTTGCTGTAGAATCATTGCATTAATAAATCCACCTTATGCTGAAATGTCTGTTTTAAAGTTCATTCATTCAAGTTGAATAACAGTTTGTATTAAACAGTACCTCTTATGTCGATAGCTGCTGTATGTAATATAGGATCTTTGTACATTGCAACAGGCAGAGCTACTCATGTTCTTTTTGTCACATTAACTTAAGCAGCGCTGCTAATCAGAGGGAGCAGTTTCCATGAAGCTGAAACAATGTTTTCTCTCAAGTGTGGCTCTCTTGCACAAAAAAAGCCCATGAATAAGTCATCACATGTAAAACTGCATTTCTCATATTCACAACAACAAATTACATTTCACAAATTAATTGATAATTTAGCATTTGTTATAGCTATTACAGCCTTTTTAATATAAAACACTGTATGAAGATGCATGAAGCAAAATAATGTTTTCATCCAAAGGTGCATTCTCGGAAACACCCACACACATTACTTGTGGGTGCATATTTTGGAATCTGACCTTTATTGCAATAAGGCTGCAAATCACAAACAGTAACAAGAAAACAGTTTTAGCCTCATTTGCCCAAGCAGTCTTGTGCGCTTTATGAGAAATAGACTAGAGCATCTTCAGTCTCCTGGAGCTCCCACTCAGCCCACCTACACACATCTGAGGCATACTGCACTCTGCACACACTCCAACTGCACATGCATTTGCACACAGGAAAAACACAACTCGTACTTTAATATGCATATCCCACTCAAAATCACTCATTCTCACTAACATGTCAACACACGCACACATTGTTTGTCGGCTGTGTCACCAGCTGCAGAGCTGGGACAACGAATATGAATTTTCCACTTTGTGCTTTTGCAGAGCCAGAGTGCAAAGCACTTCCTTCTCAGGCTGATGTTCCTCCTCCAGTGCGATCTCATAAATATCTGCTATGGGTTTTATATGCACCTATTCTGTCTTTTCTCCTACTCAGTCCCAAAGGTGACATGGCCACGTTCTCCTGTCTCTCTAATGGCTGTGGGTGAGCAATCAATATCTTGCACACCTCCAAACATAGCACAACACCCACTTGGTGCAGTCGATTGAATTTCTGAGAGTGAGGGAAAAGACATGCTTTCTGAAAATTGTGTTGGTAAGGGTCTTTACAAAACAGATTTGTATGCACATGATAAGCCTTAAACTTTCTAAGTTGAAACAGAGGGTATTAGCTCCATCCTTGCCTCTCCTTTATAAGGCTGTAAGTGGACTATTTTAAGTGTTGATCTTATGAAAGATCTGCCTGGTTGGTTTGCTCACTTCCTCAGACAGCTTGTCATCGAGAGAAAAAAAATGTGTGGTCTCCCGGGTGATAATTAGAGATGAATAAGACAGAACAAACAGCAGGGGGCGCAATTATCCGCTATCTAGTTCTGCCACTGGCTATCTTTAATACTAAGTGGATTACACAACTTCGCTGTAATGAGGGGATACAATGAGTGCACTTGAATGCCACCGCTGCATTAACAGCCATCAGCTTTACTGAAATCAGGGAATATCAATGAGGAGATAGGATTTGTAAAGCTGAATTTTGTCACAACTGTCAGAGTCACACATGATCATCAGTGTGTTTGTGGTCTAAACCTTAAAAGGGTTTCTGTCACTACTCGTGCACAAAGACCCTGCCTGTGCTCCCTCTCGCCTCTTCTTTCATTGACTCTAGTGGAAAGAGTCCCCCTTGATTTAGAGTGCGTCAGAAGATGAGAGTAAGAGGGAGCAGCAGGGGCAGAGGTGGAGGGGAGAGGTTCGTCTTTGATGGCCCACTCCACGGTGAGTCCAGGCCCTGGGAGAGCGCTGGTGAAGAGCAGCTGTTCCCACATTCTTGCAGCTTTTTTTTTTTCCTTCTATCCACCATGCTTCCTCCTCTGCATAAAACCTTCCTTTGTTGTCAAACAAATTACTCTTAAAAAATATCTTGACAAAAGAAAGCTTTCCAAAGTGGGCGAAGTACTTATAAAGGGATTGAGTCATCAATGCACACGAGCTAAAGCCTTACTGTCTGAGACACAGTGAGGACAACTGATGCAACATATGGGGGTTTTAAACATGGCTGTAAGTCTGATTTAACACAGAGTGACAGTCCTGCTCTCAGGAAAAGAAGCAGTGGCAGTCGGATGAATATTTGAAAGTGTTCAGATTTAACTGTTGTTGATCCCAGCCATTTCGTTTCATAACCATGTTTCCTTTTTTCTTTTCCTCTGCACCCAATGTTTTCCTATTTCCTTAATGTAAACTTTTTAAACCATGGAACAGGAAACAAAAGAGCAAAAGTGTACCTAACAGGCCAGCTATTTGATGCAGTTTATACCCCACCTAGAGGACAAAGAGGGTACAACACTTTCTTTTTAAATTTTCTTTGCTTCTTTATTTGTTGTGCATCATTTATCAGCATTTAGTTCAAAGATAGGTACATTGCCATGTCTCTTGTACCTGACATGGGCTGCAGCAAAATGTTTTGGGTCTGTGTTTTTGTGTGGGTCAACAGCAGGGTTGGTTGCCAAGTGACAAATTGTTGAGTTTATTGTGCGGCTCGAGTCCAGAGAGGAGTTTGCACAATGTGACAAAAGTGGGCCAAAGAGGGGGGAAGTGAGTTGTTTTTCAAACTCAGACTTTTCAGAGCTTTTAGAGGGCTCCTCTTTGAGCCATTTCTTTGGCTGAAGTACAGTAGTTTCTTCCCAGCAGGGATTCTCGCAAAGAAGCTTAATATTGGATTAAACTATGTAATGACTGATTTGGATTGACTTTCTTTTTTTTTTTTTAAATCTTTCATCCCTTTCTTTTAAGACACACACTTTAAGATAAATGATCCGCGTAGAGAACAAACATTATTTTCTATGAGCTCTTTATTGAAAGGGCCATGTGGAGTGGAAGAGAGGAGCTCATCTACACTATGTCTCTGTCTCACACAAACACACACACACACACACACACACACACACACACACACACATGTACTCACACAGTTGGCTGTTGTTGGCAGTGACTGGGGTGCTGTGAGGAGAGTGGGGCTCAGTGTGACCAGGCAGAGGCCAGTGTTGCAGCCAGGCAGGCAGTGGAGAGAGTGTTGCAGGCAGAAACGTGCCCAGGGTGGATAAACCATGCTCACTAAGAGTGAGAAAGACTCTGCCCAGGACACAAGATGAAGGCGGAGAGGAAGACCTCCTCTAAATGCGACAGTTTTACTGACATTCCTCCTCTACTGACGCTCTTTGGCCTCCTCCTACTTCTTCTGTTCACAGGTAAGTCCAGGGTCTCACTCAGCCTTTTTTTATTTGTTCAGAAGATGATCAGACAAGTGCACTCTTCTTTAATTGTGAAATTCTGTAAAGCAAAGAAAAACCTGACTGGGCCCATTATTGGTAATTATACTTTCAATTAACAAAATTCAAAAGTCTTTGGCCCTCCGTTTATGCAGCAAAGTTAATCAATGTTAAGTTAGTCACAGATGTTATTTCTTGTCCTTGTCATCCACGGGCTGGCACACAATGGATTCTTTCATGGGTGGCTCTCTGTAATGGGCCCCCATTGCAAGCTTAAAGGTACCCGGAGTGACTATTGTAGTTGTGTAAGAAGGGCATGTGGAGATAAAGTTAGAGGATTTCATTTTGTGTGGAGAGTTTTGTCCAGACTAGGATTTGTCCTTCCTTTTCAATTAGGGTAGCTTTGGATGAAAAAATTTCAAAACTTTACAAAGTTGTGTTTCGTGGTTAAAAATGTGTTATTTATTTCCAAAGAGTACCATGGGCCCAGTGGACCCAGCAAGGCAAGTTTTGGTAGAGTCACTGGGTCCTGTGTCAATCTCCAACTTCACCAGTGACAAAGACTTTCTCTTTCTCTAACGCTCTCTCACTCTTTTCGAGGGAGGAAACTAGTTCCAACAATCCTGCCCTTTGTCTTATCGCCTTGGCAACCCCCGTCAGGCGGACCAAATGGTTACCACGGTAATGAGCCGATGCCCTGCTAACTGCCTCACTACAGAGAACAGCGAACAGTGCCGGCTCTCCCTCTCCTCCCTCTCTTCTAGGTTGATCTTTCCATCACTGAGGCCTAACAGTAGGATGCCCCTCTGAGGCACGCAGCCAATGTTTGAACCTCCATGTGGCCAGCTACAGCTGAGTTATAGGAACCTCCACTGTGAACATAATAGCTTTGCTGTGTTTGGTCTCCCAGGCAGGGCTCTTCTATAAAGGATGAAATGTGGCCCGCATTGTCATACCTTATCCCACTGGGAGGTGCAGGATAATTTGGGAACACAAATCAAAATTAGTATATTACTTGTTCACTGCACGGGGTCACGAAGAATTTCTGGTGAGAGTTTCTCAGAAACAGATTAGCGATCAAGACAGAATTAGACATGGGCCGTGTTAAAGCAGCATGTGTGTATATGAGTTTGTATATGGGTGTGACATAAAGAGCCTGTTTTTAGGGAGGAAATACACAATATTTCTGTAACAACAAAAAATGACATCTTTGAAAAAATGCTTAAAAAAAGAAGGCCCCATGTGACATAAGATATATTACATATTTACCACAGAAATGTTTGAACCTCCATGTGTCAAAATTAATCAAATAAAATCACATTTGGAACTTGCTTTGTCAAATTAACAACAATCTACAGAAGTCTCTCAAATTAAAGTACTGTAATACTGTTAGTATGTTGTACCTGCATAAAATAATTGCAGAGGGCCTTAGTATTCATACCAGCTCTCTGCTCTGAGTTTTCATTTATGCGTCTTCTTGTAGTAATAGTAGTAATTAGTGTAGCAGTAATTAGTGTGTCTTTGCATAAGCCCTCTATTGTTACTGTGTGTGTGAATAGTTGATTTCTCTGATCCGTGCTCATTGGCAGAGCATCATAGACTGCAGAGGGTCTTGTCATTGTTTACTCCTGCAATCCTTGTATGCCTTTATTTTCGCTCCTCCTTTCAAGCCCTCATCATTTTTTTCTTTGCCCCTTTCCTTCAGGTGAGGTGTCAGGAGTGAACGTGACCACCCAAACCCAGCTGGTGCGGGGCACGGTGGGCAGAGAGGCCCTCTTGTCAGTCAGCTATTCCAGCAGCAGCTCCGACAAACCTGTGATCAAGTGGCAGATAAGGAGGGACAAGGAGAAGCCGATCACAGTTGTGCAGTCCATAGGGACTGACATCATAGGGAACCTGAGGCCAGAGTACCGTAACCGTATCCTGGTGTTTGAGAATGGCTCACTGCTGCTCCACAACCTGCAGCTGTCGGACGAAGGGGCGTACGAGGTGGAGATCTCCATCACAGATGACACCTTCACCGGAGAGCACTACATCGAGCTGACTGTCGATGGTATGCATGATGGAGGAGCCAGACGTTTTTGACTGGGGTGGCCCAACTGGGGCGCTGACTTGTGTTGTGATGGCCTGAAGTTTGTCTGCTTAATTTTTTTTTTACTTTAAAAAAGGAACAAAACAGACAGGGTGGAAACATATGAATCTTCTTAACCTAATTCTTTAAGCATTCAAACAAAAAGATTTGTGCCCAAAGTCTCTTTATAAAGTCGTAGGGAAAGGAGATGTTACGATTGAAATGTAAAGAAGTTCTACTTGCACTCTGTTGATACACAGCCCAAAAAGTTGATTTTAACACCAGTGCCCCCTCTGACAATGCATTAAGCCACTCATAGGCAGTTTTCACATATGCACTGCTGAAAATATCCCCTGAACTAGTTGTTCACTTATGCACCATTCAGTGGGAAACTATCCCTGTGCAGCGGAGTGGGCTCCTGAGGCAAGAAGTGGTGTAAAAAGATCAACGCAGAAGTAACATCCTGCTGCCTTCTCACATCAGCTCACTTGGACTTTGTCAGGAAAAACATACTAGGAGGCTGGCAGGAGAAAATCGAGATGAAGTCAGAGTATAAAATCTGCTCTTCCTGAAAATATCAGGAGTTTTTTCGGAAGTTTTCTGCATGTGTGAAAGCTCTAATAGTTTAAGATTTTATAGCAACTGCGGTGGCAACACTGGTTTCAAGGGGGGCAAAGGCCATCCCTGGCCATCCCCTGGATCCACCCTTGTGCATGAAAAACCTTTCCTCTAAAGCTCCTGTGTGGAGTTTTATGCTGGTTATGAAACAGACTGATATTAATTTTGATACCTCCATGTGACCTGAAAAAGCTTACACGTTTGTAGTATAGTCATTTTAATGCATACAAGCACTGTCAGCAGGTCAGGCAAGGCAATTACAGCACCCTGCCAAAACTAATATTTTCTACGTAAAAGTGTCACAGTGAGTGATATGACTGCTAAGAGAAAGCAGGGAGATGGTTTTCATGAGTAAACACTTCCCATGCAAGTTCAGGACAGGATCAGGAAACAGACAAGACGTAATGTTTTCTCAACAGGGGTTGGATCAAAACCAAAATTTCCTCTCAGTGTATTTGAAAAGCTGGATTCTCTCATTCTTCAAAACATCTGAGCAGTCTGAGCACGATTCTGAAGAGGAGTTATGAGCTAAAAGAAAATCAATGCAAGTTGAAAGAGCATCATCTCGCCCTAGAGAGTGTAATTGTAAAATCATACAGAGTGATTCACATTGTGTTTCTTTTAAGACACTAGCTGGGATCTGTTTTTCTCTTACAACTGGATGTCAACAACTCTCTCATACTGTATCTTTGGGCTGTAATCTAAATCCCTCTCCTTCATCCTCAGTCCCTGTGTCCAAGCCTTACATCCAGATGATGGCCTCGTCCGTCCTGGAGTACAACGAGTACTTTAACCTCCACTGTTCCCACGATAACGGCACAAAACCCATCTACAGTTGGTTGAAAGGAGGCAAGGTGCTGAGCAATGACACACGCCTGCTGCTTTCACACAACCAAAAGGTGCTGACCATCGCTCGTGTTCTGATGTCAGATGATGACGTTTATGCCTGCCTCGTGGAGAACCCCATAAGCAGCATGAAGAGCGTACCTGTCAAGCTCACTGTCTACAGTAGGTGGCATGTTACACCGGTAGGATGTCAAGTTATACATGATTACATTAAGGATGAAGAGATGATGGTATATAAGAGGTGGAAAAAAGTATTCAGATCCTTTTCTTCAGTGATAGTAACAATAACACGTTTACAATATCTTCACTACGATTAAAAGTATCATTAGAAAACACGTTCTGTGTACTACAGTATATAGTAAAGATGTATACAAGTAAAGCATTTAGAAAATAAAAAGTTTTTTGTTTTAAGATTTCATCTTCAAACTAACTGTAGCTGTCAAATGAGTTGAGTAAAATACTGTAGACATTTTTTTTTCTACTCCAAAAACCAATGAAGCCAAGAGAAAGACAGCTTATTTACATCTGAAAGAAAATAATGATTCTCTAAAATCAGGTGAAGTTCATTTACAGTTCGTACATCTAATAAATACCAACCAAAACTGACATTTATAAATTCCCTGAGAATCTCATTATAAAACTGTGCATATTTCACCTATTGTTCAACAGCCATCTATTCTCAGTAGCTAGCAGGAGCAATTATCGTCTCATGCAGACCCATACACAAGCATTCCTTCCTCTCTAACAATGTTGTTTACAACAAGAGCAAATCCAGGCTGAGTGCAGCAAAGCTGCCCTCAGTGGCTGCCAGTAAAGCACCACATGTCAGGCTGACAGAGAGGGAGAGGCCGTCTGATCCAATGAATGGACAGTTATTTATGAGAAGGGAGCAGAAAAAGAAGTCAGGTGGAGAGTATGCTTTGCCTCAGTGGACCTCAATAATCCTCACTTCATTATTGCTGTACTGTGATGTGCTGCATGACGAGACAGCTACAGGGCCTTCAAACTGCTCACTGCTCCCTCTGCATGCATAGCAGCATGGCACAATGTCCCAAAGGGACTTCCCTAATGTGCCACTTCACAACACTTTATTCATGCAAGCATGCTCAAAAGACTTGGCAGGCAACATGTAGAAAAAAACAATCCGGTGTTTGACACGCTTCATATCTGCCGACCATCTTTCATTAAAAGCTTCCAAGATGAAAACAGGATGGTACAAACTAGCATATTTCATTCTAAAAGATTTGCAGTACAATACAAATATATGCATAATGCAGGTCAGGCTTTAATGCTAGTATATGAGAAGGAAAGGTGCAAGTCAGTGGTTCTGTAAAAAAAAAAAATTAAAGCCCTGCTGTGACTGTAACAATTCTTCCTGTCTTTTTTTCTTTCGTTCTTTCTTCCTTTCTTTGTGTTTTTATCCACCTCTCTGTATCATTCTGGTTCAGGACGGAGCTCTCTATACATCATCCTGTCCACTGGCGGCATATTCCTCCTGATCACCCTGGTGACCGTGTGTGCCTGTTGGAAACCATCCAAGTGAGACCTGATTTTTTTTCTAGTTCCCCTTTTACCTCATCTCTTTCTGCCCCTTTTTTCTTCCCCTCTCTTTTTCTCTCTCCCCCTCTCTCTCTCCCTCTATCCCCTCCCTTTCTCTCTCTCTCTTTCTCTTTCTTTCTCTCTCTCTCATTTATATTGCACTTTAGGATGTGACTAGAATCTTAAGTAGCTCACCAGTGCCACCATTCTCTGATTACTGGGTGAGAAAAGTAAAAAATACATTATCGAGGTGATTATATGAGCCATTGAGCAGTATGGTTCAGAGATGTTTCAAGCTGATTTTTTTTTTTCTATTATAGAAAGAAGCATCGACCTGTCCCCCAAAGAGCTCCTGTGTATATGGAGCAGAGTGATAATGGCCATGACAGTAAGAACAAGTACAGTTGACATCTTTACATGTGTACAACACCAACTTTTTAACATGTGACACAACATTACACGATAACTTAACATATTAAAGTGAACTGTTCAATACAGTGTCATATAATAGTAACAAACACATTTCTTTTCAGTTGATGTTGTTCCTAAACCGTCTACACTCGGCAGAAGGAGCCCAATGCCTCTGTATGTACTCAACGAAGATGTAAGTGCCTATTTTTATTTTATTTTTTCATTTAGCATCTTTATTAGCCATGACACTTTACAAAAAATATATGTTAGCGCTTATGCTAACATGCATGAACAACTGTTTAAAAATCACTTACACTCTGCTGGGAAAGGTACATGTGACCATTAGTTTATCTGAAAATCCTGTCTATTTTGCTATCATGTTTATGCATGATTTCAAGTTAGTTTCAAATAGGTGTCAATGAATCAAAAGCCAATATGAGAGCCATAACAGGCAAACAGTACACTGATTCCAAATATTGGCAACTCAATTTTACTCTCTTTGCTATTTAGAAATGTTAAGGCAATCAAGGCTTAGATCTCGTTAAAAAGTCCATAGTTTAAAAAAATGCATCTTTGTGTTTTAGGGCAGGTACACTTGTGTGTCATCTGCGTAACAGTTGAACGTGATGCCACATTGCATGGACCCTTGAGGAAGCATATTAAAAGAAAAAATGATTACCACAGAATAAAACCCTGAGGGACTCCACAAAGGAGACTTTAGTTAAGGATATAGAAACAACAATGCAGACAGAAGACCTGAACTACTTCACAGCATACCTATAATGTTGACACAGTGCTCCATGCAAGAAATCCTAGACAGCTGTGAAACCTTAATGCGTAGAAAAGTTGGAGTCTCAAGAGCCAGAGTTTTGAAAGAAGCTATAGAGCTTAAAAATAATGGGTTTTTATCAATAGTTGTTGAGAAATGTCACTTAAAACTACAGACAGTATGAATTTGGAAAAATCAAGGGGTTGGAAAATTTGTCTGGGAAACATATCACTTGGGACCAAAGTGGGGGACTGGGCAACAGACACAAATTCTAAAATCCTACAATTCACTTAGCAGACGCTTTAATCCAAAGCAACGTACATCAGAGAGTAAGTATACAAGCAAGGATCTAGAAAAGAGGAAACGACGTCAGTAAGTGCAAACGAACAGCTTTAAGTCCGATGTTCTTGAGAATTCTTATCTGTATAAAAAACATCATAGTTGTTATTAAACAAAACCAACGTCATTACCATCATCATCATCATCAATTACATCAAAACCATAGTCTTACCACAGAGCATACCATCCATAACCCAGATGGTATGCTTTGTATATAAAATGCCAAGTTAAAGGTTTGTTGATGGTTTGGTCCAAATGATTGCCTCTTTAAAATAAGACTTAATTCACTCATTGTATGATGTGTATCTGCTTTCTTGTTTCAGGAGGCTTTGGAGCATTTGGAAGAATGTTCTAGCAATGCTGTCAGCCATTCAGAATTGAGTATCCCTGCTACTTACGCTCCAGTCCTTCCCCCATCCTCCAACAGAACTGACCGGCCTGTCTGGTCTGCCCCACGCAGATATCCCCGCAGCCCTTCTCCACTGGCACAGCCTCTCCCACAGCCACTCCCAGGTCCTCCTCTGCGTCCTGTCCGCTCACCTGCCCAATCCCCCAGTTCATCTCCACGCAGTTTCAGCCCAATAAGAAAAGTCCGTCCTCCTGTAGGTATCCCAACAAGTCAGCTGCCTGTAGAGGCAGAGTGTCCTGACCCAATTGATCAGACTCACTGTCCATCACAGCAGTGACAACTGCTTGGATGTAAGTTTTGTATTCTGTAAAATGTAAAGCACATGTATAGTTTATTGGTATTCTCTTGCATCCTGCCACTGAAATATGGGATTTGATGCACTAGGATTAAAGATGAGTTCACTTTTAGCTAACTCTTTATCTTTATATTTCATTATTTATCATGTATTTCTCTACGGCTATGCACAATTCGTTTGATGTCTGACGATATCCTTACATGTAACATGTGATATTCTTTTAAACAGAGTTTAGTATAGAATGAATGTGATGCTAAGAAAGTAAAGATGTCCAATTCTGGTATATATTTTGCCACTTCATGAATCATAAATATTACCGAGAACTTTTGATAAGAACCTGTACATATGTAAGTAAAAAGTTTAGGGTCTGATGTCTTTTTCCTTTTTTTGTTTTCTTTATCCTTTCCTTTTTGTTCTCCTGTAAACAATTAAACCACTTTTTTTTTCTTTCCAATATTAGGTCAATGTAAAACATAAGGTAATAAAAATTGTTGAAAATTGTTTGTGGCTGTCATCAATTTTAAAACATTCTGAATCAAAACCATGAAGAAAAAAAACTTGGTTTAGCATCTTATTTTGTTTTTATCAGTAATCTACACACATATGATAAAGATCTTTTCCTTTTTTTTGCGCTTTTTGGGGGAATGAATGTATGCTGCCATGCTGAGCTCAATGTACTTCTATTCCAGTCCACTAGGTGTCGCCCACACATTTCTTTTTTAATCCTCAAATTTGAAGGGAAGAGTTCTAAATTGGAAGGTTGTAAATGTATATTTTATCTAGCCATTATGTTAATTATGTATTTCTTTATACTTGAAAGGGAAGTAGTTGACAGGAGACTTTTTTTGAAGGTATAGTCTCATGTTATGTTTGCACTGCCTTTTAAATTTTGCTTTACCTAAAGATGTCATCAATGAGTGACTGCAGACAAATGAAACAGTACATCTTAAATGAAATGCAGAGGTAATTTAGGATCAAGCCGTTTGGCCAGCACTTACAGGTCTGTCTTACAATCAGTATAGGTCATGCAATGATGTAGCTTTCAATTGATTTTCCATTTCATCTCGTCTTGATTATGCACGAACAAGTGGCTTAACAGTATGTGGAAGCCTTGAATAACAGAAAGAACTACTTGATTTGCTGTTTATTTTTTCTTCAGCACCCTTCATACTGCTGCCAGGGTGCCTGGAATAACAACATCTAAAAAATTAAGATTAAAAGATGTATTCAGAAGAGTGGTGCAAGCCTGTGAAAGGCTATACTAATGCACACAAATGCAGCCGCACACCATGGCCTGGCCCCATCATTATTATCAGGATAATGTGTTCCCTTTAGAGGTCCAGCTGGACACCTTTTGTCATGAAAAGCTGCAGGATTTTGTTCATTTGCTTTTATCCTGAAATCTATCTTCTGTTACTAAAGGTGTGATGAGTCTTGTGGTTACATCAGCATATTAGAGCTGCCCGTTTTGATCTGAGCTTTGCTGTCTTTGTTCTATTTGAAACAAAATGTATTCGTCGGCACATGGGCTCATGAATATACATACAGCATCATGGACAGGGACATGCAAGCGCACAAATATGTGCATAATCACTTGTGGTTTACAGTCAATGGAGAAATTAAATGTCCTCTGATAATGAAAGTAAGCCATTCTTACTGGGCTTTGAAATAGCTTTTCATCTATTCGGATCTTCCGCTCTCTTTCAGTCATACAGTCTGACCGTCGTGTTTCAGTTCTCCTCCAGTGTAGCAGAGGAGCCTGGAAGCTTATTAAACCCTTGGGAGAAAGATCTAATCTGTGTGCATACAGTGCATGTGTATGAGTCTATCTGTAGGGAATAGGTATCCTATGAGTTGAATAGAGCTGATGTATGATGCTATCCAGCTCAAATTAATGACTTCCTTTCTCCTGCCTGGTCAAGCCTTCTCACTAATGTCCCTGTTCACACCAACCTGTTGAGCTGGTATTCCCAGTAGAGGAAGGTGTCTATATTGTTAGAAAGCTCTTATCTAGCCTATTCTAGTGTGTCTTGTCAGGACCTGCAGTGGTCCATTAAAGGTGGCTAACAGAGCAATGGCTTCTTTAAGTCAATGAAGTAGGGAGAGTGAATAGAGCTCTGCCAGGAATCATACATGGTGTATCTTGTTCAGACTGTAAAGTCCCAAAAGATCATTTTGGAATATGAAAATTCACTCAAATTTACTTAACAAGAATAAACCTATGATATTTGATTATGATGTGTGTTTTAACCTATATCTATTTAATTCTTGACTGAGTCCATTTGAAATTGTTGCCAAAAATAAAAAACACTTCCACATCCAATTTCCTCAAGTGTTCAGCTGAACTCATCTGACCAAACCATCTGCCGGACCTGCTCTCAACCATGAAGTGGATGAGTGGACTGGGGAAACACACACGCACACAAACACACACGCACACAAACACAAACACACACGCACACACACACACACACACACGCACACACAGAAACAGAAACACACACACACACACACACACACACACACACACACACAAACATGTCCATAAAAAAATAAAAAATACATATAAATCAATATGATATGCAAACAAACAAATGTATACATGAATACAGAACAGAATTAATGTATTTACACGAAATTAGGGACCAACTCGGTTAGAAGTGGCGTCCCCATGATAAGATATAATTTTCCATGTATCGTTGAGTGCTATAATCAACAATTTGTTTGTGCACTGCTGACCTTTAGGGCAAGTAATAATCAGTGTTTTCAATAGAACCCTGGTATAATACAATTTTAAAGCCAGGTTTCAATCTGATAACACTATAGTACACACTTTAGCTTCAATATTTGATCAAGCTGAATGTTTTTTCTCCTTTCATACCCAGTGAATTAGACTATGTAGATAAGGAACAGTGCAGGTAAGAGCCCTGCACCACTTAAGACATTAGGTTTCTTTTTTTTTCTCTCCATAGCAACCGTCTCTTAGAAACCATTAAGAGTGTCTGTTGTATTGATATTACTCCATGCCCCCTCAGCTCCCTCATACGTACCCTTCCTCACCTACACCATCACGCACATCCTCTCTCTCTCTCTCTCTCTCTTGCTGTAGCTCTTTCTTTTGTCTGTTTGTTTCTGAGCATGTGAGTCAGCTGCATCCTCAGCACCTGGGATTTATCCTTCAGTTTCCAGAGGGGGTAGCTGCATCGCTGACTCTGTGAGTTTTACACATTTGTTGCTGTTGATTTTTGTCAATTAAATAATTATTGCTTTATAAACTCTGTAAAGTTATGCTTTATATCTATATATATATATATATATATATATATATATACGTGTGTTACTCTACGTTTTGCATCAATACTCCTTTGCCTTTTTGTTTCCTTTTTACTAGAAATTTCCGAAAAGTAAAAAGTTTGTTATTTACATTTTGTTCAATTGCAAATCATAATCTGATGCTGTTTTTTTAATCTCTCCGTAGGTCATGACTTAGTGTTTTTATCAAGCATGTGTGCACTATCTTCTTGAATGAGAAAAAATATTATGTTTTCACCTCATCCATTTCTTTAGTGGCACCTCAGGAAAACACCCTGGTTACCGGCTCTGCAGGTTTGCTGATTGGGGCTCTATAAGCCAGAATCTCTGCAGGTGCATTAGAGAGGAGAGGGAGGTCAACATGGGCTCCAGCTCCTCCTCCTACGCCCCTAAAACCATTTACCTGGATGTAGATGGGAAAATACAAAAGGTGGGTCCAGTTCCAGGGTTTATTTAAAGAGATTTGTAATACTAAAAAAAAAAAAAAACATTTTTTATCATTTATTGTAAAATTATGTTCCCTCCTATTGTCAGTGAAGCATTTTGGCAGAAACATATTTTTACAATGTGTTTTCTGCTGAGTAGAATGGACATGTTGGATGTAGAAGAATATAGTTAACTTCACATAAATTCATAGTCTCGTAAATCTGAATATGATTAAGAACAAATGCAATGATTTCAATTACTTTATTTTTTTTTTTACCTTGCAATTAAACATTTTTACAAAGTTATATGATGAAAATAAACATTTGATATTTTACATTTGCTATCAAACACAAAATTAAAATATTTGGCAATACGACAATCCGATGAAATGCATTCTCCAGTTTGATAAAAAATATATTTTTATTAATGGGTTTATTTTAAAACCATCTCTACACAATTTTAACCACAGCAAATAATAAGTCCAGTTTGTAAGAACCCTTCTTATCACATGGCAGGTTTTCCCAGTGGACACACCTCACCTGCGAAGGTGCTTCAATTAGAAGCTGATGCAGAGCAGGTTGTGTTATAGGTGTTTCTGACATAATCAAACACCTGTTGTCAACAGCTTTAACTGTGGTGTTAAAGCTCTGGAGTATATGTGTGAAAATATGAATCAAGATCTATTTCTATCTTTACACGTTAATCAAGTTAAGACTTAAATCAGTGATGATATAGAAAAAAAACATGAACAGAATAATATGTCGGCTACTTATGTGAGCTTTTCAATCATAATGAGAGTAGAGGAACAGCTTTGAGAACATTTTAACAGTTGTCACAAATGGTTTAAAGCTTGAGTCTCATGTTTCAGCGTTCCTAACATTCAGAGAAATGGAGCACTTGTTGATCTGGTGATGTAGAGTGCGGTTCAAGTACAAAGCTGGAGATGACACATGTCTATTCAAGAGCCCCGAGCCCACGGCCTGAGGCTGAATGTTTGTCTGCTACACCTGCTCAGCTTGAGATGAAAGATCACAGTTTGTGAACAGGATTTCTGGGCTAGCACAGACTCCATGGGTAGATTTGATACTCTCTTGAGATATACTGTAATAAACAAGGCCTCTAAACTGGGCTGATTGCATAACAGGCATGGATAATTTTGCTCACAGTCCAGCTGTCCTTCTCTTCTTCTTATTGCTCTCTCTGACCTTACTGGTCAAGAGGGTGGTTCCTCTGTAGAGACGGTCGTCTCTCAACTGGAAGGTTGGGGGTTCAATCCCCTGCTCCTGACGTCACATGTTGAAGTATACTTATGCAATACAATGAACCCCAAATTGCTCCATCTGCATAGTCAGCAGCGAGAGAATGCATTTGAAATAGTAATAGTTGGGCACTTGTCGTAGCAGCCTCTATGTATAGGACACTACAAACACATTGTGTGTGTACGTGGTGTAAATGAGTTAATGTGAAATAGTGTAAAAAGCGTTTTAGGTGGTCAGAAGACTACGTATAAAGCGCTATACAAGTCCAACTCATTTACCATTCAACCATAATAAGGAACCGACTTTACATTCCCATGTGACACATTTGTCTGCAAGAGACATGAAATTTGATATCCTTTCCACGCTGACAGAACACAGAGGCCTTAAAGCAAAAGCACAGCAGCTGTTTGTGTGCAGGTGTGCTTCTGCAAAACATGGAAACAGATAGCTCTGTTAGCAATTTGTGGGTCACGGTTTGTTTTAATTTAAAAAATGTCTCTGATCAGTGAATTAACCCTCAATCAATGAAAATCTTGTGCTTCTGCAGTTATTTCATTAAAGTTAAAAAGATAAATGAAGGGAGCATTAGACTTGTTGCAGAGCAGGTTGAGAACCGTTTTGATTCCGCAGGTGGTGTTCAGTCGGCACTGCAGCCCATGTGACATCAAGGAGCTTCTGTGTTCCTCCTCCAACATACCCAGGTTGGTAGTTTTTTTCCTCCCTTTTTTGTTTTTGTACATCTATTAAGATTTATTCATATGCGATTACATCAGTCCCTATCTATGGCCATGGGAAGATTCTGCAAAGCAACCACTATTGTGCATTCACACTTAACCTGCATGTCATTAACCGTGCTAATGCAGACGAGGATAAGTGATGAGTGAACTCAGCTGCCCTTCAGTCGCATTACTTTTAATGCCAATGCAATGTTGGTATACTTGTCTAGAATATAAGGCTAATAAATGCACATATAAAGTTTAATATATAAGCCAAATTAAAGGGTGTAAAAAGTAAAAGGGTGCTATTTTTAAGAACTGCTGTCATAGCATAAATGCATGCTAAATTTCGATTTAACTTCAATGTCATATTGAACCTTCTCTTACCTCTCAGAAATAGTTGGAATGCACTTCATTTTCACTAGACTCAAACATTTTCATTGATAGTATATAAAGCATAAAAGAGAGTTATAAGAACGTACTGTCTTTCCTCTTCATATATTTTGTTTCTTTTACTCTCAATTCAGGAACACTGCTATCATGATGGTGGACCCAGAAGGGGCCTTGGTCTCCATTGATCCCACCATGCCCACCAACTCCCCAAAGTAACAAATGATGACGTTGGTTTTTGTAGTGATTATCACATTGTATGATTTCTGTCATCTTAGCTTTTTCAAACCTTCCCCTCATGTTACTGTTTTCCCCCAATAAATTTAATAAACTTAGGTCATGATTATTTAATGACATATCACTCTCACCTGAATAATAATTTAGAAGCTGTTTGAGATCTTTATGTACTAAATAATAAAAGCAAAACGTGATGTTTGAGGTGAAAACGGTCTGTCAAATGTAAATTTCTGCAGAGGCAATGTACAGAAAGTGTTCAGCTGATAAGTCATCATTTCTCCTCTGCTCTCACAGCTCTTTGTACAAAGTTGTCCCTCTGTCTACTGGTAATCTTGGAGGTAAATTGAGAGCAACAGTTTTATTTTTCTGTAGTCCACCGACACAAACAGATCATGTACAACAACAAATATAAAAGTGTAATTGCTGATGATAACCTGGATTTAATTATCTCTGCAGATAAGGAGGACATGTTTCAGAACGTGCTCTCCCAGGTGGCTGATCAGTTCAGCAGGTAACACCTCTGTTGTTTATGTTATGTTGTGTTATGTTATTGCTGAAGCCTGCCCGCCCTTCTACTCTCACACATACCTCACACACACATACCTGGCAGCACTGACTCTCAATGATAATACATGCTGCTACCCACAGAGGCACGTTAAATCAGGCAATACGATCTTTCACCATTTTGTCGGCCCCATTACAGTCTTATGTTGTCCTTAAATTGCCAGTGGCCCATATGAAATCTTTGTCATTCATTCCCACCCCCTTCCTAATCACACTTTCTGATCACAGAGCTTTTCGCATCAACGAATTGAAGACTGAGGTCACCAACAGGCTAGCAATGCTGGAGAAGAGAGTCGAACGTGAGTGGTACAATTTCCTGTACAATTTTTAAACATCCATAAAATAAGAAATTCAGCTAATGGAAAAAGATTCTGTAAGCCAGTGATTCCCAAAGTATGGTGTGGGATCCCTTGTGGTGGCCTGAAGTTATGACGGGGTGGCTTAACAAAAAAACAATCATTGATATTGCAAAACATGGACGTTTTTCACTGCTAGCAAAGCATGGACATTTTTGTGAGAGGACTTCCAGGTAAATGTAAGGCTAAAAACCAGTAGTAAAAGTTGGTGAACCACTGCCTTAGCTTTCTTGTTGTCCTCTAACAGTGGAGGGTTTGAAGGTGGTCGAGATCGAGAGGTGTAAAAATGAACTGAAGAAGCTTCGAGATGAGATGACTTCAAGAGGTGGTGGCAGGTGAATAAAAAAGTTATAGATATATAAGTGAAATGGTACAGGAAAACAAATCATTGATTTTGTTGATTGAATTTTCTTCTCTTTTAAATTCAGAGTAAACTGTCCATGCAAATACAACTTCTCAGACGACGGAAAGAAGGTCACTCCTAGACGAGATGTCCCCAATTACCCAAAGGTATGTCCACCAGGACTAATACCTTAATTACTGTTCGATAAAGTTAACTTCATTCATCTGTACAGAGTCTTTTGAAGTTCTGATGGCCTTCTTTATTGGCATTACAGTACACACTGTCTCAGGAGACTATCGAGGCACTCAAGAAGCCAACATTTGATGTCTGGCACTGGGAACATAACGAGGTTTGCTGATATTGCCTCTAAAAAACTCAATCAGCTGTTTCCATTCCATGTTAACCCAAGAGAGTCTACAGTTCTTGGCTCTTCTTTTGTGGCTGCAGATGCTGAGTTGTTTGGAGTACATGTACCATGACTTGGGACTGGTGAAGGAATTCAACATGAACCCCATTACGCTCAAACGCTGGCTGGTGAAGCATACTTTATTTGTACACTGCTTTGTTGGCTGAATCTACTTCACTTTGAAAAGTCACTCACTCAATGAAAATTCTTCTCTCTTTAGTTGGCAATTCAGGAAAACTACCGTATCAACCCTTTTCACAACTTCCGTCATTGTTTCTGCGTCAGTCAGATGATGTATGGGATGATCCACCTCTGCGACCTACAGGTACAGTGCAAGCTTTTTGATAAGGGTTCATGCATGCATGTCAAGTTCATTACACGAGGGAATGATCCTCCATGTTCACCACAGAAAACTGTCAGAAATCCACCCACAAAATGACACAGTCATACTTCTGTAGAATCAAATAATACATTTTTCACACTAATAGTCTTTCCGTTTGTATTACGGTAATTTACATTTATCATGTTTCCAGGAGAAGCTGACTCTCACAGATATGGGCATCCTAATGACAGCTGCGGTGTGTCATGACCTGGACCACCCTGGCTACAATAACACGTAAGACTCACTGTCCTTTCTGTAGAGGTGTTGAAAGAAAGGGTAATGCGGATGCCCATTGACCCCAGTCTGTTTTGACATCTTCTGCACAACACTGATGTCAGTGAACTGTGAAACTAGTTCAGCATGAAGAGAGTGTAGGTATGAAAACATTCAGATTATCACCATGTTTTTGTCAAAGGTTTCAGACAGGCGAGGATTGTCAGGTAAGCTTTATATGAATTAACTGTCCATCCATGCATTCACCTGTGTCATCCATCCATCAGTTACCAAATCAATGCCCGCACAGAGCTGGCAGTGCGCTACAACGACATATCCCCCCTGGAGAACCACCACTGTGCCGTGGCCTTCCAGATCCTCTCTCTGCCGGAGTGCAACATCTTTGCAAATGTGGATCCAGAGGCGTTTAAACAGATCCGACAGGTGAGATGAAAAGCTCTAGTATTTACATGTAACTTTGAAGACTATGTGGGTTATATCACATAAATTAAGTCACATTAATTAAATCTCAGCTGTTTTTTTTATATATATTTCCAGGCGATTATCACCCTCATTCTGGCCACAGACATGGCCAGACACGGGGAGATACTAGACTCCTTCAAGCACAAAGTGGACAACTTTGACTTCACCAATGAAGAGCATGTGACTTGTGTACGTATACATTATGGCTGATAAGATCAGCTGTTTACTGCCCTGCACATTCAAGATGTGTCCTCAACATTCCTTTATCTGTCGACTTTTCCAAACAGATTGTATTAATGTAATTGGAAAAGTAGATACAAGAATACACTAGATGTCCTGAAAAAAGGTTATCCACTTTAATGATAATAATGCTTCTTATCCTGGTTTTGTTTGGAGTACTGCATGCTCGCTTTGACAAGTGTGTGTATGATTGCAGCTGAAGATGGTTTTGATCAAGTGCTGCGATATTTCCAACGAAGTGAGGCCAACTGATGTCGCAGAGCCTTGGGTGGACTGCCTGCTGGAGGAGTACTTCATGCAGGTGACTAAAATAAAGACATTTCAGGTTGACTGATGAAGGACAGAGTACATTGTGAGAAGAATACAGCTGATTTTGTTACATTTTTCAGTATAACATGAAAGTATTCCACTTGTGTGCCTCCCAGAGTGACAGGGAGAAGTCGGAGGGTCTCCCCGTGGCTCCCTTCATGGACAGAGATAAAGTCACCAAACCCACAGCTCAGATCGGATTTATCAAGTTTGTTCTCATCCCAATGTTTGAGACTGTCATGAAGGTAAGATAATGTGTGTACAAGTGTTCCTCGATAAATACACAAACTGATAAACAAGTGGGCCTAGGGCCTAATGCTTTCACTGTGTTGTCCAACAGCTTTTCCCTCAAATAGAGGAGATCATGGTTCAACCTTTGAGAGACTCTCGTGACCACTACGAGGAGCTGAAACAGATCGATGACGCTATGACAGAGGTAGAACCTATTCTATCAATCTATCTATCTATCAATCTATCTATCTCTATCACTCTCTCTCTATCTATCTATCTCTATCACTCTCTCTCTCTCTCTCTCTATCTATCTATATCACTCTCTCTCTCTATCTATCTATCTATCTATCTCTATCACTCTCTCTCTCTATCAATCTATCTCTATCTCTCTCGCTTTCTCTCTCTCTCTCTCTCTCTATCTATCTATCTCTCTCTATCTATCTCTGTGTAATCCCCTGACACTCAGCAAAATTGAGCAATTAGTAGTAAATGTGTGCTTGTTTGGTAAGTAGCATAGCTAAAGTCACTACGAAATGAGTCAAACACACATCAAACACACATCAGTTCCCAGCTGACATCTCACATGTAGGATTGTTTTTGATGTAATACTGAAAAGCTGTAGTAAAAATGGTTTGGACATCAGTGTTAGTGTTAGTTAGAGACATTTTCTGAGTGAAACTACACATGTTCTTTTTATGGAAGAGATGAGAAGTATTATCATTTCTTGTTCAGGGGGCTAGCTACAGCTAGCTGCAACATGTTAGCTAAGCTTAGTATAGCAAAGACAGGAAACACCAGGTAACAGCTAGCACTTAATTATATCTGAAATATCTAATCTAGAAATTAAAACAAAAAACAAAAAAACAATTTCTGTGTTAAATGACCAGTGTGTGAAAGTCAGAGGGCCATACTTGCCTAAAGGGATCATGATACTAATAAATACACATGTTTTTATAAGTGTAGAATCACCTGAAAGTAAAGTAACCTTAGAACCTTAGAACTAACTTTCTATCATAAACACAGTGACAGTATGACCTTTTCCACTCAGTCTGCCATGTTGAACCGCCATGTTTCTACAGAAGCCATGAATGGACAATCCAGCTAGCTAAGCTGTTTTAGCATGTGTGTATGTAGCAGCTTCATCAGCATAAATTTTCAGGTTTATCTTTTTAACTCTGCTGGTAGATCATTGATGTATTGATTAAACAGTAAGGGGCCTAATACAGAACCTTACATCTATTGTCACATCACGTGGCTAGTCAATGGACCGTTATCTTTTACACATTGCTCCCATATGACGCTAGAGTTAAAGATGGCTAATTAAATCTGTAGAAAGTAATCAATGCTTATAATCATAACATTGTGACCAGATTCTTTCTTTGGGGTTTTAGTGATTTATCAAACTATTAATCTTTGCTTTTTCTTAAGGCTTCTATCATGCAGTAAAATGATATGAGCTCAGGGTGTATTATGTCCCAACATCCCAAATAAAATTTGGTTTGAAAAATGGTAATAAAGCAGGTTTACTGCTGTAAGGAGGAATTATGTAAACCACAAATCAAATCAATCTACTAAGTTCAAGCTATTTAACTGGGCCGGGCATAAAACAAACAGAACAATCAGTGATGCACCTTGTTTTTAGCTGGGTGGGGTCACACTTGCATCAAACCACTTGCTAACATAAAGGTGTGTCTTTTGTTCAATGAGGCACAGAAGAAAAAAACTGAAAATATGTCATTAGGCGGGAAGAAGAAGTAAACTCTGCAGTGAGTGAGTCCAGTGGTATATGTGTAAGTAAAAGACACTGACTCCTTGGTTGTGCTTAAGTGTTAGTTTAATGAGTGCACTCTGTCTCTGCCTCTCTCCTGCCTCCTCACAGCAACGCTGCTCTTTACTGTAGCCAGATCTTTATGAATGAGCAGCACTTATATCACTTTGGATTCCCCACTAAAATAAACAAAATAAACAAGACATTTAAATTGTTTTACCTGAGCCTAATATAAATAAGGATTAAACTAATAACATAGGCACATTTTTTGAGTCTGTATAAATAACAGAAATGTTATGATGGCGGAAACTAAAGTGCTGAAATTGCTGCTCATTTTTTTCCCTCTGATACAACATGTATCCTTTTTTTTAAGTGACAACATACTAAACCCTCTTTTCTGTCATGTTATCTTGAACTTTTCCACGGATATGGACTGAAGTTGTCTCTGGACTCTGAGTAAGTTTTGACTTTCCACAAACAGGAAGGCCATTTCTCACTCATAGCTCTGAAGAGACAGCTTCATTCCAACAGTCTTTGTTTGTCGTTGGTGATTACCACCCTGTCTTTGGCGGTCGGGCATGGTTTGTGCTTATCTAGGCACAGCTCTCGGTTAATGAGTTGATGTGTAAACCTAGTTTTTAGTTTTTGCTTTCCTCCTCAACATGCTGCTGTGTCTCTCCGCCTCATCAAAGCCTTTATTTCCTCTGCAGGGGTCTTCTTTCGTGTTCAAATTAAGGGCAGACTTTAAAAAACCTGACTGAGGCTTCAGTGAAGACGACCTGCGCCACTCCCAGACGACAGATGGATCAGCCGGGAGAGAAACGAGACTTCATGGCTACATACTGAACTAAACTTAGGCGTCAATATGGCGTATCTTGAACTTTGACTTAGACTTTTTGCACTGGATGTAACAGAGAGGGACCCTGCGACCTCTCTGCATATTTAAGGTGTTTATGTTGTTCTCTCTACTTTTCTCTTTTCATAGTGACTCAAGGGTGTGAAGGGCCAGTTTTTTCCAAAAATACAAAAAAAAAATTACAGGTTGATTACCATGCATTTTGAAAGTATAAAATGGCAGCAGATAAAGCCTCATGTAGCAAATGTTTAGTAAAACAGTAAAACATTTCTGCAAACATAACCATTTGTTTCTTCCCAATTCATTAGAAAAACTGAAATGCACCAAAGTGGGATGTTTTCACCTCAATGTAGCAATATATGTTTGACTGATATGATGCACTGAGTGTTTTCCGTATAATTTGCACCTCATTTTCTTATTTGTTCACACACAAAAAGCAGTTCAATAAAACAGCATAAGTCTCTGTGTGTTCTTTAACCTCCATTTATAATAAAGCCACGCAGTAGAGCGTTTTACCCAAAGTCTGACCGAGTTGAAGATGTTGAAAGGTTTGTTAGATTACTAAAAAAAAAAAATTGCAATAACAACGAGTGAAGCAGGATGTATTTGATGCTGAAGAATATCAAGTGGAAAAACTCCTGCTGACTGTGTCCTTATAATACCAAAATACAGAAATGATTACGCAACTACTGGATATAAACTGACCTCTCGTGTGCTTTGAATGCCTGTACGTGACATGTGTTATATACTGTAGATAAACATTTAATTTGATTTCCCCCCCCGGATAATAAAATTTGCACAAAACTTTTTTTGTAGAGCTTTTAATTGTGTTACACAATCTTCACCTGTTCGCTCATTTGTCATGTAGATTGATCTGCTGCAACACAGGATTAGAAGCTATTCTGATTTTACAATTACAGGAATTTAAAGATGTTCTTAAATGATCAGAAGAATCAGTAATATTGTGAAACTAAGAGCCAAAAAAATGTAGTACAAAACTTACACTTGAACTCTGATAATGTGTTATTAGACTGAAACAGACTGCAGTAAGTGCCTTTTTAGTTCCCTGTGGTCGTGTATACTGGTTATTCTATATAGCTACTAATTCATCATATAGCTATTATGAAGTCAAGAATGTAAACACAGACATACTCACATTAGTTCAATCTTAGTTCAAGATTTTTTTTACTTTAATGTTTTTTGTACATCTTGTTTTACTTGTCACAAAACATTGCGTAACATTTTGTACATGTACGGTTAGACTTTTGAGTGTCCTACATTGATACATATTTTTTAAGCCAAGGATGTGTTTGTATGCACATAACATCTCAACACATTCTCTTTCATTTTCCATAATAAGTCTGCATGAACTTCATATCCCTAATTGTTGCGCATTCCTGCTACCCCATGTGACCATCATCCCGATTCAGAAGAATTTTATTGCCATATTTTAAACTCGGGGGCAAGTATACAGTCGACATGTGTTGAAATATGACTTTTTATCCTGTTGTGTACCACCCAAAGGTGCCACTTATTTCAGCCTGTGTCACGCCCACCTCCTCAGTCTCTAAATACACCTTCCCTTTCAGATCTGGGTGGTTTTCCTCCAGCTACTCCACAGTGTTGTGTTTCTTTTGGCAATATGTTGGCAATATGTTGCCTCACCTGTTGGCCTCATCTCACACACCCAAAAACCACCTGCACAGCTCTAATGAAATCCCTTAATAACAACAAGAAACACCTAGTATGAATCACCTGATGCTCTCCTGATTCTGCCTTTTTAGTTTAGGTTTGTTTGTGCATAACAAAATCAATGAGGAGAACTATAAACTTGATTGTTACTCCTTGGATTTTGTGCTTAACTTGCTTCTTCTGAACAAATCTGATTTTTTGTGTGTACATGACTATAATCCTACATGAACGTTAATGACCTCAAAGCAATACAAAAAGAACCCTGTAGAGCACAGATTGTGGATGAGATATGAGAAAGTGAGCAAACATATTGGAGCGTTTGAACTACTATAATTACCCAACACAATGTCCTCATGGCATGACAGTGTATTGCCAATGACTCGTAGAAACGCTCTGATTAAACAACACGCTGTCTTATCATAAAGGGATTCTGCACAGCACTCAAAGATTCAATCAGTGCAAGACACAAATAAAAGGAGTGACAAGTTGAAACAATGTACACCACTTTTATTAAAACTCCCTCTCTCTCTCTCCCTCTCTCTCTGTCTCTGTCTCTGCTAGTCTTGTTGTTAAGTCCCTCCAACCCTCAGACTGTCTTTACCTTTTCAGCATCTACATCAAAAGATTCAAACGCTTTTATGGTTTATGGTTAGAGTAACTGATATCCATTAGTCATTGTTGTGTGAAAGTGAATACTGTATCTTTCACAAAAGCACCCCGATGGTTGTTAAAACAGCGTTTCATTTTTCTTTCACCAGCTTTGCATGATATTAGACCTCAGCATGCAAAAGAAGGTGTGGCACGTTTGAGGTGACATTTGAAAAGGGGTTTTCTACATGATGCACACAAAAACAAAGCCACGATAGCAGTCATATTATTTCAACATTGCAATGGCGTAAGTTTAAAGGTAGGTAATCCACAACACAATAACTTTTTTAAACAGCCACCAAAGTGGCAAGGCACGTTTATAGATCACTGTTCATGCATAGAGCGATTCAAAGTGCTTTACAGCGTTAAAACAAAACATTTATAACATGTTTTTGATACTATATAAAACATAACTTTGAAACTTTGGGACTTGGAGCATTCAGAACATGTTATGTCATTATGTATGTGATTACTTGCCTCTAGAATAATGAAGTTTTGTTCATTAGATCAAATTCATCATTTTATTTTATCAATTGTATCTAATGAACAAAACCCTGGTTATATATTTTGATGATTTTCCTTCATTATCACCTTTTGTTGCTATAAAATTGACTGTTTTCTAACGTTACACATTCATTTTTTACAATAGTTTCATCAGCCTGAAGGAGAAATAATGACTGAGCAATGCCAATACCAAACCATTTGCACTAAAGTGTTAGTGAGTCACTGATTTGGTTTTGCATTACCATCATGTTGGAAAAATCACAAGAACAAAAAAGAGAAGGGAGTAGAGTTTGAGATATCCTGACTGTGAGTTCGACTTTTAACTGTCAGTCAAGTTTTTTACACAAGTAGAGATTTGTTCAGACTTTGGGAAGCTTCTTCTGGACGCATAGGATTGATAATTCTACTGTTAGAACAAGAGGACTGGTACTCCTTGGGGAGAGGAGCCTCAATTTCTTTGACTATAATATGACATACTCTTTTTCATATCATTTGAACACTATTAATGTATTTATTTTATTTAACATATTTAGACCTGGTCAACGTTTGGACAGTCCTTAGATCAATTTAGGTAATATTCTACTTTTCCACTTGGTGATAACAACGTTAGAAATGTATAAATCCAACTCAAAATGGCTTTAATTGTTCTTTTTTTGTTATACTCACTTCATATATTTATGGTTTTGTTAATCTAGTTTCAGTACATGGCCTCAGGTTGAATTCAGAGTTGAGTTTTGTTGGTTTGATTTACAGTATTATTAATACTTGCGATCCTTTACAAATCCCTGCACCATTATTAGTGGCTGTCAAAAGTAATGATCTGAGCGGGTCCCACCCACAGCTTTAACAGCACAGGTGGTCTAACAAACCCGAGTCTGAGCCAAGGGGAAAGTTGAAAACACTAGGAGAAACGGAGAGGTAATTTGATCCCACTTTAGTCTTTCTATCTAGTTTGATTGCAGCTTATCAGATGAAAAGCTGTGAGAAAAAAAGTTAAAGGAATGTTGATCAGATGTGATAAAATATTCAGCTTGCAAAGCAGCACGGAGAAGGGAGGGGAAAAGCATCCACTGTCTGTTGTGTCTGCAATGCTATTGATCTGTAAATGTGAACCTGTTTTGACTTGAGGATTGTAAAGGCAAACATTCGGAGTTTACGGGAATTCTGTTGAAAAAGGAAATATGTGTAGTTTGTGTTCATTTTTATGGCCAAAATGTTCTCACTACATACTGTTAAGAAGGTGTGTGTGCGTGTGCGTGTGCGTGCGTGCGCGCGTGTGTGTGTGTGTGCATGCGTGTGTGACTGTATGCTGTCAACACGTTTTCCAAAATGGAAGTCTTGCAGCAGGAAGCCTAGGATGATCCATGGCCTATAGCTTCATGGGGATCTGGCTAAAATATGAAACACATGGCATACAATAAGGTCTGTCTGTATGACTTTGTAGCTCTTTTATGGCCTCACTGGCTATCAATCTGTTCTTCATTATGTACTTCCAGCTTGTCTGCCAGTTTGAATCAGATGTGTCTGTTCTATGATTCTCAAAGTCGATATAATAAACAAAGAAAACTTTCCATGTGTCTTTGGTCTGACCAAAGATTAGACTGCAGCGTTAGTCAGGGACATGATTCAGCCAAACAAGCTTTTCTCTGCTGACAAGACAACAGCAAAAAAAAAAAAAAGAAACAAAAAGAATGAGACCTGTTTCATGTGAGCAAACACGCAGGCAGACAAAGCCACGCTTGTGGGAGAGGCGGTTAAATCATCCTGGATGTCCCCTTCCCCTGACTCCCACATTCAAGAATGCCTGTGCTTGTTTGATGACTGGACTGTGACGACGCAACCTAGATTAACTCAAGACAGTTACATCCCTGACAAGAATGGCGAGAGGTCAAAAGTCAGAGGAGAGAGTTAACCCGAAATTCTGCTCCTGCATTTTTGTGTGGGAGTGTTTTGCAGTCGAGGGGACAAAGAGAGGTGTCAGTGTAAATCTGGGCACCAAAACAAAAATGTTTTCTTTTTCTTTTTCTGTTTCTTTCTTGCTTAAACATCACAAGTCGACAATAGCAGTCACTCTCCATATTATCTTTCCAGACAGTGCTTTTTATTTATTTTTTTGGCTTGATTTTAAGAGACACTAAATCCCCCAAAACAGCCGGTTGATTTAGCAGCTTCACGTTTTAACAAGGTATGAAGACCTCACACACTCAGCCACGGGGCCAAGAGACACCTGTACTACATAGTGAGAACACAGCTCTTAAACTTAATGTTTCCATGAAGAGCTAAAAGCTGAATATGACTCATTAAGGTGAGAAATAGAAGACTTCTCACACTATTAAGAATGTGTTAACTCATAGTCATAATGTTTTAAGTGTAAAACACTTGAAAGAATAATAGTTCTGAGTTTCTGATAGACTTGTGGTGCTTTCACACTTGCACAAAACTCTTGAAAACGTCCTGAAATTTTCTCAGTGAGCTGCATGTGTTAACCCAAACAGAACAATCGAGTGTGAGAACAAAGTGTCTAAAATCTTCCAGAAAAAAAGTTTAGTGTCCTACAAACACGTCCATAGGAACAAGTGATCCTCTTCATTCAAATATGGGTACTGTCTACATCAAAAAAAGGAATTGTGGCAAGATTTTTTTTATATATAATGATTCTAATAATGGAAAAGATAACTCATTGTTTTGTTAGTTGTTATTTAGATGTTTTTTCGTTGGTTTCAAACAGACTTTTTTTAAGTACCAGGTAGTTAAATGCCAGTTGCCACTTTTTTCTGCAATCTACAGTGCTTAGAATGATCAAACCCTCCATTTAATTTGTCTGAAAACATTTCTCTATAGATTATATTCTGTTTCGAAGTTGATTGCTTTCTCTTCCCTGCCTTCATGTGACATGAGTTTATTCAGTGATGATGATCATCCTTCATTATATCACGCACCAATCTTAATCAGTACAGTGTGTTCTCTTTTAGGTCACTGCAGGGTTGAACTATCAAAGGAGACATTGGCTTAAGTAAATATTGAAAGATCTGATTTCCGAAGAGCTGTGCACATAGAGGCTATCGCAGCTCGAGTATCCATTTCCTGAATACCAGCATTGTTTAAGTCAGTTTCCTTAGTTTTCTTTTCTGCCTCATGCAGGCTTGACCCCCTATATGTTACTGCTGATCTTATGGTGCATGATGTCAGAGAATGGCTTCACATCTGCCTGCATGCTCTCTCTGTGTGTGTGCGTGCGTGCGCGTGTTTGTGTGTGTTTAACCTGAACCTGAGTGACTTTGGTCAGAATTTATTTTTTCTTTTGTACTAGTTGCAAAGGGGAATTATCCACTGAAATCAAAATAAACATAAAATATCTAGCAAACAGGTCTACATTTGGTGATTTCTGCAGATAATCTATATCTATATTTGCATGCTTGATTGTATTTCGAAAGAGAACAGATTGAAGCTCAATGGTCGAAAGCAAATATGAGACACGTGCAAACAACAAAAACCATTGCATCGAAAGATGTTTGTTTTCCACAAGCTGTCATTGCTGTTGTGAAACTTTTTTTGGGCCCGTTTTACTCTGACTTGACATTTCTAAACCCAGTTAACTGCAGACTTTTATTGCAGGCACACTCCCTGTGGTTATTTCTTCACACGTTTAACATTTTGCACGTGTTAAAACAGGAGCAATTATCCTATGTTGACTACTCACAGGGTTACAGTCTCTGTCAGTATAAAACTGAGCACACATAAAAAAGCTGTCTCTTTCCCCCTCATAGTTTTAACAGCCTTCCAAAAACAGACATTTTACTGGTTTGACGTTTAAGGGAGAAGTAGTTAACTTAAGAGTTCCCCAAGTCAAAAAGAGCTTCAGAGGACTAGAAATGTTTTACATAAGTACACACATGTAGTGCCAATGCGCTAGGATTTGTGTATTTGTTTATCTGCTATTTTTTGTTCTGCACACATCTCTTCAGTATCGAGAGAGAAGCAGTGAGCTCGCCCTGGCAGCTGACAGTTTTAAACGCTAATCCCAGCGTATGAAAGAGGCCTGACAGCTCTCTGAGGGAGAGGCCCGCATCAGTTTGTTTACAGCGTGATAATCTGGAGCAGGCATCTTGATTGTGTGCTGGCAGAACATCAGCGTGCCGTGACTACCGATCCGCACGGCAATTACACTGGCCTCTTATCTATGTGAATAGCAGCTCTAATGACAGATGGACATACAGAGCATGGTTTTTTAAAAAAAGGCCAACAACAGAAAGTATCTTCTCTCAGTAATCTCAGGCTGGGTGAGAGCATGGGGCTGGGGTAGGATTTTCTTTCAGTAATGCTAATCACAGCTTTACACACGGCTTTGGTGAGCTTTACATGTAGGGGTGAAAACTGCAAATTTATGAATGTTCCTAAATTTTCACTGGTTCCTTTAAGTCCTGAGAAATCTTAGGGTGAAACACAAATCTGGAAGTAAACTTTTACTCAACTCTAGGTAATGTTTGTGTCCACTTGGGGGCAGGAGAAACAGCGCTGACATATTTTCACCTCTTTCGTTGATATGGAAAAACTTAAAAGCATATTTAAAAAAAAAAGAAATGTGTGTCAGAATTTGTGTTTCTGGCCACTTGACAAATATGAGTCCAAAGCTGACTTTCCATTTAAATGTTTTGGTTTCCTCCCTCCACAGCAGGGATTATCGGGCTCTTAATCTGCTAAATGCTTCACCATGTTCCCCAGCTAGCTGCTTACTCTGTTTGCCTTTTGATGCAGGCCAGGTAGTGGGCAGTTGGTTTTTTAGAGCTTTCTTATCTGAACACAGATGAATGGCCATAACAAACAGTTAGCAGTCAGTGTAATCTATAGAAAAGAAGTGTTATTCTTGTTTAGAGCACATTTTGCAAATAAAGTGATGCTGGCTCAGTATGTGTGTTGGATGTCACCCTCAATGGACAATAGTGAGGTCTCTCAGGGCTGAAAATATCGCCCCTAAATAGTTAAGATTTATGCAGCATTCAGTAATGTTTCAGAGGATACAGCTTGAATTCCCAATATACAGTCTGTCCATCTACTTGTACCAGTCCAGTATTAAGTGACACATAGACTTCATGTAAGGAAACAAGATATACAAGTCAAGACGTATACATTCTGATCCCAGATTTTCCTTTCTTCTCATTTTGGAGTAATTCACTTTAAGTAATTCATTTTACGAAAGCTCCATTTAGTGCTAAGTAACCCTAACCCCCCTACTAATTTCTTACATAACCAGAACTATACCGTGTATGTACGGTATGGGGCCCTGTGACTAGGGAATACAACACAATTGTGCAATACATGAAAAAATGTAACCAAAGTGAGAGCTATATTCTGCTAGACAACAGCACACATATTGAAACCACAGCTTTTCTCTGTGTTTCAGTATATTTGCTAAGTAAAGTGTGATAAAGAAGGTTTAATTGCATCTGAAACTGTACTTGGGATTTACTTCACCAGCAACCTTATTAAAATCCCCCCCCCCCCCACAGAGAATTAGCCGTAATTTCTGCTTGAATCTCAGCAGGCAGAGAGTTTGATTAATTAAATACAGAGAAGATATTCCCTGTATCCTGACCTGAACAGATGTTTCCTGAGTCATGCGCTCCCTCAGAACCAGGACTTTTAATCAACACCATATGATGAATGGAGAGTATCATCTACCTTGACGCCCAACATTTCAGGAAACTTTGGCTTTAACCTGAATGTGTACACATGGGATAATTAACATAGATGATGCTATTTGTGCAGGAGTTTTCCTGAAAGAAAAAGAAAAGTGTAACACTTTACAATAAGGTAGACACATTTTGCATAGTTAGAGGAAAACTAGATGGAAACTAACCACTAGGTAACAATTAGGTAACCACTAAGTAACCACTAAGTAATGGGTAGATAGTGAGTACGTCCTCATCACATGTTCTAGAGTAGCTAATGATTAGTTAGTGGGGAAACGAATGGGGAACTAACTACTAGGTAACCACTAAATAATCACTAAGTATCTACTCGGTAACCATTAGGTAACCACTAAGTAACCACTAAGTAATAGGTAGATAATGAGTACTTCTTCATCACATATTCTGTAGTAGCTAATGATTAGGTCATGGGAAACAAATGGGGAAATAACTACTAGGTAACCATTAGGTAACAGGTTATTTAAGTGTTCTGACTTCTTCATGTTGAGAGACATTTATGTTCAGAGACTTTTATTTTGAAATATTACTTTGAAAGGGCATTTTACTTCCTCTTCCTGTTTTACCACATGTTGCTGGTGTATCCTCATCCAGGTACAGTAATTTTTTATGTTATTATACTGTTAATGAAAACAAAATACTTTGTAGAATAATTATGTGGTTGCTTAGTGGTTACCTAGTGGTTACTCAGGGGTTACCAAGTGGTTACTTAGTGGTTATTTAGTGGTTACCTAGTGGTTACTTAGTGGGTATTTAGTGGTTACCTAATGGCTACTTAGTGGTTATTTAGTGGTTACCTAGTGGTTACTTAGTGGGTATTTAGTGGTTACCTAGTGGCTACTTAGTGGTTATTTAGTGGTTACCTAGTGGTTACCTAGTGGTTACTTATTGGTTAATTAGTGGTTACCTAGTGGTTACTTAGTGGTTACTCATTGGTTAAATTGGGATTACTTAGTGGTTACTAAGTGGTTACTTAGTGGTTACCTAGTGGTTACTTAGTGGTTACTCAGGGGTTACCTAGTGGTTACTTAGTGATTATTTAGTGGTTACCTAGTGGCTACTTAGTGGTTATTTAGCGGTTACCTAGTGGTTACTTAGTGGTTACCTAGTGGTTACTTAGTGGTTACCTAGTGGTTACTTAGTGGTTACTCAGTGGTTCAATTGTGGTTACTTAGTGGTTACTCAGTGGTTACTTAGTGGTTACCTAGTGGCTACTTAGTGGTTACCTAATGGTTACTATGTGGTTACTTAGTGGTTACCTAGTGGCTACTTAGTGGTTACTCAGGGGTTACCTAGTGGTTACTTAGTGATTATTTAGTGGTTACCTAGTGGTTACTCAGTGGTTAAATTGTGGTTACTTAGTGGTTACTAAGTGGTTACTTAGTGGTTACCTAGTGGCTACTTAGTGGTTACCTAATGGTTACTTAGTGGTTACTTAGTGACTACTAAGTTATTACTTAGTGGTTGCCTAGTGGTTACTTAGGGGTTACTTAGTGGTTACCTAGTGGTTCCCTAGTGATAACTTAATGGTTACTTAGTGGTTACATATTACTTACTGGTTACTTAGGGGTTACTTAGTGGTTACCTAGTGGTTCCCTAGTGATAACTTAATGGTTACTTAGTGGTTACATATTACTTACTGGTTACTTAGTGGTAACTTAGTGGCTACTTAGTTATTATTTAGTGGTTACCTAGTGGTTACTTAGTTATTACTTAGTGTTACCTAGTGGTTACTTAGTTATTAATTGGTGGTTACTTAGTGGTTACCTAGTGGTAACTTAATGGTTAATTAGTGGTTTAATTGTGGTTACTAAGTGGTTACTTAGTGGTTACCTACTGGTTACTTAGTGGTTACCTAGTGGTTACTTAGTGGTTAAATTGTGGTTACTAAGTGGTTACTTAGTGGCTACTAAGTGGTTACCTAATGGTTAACAAGTAGCTACTTAGTGGTTACTTAATTAACTAGTAGTTAGTTTCCCATTTGTTTCCCACTAACTATGCAAAATATGTGTACCATATTGTAAAGTGTTAGCTCCATCTCAGCTGTTAGATCACAAGAGCCTGGACCTACTGTAATGGAGGAAAGACAAATGATACGTTCCTACGCATGTGTTTAAAGTAGGATTGTCTTTCAACTCATGCTGGGACGCTGCCAGGAAAGATTCCCACTGTGGAGTTTAATGCTCCGAGCTATAAGCCCAAACCTGTTTATTTATTTTTACTGTTCAAAAGAACCTTTTCCCACTTCTGTATCTCTTTCTTTTACCCCCTCTCTCTGTGTCATTAACTTTATGGGAATTTCCAAGGAATTCTTTTGTAATGTAAGTAATTGTGTCGATGGGGAACCGTTTGTGTGTGTGTGTGTGTGTGTGTGTGTGTGTGTGTGTGTGTGTGTGTGTGTGTGTGTGGTGGTGGTGGGGGGGGGGGGGGGGGGGGGGGGGGGGCAGGGGTTAAACGAACCTTGCTCTGTTATTTCACCATGTTTTTCCTTTGAACTGTGCCCCTGCTAGTGATGACATGAGAACATCTGGATGCCACTCAGGCAGTGAGTAATACTAAATAATTTGAAAATAGCATTCAAACATTTGTGTTTACTTGAGATTATGTAACCAAGATCATCACACGGAGAAACAAGTTCCTTGCAAAATCTCTGCTTTTCACTTTAGTCCTCGGTATAAAGGGTCAACAACACAATTGACTTTTTTTTATCCCAAGATGCTTGAACAGGACCTGACATGTGTCCAGTCTACAGTGGTAGATGAATGATTTAGAGCTATTATTATAGCAAAAGCAGAACATTACAAAAATGTAAATATAACACTAACAAAAGTAGGTCAAAACAAGTTAGTAGTTCACATTATGTAAACAGGTGTTGGGGACTAAATCTTTTTGAAGTCTCTTCTTCAGCATTGTGGAGCCAGTCGTCACATTTTTTAACAAGATGGTGGATACACATTGCTCTACCTCAATCCATACTGTTTGATCACCATAGACCAAATTCACACGCCTTGTCCATTTTCCAGGGCATGAAGGTAAAATGGTGTTATTGTGTCCAACTTCTTAGTTCCAGGTTGTAAGTCATTAAAAAAGTTATGTTTCTGACAAATTGTTGTAATTTTACCGTTTCCTGATTGATAAGCAGCCACAAAGTCAATGGATTCTGAAATCTGGAGAGATGTCAGGCCATATTTAATGCTCGAATATTTGATAACCCACTAGATAAGACCAGAATGTCTTGTTAGCCATTTTCTCAGAGACTGCAGATACTTCCTAACCTGAGCATGACGTCAATGGAGAAAGCGATGTGTGACTATTGTCTATTGGAGCAACTTGTTAAAAATGCACGTTCCGGAAAAATATCCTGCTTATATTTAATTTAACTCTAACAAGCTGTATTGAAGACATTTTGAAAATTGCCCATGAATCAGAAACTCAGTAGGAAAATGTTTACCGAGGTCATGAGGTTATTTTTCTCATCTGTATTACTGATTCATTAATTATCTGATTTTCTTGTAAGCAACAAGTGGAGTCTCCACCTGGTGGCCATTCAGAGAATGCAGGTTTAGGCACTCCCTACTGCTATGACAAAAGTAATGTTGCACTGGTTGGCTGTTGCTATGAATGGCATTCATGTGTGCTACTATCTAAAACAACCCTTGGAAATGAATTGAGAATACCAAAATAAAAGCACAATAACCTCCAAAATATTACTTAGGCTAACAAATGCTTTTGGTTTCAGTCCACCACTGCCAGTCTCCAATTTTCTTCTGTCATTTCAGTGAAGTACATTTTTTTTTGTAATTTAATTATGTGTGAGTATTCCTTTTTGCTATTTTTGATTGACTTCCATCCTTATTACTATGATTTTTGTATTTGTATAATATGTTTCAGTTCTTAAGTATGCAGGCTTTTTCTGTACGTAAACTTCTGTTGCCTCTATAGTATCTTCTGGTTCCTATTCTCCTCACTATCATCCAACTATTCTCTTCCCTTGCTCTCTTTTCCTCCAGGAGAGCCTGTGCTCCAAAGGGTTACTGTGGCCCCAGAGCCCCACATGTGTAAGGGGATATCTCCTCTCCACGCTCAGCCTACAGCAGGGAGCTAACCCAGAGACGCTGCCCCACCAGAGCAGTTAGAGGGAAGAAAAGACGGGGAGCGAAGATATGAATATATCATCAGAGGACTGGAAAGCTGCTTGACTCTGGCTCCTAAAATTCATGTGTAAATACTGCACACGTTCTCAAAAAGCATACACACATTACACACACAAACACTCCTGGCATATGTCTGGAAGAGGGATCAACTCGATCAACCACAGTGCTTGGCTCTTCCCCACTTTCTGTCCTCATTCTGCAGCCCTACAGCGGTGAAACATCGCCAGTTTGTTAGTTTTGGAGGCTTTGTGATCACTTCTGACTACTTTGTTCAAGCAAACCATTATGGGCAAAAATATTACATCTCTTCAGAGAGTATTAGTAGTATTAAAGCTAGGCAGCATGTGATGGCGATCAGCCCACAATGCAAATATTGTTTTTCTGTATCTGGAGTTTTCAATCCCTTCTATGAAAGCAACATGTTCCTGTTTGGAAATATCCTCTTAATCCAACACTGCTTTTTATTAAAACAAGACAAACCTGATGGTGAGATACAGAGGAGTCCGGTTATTTGTTCTGTTCAGTAGCAGAAAATTGCTGTTTTGGTGAAAAGCTCAATCTGGGTGGCACAAATCCCATGCAAATGTAACAGTTTTAAGCCAACCTTGTGCAAGTCCTCACACATGCACACACATAAACACACACATGACTGGAATGCAGCATGAGCTGAACGCCTCACAAATAAGCATGATTTTGACTCATGAAAGGATTCAAATACTTCACATTTCTAACAGTAAAAGTTGAAGTGCACATGTTGAGTTGACTTTTTTAACAACATTTATCTTGGTGGTATGACCTAAAAATGTGTGCCAAATGTTATGCTGCTTTAAATACATACTTTGACTTTTTAATGATTATCAGTAGGCCTTACTTTTTATTCATCTGTAATCATTGATCATATTGATTGCTTTAAAAAACTCCAATGGAACATGTTCAAAAATGAAACCGATATAAAGAAATATAACTCTACTATCTACAGTGTCATATCATTGTTTTTGTTTGGAGTCAGTGCATCACTCTTTCAGATTACAAGTGTTTCGATAAGGAGCCTTCTGCAGCTGTGTCGTTCGAGTGAAAAGCAAACACATGCAGGAGGCAGACCTGGCAAGACCTGGTTGTCTTTTTCACAAGGTTTGCCAGAAAGAGCGTAAACACTTTCCATGCATTTCTGAAGGAACATTTATGTCAATTAAGTTAATGAAAGCATTGTAACATTAGGATTAAGCCAGTACAAAATGACATCAAGTGAAAGATGATGAAATATGTTGCTAATATGTCGCCAATATACCTTTATGACGCATGGCCTAATAAAAGGTGTCAAAATATTGTCTTTTGCTTCAAAATACAGATTTCCCCCCTCTCTTGCTCACTGGCTTATAAAAGACCAGTGATTTGAGGTATAGTGGCATTGCTAACCATAGACTGCTCTTTGTGTCAGGTATCACTGCAGAACAGCACAATAGCTAGTTAATCATAAACACCCTCTGTACACTGTAGCTTGTGTCTTTCTTTACTGTCTGACTGAGTCACAGCGGGCAAACTCGTGGAGCTACTGCACTTTGGACTGCTGTGTGTGTGTGTGTGTGTGTGTGTGTGTGTGTGTGTGTGTGTGTGTGTGTCAGTGCCAGTGCAACAATTGAGCACATGATTTTGAACTAAGCCTCTAAATTGTTGTTGCTTAAAATTGTAGGAATGAAGCAAGGAGTAAGCTTTACATGTTTGCAAACAGTGTGGAAGGTCTTATATCAGGTGGAGTTTGGAGAATCCCATCTCATCTCACCACCAGCTTCAGGCTGCAGCTCTTTAAGCGCTCTAACTAAGATGTAGCCTCAGAGTACTTGAGGACTAAACTCCATCACAAAGGGGGGGGTGTTTGCCTGACCTCCATTCCTCCAGTCTATCAGGGTGCAGCAGGACCCAGTTTGGTTTGCCAGACCCCACAAAACAATGTTTACTCTGCTTTACAGCCCCTCTGTTTGTTTTCCCCTTCACTGGAGCGACCACCTCTCAGTCTCAGCAGCACTCAAGAAGTCCTGCCACATTTGGGGTCACTTGTAGCCCACCCACCCAGAATGCAGTGCGTCAGCTTGCAGAGATAACAACACAACTCCTTAGGTGGTTTACTGCAGGGATGTTGCCCTCCCTCTTGAAACACACACACACACACACACACACACACACACACACACACACACACACACACACACACACACACACACACACAAAGTGATAATTTACCATTTAATGTGGCGCACAGATCTTCCCTCTGATTGGCAGCTTTTGTCTTTCCAAAGTTTGTCAGGCTGTCTATCATGGACATCATAAAACTAAATAACTGATGCCAGGAGAATAAAGAAGCTATTGTGTTCTTGTTCTTTGAGTTGGAACCTGTTCATCAACTGTATGCTGTCATCAAAGGTAACAATTAACTGACAGATTTATTTCAGAAGGTAGCACACCTGTATTCATAAGAAAAAATGTGACAGAGAGCTTAAATGCCGTAGATTAACAACTTTAAAACCAAAAGCTTTTGAGTGAAACTTTTGGATTTTCTTCTCAGAACTGGTTATAAGTCAATAAGAGTAACAAACGACAAATGCAGGGGAAAATAGACAATCTTTGTTTTGCTCATTTGGCTTTAGGGTAGACATGCTGCGCTGATTTTCACACTTTAAGTCTACATTTCACAGACTCAGCTAAACAAACAAGCAATAAAAAAAGGATTTATGTGCAAATGACCTTAGAAGATTACATTTCACAGCCCAACACCTAATTTATATTAACTGGATTTAAATTTTTATTTTCGATTTAAAAAGGGTTGTAAACTTAGGAAAATATCATCAGTAAGATTCTTTTTTCTTCCTCCAGGCCTACTACTTTTTCTATTACAACCAGCTGCAGGTTACAGTTTGCACACCAGCCTTTTATTTATCCTTACATGCTACGAACAACTCACCTAAAACTATCATTTGCAAATCCCCACAACACCTTAGTCATAATTGTTGTGGGGTATTATTAGTTCAGGCAGCTTGCTGGAGTGCAGGAGAATCACATGAGGCCTTTAAAGGGGGATGGGCAGGCTTTTCCAGAGGGTGGTATGGCTTTAAGAGTTTACTACCATCTCTGCACTCACTCACTCAGGCGCACACACTCAGTCACAACAGAAAGTTTGGAGTCCAGGCGAGATCTGGTGGAATACGGACGGATAGGAAGTGCATGAATTAAATGAGGAAGGGAAGGCAGAAGTAGAGGAATATCAACCAAACGCAGAACGAGAAGCGACGTGGGAACTCCGGAGAATATGTGGAGGGGAAACTGAAATGCGCATGAGCTAATCAACAACGCCGGAGCGAGAGACTTTCAATGGAAGTGAACTACTGAAGCTTCCAGCGGAGTCAAAAGCTCAGATTTTAGCCTAGGGAGACTGTCGTGTCGTTCTGTAAACGTGCTCGTGAATCTGTAAAGTGCTGGCACACAGCAGACGACATGAACACTCTGAATATGGAGGAACAGACTTTACGCAAACTCCAAGAAAACAGTTAGGGGATATGAGCGCTGATCTTTGGATTTCGCCTCGATTTTTTCCTCTCTCGGGTTCAGTTGTGCTTCTTTGGGGATGTTTGCGAGTTGCATCTGTGCGGCTTCAGTTCGGATACTGACCCGTCTCTGCGCCCTGGTACTGGTGGTCGCTGTGGGATTCGGGTCGGAGCTGCGGGTCCGGGTCCGGCTCTCGGACGGACTGGTGACCGATGAGGTGTTGGAGGCGGACAGTGAGAGAGACTCCATATCACTCGAGTTCAAACAAGGAGATGGGACGCTCATCACTTTTGTGGCGGACTTCAAGCAGGTGAGAGGTGGTCATGTGTGCCGGTTTTACTGAACTGTGGTGCCATAAGAGGACGTTATTGCCCACTTAGTCTGACACATGGTAGATAGAACTATGGTAGATAGCCTACTGTTAGAAAGTCTCACACTACGGTGTAACTGTGAAGTAAGCCTGAAGCAGAATCTGTTTGCCCAAACAACAAGGCAGGGGGCCCATAAGAGCTCTTTGAGGGATCCCCAGTAATCTAAAACATTATGGTTCTTAAAAGGGTCTTTTAGATAACATTAACAGCCAGTTGGTTCTGTATAGGTAGACATGATAGGTAAGCACAGTGACTTAATAATAGATGATCTTGTTATTTTTCTTCTGGAGCTCTCTCTGTGACTGTCTATGAGACCCCATTTTCAGTTTGGAAACCACTGATCTGATTTGATCTAGGGCTATATTAAGAAACTTTTAAGCTTAATGGGGTTCCTAGGATAAAACTCAAATCCAAAAGGGTGTGTGTAACTGTGACCTTTCAGGGACTGAGGCTGTATTCAAAAGTGTAAATGTCTGCTATTTTAGCTATTTCTTGTTGCCTTAACCTTTTTTTCCCCATTAGGCTATATCAAGCCATCTATAACATAAAAACTGTATTTGATTAAGGATACATTTGAGACACAATAACACTGTAACACACATGAACTTAAGAGATCTCTTCATTGATCGTTTTCCATCTCAGTGTGAGTTTCACTGAGGTCAAGACAGCTGTTGATGTGGATGTCCACACAGACCCCTGTGGCCCAGAAGTGATCGTTATAGCCGCCATTTTTAGCATTCTTCTAAGAGCAGATCAAGTGTCCCCCTGCGTGGTCAGTGCTACATCCCTGACTTTTTTTGGGGGGGGGGGGACTAATGGCACTGTTTCACTTTTGACAATGACTGTTCATGAGACAAATAAATGTCAGTGCTGGAAGGAAGCTACAACTGCTGCTATCGGCCAGGGTGGGTGGGTGGGTGAGTGAGGGAGTGAGTGAGTGTGGGGGGGATTCAGAGAAGCGCACAGAGCAAAGGCATGTGTCTGTGATGGTTGCTGTCACACAGAAGCTGACAAGCTGGCGAGATGTGAAGGGGGAGATTTACCAGGATTAAGTGGGCATGTCTGACCTTTTTGATCTGTACGTCTGGTTCACTAACCAAAACAGCTAATTTAGAGTTGAAAGAGAAGAGGCCGTCACCCCCGATCATTGGTGACAAAACTGATATAAAGAGACACACACTGATCTGTGTGAGGGGAAGCTTTTGCTTGGTGGCGCAGGGCCCTTTATGTTGCTGCGTTCCTTCATGCATGCACATATGGTTCTGTTTATTCGAATAAAGCCAACAGAACCTCTTAGATCACTTTACTTTTCCGCTGGCTGATTTATCTCTTCAGTTGTAGGTCGGCCTCTTTGCCCCCCCTCCTCCTCCTTTTTTTTCTTCTTCACCCTCTGTCTCCTTCTACCTCACTCCTTCCTGTCCGCCTCTCATTTCTCCTGCATGTGGTTTTCATTCAGTCCTTTTGCACTATCTCTAAGATTTATGGAAACTTGGATGAGCTGTCACTTCCAGCTGCCATGAATCTGGAGTCCAGCATGTGGGAAGTAGAGCAATATAACAGGGGTGTTTAGCTCTGGAGATTTATAACCAGAAAAAGTGGAAAGGTGATGTAAAAGTTAGGTAGTACCACTCGGAAGATCTAATCCCTGTTATTCATTAACTTGATTATAGATGATTGATTCATCTGGGATTGAAGTCTGTGTTCAAACAAAATGATCAGATCTTTGTTAATGACTGGACAGTTTCAAAAAGAAGTCTGTGAATAATCACCAGACAGCAGGCGTCTTGCTCTTTTCTTTGTGAATACGTGGCAAAGATTTGATGGTAAATGTTATAGCCATTAGACACTGGCTGAGCAAGAAGGAAGTTTAGTCAACCTTATCCAAGCAATGAATCACTGTGAGAATCGGCCGTACTGCGATTTCAGGAGGGTTACTCTGCAGACATATGGAAAAGATGATGTGGTTTAGCTCGCTCCTCACACCTCTGTGTCGTGTTGAGTAAATCTCAACATGTAGATAACATCGTTTAAACCACTGCAGAACTGTGCTGATGTCAGTTTTATGAAAGAGGGGCATCATGGGAGGGTTGGTTTATCCCCTTCTGGTTATTCTGTAATTGCATTTCTATGTTGCTCAACTTTTTGCAGAGTAGGAGGTAGGCTTCTTTTCAGTAATCTCAATATTTAATTCCTGTCTGGTATCATGGTGATGTATTTACAGCTCAATCATCTCAGAAAATATGTTACATTGTATCAATCTGTTTGCAGTCCAGTGATATCTTGATGACATCTTGCAGTTTCCCAACAAAAGACCAACCTTATGTGTTGTTGTAGCTGTAACATTTCAGTACAGATCTGCTTTTTTCACTTCTGCAACAATTTATGGTCAAACAAAGTCTGAGACTTTGAGCTGAACATAAACCATGTCTTTGAGTTTAATCCAAGGGAAATGTCTCGCATATCTGAAAGGCTGTTTTGGGTCTTTCCAGATGTAGAAAGTTTGTCGGAGAAGCTAATCAGTTTCTACTCTATTTTCATGTACAACCAGCGGATCTGTAGGACTCTCAGATGATTTAAGACTTTTAAAGAGGGTTTCATTTCTCAAAATGCAATGGTGCACATCCTTGTACGTCTCTTGACCCGGGCTTTTTTAAGCATTTGAAAGGAAATATTTCTTTAAGCATTTGTCCAGAACTAATCTAGATTAATATGAATTGGCTGTTTAAATTTGGAAAGCTCTCCACCCCCACAAGTCATGTTCTAACAGTCTGCTGTCAAAGATGTTCCAAGATGCCGAACAAGTGAGACAGAGCTTGAGTTTGGGGGGGTTGATAATACTTAGCTGTTATCTTCGTATCTTATACTCCCTAATACTGCTTCAGATACGACAACTTAAGTTTTGACCCATACCAAGTGTTCCCTTCTGTACCAGTGCCGAGTAAAATACATGGGAACACTGATGACAATTCACCAGCTTTGACCATCATTTCACTCGCACTAGAACCACACTGTTGATGATTGTTATTGTGTGATAACTTACTTGAAGAAAGTTATTATTATTATTTTTTTTGGGGGGGGGGGGGGGGGGGGGGTTCTAAATAACTGTATCAGATGGGTCTGTTGTCTAGGGAACTCTCCAATACCCAATACTGCATTTTAGGCAGCATCAGTGGCCCATTAGACACTAGTACTGGCATCAGAAACCATTTTAAAAATCATCCACTGAGTGTTTTGCAGAGTATTTGTCTGCGCTGGAAGGTTACATGGTTTTAGATGTAGCCTGACCTCATGCTGTGCTGATAGATCAAGGGAGCAACAGATGTTTCAGATTACTTGTCTCACACTATCATGTTGAACTGGTCTGTATTATGTCAACAAAAGCACCATAATCAGAATGAGCCTGTCATCCATTTAGATGGATGAATCTTTATTTAATTTTTTCACCAGATTAAAGCCGCTTCCATTTCATCCAGATGAGTTTTTTTTACCCACAGGTCACTTTTCTGATTGTCTTCAAAGCACTGTAAGGCTTCATGGATACGCCCAACAGTGAGCACTCTGTGAGAATGAACTGGAGATTCTTTACACACCCTCATGTGTGATGTCAAAAGCAGAGTGAGAGGCAGGTTAGTTGGCCTTTCTGTAAGCCATCCCCTTGGGATATATACAGTATCTGTTCTCTTGTAGCCTCCACAAACTGTGTCAAACATCACAACTGTTTAAATTGGATTTGGATTGAAGCTTTTATGAGCTATAAGACGTACTCTTTTTCTTTTTTTCCTTTTTGTTCGTGGGAAATGCTGTTGTTTTCCAAAGAAGCAACTGCAAGTCAGTGCAGTGCAGTCACCATTTCTTCTGTGATGTTTTTTTTTTTCTTTTTTTCCGCCACACCTTACCTCTCACTCAACCCTGAACCACCATCCCACTTTGTCACTTGCACAAACTTGCAAAGTCTTTGTAACAGGTAAGTGTCACCTATTCTGGGAAATGGCCTTGCTTCAGACACTTTTGACGGGGCACACTATTGGGGCACATTGGGTTTGCCCTCAGTGCTATTGTGAAAGGTCACAGTGAGTCATCTGCGAGTCATCGATAGATCAAATCAAACTGTGTGAGAAACGGAGCCGTGATTGAATGAAAATGAAACACAGCCAGTAAAAGACTTCAGTTATTTATTTGATACACAGGTACACAGGAATTAGGTTTTCGTTTTACATTAAGCGGTACCTTAAAAGACCTCTACTCCTACTCAGTTTCACTTTTCACTATATGGCCCCTTTCCACGTGGAAGAGATAATCTCCATAGAGAAGTAATTGCACAATGAGGTCCCATGAGGTCACTCTACAAGGGAAAATCGAGAGCAAAGATAACATTTTATACCTGGGATTATAACTGATGTGCATTTTCTTCTTTTTTTTTACTCCCTGCACCTTTCATTGCACTGTGTGCAGGCGCTGGTTCCTTTCAAAGATAAACCCGTACACTTAAACCTTTTCTCCTAGCCACCCTTTGTTCCCTTCTGACTCCCAGTCCAAGGAAACTAGCTTCCTCTGTGGCCCTGTTGTGGCCCTTCAAGGCCCCACATGGGCCCCCTTTGGCCTCTTATGGCCCCTGTTGATGTCTTTATCCTTTATCCTCCTCCCACCGGCAGGCCAGATGTTCGTCTGTGAGGCTGCTGATAAAGGGGAAAAAAAACTCTCCATTCCCACAGACGTGCAAGGCGAGATGACGCAGCAGAGTGACACATCTTTAGAGTTTCTTTCCATCAGAGACATTGGACTGCAGTAGCTGTGGCCAGCACAGAGCATAGTTAGGATCATTTCACCGCAGAGGTTTTAAGATTGCATGTGACCACAAAAAAAATGCTAACAAAGGGTTTACTTTGCCAAAACCTGTGTCCTGTTTTCCATCAGGTGTCCTGAAATGTCCTTTTGTCAAATTTGTGGCTCTGTCCTTTCAGTTGGCTCTGCCTGGTTACTGCAAAGATATACAAATATAGATCAGATTCCATGCAAAAGCTATAAAGGCCCACACTTGGGAAGGTAATAATTACTCAATTTATTGTCAAATAAACGACTCTTGTGTCACTTTTCTAAACTGTCTGTATTGTAAAAGTTATAGAAATTAAAGGCATGACTTTATGTTTTTCCAATTCTGTAGAAAGTAGTATCAGGTCGCTTTTTGATCGTGCTATTATGTTTTAATGTCATTAAAGAGCTGTTTGTGTGTCCTTCTGCAACAGGATATGAGAGCTGTGGGACAACGGTTAGAGGCTCAATGGGACTTTAGCCATCTCCATTGTTTATGCCTTATCTATCTGCCTCATTTCCTTCCCTGTTAGCACCCACTGTTTGTCTCTCTGTCATTTCCTGAATGCAAAGTCTCCATAAACAGTTTGGGTGTCTGGATAATTGCATCCAGACTCGGTGAGAATGAAAAGTTCCCTCGTTGTGACCTGCACATATTTTGCACAGGTTTTAAAGACCCATTGGTGGGTTTTTCTGGCTGTTTTTCTGTTTTTCTAAGTTACACTCCTTAGTTGGAAACAATGTTACCTTCCATTGTTATCAGTCGAACAGCCAAGGGGAACACCGTTCTTTCCATGGCCTGCAGTGTTTTTATTGTCCATTCACTGCCACTGTTTACTAATTGGCTCGCTCCTTGGACAGCCAGGTGTGACCCAGCCCCAAATCTGACTCCCACATTCCTGCCTTTGGAGACTGTGTAATTAGCTTCAACTCAAGCATTTCTCAGCACAGCAGCCTTTCTCCTGCTCCTTTTGTCTGTGTGAGTGTGGCTCACCCTCTCTCCCTCTTTCTCCCAACATGATCTTTAATCCCTGCCTACACCTGTGCTTTCTAAACAGGGGGCTCCCCTCTGCCAACACGGACCTTTCCATCACCAAACAGGGTCAATCTGAATGTTGTTTTAAAAGGGGGAGGCAGATCTACCTAAATCCTTAAAACACCTACAACATTTTCCACTATGTTTTTACAAATAAAGACCAAAGAGATCAACTGAGATCCTAGAGGATGCTAGCCCCTGGTCACAATTTTGTAGTATTTCAGAAAACGTTTTGGTTCCTGCTCTGAAAGATTGACTGATAAAATAATTCCAGACCAACCAAAACACCCACACAGACCCACCGTGATCCCTAATTAGTCATCAGAGCGTGGCTGACCAACAGTCCTCTCCAGGCAGCCGTCAGCCTTATCAACAGACAGGGTCTTAGAGGGGATTGGAAAACAGGAAGAACCTCCCGCACAGGGAATAGCTGCTGGCACACTGTTTGTGTTTGTGTGTGGGTTTGTGTGTACATACATTTGTGTGTGTTTGAATGTCCACCCATGCATGCAAGTGTGAGTTGGCACAGTTAGTGCAGTTTTGCAGTAGAAGTCTTTTCCCTTGAATATTTAAACCGCTCTTAGCCACAGAAAATAACCTGTTTTTTTTCTGTCCATTTAGGGCTTTACATGGATCTCCTTTTTACAGCCAGTAAAGCAGGTACAAGCTAAGTGAAAAGAACGTATTTGATTAGCTGGGTTACAACTACAGTGACTGAGAATGTGCACTGTAAATGGCACTCTTTGACTGACTGAATGGGCTTTTGTGCACCTCTTAAATAACCTGGCCCACCAAAGGTAACTGCCAATGAAACAGTGCTCCACCTCTCTGCTGTTTAACAGGTCAGAGTTTGACCCACTAGTCACTTTTCATGAATACAGGCTTGTGTTTGGCTGTTGGCCAGAGGTAGTTTGTCTCCAAATGGACTAAGTCCCGGGTGTCGGGGAGCGATGCTGAGGAATCTGTACTTGTGTGGATTATTTATAGCTGTGCTGACATTTACAGGGCTCTGGTCGGGAAAAACTCAAGGCTACAATGTCCTTTGATTATGGTATTACCCCGTCTTTTTCAAGACAGGGGAATGTCACCCTTTTAATTCTTAATGTCCGCACCTGGTGATTTTCTCTAAATGTTGGTCTGCAGACCTTTAATTTTTACTTAGGTCTGTGAAAATGCACGTTCAGGAGGTGACTCATTCTCCAGATGTAGGCCTTACTTCTTTAAGGAGTACTTGTGTATTCAAGTAGCCTTGCTAGCCTTTTTTTCCCTTCAGTTTAGAGAATGCGATGTCCTGAAGCTGAATCAGTGTTTTTCTGTTCGAAAGTTTCTCCAGCTTTCAGGTCATCTTCTGAATAACAGGAAATACATGCATTACCCCCCTACTGCTTTCAACACAATCTTGACACCTGTCTCTATCATGTTTGTCTGGTCAACTGAGCTGGTGGCACATTTAATAAATATATAAATATGTTGCTGTTGTTTGATCAGTTAGTTCACTCTCTTCTGTTTGGTGACCGTATGTTATCATAAAATCAAACCTCTGCAAATATTGCATTCTCTCTGCTCTATTGTCTTTTATTTTTTACAAACAAGTCAGTGTGTGAATGTGCCACGGTTGGTTTCAGGCAGGCACAAGTGAGTCTCGTCTTGTCCAAACAAACAGTTGGATCCAGCAGCTTCTGTCTGGATGGGGCTGTTGAGATGATGTCATTGTTTTCACTGTTTTTGCTATTAGAAGAAGTGCTGATTATTATTTCAGCAGCAAGTTAAAAACATTGGGTTGTTATTGCTATTTAAGGGCCTCAGTTAGAGTAACTTTTTTAATAGTTAGTCGAAAGACTCGCTACCTGGAGAAATGTTTTTTTAAAGGCCACCGGTATGACTTGAGTAATGGTTTTAGAGTTAGGTGAAAGGGATGGAATTAATGATCAACACCATTCTCATGTCTTCATGCTAAATGTGCCTTTGTATTGCCCCCCGGGGACAAATAAAGTTTTTTTTTAATTGAATTGAATTGAAATTTGAAGCCACCAGTAGATGCTTAGCTTAGCTTAGCTTAGCATGGCTAGTAAAAAGGGGGATACAGCTTACTTTGCTGTGACAAAAGCCATCTGTCCGATATTTACCGAAGTTTGCTATTAGTGTCTCTGAGAATGGATCCTTGGCTTATCTTTTCCATTTAGTTTTTATGTTTAATTTTCTACAGGCACCAGCTACTCCGTCAGCTGTTGGGAGTTATTTCAAGCTTTTTTTATGCCAACAAGTTCTACATTTACTGCAGCTGTTGGAGCACTAAGAAAATAACACAACCAACTTAATAAAGTGACTCTAGAAGTATCATGACAAAGAGTATGACAAGTTGTCCTTCCTGTTCCTGCATCACTGCTCTGGAGGAAGTCATGCCTGCCAGCTGCAAATTAACATACAGACCTGAGAGTGCTCTCCCTTTTCTCCACCCAATCTGAAGCTAATTATTCTGGATTTACTTGTTTTCTGTTGTGTGCAGATGATGTTGGCTTCAGACTAAGTTGCATCAGCTATCAGTTGCATCAAAAGCTGTTGCCACAGTAAGCGGAGATGCCCTCTCCTTGCCCCCTTTTTGGCCTTACCCCAAAGCAGGGCAGCAGAAGTAGACAATCATTAATCTGGACACACAATTACACAAGAGGAGGAGGAGGCAACTCAGCGTCTACATTTTACCATTCAGAAACATCCAAAGAAGCATAGTTGGTGGAGCTACCCTTCTCCTCTGTAATTACCCAGAGAGCCCTGGGGCAAATCTGTGCGGCTGACACGAATGCCTTCCCTCCTTTCTGTGCCTACACTTACACATGTGCACACACACACACACAGCATCCCAGCGTAGCGCCATGTGTCTGCAGTATGGGAGGTCTCAAAGTCGTGGCCTCCGCGTCTCCCAACACTGGAGGGGGAAACGTCGCTCTCTGCCGTGTCTCTGTCGGCTTTGTGTTCCCTCTTCGTTACAACTCACTTTGATAGATTCATGCCTCCTGCAGTCTTGACATTCTCTTTAATCATTCCTACTTTGTTCTTTCTGTAAAGATAAACTACAAAACTGGGTTATTATCACAGCAAGGGTACATCTGAGGTATTTAATTTCAATTTTCTTTGCTTCTACAGTCATTTTGAGTCCTTGTTTTCTTACAACACTGAGCACAGAGACATGAGGGGAAAGTCTGAGGTTAACATCACATAAAGCCTGCAAAGCAATATTTGCTCTGTAATTTGCTTTCCAGAGGTCAAATAGTCTTGAATAATTGTCTTGTGTAATACCCATGCCTGTATTGTACCCCTGCCACGAACTCTTTTCACAGACTATAGTGGTACTTCAAGAGATGAACCAGAGATCACGCAGAGTGGTCTATAAAGAGGTACAGAGCGTAAACACATCCAAGGCTATGCTGCATTGCTTACTTGCCAGTGGGTACACTGTTGCATACAGGAAGTGGAACCAAAGGGCTTAAGGCGAACTCAATGGGGTTATCTTTAGGCTGTTTTAGCGGTCCCAGAGTTCTTCCTGCTCAGAAACAGCTTCTCTTTCCACAGGCTTGGTTGGCTTCAGACTTCTGTGTGAAAAGTGGAGGAGGGGTGTTTTTGGGCCTGTGTGAGTCTATCTACAAGCCAAAGGTTGGGGGGTGGGAAAGGGGTTGTCTGATGAATAGGAAGACGGGTCTGCTGCTCTACTCTCCCCACTGCTGGAGCTTCCCATCATGCTTTGCATGCCCTCTCACACAACTCTTTACGGCCTTGGGTTTGACGCCAGATTTCTCAACACGGTTGCCAACAGCAACAATTTTTTTTCCCCTAGATTCCTCCACTATCACCATTTTCCTACTTGCACAGTTCCACATAAAACAGAGTGGTAAAATGTGCCAGACTTTTACAGCATGTGAGAAACTTTGATAAGTTTGTCAAAAAAGCGCCCTAGGGATTTAATTTGACAGTACAAAAGAACCAGAACATTGCTAGATATACATTGCACAGACATACAGAATATATAAAGTACCATCAAAGTGTCAGATGATGCTCTGTGATTGTAGAAATAATAAACCCTCTTCACTTTTAGCAGACAGTTGTTTAAACATCTTTGAGCTCCACATATTGAATTACTTTGAGCGTCTGGAAATGGAAAGAATATTTGTTCTAATCTGTATGAGCCTACACATATAAACAGTAAGTTATTACATCCTCGCCTGATGCACCACTTCAGTGTCTTCTGGGGAAGGTCTGTTTATCGTCTCGCATCCCTGATGTCTTGCAGGATGTGAAAATATTCCGAGCGCTGATCCTTGGAGAGCTGGAGAGAGGGCAGAACCAGTACCAGGCCCTGTGCTTCATCTCTCGCCTAAGCCGCAATGAGATCATACCCAGCGAGTCCATGGCTCGTCTAAGACAGGTATGATACCGCTAATGGAAGTATTCATGTCTTTTTTTTTTTGTGTGTGAATATGTTCCTAACTCTTAAAATGTTTGCTGTTCTGCTTAGAAAAACCCTCAGGCCATTCGCTTGGCAGAGGAGCGGCGAGGACTGGAACAGCTGACGATGAGCGCAGCGGTCAATCTAAGCCGGGCCTGGCAACTCAGCTCCCATATCCACAACATGTGCAGCGAAGCCCGGGAGGCCATCTACACCAGAGAGGCTGATGTTAAACACTGGCTGGACAAAGGTGAGAGTTGTGCTGAGTTGTGTGTCAAAATGTATATCCCCGTCCTCCTCTGTACTGACACTCTGTTTTTCATCACCTCAACTTCATGATAGTGAAATCACTGTTCTTTCTCTGGCTTCTTGTTAAGGCTTCACTACTCTTGATCCTATCTTTGTTTACACGTTTCTTTCTTGTTTTACATATCTGATAACATGTTTTCACTTTTACCTTGAATACTTTAAAACTTGAATAATCCACCCCTTGATCTTGGAACTTGCACGTTTTTTCCCCCTTAAAATGGATTTATTTGTACTGCATTGCCATGGACCTAAGTTCATAAGTAAATTTGCTATTAAGTAGGTCAAATCATAACAGGAAATAAATCCCTCTTGCCACAAGTGTTGATCAGAGTTGTGAGATTTAGATTTCAAATTGGGCTGCACAGCTCTTAAATTTTCTCTTAATTAAAAAAAACAAACTGTGACATAATTGTACAACCCTCACACCTGGACACACACCTGGATTAAGAACATATAATTTCCCATTAACTATACTGCCTTTTTCGCAGAGGGATCAAGTATCTAAATGGCAATGAAGTCCAATATATTCTAGCTGAGGAGAATCTTTATGACAGCGCTATTGTCCGCTGACAGCACTGTTATAGAGGAAACAATGTTGATGGTCATGGTTCACCAAGCACTGCGCACCATTATCAGCGGAGGGAATCACAGTAGCATCTCCTTTGCATAACAAAGCTGCCTTTTTTTTTGCCGCACCATCTCCTCTCTTTGGAGCCACTCAGTTCCCCCTCTCCAGTTCAATACAGTATTTAATTGAGTGAAATCACACCGAGGATGATAGCTTGCTTTTGTTTTTTAAAGCTTTGGTAATAATGCACCCTCTCATCTCTGTGTCCCAGGAGTGGATGGCTCCATGTTTGAGACCCTGCCCCACACAACAGAGGTGCCCAGCTTTCAGGCTTGTCATTCTACTAAAGACTTGTGGCAACCGTGTCTCTGCACATACAGCCTGCGTCTGGAGTGGTACCCGTGTCAGTTAAAGTACTGCCGCAGCAGGGACACAACAGGAAAAGGCTCGAACTACAAATGTGGCATAAAGAGCTGCAGCAAGGGCTACCATTTCACCTACTATGTCCCCCAAAAACAGCTCTGTCTATGGGATGAGGAGACCTAACATTTTGTTTTTAACTCTTCTAAAAGGATCATTAGTTTTGTTTCCCCCTCAAGCGAAGCCAATGCTTCCCAACCCATGCTATTTAAAGACAACACAGTAACACTGGACCTCAGTTTATATGATGTTAAGTGAAGCTGTCTTAAATGGGGAGTGAGGAGAACATGATGTCCAAGCTGAGACAAAAAAAGAATTCAGGTTCAAAATGAGACCAAATCCTTTAAAGGAGGAGAGGTGCAGCTCGTTGTTCTAAGAGGACCCACTTACTCTGAGCCTCTTTTGGGAAATTGACATATCATTGTCAACTATGACGGGACTTTGCCTAGAAGCGGTCACTTTTGTGCCTTTTTTTTTCAGGGGTGGGGGGATTTGTGAAGCAGATGATTGATGCCATCGACACAAACCTGTCAAACAAGCTACAATGTGCACAAATCTGGATAGTGCATTTCTGCTTATGCAAACACCAGCAGGGGAACAACATGTGTTTCTGATCAAAGGAGCCGTACAAATGGTCGCCCATTCTGGTGAAGGATCATTTGGATGGTGGATTTCTCTCTTTTAAAAAGCTCTGTGATAAACGGTTTGTAGTCAGCTAAATGCCATGTTTGTTCAGCAGCATAAGCTGGCCAACAAAGACAATTCTTCCCCAATGCTGGCTTTATTTATTTTAGTTGCAAAGTGAAATTATGGAGGACTATTTTTTTATCTTTTTTTTTTTTTTTTTTTTTTTACAAATAACTAATTTTATCTTTTTTGTGTTAAACAAGCTCTCAAAGTCACATAATCCACAGGTCTTCAGTATCAGGAGTTCTTTGGATGTTGTTTCCAGGCTCATCTGCACACCATGCTAGTTGATAGGCAGTTTTAATACCTTATTTCATAGGACAATTTAAGTAAGGTCCTTTTTAAAAGCCATGAGTGGAGTCCCCGTGTCTGTCAATCACATTCTGAGTGTCAAGTAAACCAAAGTCAAAGGAAATACTGTTAAAAGAAGGTTGTAATGTCTCACCATCCTGTTTATCCATGTTTGAGTTCAATAAACTGCAGCGTAGCCTTTTAAATGATCTCTACTGCCATCTGCTGCTCAAACAGGGTTTCTCATATCTGTTGAATCCAGAAGCCAGAATTAATATAATTTGGTTTCATGCCAAAAGCTAAGTGTTATTAATTTAAACATCTTATATCCCTTATTGTTTTTTCATGCTTTTGCGCTTATTGATCTTTTGGGACCAAATTTCAGTTTGTGTGTCTGTTCTGTTTGGTTGAAGTATAATTTTGGTCTGTCATACCTCCATCTTCATCTCAGTCTTAACTGCCATATACTGTTCATTTTGTTTATGTTCTGTGATTGTTTGTCCTGCTTACTAAAGAACCAAATGAGTGAAATATTTCTATTTGTGGCCTTTTCTGGCGATCAAGTGCCTTAACATTTCCACTGATATCTTTGCCATGTAATTATAGGATAGGTTCTATAAAAATGTTTTTTTCTATGAAAGAGTTCTGACTACGCTGTTAAAAGTTGCCATAAGGAGAATATGAAGCAATTAGGTAATGTACCATTTAGGAGTTGTGTTTTACATTAATTGTTTCAATAAAGTCTTTCTTTGCACTGCAAAAAAAAGTGAAAGTAATATTTTTTTTAACTCTTTCTCTGGGGACATTTTCTGCCTTTTTCTAAGCAGTGAACAGAGGCCTGTCATATTTGACCACCTCAGCTTCCAGTGTACACATTTTTACTTTCAAGGTCAGTGCTTGCCACCAAGGTATTAAGCAATTAAGATATTCTCAGCGACATTAAGTAAATTTAGCTACTAACAAAAATTAAAGCACATTTTTACATTTATTGACATGTATTTGTATGTAGTTCCTCCTACTCACCACATGATGTCGCCACTGAAAAAGGATGAAGCAACCTCCCATCACATGGACAATACATTATGAAAGATGGAAACATGTTCTCTCTGATAAATATGAAATAATGACGCCATAATATCTAAACAACGACATAGAGTGGGATGTTTCGGGAAAAGAACCCTTCAACAATTGCCAACAGTTGCATGTAGGCCTACAACGACCAGTAAGGTGGCGAGGCAACAACTGAAGAGGGATGCTGTGGAACAACGACACAGAGCAACCACTGTCTGCAAACAAGCCTTTTTCAGTCAAACCAACATCACTTCACTGAACGCAAAACGCACAGGATGTACGCGAAGGAACAACTACATGTGCAGCCATAAGGTAAGAATATGTAATTTGACTGCTTTTGAGAAGCATCACCACCCGATAAGAAAACACTCCGTTAGCCCTTTAACGTTAGCTTGCTGTTGTTACTTTGCTAACTGGATGGTGCTAACTGGGTAGTTTTGCCTGTATGATCTTGTCTTGCTAAGGAGGGGATATTATATTTGATGAAAAGGGAAGTTTTAAGTTTCCCTCAGCACGGGAATAACCATTAAGGCTAACATAAACTACAGCTGTTTTCAATTTACTTACTGCTAACGTTACGTCTTCGGTTTCCATGGAAAGAACCCTTCAACAATTGTTTCCATGGAAACCTAATAAGAATGCTGTGCATGCCGCTAGATTTTGCCTCTTGCGTTGGGAACCTTGCTTCCACATCTCTTATTTAAAAGCCTTAAACCATCCCTATAACTCATCTCTGATCATATAACTAACAAAGAAAGGTTGAAAGAACTCTTCTATAGCAACACCACATAACACTTACCTTTCTAAAAATATAACTTAACTTTTTAAACATTTTTTTAATAAAGTGTAGGCCTATGTTAGGGCCATTTGTGTGTTCAATGTATGTGTGCTCTTTGTAGCAATTCATTACTGTCCCAGTAGATGGCATATTCACTTTATATTCACAATTAGAGGAAGAGGTAAACACTGACAGGTGAGCAGCCGACCGAGAGACGCGCACTGTTTTTGACCGCCGTTGAAGTGTAAGGTGAATTGAACATTTAGCCTGGTTTTTGTTTTGCATGCAATTATAAGTGTATGTAACGACCAGAAGATCTATTGTGAATGAACGATTCGGATAAACCTGTTTGAGTGTGACAGCACGGAGTGAGTTATTCCCACGCAACACGGAAGACGACGCGTCAATTAAAGTAGGGTAACCCCTCAGTTGCTCAAACGATTTGATATGCAAGATCAAACAACGACAGTGTATATTCTATCGATTGCATTTATGTTTGTGCCTGTTCTCATGTAAGCGATAGGATACAGATTTGTAAATGTACCCAAACGGAATTGTCCATATAGGCTATTTTGGGTTTAATTGTATCTGTCACACATACCATTTGCACCACTGAATTCTTTGCTCATTAGTCATTTCTCGTCATTGCAGATCCTTATCCAGATACTAGGCCTATGTTAAATTTCTTTCTTTCTTTCTTTCTTTCTTTCTTTCTTTCTTTCTTAAATGTTGGGCCAAGTGTTTTATATGTTAGTTGTTTTTAACAGAATACAACCAAACTAACCTTGCCTTTATATATTCTGTCATTCAAAATGTGTGTTTTTTTTTTTTTTTTACCCAAACCCTTACAGAATCAGAATCAGAAATACTTTATTGATCCCGGAGGCAAAGCCGGTCGTTGCAGTTGCACAAAAACACAAGCAGTAGAAATATAGTCATATACAATCAAATATGAATAAAACAGTAATTCAAATAAAATATCAAGCTATAAGAAACAAGTTGTTCTTTACAAAAGCGCAGAGAGTGAGGCCAATATGGACTATATACACATTTGTAAGACTATTGCACAGTTTATATAATATTACATTTTGTATTAATGGACAGATTATTCGTATTATTATATTGCACAGTTTAAATAAATAATGAAAAATGGAGGAGGTTACAGTTTTTTAGTGTGAGATAGTCCAGGGTCAGTTGTAGACTTTGATGGCCACAGGCAGGAATGACCTCCTGTGGCGTTCTGTGGTGCATCGAGGGGGGGAATCAATCTAGCACTGATTGTGCTACTGTGCTGTTACCTGGAGATTTAAGGTGTTTCGTTATATATTTATGCAGTCTGATTATGTTTGGACTATTTGCTGGACAAAACAATCAATATGCAATATTACAGACTATTTCCACTACATAATGACAGTATACTGTAGAATGGCCATTTGAGAAAATATTGGGAAGTTGTCCACCTTTTTTGCTACCTACTATGTCAACAAAACGGATTTGGCCAGGTAACCTAATTAACTTTTCCCACTACAAATTTAATCACAGCTTCATCTCCCTCTGCCATCATTACTTATAGGATACCCCTTGTATTGTGATAGTACACACAAGAACTGGGACATGGGACAAAATAACTGCTTAATTAACCTTTCCCCCTCATGATGAATGTCTGACGCCCGGCACCCAGTAACCTCTCACCTAGTCCAGAAACTTGCTTGAAGTCTCAGAGACATCTTGTTCCAGACCAGTGAGGGTGGGCCTTTCCATTTGCATGGTCTGACCTCCTAGCACGAATGTCACAGCAGAAGAAGAGACGTCCCCCTCACCCCACCAGACCCTCAGCCTGCCAACTGTAGTGCTATTATAGTTCAAGCAAAGGCTAATTGTTGTTCACTTACAAAGGATTGCACAGTCCATGTCTTTGGATGGTAATGCTGTGTCTTTCTCCTGTAAGCGATATTACAGCACAAGATGAGTCTCTATGGATTTTTCTCTTAACTGTGTAATGTGATTCAAAGTTCACTTGATGACTGCTGACAGGGAAATTCTAAGGTCATCGTAAGGTTTTAGCTGTTTTCTTTTTGCCTGTAGAAAAGAAGATGGCACTCCTTGTGGTTTTTGCGCTGCTGTGCCTGTCCTGCTGGGCCTCTTTCTACTTTATCGTGTGCATTGTTAACGGGTCCAGAAGCTACGAGTGGAACTGTCGCCTCGTCACACTGGTACATGGCATCCTGGCAGTCTGCATCACATCATACATAGGCTATGTGGATGGACCCTGGCCTTTCACTCATCCAGGTAGGGGGCTTATCAAATCATCAATGTGTTATTATTTTTGCATAACAGACAAATTTAATGAGAGTCAATTGTTAACATTATTGCTGATTAATGCTGTCTATTTTGACTTGTAGTTTGAGCTCAGAATTGCTTCACATGTTGTGCAAAATGCTGAGTGTTATTCAAAACAGACATTAGTGTGCACTGTTTAGACTACAACAACTTGCAAAGTGTGGATAAGCTCTTCATCAGAGACAAATCCTTTAACTGTGATCCTCCAACCTTTATTCTGTATTGCTTGTGTTATTGCAACTTATGTGTAAAAAATATGCTAACTACAAACTGTTGCATGTTTCTGTTCATGGATGCCAGGTACCAAGAACACTCCCCTGCAGATGAGTGCTTTGGTGGTGAGCCTGGGCTACTTTATTTTTGATATGGCCTGGTGTGTGTACTTCCGCACAGAGGGACCCGTTATGCTGGCCCACCACACCATGAGCATCCTGGGAATCCTGTTGACTCTGTGGCTGGGGGAGTCTGGCATCGAGGGATGTGCGGTTCTCTTTGGCAGTGAAATCACCAACCCCCTGCTGCAGACACGCTGGTTCCTCAAACAAACAGGACGTTACAGGACAGTGCTGGGGAACGTTGTAGACATCTCGTTCGTACTGCTGTTTGTGGTAATGCGAATCTTTGTGGGAGGCACAATGCTGTACTGTGAGCTGATCTCCCCAAGACCGAGATTCTTTATCAAGTGTGGGGGAGTGGCTATGTATGCTCTGTCCTGGGTGTTCATGGTGGACATTGTCCGATTTGCAATTCGGAAGAGCAAGAGCTGGCACAAACAGCAAAAGAACCAACAAGAGACAGTGACAGCTAATGGCTACGAGTTGAAGAATGACTAATCGTTTTGTATTATCTTTTAGTAAACCGGTTCACATTTGGTGAGTTTTTCACTTTGGGTTACTCTGTAGAGACAGTACAAAAATATTTTTTTTGGTATTTTAAACTAAAATTAAAAAGGGATATTTCACACATGACTTTCTGTTTAGAATTGTCCTGTGACACCTTTTTGTGCTTTTTTTGATAAACTAGTTTTTATTGCCATAATGTCAGCTGAACACATGATAAATAAGGATTGATAATATATAACATGCAGTTAACAAACAACACAAATACAGTATGTCGTGTGTGTCCCTGAAAACCAAAGCACTTTCTATCAACACGTGAACAGATGTTACTCTAGTGGCCTACTCAAGTGAAGTGTTAGTGAAGAGACAGTTTACATGTAACACCCGTGGTGCTTGTGAAACATTTCTATTCACATCGGAAAGTTAGGGCTTTGCGGGGTTCTTTTGGCTCGTGTGAAACTTTGAGCGGATCTGAAAGATACACTCAGGGAGAAGAAGTCATACCAGAAAGTCTGAGTGAGATACAGAGAGATGCATTGAGATGATGACTGTTTTTTATGATTTACTGAAAGAAGTCTTCTATGCTTTTAACCACTGTAAAAAAAAGCTTACATATGATGTATTTCTCTCATGTATAGAAAGCAGTTCTACTCTGGAAATGCGATGATTTTGCGGTCTGTTTAGTTATGATTTACGCAAATTATAACCACTTCAAATGTTTACTAGAAAATATCTTACATATTTTGTATTCAAAGTTATGTGAAGTGTCTATATTCACTGTATAGTTGAGTATGGACCAGAATGACTTCATTAAGTTGTTAAGACAGAAGTCCGACGACAGATCTGTATACTCTTTACAGGAAGCTCACAATTATTTAATTTAACAGAGTCATGTCACAGTCTCATGGAGATTTTGTCAGGTGAAACTAAACTATTGAATGAAGTGAAATTCACTGTGAGCTATCACAGCTAGGCTTTCTTTAGTCTTTGCCTTATGTTTGATCAAACAAAAACAATGATTTAAGAGGTATATGTTCTATGTTTGATTAAGTCCCATAAACATTTTGATTTCTATATAAAGCCTTAACACAAGGGAGTACTGCCCAAATATCTAGGGCTGACAAATAAATAACTGTTGTTGTATATGTTCAATACAATGATAATGAAATAACACTGAGGTAATTGTGATTTCAGAAATTCTGTTTTCCAGTTTAGTCATTTCTAAAATGACAAAATAAGTAATTACTCTTTGTTTTATTGACATGTGGCGACTTTTGTCCTACTCTTTGTGTGGATTTTGACAGTGTTTGTCATTTTATATAAATTGTTGTCAGAAAAATATTAATCAAAGTATTTACATATGGATTTTAACTGGTATGGTCCAATCAGAAAAACACAAGTGCATCATGGGACTAAGGTGAAAGTGGTTTGGTATGCAGGTTATTAACAAACATGATTTAGTCAACTTCATGACTGGATTTGTTCTGAGGACAAACGGCGAACCACTAGCTTTCCTCTTTGTGCTTGGGCTTTATATTGTTTTTTTTTTGTTATTATTATGAAGTTGTGATTTTAAATCTATTCAACATGGATATCTGCAGTTTAAATGTCTGTCATCCCTTTGTTTTGCAACTTGCATGAAATCACTGAAATAAGATGTGCTGCTCTCACACAAGGTCTAGTTTCCTCTTCACTATTTCATCTAAGAAAGTAACATCTCTAACTGGTGTGTGCCTTAGTTTTCTGAATGTACTTTCCTCATTTTCTTTTGTTTTTTGGTATGTCTTGTATTGTGAACTCTCGGTACATGTTGAAATTGTGAAGAGCCACTTTCAGTTTTGGGTTTCATGATTTGCCTTTGTAATGCCTGTGTGGAGTCAAATAAAGATGTGATTGATTGTTTTTATGCATTTAAACTATTTAGAAAGAAAAATAAACAAATGAAGCTAAGGGATCGGCAGCGTTTGTGTCAATTAATTCAACAGACACTCATATGTCTGTGTCTTACACTAGAATTGCACTGAGACTGAAGTTACCATAGCTGTCCACAAGATGGTGTCATATCAATTATAAATGAATGAGCAGCGTGGCAACATGAGTAATTCTAAAAATGCTATTATAACAGTAAAATACAAACAAACAACAAAAAAACAAAGACATTGTAGAAAGTAAAAATTGATGCTGAAATTCCATGATGCATTTAAGAACTAGAGCATGCAAAGTTGTTTTGTACAACATTTTGGGTTATAGTGACTAGCATATGTTGTAGCGTCATACAGTATTTTAAAGCTGCTACAAACATGCAGTTTCACATATGTCATTCATCTACACAAACACTGGCTATGTAAATACTAAATTCATTGAATGGAATGTAAAGTTTGATATTGTTTTTGACAGGCAGTTTGAACACCTAACACCATACCTTAGTTTGTAAAGTGTATTTTCTTCTCTCAGGTTAGTTTAATGAGACAAACACATGTAAACTAATATAAAAACATGTACTCCAAGCGACTGTTAATGGAATCAATGAATATTAACTGCTCTGATACGGATTTTACCCCAAAATGTTTTTTTTTGTAGACTATTGTTAAGGACATTGATGAAACCACCCAGCTGGATATCCTTTTCTTTTTATTTCTGTCTCTTAAAGAGACCAAAACGTGCACAAACACATACATGAACACACAGACACACACCCACAGTCTGTCTTTCAGGCTTTATCTGTTGATGGGTTTAGTAAGATTCATAGAAAAGGGTTGTACTCTTATGGGTGATGGACAAAGACTGAGCTGTGGGCTGTAAATAATGAACATAATGACTACTCTCTAGGTCCCTGAACAACCACAGATACACAAGGCCATGAGTATCATGAAATAATCATAAAACAGGACGCATAATTAAAGGTATTCAACAACCTAGAATAAACTGCCTCCTTACCACTTTCAAAAATTTCAAAGCAATGTTGTCGTATTTAAAAATTAAATAAATCAATTCTTATTGACAATTTTACCTAATATTATTTTTTTGGCTTTATCTGCCACACTAATACTATACAAATCAAGTAGCCTTCTTCTATTTGACAGGGTGACACAAGTGACTTTTTTCTTTAAAGTATGATTTAAAGATGATTTGACTGCCAATACAATCCATATTCTTCTTAATACTCAATATATGAATTCACCAAAAGTCTAACACTTTTCATTCATAAACACCTCAATTTAATTCGGTGATGAAATATTAAATGTGCTACTTCAAAAATTAACAAGAAACTACTATTAGTCGTAATATTAGCAGTGGCTATTTAATAGTTATTGTTGTTTTTGTATGTACCAGTAATATTTTCAGCGATGTTCCCCAACATTACACTGAAACAATATGAGTTTTCTCCTCTCCCGGCGGAAGTGGTTAGTGGAAGCGCTAGTGGACTCCAACAGCTAGCGAGCTAGGGCGTTGCTAGCGGCAGAAAGTGGGATTTTTTTTTTGGTACCTTTCCGCAAAGTTGTGTTCTCGTACAAATAACGTCTTGCGGTGGAAAAAGCTGCCGTGTGTGTTCGCTTATAAGTTTTTATGCGTCTCGTTTGTATTTTGCAGCTGTTTTTTTCAAAGGACTGGTGTTACTTTCTGTCCCGTTAGCTGACCACATAGCTAGCCTGCTCGCATCCACGGGAATTCTGCCGAGAAACGACTGAATTCTGGAAACATGGAGTCAAGGAACGTCGCGCTGTGCTAACCGACTTCACTGGATTTTCTCTCGCCAAGGAGACTTTTTTTGAAGGACATTATACGAGGACATAACGTAAGCCAGTCAACATTCACGCCGAGTTGTGTATATATATTTTCGGTAGCTGGCCGGCTCATTGTTGTGAACGAGAGTTTGCTTAGTTTGCACTCGAAACAAGAGCATACGAAGTTTTTTTTTTTTTGCTGAAAGAGCTCATCTGTTTTGTTAGCTGTTAGCTAACGAGATTCAACAGCCAGCCTTGCCCGTGAGAAAAGATTTCTAGGAAGAAATACGTTTTTTTTTTATCCACCATCTATTTTACGTCGGTATAACATTAGCTGCGGTTGTTTTTGCGCTAGTGTGTAACACGGGGTTTGTTTAAACTCGCTTTTTGAGCGACTCTCATGGTCACGGGAGAATCGTCCCCACATCCCCAGACAGGCATTTCTGGGAGCAGGGAATACCAAATGGGACTGGAGGAATTTCCAGCATCTTCAAATATCATTTAGGAACCGAGGCCATTCAGCCGAGCCCGGGGTGGTGGCAGACTGGACTACATCGCTGGGCCAAGGTGTCTGTTACATTGGGATACAGATTGTTTACACGTTTTACATCGGCGGAAAACTGGGATGTGAATGCACAGGATTCACACAAGGAGTTCATACATGCAAGACAACTTGCGCCAGCTGGTGCAGTGTATTATTCTTGTTGCCAAAATATTGTTCATCGCCGGGGTAGGATATCATCTGACTGAGCAGCTAATACGACAGAGGCCCCGATTAATTTTAAGGTCTGCACTGTGGACAGATTCCTTACCTTCTGACAAGGGATATTGGGGAACAGACATTTAGACAGTATTTCTTTCCCTGAAGTGTTTGGACGTGCCAGCTGTGTCCTACAAATAATTTATTCTCGACAACACCAGTCTCTAAATCCTTGCCTACCACAGACGAATGCCAGAGAAGGACGCGCCACTAAATCGCCTCATCACACTCTGGAAAATGTTAATCGGATATAATTTGCTGCAAATCTAGATCCGGAAGCCCAATGAGTGACACACAGTCCAGCTTCACTGACAGGTACAGTATACAACAGCATTCATACTCTTTTAAAGCACTGTCTGTACTCCCATTACTTTAGAGCAAAACATAATGTTATTTTTTGTTGCAAATGTTTGGTTATGGTGATATTAATCTGAAATTCAACCCGCTGTCTGATGAAAACATGTTTGACATGCTCCAAGCAAAGCACTTCTTTGTGGTGATGTGCTCCATAATAACTGGGTTACACAATCTAATTACTAAGAAAGGACATTAGATCTTTATGGAAACTCTGCTGATCTCAGCATGGGTAATGGAGTCCTCTGCAGACAGTAAAGTACTACTTGTCAATAAAGTAAGAATGCCACTGTCACTCTGTGTGTGCCAAGGAACAGCAGCCCCATGATCCCTGCACACCTTTCAGCATCACTATTACCTCTAAGCCTTTAAAGCTTACCTTCTCCAACACCTATTAAAACAATCTCTGGATTTAGACAAAACCTTAGCTTCGTGGAGTAATCACCTTATCTCAGGCTTCTGTTAACTTATACTCAGTGGTTGGACACTGTTGCTAAGATCAGCTGGCTAAATAGTGTGTCATGGCCTGAAGATCCAGTTAAATAGTGTGGAGGCATCAGTCTGTCCCATCCTAAGCCACTGTTCTGTTATTTCATAAGCATGAATTCCACTCTGTTTTTGTTCCTGGATAATAAGGAGGTCTCTGCTCTCAGTTTGATGTACTCTGGCATTGAAACAGAGAAGTGAAGCTGTTGCGTTACGTCATGTTCCGTCCCACCTGAATCCCACATACCTGCGAGGAGAGCAGGCCAATACCGTGGAATGTGATAGTTGGATTTTCAGGGCAGAAGGAAGCTTTTGTGCACAGGTTGGGATCTGAAAATATCCTCATGGGCTAGGCTAGGGCGTAAGCTAGAGGCAAAAACCCAACCCCATTTCACATGACCCCCCTCCCCCATTGCTGGCACCAATTGCTATTGTGGTGCTCTTTATTATGTGTCATTTGAGACGGCATTACCACAACAAGACAGCATTGTAATCATCATATCTCTCGTTTAGGATATTACTTTCCTATCATTTAAGAAACTGTTAATGGAATTTAAACTGTACTTGATGCCATGAAGAACTGCTCTTGCTGTTGGTGTAGTCTGCTGTAGTCTGATGTAAAGGCTTGAATCCAAGTTTTGGTTTGATATCTTTAAAGGATGGGGATTTCAAACAAATCAACTATTTTGTAGTCACTGACAATTCATTGAACATAATTTGATTGCCCTCCACCCACACATGTACACCCACACCTAGCCAGATCATGTGTCTCCAAATGAACACTTGTGATCGGATCTCACTTTCTCCCTTCATATGCAAACACGGAGCTTCATTCAGCTTCATTAGCCTTTAAAACCAGTAAATGATAATAACAGACTGTGATGCAGCATGGCCACATGTGGTACAGAGGAGAGGATGGTTGCAGACTTAATGTGATGACAAAATGACCTACGTGATTACGTGACCTACACCGTTTCACATTATGAAACATCGGTGTCCTAACTGTGCTGCATTAATATAATCTGATCAACAGCTCGCGTGTCACGTCTTGCTTGATTCACAGTATGTGGAGACATTGATCATGTATTGTTGCAGGCTGTGCACAGAAATAAGTGTCTATTTTTGAGTCAGGGAAGGGGCATGTCAGACAGACAGATCTGCATTATATCTCATCTTCTCCTCTGTGGATCATCTGTATTTTCATTGCTCTTTAGGTGTTAAATCTCAAAAACTGTGTTTGTGGATCATTACAACCAGGCGCTGGCAAAACTATAGAAAAATATATTTTCACAATAGGGTTTAAGTTGCATGAACACTTGATTTTTTCTAAATGAATGACTAATTGATTATTCCAAAATCATGACCCATAGTCAACCCTCCCTACCTCCTACACTCAATATCTCTGTCCTTGCTTTCTCTCCCTCCAGCCTGTGTTGTGCATTTTGTTTTTGTTCTGTTGGCTTGGGTGGGAGCATGCATCCAACATCTATTGGGGCTGTGCCGCCAGCAGATGGGTCAGTTTAGTGTGCTGTGAGCTCTTTGTCATAGAGTTCTGCTGATCTCCACGTTTTTTCCCACCCCCCTCCCTGAGGCCCTCCCGGGAAGTGGTGCTGGTGACATCACTAATAGTACACAATAGCTTTCAGTGGGAGCAAACTGGCTGTACACAGTATGCTCCTCTGCAGGTCCATCAGTGTAGGTCAGGTGTGTACAGAGAGGCTGGTTAGAGACTATCTCCAATGTTTCCTTAGTGGAGGAAAAGGCTTTAGTTATTACTATTAGGGCTACACAATGGATTGCAATGGTCGGAATTTCTCTCTCAGTAGGTGCACGATTTCACCTGTTTGATGGAGGCCCAGGTATAATGGCCATGCTTCAACAACATGTTGATGCAGTCCCATAAAGCTCCCTTACTATCAGATACCCTCAGATGGATTGCCCCCAATTCAGTGATTGAAAAAAACCAACAGCTTTTTTTGGTTAGGGGGGGACATGTTGCAAAAAGTATTGTGTAAAACACAAACAACAGCAGATAGACATAAAAAGTGAGTCATAGTCACTCAAAGGTGAGACAGTATTACAATTGTTGTCTCTTAGTTCTATGTCAGTGGACTACTAAAGGAATCACGTCAACACTAAGTGATTATAACAACACAGTTTATATTTGCTTTACTGCTGTGAAATTAGTTTCCTCATGATGGATGTTTCCATGAGTGCTTCTGTCAGCTGGGTCTGCTTGTATGTGTTTCCTGTATTTGGCATCCCTCCCTGATAATGCAGTCTGCTAGTGCTACTCCATCTAGTCAGCATTGATGCTAGTGAAGCGGTGTCAGCTGCTCTGAACGGTATTATAAGTACCCAGAAGTCATTGCACATGCCTACAGCTCAGTATGCTGCAGAGAATGACACTTTCTATCTTTAAAGCTTACATGTTTGTGGAACTGAAAGAAAAAGGGAGCTTCAGGTGGGAATTGCAGGGTTTCTCACGACATGGTTCATGATGCATGCCTAATGATAACCATAATATCATGATACAGCAATTCTGCAATATCTGATGTAATGCATGTAGGGCTACAGTAACCGATTATTTCAAAATCCCTGTCTTTATTCAAGAGCAATAGTAATCTACAAGAGGAAATAAGAGAGGTCTCTTAAAAACAATTAAACTACCGGTAGTTTCCCTTTTTGTCAAACATGTTTTCCTTGCCCTTTTACATATTTATTTTCTTACTAATTGTTTTTTATGCTCATCTCAATTCTTGTATTTTTACCTTTACTGATGTGACAATATAGATGCTCCTAGGATTATCTTATCTTGTCTTATTACTAGGCCTTTGTAATATCATACTTTAAGTCCATTAGACTGGCTAATGTAAATGATTTCCTATGTTGAAGGGATGCCCTACACCTGCTCATCCTACTCACTGCAATCAAATCAAAACAGCACAACAACTTCAACAAAACAAAGACATGTTTTGACTGTAATTTAAATTGTTAATAGTAACATTTAATAATTACATTTGTTAACAAATGTAAAAGATCTGCTTTATTGTGTATAAACTCAAACTTCATGCAACCACTGCATAAGTCGGAGCTGGCCACCTCTGTCAAAAAAGTCTGTATTTATCCCTGCTCGTTGAAATAATGTGTCCAACAAAAAACAGAGTCACATGCTCTTGTAACTGTGCCGAATACAAGTTCAGCTAAAATGGGCAACACCACAAACCTTGTCCACCGTTTGAAAACAATATTACCCGTTAGAACACACAGAATGAAATAAATGTCCCAAACGACTGTGTGTGGACCATAGACTAAACAATAATATCTACAGTCTTGGTGTGGACCCTCAGCAAGCAACAGGCAAGTAAGTGTTACTGCCTAGAAGCAAACTGTCCTGTCAGCGTTGTGAAATGTTCGTCTGTTCAAGTAAAGTTTGTCAGGTTCTGACAATAAAGAATGGTTAAACCACAATTACCATCTGGTTTCTTCAACTTTCTCTCAGGAGCAAAAATCAGACTTTCAATTTAAATAAATAATGATTTGACAATTATCGTGATAATTATCGTTATCGACTGATATGACATTTTTTATCGTGATAACATTTTTAGGGCATATCGCCCAGGCCTAATTGCTGTATTGATATTTTGTCCCACCCCTAAGGGGGAGCTTTTGCAGGTTTGGCAACACTTATGTTCAAGTCAAAACAAATCCTTTGAATTAATTCAGCAACATACCTATGTTTTATTTAACTGAGTATCTCATCTTTAGGAAAATAACAATGGGTTATGCTGTTCAAAAAACAACTGGCAGGCTATTCAAAATAAAAATTAAAAACTTATAGTTGCATCCCTAGTTCTTTCGAGTATCTTAATACTTTGTAATCTGGCCAATCCTACATCTGTGGAAGTAGTGTAATTGTTCTAAAAGCAGTGATGTTTCAAGAGTATGAAGGAATCACACATTCTCTCGCACAATTTAAGTCAAGAGCAAAGAGACAAAACCCTCTGAATAATTTACAACCATACCTTATCCCTTGTTGTGATGGCTGTAGGCCTTTTCTTTTCCATTCAGTTCTTTTTCACTGCATTTTTTAGGTCAAAGCAAGCTATTGTCAGCCTTTATATCACCAGCTTTTAGCTAGCAGATTAGTGTTGATTATTTTAAGGGTTATACTTGACTCAGAATGTGTCAAAGTCTCAACTAGAACTTACATTATTTTACAATAATACAAACAGTTTCAAACATGTTTTCTTTCTACCCTGCCTTAAGAGGTCTGGCCAAAAAAACAGCAACCAAAAAACATTTTAACCAAAAGAACACATTTACAGAAAATAATATCTGTAAAATGAATGCCACCCATGGCAGATCTCTTTATCGATGTGGTGCCTGAGAGAAGTATGGTGGCAATGTGGATGCAAATACCAGTGATAAAGAAACGTGTGTAAACCCAACAGCTGTGCAATAAATCCCCTGTTGTTTAAAGAGTAACATAGTAAGATTTGGGTTGGATTGTGTTTTAATTATGGTTGCCCCCCCCCCCCCCCCCCCCCCCCATCCAGGGAAGATCTAAGAAGTCCAGATTGATGTATTGCTCTCTCGTCTATTTCTAATTATTTTGTGTCATAGCTGGGTGTCTAGTCTTATCAGGGATTTTATCACCGTGGGAATAAATGTGCATAGTTCTTGTTGCTTACGCTGTGTATGACTTTTACTGGTTAATATTTTTTTTTACATTTTGAAGAGAGAGGACAGTAATAAGGCTTCAACCTGTTCATCCCTGCTAGATGTCATATTCATGCCTTGAACCATCACAGATACATTTACACTGAAGTCACTAGTGAGAAGAGAGCCTCTGAATCCTGTCGAGTCAGTTCTTTCTTGCAGCGGTTGTATCATATTCTTTGTTATGTCTGACCATAAGCATTTCCCCCGTCTCCTCAATAACATAAATGAGACCAGCACTAATTAAACTGCATTATATCATCCTTCAATTGAATCATTCCAACATACCACCCTGGAATTATTTTGCTGACAGATTAACAAAGAGCTCTGGTAATAGGTTTATTGATGACATGGTCACTTTTGATTTCGGTGGGCAGTTTAATATTCTCCAAAAAGAAAAATGAATGTCATGGTTGTCTTAAAAGCTGAGCTCTGTAACTCTGTATTTTAAATTATTAGTTGAAAGTCTGTTGGTCCAGATTCTTTGTTCTGTTTATTTATAGAATGTAAATGAGGACCTTAGGAAGACCCCGCTCACACTTGCATGTAACTTTGGCATGCACACACCAACTCTCACCTCTCAGTTCATGCTTGTCAGGTCCCATTTCACTCATTTCACACACTCCCTTAATCACATCCATCTTTTATTTCACTCTCTGTTCCATTGGGCCATTTCTCTCCTCATCACCACTAGAGATGTTCAAATACCTTTTCCTAATCTTCTAGCTACCACGAAAACAATAGAAAGGTAAAGGGGATTGGGGGGAGTAAGGGAGGTAAAGGTTAACACTGACATTGTACTGTCTTTAACTTTCTGCTAGCACCCTTTTGTTGTTGTTTGTTTAGTGATATACCTCAAACTAGTTTTTTTTTTGTTTTGTGTTTTTGTTATGGTACAGGATAGGTGCATTAACTGGTTTACATCACAATACCCGCACAGCAATCTTTCTGCCCTATCAGGGGCAAACCAGTACTAGAATTGATATTGCTACAACATTAATCACCATCACATTTTTTTATTTTGACTAAAGGAAGGACGTAGAAACAGTTTAATGAAATTTGCCTTGACAAAATAGCCAATTAGACACACACAATGGTTATATTCTATGATAAGCATGGTCTTTTTTGTGTTTTTGACAGTTGATAATAGAAAAGGGAGGAATTTTTCATCTTAAACAAGTCAGAATGTGCTAAAAGGTAATAAATGTACACAAATATAGGAAAGGCAGGGCGATATAAGGGAGGGAAAGAAACCGGCTACGCCCCAGGGGTAGGGACTTTGTAGAACTGGAGGAAGTCTGGGCTGTGGCAGGGGCTCTGACTAAGTGCTGGGGGAGTTGGCGGGTCTCTCACACAGCACTGTGATGCTGATGCTTGTGGACACCCTCTACAATCCTTCCCTGTTAGCCAAGAGAGCTTCAGGGCCCAAACATTACTTTCACTCTACAAAGACAGGATCACTACAATGGAGGAAAAGGGGACACGGCTGAGAGAGAGAGAGAGAGAGAGAGAGAGAGCTGTCTTCCCCGAGTGTCATGTCCTCACATGTCCATGTAAGGGTTTTGTTGCAATGAACAAGGCTAATGCCTTTAAGCTAAGTGTGGCACTTGTGAAGCGATGATATTCTGCAGTCTGCACACTGGACAATAGATCTGATGCTGGAAATTTAACTTGTCTTTATATCTAAGTGCACACATGTCTGCTCAGTCTTTGTTTGATCTGTCAGGAAATCAATGGTTGATGTTTAAAAAGCAGCATCTCTGCTGTAGCTCCCCTCTCTCTAGGGTCCAAGAATGGGGATGCCCCAATTGAATGTCACTGAGACTAGCAACCTACTTCCACACAGTGATTTATGTTAAACCACCTCCTTCTGCTGATTCGGGGGCAACAAGACACTCTTACACCTTCCTCTTAGGGCGTGGTCACACTGGTCATCTGTACCGTGCCAAGCAGTGGCTTGTATTGTGTCATGTTAGTCAGATACAGCCATGATTTCTCCATAATGAAGGCTGTCAGCGTTGTGTACCCGCGTGCTTGTGCTCGCGCATGAAGTGTACCGTGCTGAAGCACACCTCTCTGAAGTGTGCCAAAGCCAAGGAAGTGTACCGTGCCTGAGCACGATACGTAGCGGTCACACTGGTCAAACGAACTGGACTTTAGGGTTGAAGCGTGCTTGGGCACGGTACGGATGGCCAGTGTGACCGTGCCCTTACTCTACAAAAATACAGATTCTGTCACCAAACTGAATACACATCGACTTCAAATCGCTTTGATAGCAGAAAGCAAGGAGCAGAAAAAAAAGAAAAATGAGGAAGAGAGTGCAGGCAAGGGTAAATGTTCTCATGGTTTCCCTTAGTGATGAATCACTCATATTTTAAGTGTCATCCTGCATTCAACAAGCTAGATTTATTTTAAGAGGTTAGCGTAACAGATGGAACATTTTATAGCATTGGAGAGGATGAGGTAGCAGTAATGTGCTTTTGCTACAAGTTGCATCAGCTTTATTAATACTATAAGGCTGGGGGCGGGGGGGGGGATCAGTGCCTTGCTCAACGGCACCTCGGGCACCTCCCTAACCTGAACTAATAAGAAAATGATGCAATAGAAAGATTTCTGTCCTCTTTCTCTGTCCAGTCTGTTCTGAGATTGCGTTTTAGGGCTCTTTACCACCAGCAATATGGACAGTGTAGCACGTGGAACCACCTCTTTTCATTTCCCAGCGCTGGAGGACAGCAGACAGCATAGCGTGAAGAAATGTCTATCCCCCGGCCCTCATGTCAGGAATCCTGATGAAGTTTATTGGGGCAGAAAGGGCACAGTTTTCCCCCTGAGGCTGTAGCTTGAGCTCCAGAGCTATTGCTCTTGTCTCTCTTAACGCACCACACCTCTCCCTCCCTCCCTCTCTCTCTGTCTGTGTCTCACACACTCACTTAATGTTCTCCTTCTTAAAATCCATACCTCACTTAACACAACAGAACATGGCTACACTGCTGAGGTCACAAGTAGAAACATCTGACATCAGTGTGTTTGATAAAAGACTAGACTGTGAAACAGTTGGTGGTTTATAGAAGCACTATGCCTGCGTGGGTGTCGACTACTTTTTCAGGGGCAGGGAGTGGAAAGCTGTGACGTCATGCTGGCTGAGTATTTGTGCACCCACAATGTGTGACTCAGGTATATAGATTAAATAACAAGCAGTGTGTGTCTCTGTATGTTTGGGTTCTCTGCTATTGGCAGGCTGCAGGCATGAATCAGGCTTTTCAAGAGACTGTATCATTACACCATTGAGATAGAATAATAGGAGAATGAATGGTTGGCCGAGAAGAGAAGCTTAGACATTGCACAGTTCCATAGGGTGCTTAGCAGGCCGGTGCCATGACTCGGCACAAAACCAAGCTGAAGGCAGTGTGCCACTGCCACCACCATCAGAGCTGCACTTGAGTTCTGCCATGTTTTTCAGGCTAATCTAACTTTTAAGGATGTTTTTGCAGCAAGCTAGGTTCACCTCCTGGAATGAAACACACCTCTGTCAGATCTGTGCAGCCTGATGGCACCTCCCAAAACTCTCCAATCCTGTCCTAGTTTCAGACAAATCCCACCTCTTCCAATCCCAACAGCACCTGTGTTGCTTTGCTATCAGGAAAAGGATAGCTAGAAGATTACTTATTTCACACGCATCTACAACCTGATAGGTACAACTTTTTTCTTTGGTCAGGTTGAATTATTCTTGTTGTCAAGTTGCCTATTTTTTAATGTTAAATGACTGTATCTGCTTTTACTGATTCAAAGCGGAACCAAGAATAAGTTGAAGTGCTTCCGGTGAATCTTGCAAGAGTTGGTCTAGTTCCTTGTTGTTCACTGTTTTCCTTCCTCTTCAGTTTGGGATATCCTTTCAAAGAAATGGCTGTGTTTCAGAGTCCTGCTCCCTCAGGGCTGTTTGTCCCTCCCTCCTTCACTTCTCTCTCTCTCTCTCTGTGTGTGTGCACTGGTCTGCTCTAGTCCCAGCCTCTCTCTTCTTGCTGCCACTGTTGCTGCAGTTGGCCCAGCTCTGCCACAGTTTTCCATCAAAACACCAAACCTCAATGGAGCATTCAAGCCCAGGCCCGCTCCAATGCTGCCCCTCCCTCCCATCCCACCCTGTTCTGACTCTGCCTTTTTCTCCCTTTCTTACTGCCTGCAAAATAAATGGCCTCGTCCAGGAAGGACTTCAAGACTGTTATAGCTGGATCAGAAGAAGTGAATGGGTCAAGTGAAATAGATTTTGAAGAGGGGGATTTTATATTTTCAGAGTCTAGCTTGAGATAGTTACTTCACTCCATAAAACTATTTTATAGAGTGATAATAAATATATGCTAGTAGATGTTATCTAAAGTTTGACACCAAGAAGGGTTTGTCAAAATAGCTTTTGATCAATGTAATGCTTGTTGACTGGGGGTGTGATGAGATCTCACAATATTAAAATGTGACAATATTTCTTGCTGTGGTGTTAACTGTCTTACGATTTAAGTGCATAGACCCATGCGGGAGTCTGATGTTTAACTGCAAATTATAAATGATACCCTGGCCACTTTCAAATTGTTGTGACAGCTAGTGGAGATACAGATCACAGTTGATCCCTGACCCGGGCAATCGTGTGTGCTCTATGACTAACTGTGTGTGTTAAACCGGTGATGAGGGTATTGCCAACAATTGGCGTTGCAGCAAAACGTATACCAGTGACCGTTTCATCACATCGTGTCTGTTTATCATGCATGTATCAGCTAGTGGCTGCCTACAAGTCAAGTCAAGTTTTTATAACATCAATGAGCATGTAGTACAGTGCAGCTGTAAACGTAGACAAAAAAAATCTGTTACATAGCCCTGTGATTGCTCCAAACACTGAAGATATAGTTCCTAACTAACCCTCCCTGTGTGTTTTGTCTGACTCACAAGCATTGTGTGTGCAGCCAGTGCAGACACACACACATCAACTATGTAAGTTTATGTCCCTGATGGGGGATAACAAATACTGTTATTTTGAAACGATGCTTTTTAAAAAGCACTTTCTAAATAAGAAGAGAGTTCAGGTTTAGTTAACTGCTTGTATTGTTATCATTGTTGGAACTGTAGCAATGAGTATATGGTCACGGAAATTGATTACCAGTTAAAACATTTCTTAAAGGGCCTGCATAGTTATTTTGTGACTTTCAATCGAATAGACCTATTTTTACATTCATATATTTTGTCATCAAAGTTTTCTTAGAATATTGTACAAATTATCATCCTGTCTCGTCTTGTTCTCTTGAACCCAATGTGGTGTCTTGACTCGTGAGCTGAGTGTATCGTCACACCCCTTCAATTGACTGATCATTTCAGCTCTTGTATTTTAGTAATTGTATAAGTCATTTATTGTTCTTGTAATAGAGTGAATAGTAGAGTGTTTAAAGTACCATCAGGACAAAGAACAATAAACTACTGTTGTCTACTGGACAGAGAATTCCCTGCTAATGTGGAGCCATTGTTGTAGTTCAACAGAGACATACTGTTAAGTTATGCAAGCTATGACTTTGTGTCAGTGAAACTGTTCAGGGTAAATTCAAGGGAAATGTTGACCTGGCAGTGAATTCCTTTTAAAATGAACCGTCACCATTGTAGTAACTGGGATTGTTACCCATCAGAATTCAGGACTGCTGAAACAAACATCCTTTCAGATTCTTTGGGTGTCGTATATCATTTCTCTGTGGCATCTTCAACTATAGATGTTCACAGTATTTCTGCCAGGGAGGCATGTTTGACTTATCACAGCTACAAGCCTGAGCTACAGAAAATTGAAGCCTGCTAAGCCAGCTGCATAACTTTGACAGCTACTTATTTTGGACAGTAAATCTCGGGTTGAGGTAATAAATGCATGTCATGCTGTCTTTAGCAGGTATTTTTCAGGTCAAATATGAAACACTAACGTTTGGCCTGTTATGGTGAGGCCTAGATATATTTTACTAGCACATTTTAACCTAAAGTATTACATTAGTATTTATTTATTAGATTTGAAAAGTTTAAGTAAACTGTATTTAGAATCAACTTGTGTAGGCGCTGATGGCCTAGCGGTGAGGCTGTGGTCCTCTCAGCGGTAAACCTGGGTTCAAGTCCGACCTGTGGCTCCTTTCCCTCATGTCATACCTAACTCTCTCCCGATTTCCTTTCTATCCATTGTCCTATCTCCATAAAGACATAAGCCCAAAAACAAATCTTGTAAGAATAATCAAGTTGTTTTAAATAAGCATGATATTGTTTTCAATCTTTACAGTTGCACAATCCAAATAGTGCAGGATAATAGATTAGAGTTTACAACAAGTGGTTATTATGAGTTAATCCTTTTTAATACCATCAGGATGAGTTAGCGTGCCATCTTTAAATGCTAAAGTATATTAGTTTTTATGCAGCCTTTTTGCACGTGTTTGTTTGTATTGCTGCTATGAATTAGGTCTGATGACTTTAGTTGTCATTTAGCTCTGTTGCTAACAAACATGCTTGTTGCTGCACACTCTTGTGGTAGGTGCTGAGTTTGTGTATTTATTATTAAAGTGCCTTTAAATATCATGTTCTACCAAATTAAACTTCTGCTTTCACACTGAATTGAACTGAGCAACCACCCTTTCTGCTTTCACTTCATATAGAAATAACTTCCGTAGCTCTGAAGAAGAGTAGAATAACTATTAGCACTTTATGTGTGTGAATATGAAAACCTTTTACATTCTGCTGCTTTTACCAAACTGAAACTGAAATGGATCGCTAAAAAAAGATGGATCACGTGCTTTCTTCTTGTTGTGGTTTTTTTGCACCTTTCAAAGATGGTTGCTTTTGTAACTAAGTTGTTGGAGTTATTTTACAAGCAATTATTGTCAAAATGATTCAGCTTTTTGGAGTTTAGTTCAGTCTCATTTATTTATGCCAAGACAACTTTTGTATTCAACAGCTGCTCATTCTGAAGTGCAGTTTCTGTTGAAGGCCTTCTGAGTAATCTCCGCCTCAGATGTTCCCCTTGCATCAAAAGTTGTGAAGAAGCTTCTATTTTTGTTAAGTCCATCTCACTTTCAGTATTGCTTTTTTGGTTTTTGCAATGCTGTGATATGATGATCAGTTCTGCTTTCCACTCCGTTAAGTGTGGGAATCAATGTGACAGCAGCACTGTTCACCAGAGTGGAAAGATGTCCCCAGAGAGAGAGTTCTTGTTTTTAATCATTTTAACCTGCCTTCATTTTTGTTCCCATTTAAATCCTGGTTGTCATCAAAGGCATTCAGACTTTACCTGTGGATTACAGTGACTCAGGTCATTTGCTCGTTTTCTTGGACGCAAGATTTTTTTGCTCTGCTATTAATAAATGCTCCCTTCCCTTTAATTGAAGTGTTGCTGTATCTTTATTTAATTGGTGAAAGCCTACTGTACTCACTAACTAACTAACCTACTAAATATCTTTGAAACTCACACAATAGTAGGCACTTGAATTAGCATCCCATAATATTTATAACAAACTGCAGCCATCTGATGATCGATAACCCCCTGTTTTTGTCTTAATTGGTGTAAATGCGTCAATAATATTATTTTAAATCCATGCCTTTGCAGTTTCTCTTATTTCTGTTCGTTGATGCAATCTGTCTCTTGAACTAATCTTATCTCGGGGTTTATGGCATGCTGATAAAATTCAGAAATCATAAATTAAAATGTATTTTAACTCGTCTCTTTTACAATGTACAATCCCTGCTAAAAGACAAGTAGAAGTACAGTATGAATTCTGATAGATGAATCATGGGTCTAATTCAGGATTATCAACAGTTTAATGCATCATCATCCAGCCCTCAGAGAACTTGGATTGCCTGTCACGTTTTCAGTCGTTCCTCTACCATTAACCAAGAACAACATCTGCCTGCTCAGTTTTGCCGTCCCTGAGCTTGTGCGTCGTACACATGTCCCGGCTCGGTTTGTGTGTTTATTTGCTGACTTTTCCATCTCTCCGATTCAGAGGTTTCTTAGGGAGTGGACTACTTAGTTTTTTTTCCCCTGCTGGAAGCTCTGGAACTTATTACAGTCTGAGGCATTTTCATAAACGAGCCATTCAGCTGCTCCTGCATGGCTCTGAATGGGACACACTGTCACCAGGAGAAAGAGAGTTAATGTGAGCTAGTTAGTCGTGAGACCTCCCTATTACCGAAGACTTGTGTTCAGAACTGAGTAGTTATTTGTTCTTGTGTTTTGTATTTTGCTGTAAGCACTTACACTTTAAAGAATACCAGTAAAACCTAGAGTTACATTCTTTTTTGATTGTCTCTTTTACACTGCTTTCTGCGTGTTTAAAGCATACTGCGACTTAAAATGAACAATAATCCCACCTGGTTGAGGGATGATGGCTTGACTAGTGTTAGTGGAGTATAAAGTATTACAAAATATTTTGTGGGGTGTTTCCTGACTAAGAACAAGAATTAAAAAAAAAAGTTTTATTCTCCTCTTGACGACAGACCTTACAAAGCCTGTCTTTTTACTTTTTACAATTCTGCATCATTATGATGTTATCAGCAAACCCCCTTAATAACATGTAAATCACTTTGAATTTTGTTTCTTTATCTGGCTCATAACGCTATAGTGAGCCACAGTGAAGCCTCTGTACTACATTCCACACAATCTACAGATGAACAGCTGCTACTCCGGGTTGTTATCGATAGAGAATTAAAGACGTTTTCCTTACAGACATAAACACCACACTGAAAAGGAAGTCTTGCCTGGAAGTGGTTTAATGCTAGAACCTCCTGCTTCAGTGCAACTATGGAGAAATGAATATGGACCTGTTCTCACAGGCATATATCGCCCTTTCAGACGAAGATAGACAGTGATAGCAGATGGGTTCAGAGATTGTGTTTTGTGAGCTAATTTGCACTTTTTATATAGGTACAGTGTTAAAGACACTGAAATGAATGGCTCATGGATCAGAATACATTTAACAGTATGAGCACGATTATAAGGTTTTGTTTTACAGATTATATCAGCAGTATCTCCTTTAATCTTATTTAGTTCTTATTTGACTTCCTGAAAACTGTAATCTTTTCTAAAATAGTGCTGACTACATTCCAAAATTATTTCATCACTTCATCACTCTGGCAGTAATCAGTCTAAGGCAAGGCTGTCTGCAAGGAAACAGGCCATGGATGTGATTGGGATATGATTATTACAGCAAAGTCATCATGCCTGTGAGGAAGAAGATTGCAACACAGACACACACACACACACAGACACACACACACACACTCAGCTGAGATCTGAGAGGACATTTGACCTGGAAAAGGCTTTAATCTGCAGCTGAAGAACTCTGATGTTAGATCAGGATTAACATGTTTACCACTATACGGGTCTTGGCAGAAGCCTCAGATTGGTCTTGTTTTTCAGCTTTGATAAAGGGCATCAAGCTCAGCTTCTGTTAACTTCAAAGCGTTAATAGTCTGTCAGGTCATTTCTGTAAGATGCTAATGTTCCTTTTGTCTTTTCTTGCAGGTTTCCCAAGAAAGCAAATAGGTAAGAATCATTTTTAATTTAAAAAACATCTGCATGCTAATAGGTTGATCCTCCTGTGGCCACACAACATAAACAGTTTCAGATTCATATGTACCCTTATGAGAGAGATTTTACTAGGCCTGGTCTGCTGCAACACTAAAGACTTCAGAATTTGGACCAAACCTACCCTCTCACTTCCCTCCCTCTCACTCTCTCACACACACACACACACACACACACACACACACACACACACACACACACACACACACACACACACACACACACACACACACACACACACACACACACACACACACACACACACACACACACACACACACACACACACACACACACACACACAGTGAGGGACAAAGGGGTCCCTCTTCTGAGGGCGGCCCATCACTGCCTTTCACTGTGAACAGAACAGTGGCCTTTCACAGTTGGGGCCGGTATAAGCAGAGGCAGCCATACATAGCCTCAGAGGGTTCAAGCCTGAGTCTGGCCTTGTAGCACCTCCTCTGAGGAGCGTCCTTTCTTTGGCCTTGCTCCCTAGGCGCTCAGCAGAGCAGCTCCACTTCCTCTCTGGCTGTCACATTATACAGTAGACACACTCAGCATGATTCATACACTAGGAGGTCCTCCAGCCACATTATTCTCAATGCTCAACTGAACAATTGTTGGTTGTGTGCTGATGTAAGTCCTCCTGAATCTTCCCTTGCCTGCAGCATTCATATGCAGCGTATAAATACAGAAAGATGCCATGACAGTGCCTGTAAAATCAAGGATACTTGTAAAAGACTGAAGTATTGTTTATGTGACGGCACATCATGGATAAATGCCAACATATGTGCACCTGTTTCTAATGGCTGTTTCTTTATCCCTAGAACTAGCAGCATTCTCAGTAAAGACCACCCCCCAGACAAGAAACCCAAAAGTGACAAAACCTCACTTCCCTCCAATGAGTTTGACCCTACAGGTAACGTCTCATTTGTTCTGCATCTTCGTCTTTTCCTTCTGTTCTCTCTCACATACTCTCCCTCTGTCACACATGGTTCTGTCTCTCACTGAAACACACACACAAACAGTCTCATAATACAAGTTTCACGTTAATGGTTTGCTCCATGCACAATGCATGCTGGGATGGTGAGAGGTAGTGTGTGTTTTTTGTTCTTTGCTTTGTGCTCTCTTTGATAACTTTACATTCATTTTACTTGTGTGGTCTGATCTGAGATTACTGTGTGGGTCTTATCACTGGAGCCTAACAACCTATTTTGAACAGGAGTTGGAAACGTTTTGATTTAAAAAATGTAACAGAAAGCACAAAATGTGTTTAGTGCTCAAGTCTGCATTAGACACACTCTTTGGCTGACGCTGACATGTTGTGGGCTTTAAGCTGATAAGCACAGAACGGTTTTATTACTGGACATTCAAACCTGCATGTTTAATGTCCACATGGATCTTGTAGTTTTGCATAAACCAGCGCACTGTGTCTTTTGATTGCTCGAGGTGGTTGGGTGGTCTCAATGCGTACTCGAAGGGCACAAAAGCCACTAAGCCTGTTATGCACGCCAGTTTCAAGTTTATTGCGGGTGAAAAACAGACTATGCTGATATGGCGACACTCCCTGTGGTATCTGTCAGTAATCAGGGCAGCATGATTTGAGATGACTGAAGCTTCTGTATTCAAAACAAAATAGAAAATCCTCTCTGCACCACATGGCGGCTTATCTATGTATGATGCAACACAGCATAGACACTGTGTGTTCTCCCAGTGGTTACACAAGACATGCACTGTGTTGCCTGTCTGTGTGTAACACTACACTAAAAGCAAATGACTCTTGATTTGATTGAAACTTCTATACTAAGGTCATCTTCAAATTATTATTTGTAGACGTTCATATTTTACTTATTTTCATCAGCTTTGTTTCCTGCCTGCATGCTGTTTGTTATGTGTTTTTTTTAAATCTCTTTCTAGTTATATTCAATTTGCATGGACTTTATAACTGTCTTTTCCTAGATTTTCTCCTCGTTGCACCTTTTCTGTCATCATTTCAAAGTGATTTGGTTTTATTAGGGATGGGCAGGAGTAGTAAGTTACTGGCCAATTCAAGTGGCATGTTTGCAGTTAAAAACAATTAAGATGAGGTTATATGTTATGTTATAGGCAAAACATTATGGACATGAAAAAATTCAGCTAGGCCGATACCAGTACTAGGGGGGAATTTGATATTTATCGGCCGATCTATCTCCAATCTTTAGAGATAAACACATACATTTATTGCGTTAATCCCTAAAATACAGTTATCAAACACTTGTGGAAAGGAAGACCAGATGGTCACTCAACTGGAAAGTAACTGTGCATGTACGTGAATCTCAGTTTGACTCTCTGGAGAGTGATAATGCTTGTTGTAATCCATATAGCACACTCTGCTGGTATAGGAGAACTGCTAGTGTAATACAATGAAGCACAAATTAAATACTATTTGACTGATTAATAAATTGAGTAATATCTGGGTATGTCGGAGATAAAATTGGTCATTGCCAATAATCATGTTACATGCTAATATCGGCCAACATTATCGGCTGGCCGATTAATCGGTCGGACTCTAGTTTAAATAATATAGTCTGCACTGGAAGCACTGATGTTAATGATTTTAATGCTGGATACAAAGTTTGTATGTTATTGAAGTCCTAACTAATAAGTAGCGTTAGATGACACTTAAAGAAGTGTAGCTATTTATAAAAGAGGATGGTTCAAACAAGAAGACAGGCTAGTTAATAGATCGTAACAGCACTCTTGCCTATCCCAATCATTCTGTTTTATTAATAGACCTATTTGTTCATTTGAGTTTTCTTCTTCCATGATTGTTTCTCCTTCATGATTTTCTCTTTCCTGTTTTGTGTTTCCTTTCCTTGTTTTGGTTCTTGTTTTGTTTGTGCGTGTGTATGTGTGTCTGTCTGCTGCTGTGCTGTCTGTGCTGCGGTCTGCGTGGTGGGGGCTGTGAGCAGAAGCTCTGGTGGTGCAGAAGAGTGGCAGCAGCAGTGTGCTAGCAGAGGGGAAGCCTGAGTCCTGTGGTAAGATGCTCCTGCTGGAATGACTGGTGTGACAGCTGCATCTATACATCCTGTAGATCCTGATGTGAAATTGCCTCTAGATGTTTTGATTGTTTTTAAACAGTAATGGCATCAGTGTGTATTTATTAAAACATTCTTATAGTGCCCCTCCCCTAAGATGGGAGCAGAATCAGTACCAAACAGTCCAACTGGTGTCATCATAAGGTTTACCTTCTTTGTAAACATGGATGTGTTTCCATAGAGCTGCAATTAAGGGTAATTGTTATTAATAATCAATCAGCACATGGTTTGCTCTGTAGAATACTACACAACACTTAATGAGGCCAATCAAACTTAACTAAGGCTTAAGATGGTATCTTGAAAATTATGGGGTTTTTTTTTTCAACATCTTGTTGTTTGATAAATCAATTTAGCTTAAATTTGACATTTCAGTTGTATTTAGATTGTGGTTCTAATAACTAAATATTTTAGCACGCACAGTAAAAGAAAAAGAGTAGAGTCTGAGTGTGCTCAAATTTAACCTGTTGCCATGTTCATTGTAATCAGCCATGAATGTTTTTGTCTTAAATATCTGGCTTACTGGGTTTTGAGATTTTTGTACAAAACACTTATATTGCCAACATTCATCCAAATCCACCGTCTTCATCTCAATCCATTGTTGTATTTGTTCATGTTTGCACTATGGATAAAGGTCATTGTAGGATAATGTAGAAGATCTTGGTAGCGTTGCTCAGCCCGACTTAAGAGACATTTGGATCACCAGGATGCAATCAAACAGTTTACATTAAACCGTAATCCTGCACTTTGCTCAGTTCCCAGAATTTATGTTTAAATGTAAGTGACGATTTCAATCTGGTTAAACGTTGATCTCTTGTATAAGAGAAAAAAGTATTTACATGCCTACAAGGCCTTTTGCTTGAGAGTTAAGCCAAGCGCCTGCTGCAGAAGGATTAAATGATGTTTTCTGAATGCACATGTCAGTATGAGGTCATTATTGAGCCTCTTTGCACTGTGTTGTTACACCTCTGTTCATGTTCTCTTTTTCTTCTTACATCATCTGAGAGGGTCTTTTACAATTACCTGCATACATTGCTTTTAGACACAAACTGTCAAGAAAATTAAAAAAACAAAACATTTCTATTAGGTGCATGACCTCAATGCAGCGTAGTGACTTTACTGTCAATGCGAGTGGCAGATATGCCAGACTTTGCTGATGTCCAGTATCTGTTCGGGACACAGTTTATCAGGATTAACCTCCACTATCGTATGTAACAAAGCAGAGCTGTGATCTTTCTACTTGACTCAGTGTTCTCCATTTGGTCTGAACTGAAGAGCCTCACAGATAAAAAGACTTTATCACAGATCAAATAGTCCGTCTTAAAGATTGTTACAAAAGTACTCTGACCTTTGAATACTTGTTTTTTTGATTCTGCGGCTAAAGGCACTCTTTCAGTACTGGAGGTCTATTTATTGCCTCGAGTACGTTTCATTGCATTTCAGCAAAGGGTGCTGATTACAGATCAGTTAAACCTCTGAATAATACATTAGCTTAGATGGATTGACCTGATCAGTGATCTTTTCAGCACTCCCACTCCTCATAGTTTGTAACCACAACGTAAAGATCTCTAAAATAGTACCCAAGCATAAAGAAAATGCAAAGGATCAACATCTCGAGGCAAATTCACACCAGCTCTTCAACCCATATGGCCTTTACAGTTTCCTTGACACCCCTGCCCTCTCCCTGATTCCCCTTCCCCCTGCTCCCTCTACTTTGCTGAGCCCTCTCCCTCTGAACCCCTCCCCCAAACATGGAGCTTTTGCCTCCCCTAACCTCTCTCCGTGTATTAGCTCCTATTCCTTCCACTCTCCAACCCCCACCCCACCACTACCCTTATCGATCCACTCACCTCTCTGGTTGATGCTGCACTGACCTGGGAATCTCAGATACAGCAACAAACATATTCAGTTTGGGTTACTTCTAATACCTACTTCATATTGATGTGTGCTTACTTTCTTTTGTGTGTACTGTCCTGTCAGTCTAGTCAGTGTCAGACAGACGTTAAAGAAGCTCTTATCTCTTCTCGCCACAATTATGAAACCCCACATAAAAAAACCTGAAAAGTAACATTGCTTCTTCTAGCCTGTGACACATGTCTGCTGTGTCAGAGATAAAGTGCTTACATTTTTAAGAGGATTGATCATTCTATTTTGGTGTCTAGTCAACAAAGACATTATTCAAAAATGTCAAAACTTTAGTATGAATCCAACATACAAAAAATCTTCCTACAAGATTTGGGATATAAATTATATTCTATACTGGCCAACCTTAAAGCAAACTGCCTTTACTGTACGCTCTCAGATAAGATCCTGCGAATCTGTAAACAGGATACACTACTAGAGACTTGTTTTGAGTCCATACGTCGGAGGACAGTTTCACATTTTTAAATTGCATCTAACTAACATGGGCATTTGTACTGTACACTCAAGTCGTTATGTGTCGCTGTTCGTCCACCTCTGTTTCTCACTGTGGAGAGATTTCTTTCTCAATACAGTGTCAGTGAAAGTAAAAGAGCAAACATTGTCTTCATGGTTAGTGTTGACAGAGAGAACAAATGCAGAGATCAATCATTAAAAGATGATGTACGTACATGAAGGGGACCATTGTTTGAAGAGATAATTTTTTACATCAAATAAAAGCTTCTAAAACATTTTTTGTGAAACCAAATTTAAACCAGCAATAGAAATCAAGTGTAAAAACAGGCGTCCATGGACTTATCAAGTGAAGCAACTGATTATGTCACAGAGTTAAATCCCATCAAAATACATGTTTTAACTTATTTAAAATATCTACTGTGTGTTTAGTAGAAGGTAAAACGTTTCAGAGACTTTAAGTACAGTACAATGGCTGCAGTGGGTTAACTACATTTCAGTTAATATGAGTGACTTCCTGTTCCATTTGAAGACCCTGTTGTGTCTGTCGTTCTCCTCACTTGCAGGTCTGGTCCAGCGATGTGTGATCATCCAGAAAGATGAAAACGGCTTTGGGCTCACCGTCAGCGGCGACAACCCAGTGTTTGTGCAGCTTGTCAAAGAAGGTAAGAAAACTTGAGACGGAGAAAAAAAAGATGTTATTACAGAGGCAACTTCTGGTCTGAGCAGACTACTGTCACGGTAGTGTGCCCTGTATTCACAGATATTCACTTAACTGGGAGTCATCAACCACAACCACTCTGACACTTACTTAGAGAAGCAGAGCCTTTCACTGTACATTTCCTCCTTAGTAGTTTCCCTGTAGCTGCAGCTTCTGCTTTACAGTGTTGCGTTTTTACAGGGGGGGGATCTGACAGGATACTTATGTGGTTTCCCGCAGTCTTTCTCTGTCTGTATAAGATGATGTGGGGTCCATCAAGTCTCAAAAAACGTTGCACACTGTTCTGTAGCTTCAGAGGAGGAAGGAACTGAGCAAAGATTTTTGTTGCACTGTCGTCAGTGCTTGCCATTTTTTAACTGTCACTATACGACACCATTCGACTCAGCAAGAAGAGCATTTACTCAGTCTCATCTGATAACTTTAATCACTTTTTTTATCACTTAATTTTAACCTGAAAGCAAAGAGAAGGATTTGGTTTTATTTTGTTGTAGTTTCTCTCAATCATACTGGTTACAATATTTAAAATAATATTTAATATTTGATGTGTGTTTTGGCAATTCATTAATGTATTTATTTAGTATTGCGATTGTTACAACTCTGGCTCAGAGGATGCAACATAATGGATTCATTATTGCAAAAAAGAATGTCAAACAAATACACAAAGAAGTGTTCGCTGGTGGCTGATGCCATGCTGCTGATCTTGGTTGTAGCCATCTTAGCTCTGCAAAAGCGCTGAAGAAGATACTAGCGAACAGAAAACATAATAAATTAGTTTCATTATCTGCATGGAGATCGCTCCAAACCTGTGCATACAGTCTATGGTGTTGCACTGGTCACAGGATATTAACGTCATCACCCCCTCACACTCCCTCACAGAGAATTATTCTGAATATTTCCTGCCATGTTCTTGGGTTAGGGTTAGGGTCACAACAACTTCATGTGAAACATTTACAAGGGGCTGGCAGGAAAAATTCCAGGTAAAGTCGAAGTGAAAAATTTGTCTTTTGGTGTCCCCAAAAGTTTCAGGAGGTTTTCATGAGTTTTGTGTATGTGTGAAAGAACCATTAGAAAGAGGGGGGAGGAGCTTGACTCAAGCCTTTGTAGACAAGCCCACTGATGCCAGTGATCAGAGGTTGATGGAGACATGGAAGTTGGGTAATTCCTCAAAGCAAACAAAGAAAAGAATCAGCTTTGTTCATAACAGCCTTCACATATTAAAAATTACAAAGTCAACAGGCTGCCTCGCTTGCTTTTCCTTCTACGTTTAGACAGCCTGATCAGGAAAGATTACCTCTGTAGTTTAGTGACATGAATACAAGTTCCCTTCAATTACAAAACTGGGGACACAAAGTAGAGGTAAAATTGTATTTGTTTCACAAAATACTTTGGCTGTTTACTGCTGACTTAAGACACAGACGGGGATCTCATAATAACCTGTCTCGTGCCTAAATCCCTTTGTTTGGGGTGGAGCTGTGAAACAGGTCCTTCTTGTAACATAACCACTGTTATGGTCTTTCAAAATAGCACTCAAATAGTCACTTTGCAACAGCAAGTCTTAAAAGGCTATACAGTGTATTCATGGTGAAGAAACATCAAGCATTGAACCATGACAGTGTATTTCTCTTTCTCCTGTTTCCCCTCCTTCCTTATAATTCCTCCATTTGTTGTATTTCTTTCCTCACCTCCTTTTTTTTCTCTTTGCTCTTCTCCGTCTTTGTTCCCCAGATGGTGCTGCTATGCGAGCAGGTGTTCAGACAGGAGACAGGATCATCAAGGTATTGTGCTCATCTGCCTGCATGTATTTAAACTGCTAACGTCACTGTTGTCTTGTCCAAGGCCAATACTGAGGCTGTAGGCTGCCACCTTCTGGTCAGTCTGTATTTCTACTCTCTTCTCGGAATTGAATGCAATCTCAAAATGTGAAGCTTGAGTTAAATTGTTTTTTACTTTATATCTGTTTTTTATTTCATCATCATAGTTACATTCTTTTTTTTTTCCAGGTTAATGGGACCCTTGTTACACATTCTAATCACATCGAGGTGGTGAAGCTTATCAAATGTAAGGACATACATCTGTGTTCTGGCTATTTGAAAATCAATGTGAGAGGAGGGCTGACACTTTGCTTTGATCTTTTTATTGTAGCGGGCTCCTATGTGGCCCTCACAGTGTTGGGGCGTCCGCCAGGGCTCCCCCAGATTCCCTTGTCGGAAGCAGAGTCCGAAATGTTGGGCGTAAGCATTTCCTCTCCAAACTCACCAGCAGCAGAACGCCCCTATAGTCCTCTAGACCGCTTCTCCTCCGCTCACACATCATGGGTACTTATGACATAAGTTACTATTAATTTCCTTAAAAAACATTTAATTAACTTTAGCTTTTAGTTTACTTCCTGGTTATCTTTCTCTTTCTCTTTGTTCTTGGTCTTTTCCATGTGTTTTCAACTTTCTTTCTTTTTTTTATTGATCTATAGGATGAGAACAGCAGTGTCTGCAGCCAGAGGGTTGACAACTTACAAAAGACGCTATTAAGAGAACAGCAGGAGCTCCAGGTTAGCATGACCATCACTTCCCCTTTTCCTGTTGTCTCATATCAACTATAAACGATGCTCAGACAATCGGGTCCACACATTGTTCAGACTTGAACATTCAGAATGTAGAACTTTTTGAATGGGTGTAGCCTGGGAAGAAAGTGCAGCAAGGATTTGGAGACTTATTTTTGTAAGGATGATTGCTTTCTTGTCGATCTTAATATAACATGTATATGGACCTATCCACTATATCAATGAAAGAGTAGAAAGCAAGCAAAATATAGGCAAACAGAAAAGAGTACAAAGCGACTACACTGAGTGCAAAGTCATCAAGGTCATCTACATTCCCTCTAGCTAGCTGTCTATGTTCTGTACGGTGACCGTCTCATGCTCCATTCGCACATCTGCTCATTCAGAAAAAAAAATTGGTCCCTCCATTGTTTTCTACATTTTATCACACTATTCTGTATATTTAAACCCTGCAGATGAATGTTGTGTTATTAATTGGGTTAAAAATAAAGTACCAGTAATCGGCTCTGGTTCATTTTGAACTAGGATTGCAATGGGAAGTAAGCGGGTAGATGTGCAGATATAAGACAGCTTTTTTAGGAGCAGAGATTTTTGAGACAGCACTTTCCTTAACATCACAGGCTTTGTCCACATACACAGAATGTATTTGATGTGCAGGATTGTAAAAAGATATCAGTTACTACAGGTTTCTGATTGCTTGTTTTGATTTCACCATTTCTTGTTGTTTAGGCCATGAAGGAAGAGTACAGCAGGAACCCCTCCCCCAAACTACTGAAAGACATCCAGGAAGCTAAAAAACACATTCCTCAGCTGCAGGGTCAGCTCTTAAAGGCCACTGGGGCATCACAGGTAAGCAACCCCCCCCCTCTTCAAACTACCTTACTACCTTCATGAACCTGTATGAAGAGAGTGGGTGTCCAGGAACAGTGATGTACCAACAACATCCAGGCAGCCTCTGCATAATTTTGTGTTGTGTGTTCTGGGATTGCTCCAGACAAACAGTAATCCTAATCTCATCAGAGGATTAGGCTTTCTCTGTGGGAAGCCACTCTTTTGTGTCTGTGTGACAGCTTATTTTACATACAACACTCACTGAAACTTGTGTTATGCATGTCAACATATTTGTCTTCATTCTACATTTTAAACATTTAGATTAATGAGATTACACTCCTTACATATAAACATGAACAAGTATTACCATTATCCTTTGCCCTTGGACTTTTTCTTCAACAACACATGTCTTCTTTGCTGCTTTTTGTATCTTATCATTATCTAATTGTGCTGTTCATAATGCGCATCAAATCTTGTGTTTACATGACTCTTCAGGAGGCGGTTCCAGGTGGTGATGCAGATGATGGTAGCATGTTTGAAACCGAGCACACCCCGGGCTCTAAGGGAGACAACAGTACTGACCTGTCTTGGATCAGCTCTCCTGTAAGTTGTCACAAATCAGGCCTACTAACCGACATCATGTGATTTTCCTCTGAAGCCTTTATCAAGCTCTTGATTTTATAAGGCTACATAAGCTTAAGGACTTAGGATTCATGGCATCATGCTGAATTAATAACATGTAAAATCACCATGTTTAGTTTTGGCTACTTAGACAGCAAAATTGCTAGCATTATATTGGGGGAAAACAATACATTCAAAAGATGTTAGGTTCTATAGTGATTTCTCTCTTAAAATTGGTTATGTGTCCGATTGGACTTAAAGCTGTTTGTTAGCACTTACTGGTGTTTTTTCCTCCTCTCTGTATCCTTGCTTGTGTTGTACTCACTCTCTGATCTTTGTAGCTTTGGATAAAAGTGACTGCTAAATGAATTGTGGAATTGTAAAACATTTATTTCATCCCACCTTCAGATATCTCGGGGATTTGGTCTTAGCTCTCCAGACAGCCTGTGCCACAGCCCAAAGAGCACTCCCAGGAACAGCTTAAACTCCTGCCACTCTCCAGAGGCTGAGGACGCCACTGACCTGGTAGTTACACTCAACATCTGTATGCAAATTCTGCACACAAGAAATACACTCCTTTGCTGCTCCCTTTCCTGGTGTAAAGTTGTGTTTTATTGATAGATATTGAACATTTTTCAGTGTGTGATGAATAATGACTCCAGTGCAAATCTCTTGGCTTAAACATTTCCAAATGGAGAATTTATTTTGGTGAAACTCAAATCCAACTGTGAATCACCATCTTTCCCCCAGGACTCTCTGTCCCCTACTACAGTAAACAGCCCTTCTTCCTCCCGCCTCGTCTCACAAATCATTGGAGCAGAGGATGACTACTTTGATTCAGACCAGGAGCAGGTAACTTTCAACAGGGCAATCTTAATATCCTTGTCAGTCATAGTTTCACTTAAAACAGCCATCACATTATGAGTTTTCTTAACAGGAATGAAGGAATAAACCAAAATTGTTTGCAAAATCTAAATTTGATAATTTCAGGTCATTAGATTTAAAGTGAGCACAAACAACAATTTTGAAAACTGTTGTGCAAATTTTGTTGCAGACAAATGGCCAGTGTAACAATTTTAATAGCATCGATCAGCTCAAGTCTCGGCCGGCCCACCTCGCAGCCTTCCTTCACCATGTCATCTCTCAGTTCGACCCTGCTCCTGTGGTAAGACCCTCATCACTTTTACCTTGTTAAAATGTTTTTAATTTTTCCTTTTTTGTCATGCAGCATGACAGCCCTCTCAGTTTAGTTATCTTTAAATGAATCTAATCGTATGTCCTCAGTTGTGCTACCTCTACGCTGACTTCTACAAGCAGACCAACTCCAAAGAGACTAGACGGGTGTTCATGGACCTCCACACCTTTTTCATTGACCGGGGAGCAGTGAGTACAGTTTGTCCAATTTGTCTCGTGTTCATCAGTTCATCATCTGTCTTTCACACAAAGTTTAACAATATGTCACTGATTTGATTTTGACAAAAAAATGGAAGTGCAGTAATGTTTGTCATCACATTCTCGTTGGAAAATTTAAACTTACAAGAGAAAGGCAAACCTGTGGTTACTGTCTTTAAATGTGACTATACATTTGAATTACCAATGATGAGAGGTCTGAAGTATATACACAGTTTGCTGTTAACTTTGAAGAGTAAGAAACCGTCCCATTTAGAGCTGAGGAAAAGGTGTCATTTGGTTACAATAGGGCTGTTACATCATTGCCTTTCTACCAAGGCAACATCTAAAGAAACATCAGTGAGTGAGGTAAAGAAATCTGCAAACTGGTTATAAAAGCTTTTTCTAGCTGCTATTTGACTTAAAATGATATTAAAACACATCATGAATACATTTGACTGAATAGATCATGGATAAAACTTTATCTATCGCTTTTATTAGCATACTTGATTTCTGCCTCTGCCAATATGGATAGATTCTCATCAGCAATGGTGGTCATTTACCGTTAAACAATAAAGACAACAACTCCCATAATCCCAAACTACTTTAGGTTGAGGCGGCAGTTGCTCAGTAGGGACTTGGGTTGGGAACCAGAGGGTTTAATCCTCGTAGGGACCAAAATTTGGCAGTTGGTCTGGTAGCTGGAGAGGTGCAAGGGCACTCCCCAAGTACTGCCGAGGTGCCCTTGAGCAAGGCACTGAACCCCAAAACAGCTCTGGTGTGATCGCTGCATAGCAGTGTGTAGCAGCCCCACTCTGACATCTCTCCACTAATTCATGTCCACAGGTCCTGTTTGTGCATGTGTGTAATTTGGGCCTATGTGTGTGAGAAGCATGTCCCTAAATAACAGTGTAAACCAGAATTTCCCTCAGGGAGTAAGTCTAGATAAAAAAAAGTATGTAAGAAAATGTAACTATTTTTTAAGATATTGCTTTGATTGAGAAACCTCTAGTTACAAAAAAAATGTAAATACTTTAAATTGAATATCATTTGAAAGTGTTTTGCTAGGCCTCGATATGTTCACGTTTTTGTGACGACTTGTTCTCAGAATACAGTAAATTTTATCTATTTATTAATACATTTCTTTTTGTTATATTTTTTACAGAATTTAAAGGTTGCTGTCCCTGAATCCATCTCTGCTGATCTTGGTAAATATCATGCATTGCATCTTCATCTTTTGGTTGTCTGCCCAGAGTCATCTTGGGTCTGTGATTAGTCTATAACAGTCCACTTCATCCGTTGACTCAGTGCAGTCACTTGACCATCCTCACAACACAGTCCTGTTATAATGATCACATATTTACCTGATGCACTCCAATGCGTAAGGGGCTGAGAAATGAAATGCTCTGATTGTTAAGAAAGTACTGCTGTGCCATAATCTCTTGAAAAACTTGTCGTTCAGTATATGTGACTGTGTGATTGTGTATTTGCAGATCGACGTCGTACAGAACTGATCCCAGAGGAAATAAACCGACAACATGTTCAAACACTGCAGGACTCACTGCTCCCCGACATTCAGAGGAACCTTGAGGATTTCAGGTAAACTGATCCTCTCAGTTGTTTTGTCTTTGATCCTGTGCTAGGGCCTTATTAGACTTTTAAACATGTTAAGAACACTACTTTCTGTTTCGACATATTTTGCTGAGAACTTATAAACTTCACTGCTGTTTACGATGTATTGGTACATGTAGGCAGAAGCGCAGTATGGGCCTGACAGTGGCTGAAGTAGAGTTGGCCAGACTGGACCAGGAAAGAGTCCGTGACCGTGTCACTCTGGAGCGAGAACGCTCCTATGCTGAAAACATCATCGCCAAAATAGAGGATATCCTGTAAGTACCACAGGCCATGCATACAGTCATGCATTGCTCTCTGCTGAAATCAAGTTCATGACAGCTCAAGACCGTTTTTCTTCTTTGTATTGTTTATAGGTTATCTACTCAGACCACAGAGGAAGAGAAATGGTGAGCAGTCTTAAAATGTTGTGGATGTGGTTGATGGAGATAAGTGTTTTCAAAAGCATATGCATGTGATCGTTTAGGGCTCATAAGGCTCTCATTGCCCCTCACACCATCTGTGCACTCACAGCATTTACAGTGTGTACTAGTCCAGCTATAATCTATTAGAATTACAGTGTCACATCTTATTCATCGGGCTTCCTTTTAATATATTCTTTACAGCATCTTGTGTCAATTTTTAAATGTAACTTGTAGTTAGAACACACTATAGCATTGTGATGTTTTTCAGGCCCCACTGAACATCTTCTACTCTTAACACATTAAGCACTCGGGTAGTTTCTTACATATTGCATCTAATTTATGCAGTATGTTTGTATTACATTATGCCAAAGTGTGAGTGATTTATTCAGCCTGGTTCAGAATACTTTATGGTCACAGCACACCCCAGATGGTTTGTGTAGATATTGTACGGGACAGTAGAACACTGTTTAAATGTATAATTCAGTTTATTTGTTGTTAAGAATTCCGACTCTTCTTTTTTGTCCTTTAGCACTACAATGCAGTATGTCATATATACATACATGAAGCACCTTGGTGTGAGGGTAAAGGAACCTCGCAGTCTAGAGTCCAAACGGGTCAGGATCAACTTTCTCCCCAAGATCAAGGTACTCTAATCTGTATTCAGCTGTATTCTGTGTGCCTTTACTCTTCTCTCCCTCTCCCCTTTATCATCTCCCTGACACATCTTGTCTTTGATGTCATACAGAAAAGCATCAAGACTGAAAAAGAAGGAGAGGAGAAAGTGAAGAAACCTAGATTTCCCAGCATCTTAGGACCCCAGCGTCGACCCAGCCGCATTGAGGCAGCATCAGGTGAGTCACGATGCTGCAAGGTAAAAATGATGGCACTGCTTCTAGATCTGTTCTAAGTTTTGACTCCACTCTTCTCTATTTCAGTGGGGAAATCCTTGGATGGTCGCCCCAGACCTCAGAAGCAGTTGTCGCAGCCTTCACTGGGTGCAAATGATCACACAGAAGGTGGTCGTCTACGAGGCAGCCAATCAAGCGAGGGCTCTGAACTCACACACTCCACATCCGTCAACACCTCATCCCCAAGCAGCGCCAACTTTAGCTCCGACACGAGCCGAGATAATGAAATGGGTGAGCTAGTTAACAAATTCAAGAAACTCATCAGTAAAACAACAAGACGGAGGATTCAGTGGTTTCTAACTTGTTGCTTGTCTCTCAGGTGGAACTCCAACCTCAGGCCCCTCCAGGCTGAGTGACGGCCTTCAGTCTGACCCTCTGGATGGCTCGCCGTACCCTGCAACGCACGTAGACCTTTACAACCTGGACCAACTCCAAGAGGATGACAGAGAAAGTGATAGGTGTGTCTTAAAGTTAAATTTGCAGGAACACTTTTGCTTTCTCACAGAGGGAAGATTAATTTTTAACACGCATTGTTCTTGTCTGTAGAGCTCACGAGGGAACACCAAAGGCCATAAGAAGGTGAGGATACTGTTGAAACTTTAATCAATCTAGAGAATAAGAATTGGGGATATGCTGTGTTGAATATTTATCAGCCAGATGAAAAGCTAACTTCTCATCTCGACCTAGGCTTGATGGACTTGGTCCTGCAGATGTCCAGAGCGAAGACGACCAAGGAACAGATTCTGAGCACGACCCTCCAAACTGGCAGCAGCTGGTGGGGAGAGAGATCCTAGCAGGTCTCCGGCCCCAGGAAATCAAGAGACAAGAAGTGATTAATGGTAAGGACATGGTTAACCTGTTCAGGTGATTAGACAGTCATTTAAAGTAAGTTCTGTTTTCAAAGAATAGAAGCTGTTTCTCCTCTGTGTGCTGCATAGTATCAGTCTAAGAGTGTTATAATACAGTATGCGGCAGCAGAGCATTTGAAGTTGAATAGTCTGCCACCTTGAGGTAACATCGTGCGCTGTACCCGCAGAGCTGTTTTACACTGAAAGAGCACACGTGCGGATGCTGAAAGTTTTGGACCACGTTTTCTACCAAAAGCTCTCCAAAGAGGCCATCCTGCCTCCTGCTGACATCAAGAACATCTTTACCAACCTGGAGGAGATTCTCCTGCTGCATGGTACACACACACACACACATCCTGAAATCCTCCAATCATCTATGTTTTACTGCTTGAACCATTTTAACCCAGTAAAAAAAACAAGCGAGGTAGTGAGAATAAATAATGACGTTTAGGTTAAACTAAAGCAAAACAAAATGTTTAAATACAGAACTTCATCTGTGTTTAGAAGCATCACCATCAAATATTGTAGCTCTGATTCGTCCCCTTTGTTATCTCAACCAAACACGTTGGTTCTTCTTTTTTAATTTTCAGTTTCAATACTGGAGCAAATGGCAGCCGTTCGGAAGAGAAATGAGTCTTCAGTAATTGATCAGATAGGAGACGACTTGCTATCCTGGGTGAGTACAATTCTCAGGCTGAGATTGTGTTTCCGCCTTTCAAACATTTTCTTTCATTGAATGGATTTCAAGATGACTGATGTGGTGGGCTGGAAATAGTGTCTCACAAATAAAAATTTAACTGTTCCCTTGAATTGCTTTATAGCGAGAGAGAAATGTTGATGTTAGTGTGAGATTGCTTTCCTCAGCCTCAGCTCTGTTTATATACTGACGTGTCATATGAACATAAATCATTTTTCATATTTTAAATCCTTCAAAATCCTAAAAGGCAAACACCTAGGAAATGAAACAAAAGAATAACGTAACAGGAACCATTGAAGCAAGAGAGTGGATAGGAAGTCTGCTTCTCAGTTAATGGTAACGTCAGACAGTGCCCTAGATTTAACTGACATCGCTGCGTCTAGATATCATGTTTGATACATTAGATGTGAGCTAGCTGCATATCAGCTGGCAGCCTTGTCTGAAATGTTTCTATGGGGGATAAGTAGGGTAAACGTTCCCCTAGGGGTCCAGGCATTGATCTAGTCTACATTAAAAGTTAAGCTCTCTCTTCTACTTCGAGGACTTAAGCCTGGCCCCCTTCTGAGAGTCACTGCTCATGGTTTAATAGTGAGACATTACCATGGCAACTACCCTTGACCCAGATCTACTGGGTGACTGATCACCGTCTCTGTTCGTCTCTGCTCTGTCCCGACTTGGTTTGGGTGGTTACAGTTCAGCGGCGGAGAGGAGGAGAAGATCAAGCAGGCGGTGGGGACGTTCTGCAGTAACCAGCCGTTTGCTTTGGAGATCATCAAGACCAAGCAGAAGAAAGACTCACGCTTCACTTCATTCATCCAGGTGCTCACATCATGCTCATATACTCCAGAAAACTGTTGTTCAAAAATATAAATATGAAGTAAAAATTTATGAATGCAAGCTCAGAATATTTCATAGAGGACATTTAAAATGTCACTTCCCTGAATTATCATCTAAGCTATATTTGTTGTACGTTAAGTCATCATTTATACTTTTTCCGGAATGTATTTTTGCTGTTTGCGGACCTTTTAAGTTAAGCAAACTTGTGTTGCATTGCTTTGCAGGAGGCAGAGAGTAACAGACTGTGTCGCCGACTGCAGCTTAAGGACATCATTCCTGTCGAGATGCAGCGACTCACCAAGTACCCCCTGCTACTAGAAAACATCGCTAAGTACACAGGTGCTGTCATGCTGCCTTACCAATCAGAGTTCCTCACAGCATTTTAATTTATTCATGTTGTAATCACTTCAAGCTGACAAGGTTGTTATGGAAATGAATCCAAATATTGCCCAAATGTCTTCTATGTAATAGTGGTTCAAAACAAGATGTTTTAATCAACAGTATAAGTGTCAAGTGGGTAAAAGCTTTTCTGAAGTCATACAAGAGCTCAAACTTCCTTCATAGTTGGTCTACTTAAATTCTTGATGAGTTGTTTTATCACTTGTTCTATTTAATAATCACAAGTTACTGGAGTTTTGAATGAGTGAGAAAGCAAACGTTCACATTTTAAAAGTAATGAATCAGAAACATATTTGGAATATTTGCAAACAATCAATGGGCACATTGATTGTTTGGCATAGGGATACTTGGGTTTCTACAGCTTTGTAATAGAATATAGGGATTGTGACACGCCGCATGCTTTGATATAGCACCTGCATGCACCATTAAGCCTTAATGATGTCAACATGCCTGCAGGAAGAGCCACAGAACAAGCTGCTTACAGTTCATGCATGCTCAAAACCGATCCCTCATCTGCACCCTTACTCAGACACTTGAAAGTCCTCCACCCAATCATTAGTGCTAAGTGGGTGGTGCACATTTTGGGAAATGTCTCACCCATTATTTGGTTCATCATTTCTGACTTGGCTGCGGTTCAGCCTTCACACAGAGAGCACACTAATGATAAAGTTAACCAGCTATTAGAGGATCATAATGTCCCCCCTGCTATATCGTAATTTTTGAGAACGATGGTGTGGTAATGGACAGAGGAAACATCAATTTGCCAGACAGTCCCCTGCAGAACTAAGAAGCCTTGCTTCTTTTTTGATGTCTTAATATCTTATAGACAGTACATTGGAGAAGGACAAAGTGAAGCAAGCCGCAGACTGCTGTAGGAAGATTCTCAATCACGTCGACCAGGCTGTGAAGGAATCTGAGGACAAGCAGGTGGGATGTTTTTTTAAATCTCCTTTTCAGTTTCCACCAGCCCCTTTAATGTTCTCTTCCTTGTTTAAGTCTCCTCCAAAGTCCTTCCTTCTTTTCCTGCTCTGCCACACTATATTTTGTACTCCCTTCTCTGCTCCCCAGACAGACACTCCTTATTGAAGAGCGCTTACTTATCTCCTTTTCTCTGTCTCCATTTTTCCCGGCCCTTCCCCTAGAGGTTGGAGGACTATCAGAGAAGATTGGACCTCTCCTCTCTAAAGCAGACGGACAACCCCATGATCCTGGAGCTAAAGGTGAGTTATCTACACAATGCTTTTTGGCTTCAGTTAAAGCAGTCTCACTTGTTGTACACCCCCACACACACTGTTAGAAGTACGGTAAGTGCTGGGTATTGTATGTGGAAATGGCTCCATTGACCAGCAGCAAGTACTTCATAGGCTTGTCATAAATGTGCTTGTTCTTCCTTTCAACAGAACTTGGATCTAACTAAGAAAACGATGATGCACGAGGGTCCGCTGTCATGGAAAGTCAATAAGGACAAGACAATTGGTTTGTAATCATCACATTATAAGACTTTGATTGCTATTAAACTCTGATATAGTTTTTTTTTTTATAAATAAAAACCACCAATAATGTCTCACAACTATCCTCCCTGTTTCCTTTCAGAGCTGTACACACTGCTCCTGGAGGACATCCTCGTTCTTCTACAGAAACAAGATGAGCGTCTAATCCTCAAGTGTCATAGTAAAAACCTGGCAGGCACAGCAGATACCAAACATATCTTCAGCCCAATCATCAAACTCAACACTGTGCTGGTGCGCTCTGTAGCCACAGGTGAGTAAACAACTGATAACTTTGACGTACATATTGTACAAGAATGACAGAAAAATAACAGGATTTGTCAAGATCAGATGGAATCATTAACACTATTTAGGAGAGCTGCTTGCTATACCATTAACAAATTAAGGTATTGTGATATAAATGGAGTCAAACCCACAGGGCAGAATATTGATTAATCTCATCCGCTGTCTGCACTCTCTCCAGACAACAAGTCCTTCTTCGTCCTCTCCATGTCAGACAATGGAGCTCAGATCTATGAGCTGATGGCACCCACAGTCTCAGACCAGAGAACGTAAGGCAACACACCCTTAAATCTTATTGATTAATTCCATTCTTACTGCTCCAGTTGTTAAATGGGCTAATTTCTTTTTTTAATACAAGGTGGCAGCGTCTGATCACCCAGAGAGCTGAAGCCATGAAAGTCAAACCTCACAGTGTTATACCATTACCTCAGACTGAGTATGATTTGTTTCATCGTTTTTCTCATTTGATCTGATTAGATTTGAATTTGTTGATAACATAAGATATTGCTTTTGTGCCAGCGGGGAGAGAGACGGTGTGGAGATCATTACGGCTGGTGTTTCCAGGCTGAGCAGAGACTCAGACCGCACATCCACTGGCAGCACCCAGTCCACAGGTGACAGCAGACGCTTGTTTCTTCAGTTTTTCTCAGATGTTGCTTTAAATGCTCTACCATGCGCAGCTATGTTGATAATCCTCTGATAACTGTAATTATTCCCCCTCAGATAAAGAGAACAGTCCAGCCTCTGGAAATGTGATACAGAGTTGTCTACCAGGCAGTAATCCATTTGAGGGAGGGAAGGAAGAGGAAGAGGAGGAAGAAGGTTTTGTGGACCCAGAGCTTCCTTACCAAGTGGCTGAGGACAGAAAAGAAGCTGACTCATTTAACATGTTTCCCTCCAGAGCTGACGAAGCACTGAAAACATGTAAGCAGACAGAAGAGATAACTAAAAATTCAAGTGCTTCTTATGCAGTGCGTTGAGCAGCTCTTCTAATTTCAACTTCCCTGCAGTGGCAGCATTAAAGCAGGTGTTGGTGACCCAGCTGATGTCCCAGGAGGCTGTAGAGCAAACCAAACGCTCCACCGGTGCTCGTCTCCTCAGGACCACCTCTTTGCGGACCCCTGTAGACAGTCGTGCCCGGGTGATGGTTCACAACGGCTCAGATAAGAACAGCTCCCAGACAGAGGACCGGACTCAGGACCTGGGCTCTGGAGACACAGGCTTCTTTGATTCTCCCGAAGATTATGGTGAGCCTGGACAGTGTAGCCTTGTGAAACCCACCAGTCAAATCAAAAATAGTTATTTATAAAGTGGCTCAAAGGAGTGGGAAGCAAATTTCACTTAACTTAAATTTAACAAAATGGCCCACCTTTAATGACTGGGAGAGAACACAATTATGTTTAAATGGGAGATACAACTGTTTGTCATTAGTGTGGCTATGCCATGAAATACTACGTTTCTGTAAAATTGCCACTATGGAGCAAAAACTGTAGAAAGGAAATAAAATGGTCTCAGTATTGACCCCTGAGGGACTCCTTAAATAGCTAAGTTGTTGTGTTGTGCAGATAGCTCATCGGTCAGTCAGTCCCGATCCTCATGTGCACTTGTGTTAAATGGCTCCTTGTGATTCTCTCAGCAGGATATTTAGTACTGGAGGGTTATGGTGGCCAAGGGGAGAGCAGCACAGATGATGACATCTTGGCATCAACCACAGGGAAGCAGCTGCGCACCTCACAAGGCTGTGCCGCCGACTCTGGCATCAACTTGAGGTTCTCTTCAACATCACAGGCTGGCAGCCTCTCCTCTTTTAGCAGACAGGTCCTGTCTCATCTAAGAAACCTTCAAGCCAACCTTAACTTTCTGAAGGTACTTAACATATAATGATCTTAGTAACACACATACCTCTGGACTTATATTTTTAAACTTTATGGTAATTTATAATGTCTGTTCTCATAGTGAATGGTGGGTTTTTGTCTTGCAGGAGGTGGAGGCGAAGTACAATAATCTAATACGCCAAAGGCCAGAGAGGGCAGCAGCAGACACAGATGGAAATAAAGGTAACTATTATATTAATGACCAGATCGTAATATGTGAATCATCTCCTGTATGTGTCCTTTATTCTCATCCTGAAATTGATTTCCCTTCACAGATAAAAGATAGTGGGAGTCCGTGCCTCAGCATTCAGCTCTGGTCCCACAGAGGAAGTACCGACTCGTAGTCTGTGCTTACTTCTCGTGTCCTGGACTTTTCGGGACATTCCATAAGCTTGTCCTCTCACTGCTGAGCCCCTCCTTTTTTTTTTTTTCTATCACCGTTGTCCCACGGTCCACACAGAGAATGAGAGACTTAAATATAAGCGGAATCGGATGAAGGAGGAGTCATCTCTGTGATGCCACGCCCCCCTCATTCAGCACAAGGCAATCAGGGAAGTGGGATTGCCCCCAAACCTCACTCCTTTCCATCTAACCCTCGTTTTCCCTGGATCTCCCTGCAAGAAAGAGAACTTATACCAAAATGTACAAAGATGTGTGTTTAGAATATATATATATGAAACACAAAACAAGAAAAGGAAAATTTTAAGATAATGTATTAAGATTTTTTTTATCCCGAGATGTATTTATTTTCTTTCTTTCATTTTTTTTTAAGTGTTTCCCACATTGCTTGCATGCTTTTGGCCATGGTGTTAACCTTTTTGGCTGCTTTTCCTGCTTCTTTCATACAGGGTTAGTGTGAGTGTTGAGTGCATGCTAGCATTCAAGCGACGCTAGCCTTGCACACCCTGATGAAATGGCGGGAATATATTCAGACTGATAGAGGCCAGAGTTGCACTGGTGATGAATGGATCCCATTGTGTTTAAAAACTCTTGATTGTGTTGAAGTCTAGAAATTCAGATGAATTCTAGGTGTGGTTTTTAACTAGAATGAAGAGTCTGAAGGCTCTGATCTGGTCCTGTTGCATTTCTGTGCTGCCTCCTCCTCCCCCCCTCTCTCACTGTGAGATGTATTTGTCTCTTGTCAGCTCCTTTCTTCCTTTGTGTTTGATTCAGAACCTCCTCTCCCCTCTGAACACTTATAGGTGTCGTCCTTCTCGATTTCCTCACAGCCCAGTGACTTTCATGCTTATTTATCCCCTCCAACACTCTATATGTCATGCTTCCTTGTTTGCCTTTGGGTATCTTGCCTCTTTCCCCCTCTTCTACAAGGAGCAGCCATGCTCTTTCTGTATCAGCTCCAGACAGAAAACGCTGCTTCTTTCTGCTACTGTTGGCGATGCTGAGCTGACTGCCTGATATTCTAATAATGTCATGAAGTTCAACATATACTGTAAAATTATCAAGTTGGAAGGTTATGCATAACTTTAATAAATAAATGGTGCCATGACACATTCAAAAAGAAAAACGTGCACATTTTGTCTCTTAATGCAATTTTGTATGTGACTCTGAAATTATTTTGATTGATGACCATTCTTCTTACTTAAGCATGATGAGAGAGATGAAAGAACTTGATTTGTCAAAAGGCAGCTTATAATTGAATTTGTAAGCCACACTGCTGTAAAAAATTATGTAAAATAACAGTCAGTAATAGAACTATTCATGAACTGTGATGATCATCACATCCTAACTGTTGGCCACCATGCTGATTTTTCTTTTGGCTGAATTGTAGTTTCTGTTAAAGATATTATCTCCAGTGGTCTTGAATATATCTGAACTACATGTGCTGACTTTTTGTCCTGAAATCAGGAAGAATACTTTATTTTGTTAAATAACACATTCCCTTAGTAAGTAATGTCAAGGCATGCTCATGTAAGATTTATGATGAAATGTAACACGACTCTAAATGCTCATATGTAGCTAGAACACATTTTCAGGGTGTCATAGGTCTTCATGACTTGATGTTGTTATAAACAATTTAATTATTGAACTTAAGTAAACTATATCGTATTCAAGGTGAGAACACATCAGTTTAAGTTGCCATGGCTGCCATGTGTGCAGAACTGCCTTTTTTAGCTACTTTTACAGCAGAAACAGCAAACGTGCCACTGTAAACTATAAGTATAATACTGCCAAGGTAATGTAGTTCTTTGTGTTAGCATAGCTGCTAAACAATGCATTTAATTTTTACAAGACAGTTCAATTCTCTTTTAAAGAAACATTTCATATTTTTATGAACTTAAATTGGAATTTGTGCAAACGCTTTCAAATGTTTTCTTGCACCATGATAAACTGGACTACAATTTCACAAACATACTGGTAAAGTAAATACACCTATGTAGTATTTAAATAGCAGTTAAGGTATACCATCTACTTTTTTACAGCCTTGGATTATTCATGTCAACAGGGTGAGAAACATATTAAAAAAAGGGCTCTTGTCTTTGAGTGACAGAACTGAATGATGCATAAACTAAAACATGTTTACCTCAAGCTATCTAAAAAGTTAAAAACAATGGTTGGACATTTAAGCCAACAAAGACATTTTAGAGCAACTTACTTTGATGCTCTTGGTCAGTAGTTTCATTTTGAACTTCATAAATCATTTTTATTTTTTGGGAACATTTTGTAGCACTAAATATAAAGAGGGTGAATTTTTGGGGTTTTGGGTATAGTCACCAGAGAAGCAAACCACAATTGCCAGCAGGTGGCAATCTTCTCCCATTCAATATCAAAGCAGTAGAGTGAGACCCACCCTGAAACCGCAGTGACATCAGTGTTTTAAATAATCCATAGTATTTTTTTATTTTCTGGAAACATATGACTCTACTCTCTTTTTGCCTGTTAAAACGGTCTATAACAGTCAGAGGGATCCTGCAGGGTAAGGTGCAACATTTATTGCTCCCTGCAATGGAAACGACTGTGCTACGTTTGGCATTAATTTTGCACTGGGTGTTTGAGTGTGACTGTAAGAGCTGGAGGAAGCCTTACAGCCTTACAATGATATGTTCACTCTACTCACTGTCACCCTGACTGTACACATGTTGCAATGAAACTGAGTGCAGAGGAGCAAGGAGAGATAAGATAGGAGACAGTGAGAGATACATTTAGAGTACCGGTAATAGAAGGGGACTGAGTGTGAAAAAGACACAGAAGAGGGGATGGTAATTGATTGTCTCCTTTCTCCACATGCACCTGTCACCAAGCTAATTGGAGTGGTAAAGCCAAAGAGGAGAGAGGTGTCATTCACAGGGAAGGATTTCATGTCAAGCTTGTCTCTTGTCTCTTGTTATGAGACAAACCGTTTTTGCCCTCCTACTCCTCAGCTTTGCAACAGTGGTGCATGAGTAATGAAATGAAGCTTTAGTCTTTAAAAGGAGGAGACTGAAATTTGCATCCATGCATTGCTGATGTACATATTTCTAACTTTCACCCTTCAGGCACTTTAAATTTTGTCATCCCTTAAATATAGTATAAAACCAGAACAGAAAACAGTCATCCACATGATTTCAGATTCTGATTGGAATACATCTTCGATACATATTCAAGGCTGCAAAATCAAGTTGAGGATTTGTTTCCCTGATTCTGTGCACCTCAAAGATCTGTGAACATTGGATGATTATAGCAGAGCGTGTCATTTTGCCTGTTGCCATGGAGCTTAATTTCAGGATAAGGATGCTTGACTAAATAACTCACCTGTGACAGGAAACAAACAGGGAGAATTTTTTTTTCATACATGTCTCCCCAAACAGCCTTGTAATCATCAAACTCTGAACCAGACTGCATAGTGAAGTTCCCTACACACACACACACACACAAATATATGTTGTTTCTGTTCCATAGGCTTTCTCATCAATATGCTAATGTATCTAAAAGTGCATCTATTACCATTCTGATGCTTCAGATCGTATATATTCTCATACCAGCTTGCAGCTGCTGCATTACACAGAACTGAATCAAACTATTGTTGCTGCATGACTGGTTTCTACAGCCAGTGTTGTCACATAGAGAAGTATTCAGTGTCATTCACAAGCCGTGTTAAAACTCGACCACCTATCAAACCACGCACAGGCAGGATGCTCCTCATTCTCTATTCTGTGCTCTTTGGTGGCTGATCATCAATATTCATCTGTGTTTCCTGAGCTGCTGCTCTTATAAATATATATCGTTGAATCACCATTGTGATCATCATGTTTGTGTGAGGTCAAACTTTTAGGACCAGGCAATAAAAAAAACAGATAATATTCCTTCACTTCTTCTGTGCAGCTTTTCCAGCAGAGTCACAGTGGGATTGTTGGGCTATGCAATAAGTCACTGTCTAGTTTCATGGTGCTCATCAAAGAGTTTTAAATTTTCAACTGGTTAGAAAAAACAAAGAGGAAAATAAAATGTGCTGCTTCCAAAAAATTGTATTAAAGTAAATAGTCTATTCAGGTGGTGATATATGGCTGTTGTCTTTCTCTCTAAATAACTGCTCTTGTTGATAATTTCTTATTCGATAATGTTTCTTCCATCGTTTCTGAAAGATGTTGATTTTATTTTTTAATGAAAATATTCTAAAAAATGTTCCTTTGAAGAAAATACTTTTTTGTAAGTAACCTTGTAAAAAGTGTTTAATTCCACCGGCACTGTGAAATGCATGTCATTTGTCATTGATGTAAATCAAGGACATTTGATGATTCCTTTAACACCATCTCCTCAATTATAACCTGTTTCCCAAATGGGAACCCCTGACCTCATGGGATTGATTTTCACCCTGCAAGTCTCCCCCGCTTATCGAGCAGTCGCCAATATCAGATGGATTGGACCGAAGATCGATGTGCTCTCCACAGTCGGATTAATCCATGGCCTCTCCTGAGTAATCACTGTCCCAAGCACAACAATGAGCCAAGCCAGACAAGGGGAGCATGTGCTAAGCTGATGCTTAGAGATGAATGAACTGACTCCTTCAAATGGGAGGAATATGCTAAAATATGTGCTGCTGAAAGAGCGCACAGTCATGGATGCCAACTGACAAAAATGGTACCTGAACCTATTGAAAGGCTGCTGCTGGGGGACACTCGATAATCAACCTATCCAATAATAAGTAGCTACCTGTGGCATGGCTTGGCATTAACCCTGTCTTATTACTACGCAGCTCTTTGATGGAGTATCTGGGTAAAAAGCTTACTGCAGGCCATCTGGCATCGGGCTCCCCCCAGTTTTTCATTCTGTGAATGAGAAACCAGAGACAGGCCAGCACGGTGTGGTGCAGTTGAGCGGCGGCAGAAACCAATGCTGATTTTGGTGACCAGCACTGGACAGATAGATACACAGCTAATGTCCTGCCAGGTTGGCTCAGAAGAGAGTGGGCGTTTGATTGTAGTGACCACTGCCATTCAAACAGAGTAAAGGGAGGGGGGGGGGGCGGGGATCTGAAATGGAAACTTAGGGATTGGTTAACAGCGTATGCACAGACGTAATGCTGGAGTTAGCTCCCCTGGGCATGATAGAGGTCCTCAGTTCCTGTGGGTGACAGGAACAATGATTGGAGACTGCCTAGCTCCATCTGAGGCTGGATGTTGTTGAGAGGAGAAATTGATTTTTTTCATGTATTACCCTCAATAAATGTCTGCCTCGATGAACCCATAAGGAGAAGAGTAATTCAAAACTGGAATACACTACAGTAGAATGCAGCTTTCTTCAAACTATTTCAAGAGTAATTTGTCAATTATTTGCTTAGTTAGAAAGATCAAAAGTGACCATCTTTTATTATTTGCAGCTCACATCCATAATAATGATGCTGCACCACTTGTTCCATTACTATGAACACTCATCTCTGCAGTTGTTGTTTTTTTTAAATAAAGGTTTGTTTTTTCCAGGGGACATTTTTCAATCATGGTGAATTTCCAGGCAATATGTGTGTGGTGAATCTGAGCTGTTGCAGCAGTGTCCCTTGTGTCCAGTGATGTTCTGGAGTCAGGTTGGTGTTAACTTGCTGTGCTTCAGCGGCATCTCAGTATTAGAGATGGATCAGTAATGTGCACCTGTCTGAAAGTCCCAGAAGGAAGCTGAAAGACAAATCTGGGGTCAGGTCATTTAATCTACCTGACAAGCTCCTGCAGAGTAGCGATCAATAATTCTCCAACGCTACCGTCAACATCTGGAGAGAATGAACAAAAAGTGAGAAAAGATGGAAAGAGAACGGCAAAACCTTACCGGAGAATAACCCCAGTGTTTCTTCTTTTGCTTCTCTCGACGGGCTGGAGGCCCCAAACTAGTCATTTGGAAAAAGAGCATCTCCTGCTGTCGGCCTTAACTCATCTGACAGCCTCCTGCTGGATTTTGAAAAGGGCACAAATTCAGTGGACACATATAATCCCTGGAAGGTGAGCTGTCTCTCAATACCTACAAGAGCAAGAGTTCAGACAGGGCTTCACACAGAGAATGACTCCAGTCTAGAGCCCGGCTAATCCAGATAAACTAGTTCACAAGGGCAGATGGGGGAAGTGAGAGGAGGGCACCTATTAAATGGTGACCCACTGAGAGGCCTCTACTCTCTACATTAACACCTTCACCTTGATAATGAGACAGAAGGTGGTTTGGGCTCACACAACAACACTACAACATACAGGCTTTTGTCAAGTGTTAAGTTCAAAATAAGACTCTCCACTTGTCTTCACTTTCTGAGCAGAAACACATGTTCATGAGAGACAGCTTATTTAGGTAATAGCTGGTCTGGATCATTCATTTCTATGTGTTTATAGAGGTCATGCACTGACAGTCCCAGTGCTCCAGTTCATGATATAGTTGTCTGAGGTATAAATTACACTCTGCCAATGTAATTCAAAAAGAAGGACAGTTTGTGTTGCGAGCTGTTTAACCTCTAATAAAGTCAGGAATGGTGATTGACACGTGGATCAGATTACTCCTGAGCTGAAGGAAATTAAGATAAGAGGGGATGTTGAGTGTGTTCGTGTGCAGGTGAATCTTCCCAAATTCAAACCGACGGCCATGCAAAGCTGCATGAGCTTGATTCATACAGTGACGGATGTTTTGTCCCTTTAAGGGCAGCTAAGGCAATGCATGGCATGTCATAGTGATGGGAGGTGAGCACAAAGGAAGAATGATTCCATGGTTAGGACATTTTCTCATGGATCAGTCGGATCTAATTTGGAAGAACATTTGAGTTTGTGCATTAACTCTAGTACAGCATCCTACTACAAGACAGATGTCCCTCAAGCAGTGAGTGTTTCCTGAAACTATTACAGCATCGTAAGTGCTCTCACCTGTCCTCATTGCTCATTTCTCCTGCCTTGGATTTAAAAAGAGAAACACTTTACTGCCCATTCTCATTAAGCAGAGAGTAATAATGCTCTTTTTTTGTACCTGGATAATGGTTTGCACAAGTGACGAAATTGTCCAAACAAAGCATGTAACCACCAACCTGACAATTTGAAACAGCAGTGCTGCACTAGTACAGAAATGGTCTGATTCATGACTAATGAATATTTACTATCAAGTCATGCCGTGTTAGAAACTGCAGAGACTCACAGGGGAAACCACAGTGCCAAACCACGATTGGCTGAAAGTTGTAAATCAATCTCCAACACAAGCAGCTGTCAAGGTGAAGGCCTTACTCTCCATGTGGACATGCACCAGTGTACATTGAAGGCTTCACATACTTACCGTATGTACATATATTTATGTGTATGTCCATATGTAAGTGGCTTCAGATACTGTACATTCCTCATCTTTTTTCCCCAAAGGATTATGAAATGTCTTGTCAGCAGTGGCGGTCTGTGCTGTACACTTCTGCTCAGCTTCAGTCTACATCATATCATATTTCATCGTTATGCAAGATTTCTTTGTATAAAAAACATATAGTAAAAATGCTTTGCTGATGCTACATTGTCCCTCTGCTGCAGCTAGGATTTTATCAGCCCGAATTGGTGGCTCATTGTATATTATAAAAAAAAAGCTGACAGTTTTTGAAATTCTCTGGGTTACAGGATTCCTCTGGCAGACGTGAAGGTTGGCAGTCAAGTCACTGATTGATGCACAGAAATGTGGGACATCAGTTTTTCCCCGCACCTACCTCGGAAAATTGAGATCCCCGACAATATAAGAAATACAAACAATCTCTAACTTGATTTAAGATTAAGATTTACTTTATTGATCTGTAAGTCATGAACACACACATAGGCTGAAATATACACACACATGCAGAAACAGGATCCTATGGACATGCACCAATGGAGGGAGGCCAGGGTGGTGGGGCGGCCCACGGCGGGCGCTCCTGAGCTGATGGTGGGGAGGGAGTTCGGTGCCTTGCTCAGGGGCACCTCGGCGGTGCTCAGGCACCTCTCCAGCTACCAGACCAACTTCCATGTTTGGTCCGCGCCGGGACTTGAGCCGGCGACCCTCTGGTTCCCAACCCAAGTCCCTACAGACTGAGCTACTGCTGCCCCCTAACAGCCTGCATCACTCAAAATGAAAAGCTAATTAGAAAATAAAACTGGTTTTAACTTTCACAACAGATCAATGGAATAATCAAAGTATTTACTCACAGTGAAGACTGATCTTTGATTCTGGTGTGCGAAGTTCAGTGCAGAGTTCACACCAGTCCTCTCAGAGAAAAATAAAAAATCTCAGGTTTACTAGTGAATAAGGGAGTCAGTGCCCAAACAGCAGACAGAATAATGCCGTGAATGCTAATGAGGCAATTTGCTGACAATCCATGTTCTGATTGGACAGTGGATTTTATTCCCTGTAAGTGCACCTTGCCAGCTTCCTTCAATCAATAAGCCAGTAAGGATGTACCCACCCTCTGACTTCAGCACAAATGTGTCATCCATTGTGTGCTGTTCCTCTTGTCCTTATTCTCATCATAGTGAGGTGACTGTCATGCCATTTCAGCACATTCACGTCCATCCCATCCACACAACGCTGTCGCTTTCTGGGGATTTCAGACGTCGCCAATAATGCCTATTGCAGTGTCAGTGTGCTGCCTAATTGCAGTTTGGCTCAAGCTCAAATATATTTTGTTTCAAGGCAGATGTGGTCATCGGAACATAAATCAAGGTGTACATAATTGCTCCTCCTAATGGTACCTGGCTAAGAGACAGTGACAGACTCCTGTATGGCATGGCTTGAATAAAACATATTTATGAACCTTTTTTACATCTGACTGTATTTTCAGTTGGCTTCCATGACTTTCAACAGTTTCTGTGTAGGTCGGTTCTATGGCACTCAGTAAATTATACTGTGCAGTTCTGTGCCTCAAAAAAAGGCTATGCAGCTGTCAATGTGCCAGTTCCACAAGTCCGATTGTTCTACATGCCCCATTAACAACCCATTTCACATCAAGAGGTGCACAGCTCTATGATTGTACCTTAAATGGAACATCAATACGCCTGTTCATTTTCTCGGGGCTCCTAAGCTGCGACACTGCACAGCAAATCAGTCCAGTTCAGTGGTTATTAAGACAGCCATCTACCACAGCTACTCAGCACTGCGCTGAGCTCTGAAAACACTGACAGTGAACTTATGTCTCAGGTTGCAGAGTGTGGCGATAATGTAGAAATCACTTCATATCTTTGGATATGTAGTGTGTGTTAAGAGTGAACTGGTTCTGTTCTAAGCCCACTCTTCCCGGACCCTGACTGGCAGATGATTCCAAAGTAGAGGGGCCTGATAACTGACGGCTGTACCTCCTATACTACTTTGAGAGACTTTAGGTATGCCTTGGAGGGCAATGCTCTCGAGGGGTATTGGGGGCACTATGTCCTCTTTGCTGTGATAGGTTTGTTCAGACCTGGTATAAGAATGCCTCCAGTATGATCAGTTCACGAGTGGACAGCTCTGAGTTTGAGTGCTCACACTTTGAATTAACATCTCCAAATGTGTCTCCAGTGACCACTTGTAGTCGGATCTTACTTTCAAGCATCAGATGCGAATTAACACAGAGGCTCATACACCTTCATTTGACTTTAAAAAACCATGATGCAGACTTGCAGCCAAGACAGAGTAAGGCTACTCCCGCTCACACACACAGTTACAGTTCCGTAGTTTATCTTCATCCTCTCTGCCCATGTCTGGGGTCCGTTTCTGAAGGAGGTTCAACAAACTCTGGACTCAAACTAACCCTGAGCTCTGAGGTACCATCAGATGGGAAACTCTTTTCCAGAACAGCTGATTTGAGTTCCTTCAATCATCTCTGATTAGGTTCACTCGGAGTTCAGCACGTGCACCTTGACACCTTGAAAAAGTCAACATTAATGGAGCCCAGATACTTCCATTCACCATTGCACAGGTGATCCTCACACTTTACCCATCGCAAACTAGAAATCCTCATGCAGACATTCGGCAACTATGAACTTGTTTTAAGTAAAATAAAAGGTTACACTGCTGTACAGGCAAAGGAGAGACACGTGGCATTGGAAAACAGTCCTGTTCAAGTCAATGTAAGTTGGAATCTGGTCAATTAATTTAACATTTAATCACAATTATATTTCAAGTGAAAGTTGGTTGAATGGTATCAGTAGTCTATGGTATAAAATATATAATTTATTTTGCAATCAAGTGGGAGAAAAGCAGATCTAGAAGTAGTTCAAAATGAGTTCAAACAGGTATGGCTTAGGCTTAAAAGGCTCATGGTGGTGCCTCGCTTAAATCATATTTGACATATTAACAAATATCATTCAATGACTATTTCAATGAACGTTAGCTTTGTCCCCAACATAATGCTGGTTTTACAAATGTCCTCTCAACTATACCCTGTTCAGTTAATTAATTAGGCCTAATAATTAGTATTTTGCAACATAAATGTCAGTCCTGTGGAGTGATGCAGCATCTTTATCCATAGGCTTCTAAGTAAGTAAAGGACATTCCATGTTCGACATAATAAGGTATGTTTTATATAGAATGCCTAACAGTGTATTTATGCTGTTAAATTATATAAAACAACCCACACTTTTACTCAGAGAAATTATGAATGTCCACTTACATGTGATACGGGCTGACTGACTGAATGAATGATGAAGTGAAATTGTGTTTCTGGCTCTGTAAGGGGGAGGAGACGGAGGGAAAACTCTGGGTTCATTGCAGAAAACCTGCTCCTGACCATTTTAGGTTCACAGACTCTTCTATAGTTACTGTCTCAGAGCCTAAGTTACCTCTCATACTGGAACAGGCATAAGTTACTTCTCTGTCTCAGGTTCGAGTCACCCCTCATTCTAAAATGGAAAACCCAGAGATTCCCTCTTTTCAGGGTGAACAGACTCAGTGTTTGCACTAAACCTGCTTTCTGAAACAGGCCTCTGAGCTTCAAATGATATCACCTTCGTAATACATCATCACCCATCCTGGGCAGGCTTTGGCATCAATGTTGTACAACGGAAGGACTTGAAGACATATTGTCTAATACTCAGCTCGGCAGCTTTGGTTACTGCAAATGCACCCAATAACAGACTTGGGTCTTCAGCAGTTTGACTGATAAGTTGATATTTTTTAAAGAAAAATACAATGATTGCTATTTTCCTTTTGTGTGGATTCTCGTGTTTTTTTATATTATCTTGGGAAATCAGTCTATTCTCCCAAACACCCACAAACAATGGTGTAACTACCGATGGTGCAAGCAGTGCAATGCACAGGGCTCTGGTGCTTTGGGGGGCCCGTAGCATCTGTCAGTTAATGCGATATTATTACTGAGGGTTAAGCGAGGATCTGTCAGCACTCTGAAAAGTAGAATCAGTCAGTTGTGAAATATGACGTATTCCTAAAGCGCCAGTGCTTTTTTTAAATGGCCATTTGTTTAATCCTCATCGATATGAATTGAAAGCTGCCCATAGAACCAATTTTGGATGTTTGGTTTGATTTAATCAGGTTGAGATGGTTTGAGGAGGGCTGCTATCAACATGGATAAATGTTTGCTCCGGCTGCTGTCCGTGGTGCTCATCAGAGGCTGGTTTGGATGTCATTATCATGATGTTTTTCTGCATGATGACATCAATCGTCTGTTGTGGAATTTCATTGGTATTGTCATTAAAGTTCAGGGGGAATCTTTGATGGTTCTTTGGAATTCCTGGGTAATGGTTGACTAGACACATTTTGTTACCTACCATTCGTTAATGGTCATAAAAGAAACGTAGGGTTCAGACTAGACCTGCTCCTTTTGTTAAGTGTATTGAAATGACTTTTGTTATGAATTGGCGGTACGTAAATGAATATGGACTGATTTATTGAATGTATAAAACAAATTTAAACGATAGGACACTGACTTAAAGGTAAGCAATACAGTGAAAAAGAGTCGCCTCAAAAGTTAAGAAAACTATAGAGGCAAAGTTCTTGAATGAAGTTTACTGATCAGATTCACAGAATAAATCAATTTTACTCCACTTTTTTTTTTACCCACACTTGAAAAACTGAACCATTTGTGTTGATGTAAATTGGCAATTATCTTGTGTTATTAATTGCATGATTCATACAAATAATGTCCATTGCAATGCACTTCCTCAGATTTATTTAAATTAGGTGTAATGAGGTCCATCTGAAAGGGAGGGACTTCTATTATGCCGGCCTATGTAAGGGGAAATATCTTTGAGGTTCCCCTTAAAAATAAAAAATAAATAAATTAGAATCTTAAAAGGAATGACACACCTTTTTACCCTGGAATTACTTAGTTATACAAAATAAATGTAAAAGGATGGCATGAGACTTGTGTAGATTAAATAATAATTATCCCTTATCAGGGAGTGTTTTAAGTCACATGCACTTGAATGAAAGAGAGCAATGCTGTGTACTGTTCAGGTTTGTATTCTTAAGCCAGTGTATATTTAATTTGATCCTAGAATTTTTTTGTTTTTGTTTGTCACATGCCTACCAAATGTCAAACATGTAGTTGAAATATACTGTGGGGGCTACTCTGTTGAAATGTTGAAGGGGCAGGGCTGGTTTGCACCACACACAATCCTAAAACCCAGATCAGATCAGATATTGTGATCTGACTTAAAATGTGTTCATTGTGTTGTTAGTTTTCATGAACCAGCAGTCCCACAGCAACAACTTCATGTTTTATGGAATACCAGATGCTCTGCCAGGTACATGATTTGGACATAATTTTTCTCTAGCCTTGAACACTGAAGGACTGTGAGTGTAAGAAGAACTGTTTAATGCAAACTTTACAATTCCACACATTGCCAAGCCCACACCCTTAAGGCTGAAATATTCATGCAACAGCCTCTTGCATGAGAGGGAGTGATGCACTGAATATCAGCACTGCTGTGATTGGTGGGAGAAGAAGAAACTTGGCATTCAGCCTGGTGTTGTATTTGTATTATAAATGTTCTCACAAATAGTTTTACAATATTGAAACCATTTTTAGTTTAAATAGGTTTAAAAAAAATACTGCAATAGGCTTTGGCACATTTGTTCATGTTCTAGCTTAAAATAGCAAGAATGTCTATACCAAAGTTGGTCTCCACTGTAGACGGTTGGTCTTTAGGCTATCCTGCTCTGATAGAGGTCCTCTCTACAATCAATGAATAATCCTAGCACGTCCTGTTTGTTCAGGAGCCTTTAGAGTAAAATGGGTAGTGCTTTGAAAGCAGCAACAGTCCGGACTGGGGCGTCTTATACTTTGCGCGTCTGGTGAGCCTTGGTATGAGGCACTCAACATCCTCTCTAAATTGAGAGTGTGGGCGCGAAGGAAAAAGGGACAAGACTTCAACTGCACTCCGACCTGCATCTTTCTGCCGGGCGGTCCGGACAGCAGTGGATACAGCAGACTTATCAGGATATCTAGAACGGAATATGTGACGGAGCACTGCGGGGTTTCACTGGTTCGTTTGTTTGAAGCAGAACTGCACAAAGCGAAACCCCTGCCTGGCTTTTTCTTTGCGCTCTTAACTCGCTGGTGAGGTGGGATGCAGGATACGCAGCATAGGGGCGAAGATTGGACAGGGGGTAAAAACTATCTCACCCACCGCTGTTAAAATGACTGCTTTTCTTTCCTTCGAGGGGTGTAAAGTGAGGAAGGATGTCTGTTTGGGACGCAGAATGTTTTATTTTAAAACTTGCCTATTTAGCATGGATTGATGCGGACATCCCATGATCACATTTGACCGGACTGCATTGTCTGTGACCGTCAGTCTGCTAGTTTAACCTGGGGGGAGCCGCGGAAAAAGAATGAGCAACTACACAAAGGGAGATTTCCATTTCTGCTTTTACGCTTTTCTGGCGGGCAGCGGGCACGCAAACATACACGCACACGGCATACACACACAACTCGTGACAAAGTTATTGTTAATTAATTTTAACCATCGGACAAGAGGGAACACACAGATCATCAGGTAGGCTAATAGAAGTTTGGTAAAGTCGAATTGCATTATGCAAAACGAATGCAAAGGGTTAACACCACTGTGGTAAAGATTTAAGCTGACTGCTCAGTTCAGAGAGAATCAGAATCAGCTAATTATTGGCCAGGTATGCTTACACACACAATGAATCTGACTTCGGTGATCTGTGCTCTCTATGTACAAAAAGTACAACATTAAATATCAACAATAAACACAAAATTAGCAAAGACGTACATGTACAGGGCTAAATGAGACACTAGTGCAGTGGTGGGGATAGTGCAAAGATGCTGAGATAAACATGATAATAAATATGTAATTATGTAACAGATGGGTGGGTTCATTTACAGTACATGAGGTAGAACTCACTTTAAGTGACTTTAAGTGAAACTTAACTGAGACTTTGACAATCTGTGACAAATATAATAATAATATTTTTTGTATTAAAGAGAAACAATAGCGTTTGCTCCTGTAGCAAGTACATGTTAATAACTAAAAAAAAGCTTCTTCATTTTTTTAAGCAATATTAACTAAAGAAGAAGTGTTAAACCATCTTAAAAATGGTTTGTGTTTTCGGAGTAGTTTTATAATTCATAATTTTTTCAGAAAAATTGTTACCAAGAGCTGTATTGGGCTGTAGCCGCCCAGTGCTGCACTGGTGCCAGCCGATGTATAGTATTTAGGCTTAACTATTTGTGTTGACCACAAAGTAAATACATTCTTTGTCCATCAATACAAACTGCTTTGCTCTCTGTCTTGATGAAAATAATTTCTGGAATAAATTTAATGTTCATAGTTTTGTCTGCAACTTGGCAATTCATTTTGCTGTTTAATGCCAAGTGCTTAAAGATGCCTTAAAGAAGTCTGAAACCTGATACGATTTGGTGATTATCTTGGATTTGTTACATGCAATTAAAAATGTAGTGTTTATTGTCAATTTCTTATTCAGAAAATGTAGTTCAAGCAGAAATTCTGAACTAAAACAGAGTCTCCCTCATCACACTTGGAGGCCTACATTATAAATGGTCCAATACATCTCCAGTGTTTTTCCAAAGTTCATTGATCACAGCATATATTCTCTTGCTTTTGGCAAATGACCATTGAGCCTATATCTAAAGGGATAGTTTGGTGTTTTTAAAGTGAGTTACTTGTCAATAGTAAGTGTAATAGCCACAGGAGACCACTGACTATATAACAGTACAGACAGGGCCATTTTTTAACCACTGAATTCAGCTACTTTTCAGAAAAAAATGACCCTAAAATCAATGATGATGTAAGTGCACGCTATATTTGGAAATGTTTTAAGTGCAATACTTTCCCGTCAGCAAGCCAATTTGGCGGACCACTTGTTTATCTGCCTGGAGCACACTGGGTCTGTAGTGTACGAGTCAATCCAATTTTGCCTGGTAGAGTTTTATATTCTTGCTCTGTGTTTTTTTTTTCATCAACAAAACAATTCATGCGAATCATGGGTTGTGTTATTATAAATAAGTAATATAAAAAGTAAGTCAAAAACTTACTTTTAGGGCAAATTTTGATTCAGCTGTTCAGCTGAAATTTGAAGAAAATCTGTGACCGGGGATGCTAGAAAGCTGGTCGATGTGGTGCACGGGTGAACCATCGAACTTGTCTGCCTCTCCTGGTGTTCAGGTACTGTTGTGCCAGCATGGCAGGTGCAAGTCCCTGCACTTGCTCATGCTCCTTTACCCAGTTCCTCACCTCTGTCGGAAGTACCTAGAGTAGCTGCTCCAAGACAATGGCCTCCCCAATGGCCTCCTTGGAGTGCTGCATGGGCCAGATCCAGCATCGGTAGAGTCCCTTTAGGCGGTGGTAGGTCTCGGTGGGGTTCTCACCAGGGGGAACAGCGTTGGAACGAGATAGCTGCCGGTACGTCTCTGTAGTGGTGCCAAGCTTCGTCAGCAAGGCTGCTTTCAAGTCTGTGTAGAAGCGGTAGGCCTCCAGCGCCTTACCAATCAGCAGTGGAACGAGCCAGCATGCCAACTCACTTTCAGACCATATCCAGGTCTTAGCTATTTGCTCAAAACAAACACAGCAAATGTCCTCGCTCATCTGGTATTGAGAAATTCTGGAGTCTTAGTGCCTCTACTCTAGCCTCGGTTGATCAGGTCTGCTGCTTGCAACCTGAGACTGTAAGGAAGGAGCTCCAGATGCTGACTCCTGATGTCCTCACCAGGGTGCTGGGGTCAACAGTTCAAATCTCAGGAGGCTGCTTGCAATGGCTATACTTGGGGTTGCTGCATGGGCTGGCATGTTCTTCTGCTTGGGCCGTCCAGGGCCTGTACTCTGCCCTGTCCTCTGATGGGCGCTAGCGCTGTTTCTCTGCCCTGGCAGCTGCCTGCTCAAGCTGCTCTCGCCACTTGGACTGCAGTCCTAAGCGCTGCCTTTGGGGCTGGATAAGTTTCTTGCGTCTAGCCGTCCCAATCCTGACAAAATATGTTTCACCCCAAATTTTGGAAAAACACAGTTGTTGCGAAAAGACAGCAGTGATTGTGTAAAATATTATAGGCGGTCTCTCAAGGTGCAGTGAAATATTTTTTACAAAGTGCAGAAAATATGCAAAACGGAAAAAAAATACAATTAACAAACAAACTAAGGATGGCAAAGTCAAAAGTTGACATGAACCAAAACCCAAGCAAAACAAGAGCACTTCCTAGTTTGGGACGCTGTTACCCTCTCTGTTTCCAGATCCAGACGCTGGAAAATATAAGGCAGCCATCTTTTAAACTAGAAGCCCCTCCCACTGGGCGTTATTAATTAAATAATTTTAACCAAAAAAACCCAAAACATTTTATCAATTAAAGCATTTTTATTTTTAAACTCATCCTCAACAAACATTTTAAACATTTATTCAAAATGTTAACTGAGCCACAACAATATATTTGTGGCTATACTGAGAATACAAACATTTGACGGAATTTTTCAAACCATGTGACCCAATTACATCTGCCTATTTATTACGCGGGAAAAAAAGGGTCGCCTCTGTTTGGCACACAAACGGGACACGGCGGCGCGAATATGCAACGCACCACACGGTAAGAGCGATTTCAAGTTGTATTGTATGTCAGGTAAAATAGAGTTCTCGAGTGTGATATCTTTGCTGTCGCTATGAAGGATGATTATTATGGTGTGATTTACGAAGCGCTGTTTGAGAGGGAAAAGTTTGGCGTGTGTGTCGGTATGGGCGCTGTGACTGCGCTGCCTACAGACAGTGATGGACAATGAGATATATCCATTGACATTTTCATCTCTTTATGTGCTTAAAAAGAGTGACTAAAACAGGATTGAAGAGGTGCTAATGTTGGTAAGTATGGTGACAGTTTGCAGACACAAGTATATCTCATCAAAAGTTGTGACTGAGTTAAGTTGAAAATAAAGTTTATCACTGCTCATTCACACACAGGCGTTCAGTGAGCTACTGCAGGGACTGAATGGTGACAGGCCGATGCAGATTGCAGCCCTGTATGAGCTGCTGCTTGCTGGTATCCTCTTTTTTTTTTTTTTTTTTTTTTTAGAAATTTCCTGAAGTGCTGCTTTAACCAAGTCTCACCCTGGGTTTGTAGACATGAGCTCACAGTTGACACACATGCATCACCTGGTGAATTGGAATATCTCCTGTTCTCCAGTTTCCATCGAAATGTTGTGCAAAAAAACTGTCCTCTGTGTACTGGGGGCCATAAAAGTAACCTCTTAAAAATAAAACATTTCCCTTTTCTTTTTTTGTTTTAGTTTGGTTGTATTTGTTGTCTCTTTCGAAGCCCCTTAGACCCAAACATTTGATCAGTTCGCTGCAGGTGGAGGAACACGTGGTAGCTGGAGAGGTGCCCGCCAGGTCACTTCCCGAGTGCTGCAGAGGCGCCCTTGAGCAAGGCACCGAACCCCCAACTGCTCTGGTGCGCTCCCTGCGTAGCAGTGTGAAGCAGCCCCACTCTGACATCTCTCCACTAATGCATGTCCACAGGTCCTGTTTGTGCATGTGTGTGATTCAGGCCTATGTGTGTGAGAAGCATGTCCCTAAATAACGGAGTGTAAATGAGAATTTCCCCTCGGGGATTAGTAAAGTATATCAAATCAAATGTGGTGCGCAACATAGGCTACATGTGCGTAGTGGAGGTGCGTAGCTTGTAATGCTTCAATAAATTGGCTTGCTGATGGTAATGTTTAGTTCTAACAAAATGTCTTACTATAGCACACAATTACATTGCCATTGATTTTTAGGTCAGTTATTCTTCTAATCAGCTCAATTACATGGTAGAAATGGTCATGTCTGTGGCAGTGTAAAGCCTAGCATTCGTGATGGCACTGATGACAGACATGCATTTATAGAGAGATCACAGAGTGAGCGGGCTGCTCAGGGACTGGCACCCTGAGCAGATGGAGATACAGTACCTTGCTCAAGGGCACCTAGTGGGCAGGAAGTAAACTGGGACCTCTCCAGCGACCAGTCCCAATTCTATTTGGTCTTTGCTTAACTAAGCATATTGTTCACACTTTTCTGGAAAGATATTAGGGGAAAAAGGCTTTTCTGTGTGATGCGATTGGTGTGTCTGGGAGCTGAGATCGGATGGTCACATGTCGGTGTCCATCTGTTCACTGTGCACATTCATTTTTGCCCTCCTTTTGCCTTAAAGGACATAGAAGACAGCAAAGACAGCAGAAGTGTGGTAAAGAACGTCACAGTGCAGCGGCCCTCCACTTGAGTGACGCCTCTAAATGATTGCACTACGTGCTCTATCAAAGGATCAAAGTGAACTTGACTTGCTGTGCAACTCAAATCAAACTGAGTGACTTCGGAACATACTTGGTGTGATGTGTAAGCTGATGATAATTGAAATTGCTTCTCTTTAGTTCAAGCGAGTGTCTGCTCTCATTCTTTTACGTATGTGTGTGTGTACATAAACTGGCTCTGCTTCTTTTCGACCAATATTTGAGCTTTTTTTTAAGTGGACTGTAAACACAAAACGACTTGTTGCAAAAAGAACACATGTACTGTGTTTTGGTCTTTGGGAGGCTGACTGGAGGGGTTTACTTTTGTTTAATTGGTGTGACAGCTGTAGGAGTACAAATGTGTTAGGTTTGAGCTCTGCCTCTGAGCCCCTGTCGATGTCTTGGTGGCTGGCAAGAAACAAAGCATGAAAAGGCCATTTTCCTGGCCATTTTTGCTTTGTCTTCTTGGCAGATGTTAAAATGTGTAGAATCGCAGTTGGGGGCCCGTGATAGATTTGAAGTAAGACCATTAGTCACAACCCTGATCTTTTCATTATCTTCTCTCACATACATTCTTGGCTGTGATAATTACTGTGGGCTCCATTATGTTGGATTTGCAGTCATAAGCTAACATTTTTTTGTAACAGGGGACATAAATCACAGAACGGAGGTTGATTGGGTTCAAGTCTCCGAGTATCACACTTGATTAAGTAAAGGAATGCAAAAGTGAGAAAATAAACTCTCTCTCTCTCTCTCTCTACACACACACACACACACACACACACACATACACACATAACGTCACTGTGTTATTTTTGGAGGAAAAAAAAGAACACGTGTATAAGTCATAAGACCTGTATGAATGATTTGAAGATATTGACTTGTCTCCAGAAGGGAAAAACTTGAATCTTGTGGGGGAACCAGACTGCCATGACCGGGAACATCGCTCTGTCTGAATCACATCAGCTTTTGCTTTTAAATCGAAGATGCAAGATGAGCTGGTGCCTGAAAGGGTCATTAGAACATTGATATGTGATCCTTAAGCAAGCATACATTGATGTGTGTAATGATCCTTAATAGAATTGAGTCTAGTCTGAGACTGTGCACCAGTAAGCAGGTAACACGATTGGCCTGTTTTCTGCAGGTCACTGGTCACCATGACTTCTTTCTCTACTGCCTTTACTGATTTTTTCTTTTATTTTTCTTTTGATATCCTTTGTTAATCCCTGAGGGAAATTCGGTTTACGCTGTAACTGGCAACATAATATGACAACTAAAAAGCCCTTTGTGATTTCCTCCATCTTCTTACTAGAGCCTTTTATTCATTCAGGCTGTGTCATTATTTGTCTTGCTTTCGTCACACTGTATGTGTCACTACTAGTCTGACTCATCTGTCTAATGTTCTCTTTCATGTCAGTCTTTGACCCTTCAGGTCTCCCCACTGCTGTGACCTCAACCTAATTACTAAACTCATTTATTTCTCACTCACTCCTGCCTCATCTTAACCTCACTACCTCCCTTTTCTTATATTACCTTGGTAATGACATTTTGCTTAACCCTTGTTGTCACTGTACAGAGACTGAACCTACCAGCCTTTACTGTCACTCTCTCACTGTTTGATGCCTCACACCATCCTCACCCCCTAACCTTGTCAAATGTTGCCTTGGTGTCACAGTTTGGTTTAGAGATCAGTTCAAAGTTCATGCAATAAAGGAAATTCATTATGGCGGAATAATCATTGAAAAAAAAAGGAAGAGGGGGTGGATAATAATTACAAAGTGTGGAGAAGCTGTTTGTTTTCCACAGTGCCTGCATGTGTGGTGGTTGGGAGTAAAATGGGGGTGAGAAATAAAACTTGGAGGAGCACAGAGATTTATTTTGTTTGATCAGGAGGTCTGTGAATAAAAACGACAGCCTAATCTATCTGCCCCCATATAGAGAGTTGTTTTGCTGTTTAATGGGTACTCCACTGTGCTTCTATCACCCGAATGAGTGCAGCTGACATTTCCGTCCTGAATCCTATTAAAGACAAAAAACCCGCCTTATCTTCATAAGGGGATTCAAGCCAGTAATTCTTGTTTGCGTGTTGTAACAGCTCTGCAGAGAGAGGTGTCAAAAGTCGGTTTGCCTGAATGATTATCAGACACATGTTTGAGATGTGCAAATTCATCAAAAGTCACCATCCTTTAAAACTCTGTAAACACCCAGCTGCTTCGCACATGTTCACTAAAGTTTTGTTTCTCAGAACCTCACCCTCTTTAAGGTTTAATCTCAATTACCAGTGGGAAGCAATGTCTATATATATATCTATATATGCTATATAAATCAGAACTACCAATGGAAATCATGCCATCGTTAATGTCCATGTCAGAAGTTAAAGTTCCCTCATCATCAGTTTCAATTCTTTGGCCTTGATTTTCTATTAGGGCACACCACACACATTATTCCAATTAATTTTGTATGGCTCACTAGTCAGCATCAGAATTATATTATAATTATATTATACATTTTGGCGCCTGCATTTCAATTTCCATAGGAAATCTACCCATCCCTAGGTGTATATTTACTGATTGCTCCCTGGATCTCAGCCCAGGACAAGCAGATAGTTAAATGATAAAGGGATAGTTTGTCAGGGAACTCTGGATGGTGAGTGAGGTAGACTGCAGTCATGTGTACTATGCTGGTATCCTCTCATCCAGAAAGGTCCACAAGTACTGGTTTTACCAAGTCCCACTTGTTGCTCTCCGGGATCAGTGACATGGGCTCACAGTGTACTCACCTGCACTATCAGGTAACTTGGGATCCCTCCTGTCCTCCAGTTTCTATATATTTCCCCTTTCTCTTTCAGACCGGTTTTTCCTTTGTATCCACAGTAAACAGTGTGTCATATTAGTTGTAAAAATGGTTAATTGTTTAGTTCGGATGTATTTGTTGTCTCTTTTGAAGCTTGCAAAGCCAAACAGCTGATCGGTGTGCTGCATGCAGAGGAACACCTATGTGGAAATAATAGTAAATCATAGTAGTGGTGCTTAAACAGAGTGTCTTGCTGGCGAAAAAGTAAATAGCTGGGATTTTTTTCAATATAGCGTTTACTATGACATTGATTTTTAGCTAATTTTTTCTTAAAAAGGAGAAAATGACTCCATCTGCATAGATGTATAGCCAGGCCTTCATGCCTTCACTCTCATCTGTCTCTCCTTAAAGGAGCCACGCTGACTGGCATCTCCTGTTACTAATATACAACCTCATACAATCCTGCTTCAAAATTACCGAACTATCCCTTTAGTCCAACTGAGCTACATAGGAATACTTGTGTATTTTGTTGAAAATGTGGTCTTGCTTCTGTCTGAGTGCAGTTTAGGGCTGGTAAAGTAATCAAATTTCCTTTTCAGTTATGATTTTTGGCTTCCTGCAATCATGAAAACAAAATAATTGAGGTTAAGCAATTATTGTGTTGCATTTGTCCAAAGGTTTTCATATTTTTGTCACATTACAAGTTAACATTATTATTATCTGCCACAATGGCACCATGCGAGCTGTGTGCCATTATTGTTAAAAACAAATCCTTGTGGTAAGAAAAATACTTTTCATGTTTTAATTGGTTCATTTTGGGCCTTTGTGTATGATAAGTGTTGCCTTTACATTATCTGATAAGAAATACAATGCCAAGTACAATTTCTCTGGATAAACAGCAACCAAGGACTTTAAGGACTTAGTGTGACTAGTGAATAGAAGTGTTCATGTGGAAAACTCAGATGACGCCAGAATTACACTTACGGCTTCCTCAATGATCCCAAATGTCATGTCGGTTTAGCTCTAGCAGCCACGTTTCACACCGAACATGTTCATTAATTCACCGTTTGTGCACAGAAAAGACATGCAATTACACACAAACACACAATCACTGCTTTGTGCTAATTGGAGCTGTGGAGCTTGTTGACATTCACACTGCTTGTGTTAATCCAATTGAGATGTGACTACTCAACCAAGAGGATGAAGCCAGCAGCTTCAGGATATGAGATCGAGATATGGAAAATCACAGAGCAGGGACAGAGTCATGTTCATTTGCTTGAGTTAGTTTGCATGTCTGTTTTTGAGTTTGTGTGTGCATGGTTGTGTTACCAAGCGTTAATTGGCCACCAGTGCATTATCTCTCATCTTGTGTTGGCCTTAAATAACAAGCTAATTGCTGTTAGCATGCAATTGCAATGTTAAGTTTGAACGGACAGCAGTGACACCACATATCGATTGGTTAAATGTAGTTCAGATCCCCTGTTCCTTTTTAATGGCCGCAGTCATTATCACTCTGTGCATCTGATCCCATTAAAGAAGAACTGTATAGGATGGAGGAAAGTGATGCACCTTTTTCTGTCTTAATGGTTCCTGTCTAATTAGTGTAAGTACTTTAAACAGCGGTGGTAGGATGTGTGTTTTCACTGTCCTATTGACTCTGCATATAATAGATTAGATATGCTGTATGCTGGAGACGAGTGCATAACAATGCAGCTAAGGGAGGTATGGGTTCAGTTCAACAGAAGTTTTGTGTCACTGTGATCCTCCCGAGGCTGCTTGCTAAGCAAAGCCTGCTTTGTGATGTTTGTTTTAACTGGATATGCTTTACAGCATGGCAGTTGGACAGAGATGCTCGCACTACTGTTTCATTGTGACTAATTGTTTTTTGCCGCCTTTTGGTAATTTATTCTTCTCTAGCCAGTACTTTAAAACAAACCAGTGCTGCACATTTTTATCTTATTACATATCCAGAATGTTCTCTCTTTAGTATACCAAATGTTTTTGTGGAAATGGCCTCGTGGGTTTAATAATTCCCAATGATGGGTCTTTGGTGTAAGATTAAGTTATGATGAGATGTCCAAGCCTCCATTGTGTGGAAGTGTGAGACATGCTGTATTTGTTGTTGAAACTTTTAACTTGTTTATACTTTTCTCTGTGGGTTTTATGAAGAGATCACACATTGAGTATGTGCATTTGGGAGATAACTGTCTTTCTGTCACTGGGAGGGAACTTATAGATAAACAGCATACTTGATCAAGATGCCCTCTTTTTTTTTTTTTTGTCTAAGGCATCGAAGCAGTTAAAAAAACAAATGTATTCACACATTATTTACAGCTGCAGCGTAACCCATCTCCTTAACACTTACAAGGTGGTAGCAGCAGGTCTGTCCATGTCCCAGCGGTCCTCATCTCCAACAAGCACTGTAGCTCATTCAGAACTCTTCTGTGTTCTTGTTGTGGTGACACTGTGGTTAATGTTCCCAGACATCAACAAGCTGGCTATGCAAGACAGATGCAAGGTTCAGAGTCTATTTAACAAACAGCGAGAACCGTCATATCACTGTCCATGTCATCCTGTATCAGCCCACATCTTGACAAGCCGCAGTTCACCTGGGACGGGTTACCCTGCAGCGTTGTTATTTTGAAGGAAACAGCCAGGTTTGGAGTCATTATGTATACTTTGTACTCAATCCTTCCAGGACTACTTTCTCTCACTAGTATGCCTCCTCTAGGCTTTGATCCTTACATGAATTTAATAAGAACACACACTGGAATTGATGAGCATGTTTTCGGTCTGCCTTGATCTCCTTACTGTTAATCATTACCCCAAAGCTTTCACAAAGCCAAAATAAAAAAAAAAGATTTGTAATGTCCAATGAAATTATGTCCCTTTCCAGAGTCTCTGATCACCATGATGTGGAACTAATGAGAATCTTTATTCCTTAATGATGTAATTGAATTAGGTTTAAAGGTTTATAAGACATATTTGCATACTTTGAATCTTTTTTTCTTATTTTTTTAAGATTTATTTTTGGGGTTTTTGTGCCTTTATTGGAGAGATAGGACAGTTGATAGATTAGGAAATCAGGCAGAGAGAGAATGGGGAATGACATGCGGGAAAGGAGCCACAAGTTGGATTCCAACCTAGGCTGCCCGCTTGGAGGACTACAGCCTCCATACCTGGGGTGCACACACTAACCACTGCGCCACCAGCGGCCCATACTTTGAATCTTTTGATTTTAACCTTACGATGTAGCTAAGTGAGGTGATCACCACTTGTCTTTCTTTATGCTTGACTTCAGTAATGATGCTTGACTCCAGCACCCACAGGCTACCTTCCAGTGTCAACCATCAATCTACCCAATGAGAGGGCTGCTGTAGCCCTAGTAGAAGACAAACACTGTGCAACTTTTGAGTTGTTTGGTGCATATCAAAACCACGAGTTCTCTTGTTTTTTATGACAGATCTACAGTATAATACAAGTCTGATATCACAATCACTATAGTCAGAGAACTGACCACAGTGCATGCAGTCTGTGTGTTCATCTTAAAATAGGCTTCAGGCAACACTACTGCAGTCACAGATACACCTGCATGACCCTCGCAGAAGAAGAAGCTCAATTACAGATGTGAAACGACTGTATTCCCACTATCAGCAGCGCCTTGTCCTTGTTCTCGTTAACGAGTGGCCACACCTGTAGCATGCTCAGTGAAGTTCTGTGTGAATCACAGGCAGCTCAACACGAGCTTTCATCTAATTGGAGGTTAAAATCATAGGGCTGGTCATGTAGACTACACGTCACTTTGAACATGGTTGATGATGCATGAGTTACACAACTGCAAGCCACACGTCTTTTTGTAAAGTTCCTGAAGATTTGTGTCGCTACTGATGTCTCCTCCTACTCCGTGTTTGTGTCATAGGATTGGATCCCCCAATGTTGTTCAGCCCTATCTTCAACTCATGACCCATTGCCAGTGAGTTGCCAGAGTTGGCTTACTCGCCTCACTGTTGGTAAACCGAGAGACATTAGGTGATAGCTATCATTGAAATGAGTTTGGTAAGAAATGCAGACAGTAGAAGCCTTTGACAGTAAATAAGTGGAAATTGAAGAGTCCAGCTGGCCTCACAAAGATTATTTATTTATTCCCTTGAAATTGTGCTCAGATTCTGCTTAGTGTCCTCAGATCATTCCCTCTAAGTTGATTGGGTCACAGCGTGTTGTGTGAAGCTGTCAGCAGTTAACATGATGAGAAGTAAAGTGATGCTGAGGTTCATACTGAATAAAAACAATCGTTGTGTAATAACTTCATCTTCCTTTGACTGTCAGAAGTCATGCATAACCTTCATACTCTTTTCACGACTCTGTTGGTACCATTTCACTACAGGATTTCTGTGCAAGGCAAGAGACCTTTTTTTTTTATTCACGCCCATCCTTTTTCTCACTACCTTCACTCCTCTGTTTGTGTGATTATTTAGCTGATTTGCTGTAATTAAAAAAACTGAGACATTATGATAAAGCCTTAAGCAGATAATAATACATCATGGTGTTTGTGTGTGAAATTTCACAGCCCCTGTGAATTACAAAACTATTCATCTGTAGTTAAACAGCTCGCTCCCTGATTTATTCTCACATTCTCTGATTTCTTCTCATAGTAAAAAAGCAAAATAATGTGAATGTTGAGGTAAAATCTTTGCTTGAAATATTACTTGTGGCAGGGCAATTTCCATCCCGAGTCAACTAGTCCTCCCAGAGAGTAGCCTGCTGTGACACCTTCCCCATAAATAATCTGGTGAATATGGAACGGTCACATCAACCACACTCATGTTCTAAACATAATTTAAAACTATCCGAACACCTTTCACATCTGATGTGTCCAATGTGGATTAAGACAAGTATGCATGCTCCTCTTAGGACATAAACCCTCTTTCTGGTGGCTGTAAGCACAAGGTGATGAGTGCAAAGCAGGGGAAGGTTGGAGAGTAGATAAAAATATCATAACCAACTGTAAACCAACGTTGACAGCGCAAACATCTATACAGCATTCATTTTCTCTCATTTCCTCTTCTTCTTCTTCTCTGCGCTCTAACAGAGACAAAAATAATCTCTGCACTTCAGTCCACAGAACACAATGTCATATGTTTATATAGGGGCTATTCAAGGTGGAAGGTAGTTTTAATTAATGAAAATTCTTCATTGCAGATTTATAAAAACTTCCACTTATACAGTAAAATTAATAATAGCTTGGATTTATGTAGCATCTTTCAAGGGACTCAAGGACGCATGACTTCAGGGCTGAACAAGTAAGACATAAATGAAAGATGAATCAATTATAAGCTTAATAAAAAAATATGAGCAATGTTTGCTAAGGATTTAACTCCATAAGTTGAGTTCAAAAGGTGGCTTTTCAGTAGTTATATGATATAATAAAAATACAATATAAGAATAAATACTAGCCCTACCCTATACTTATGACTGAACGCGTCTGATGAGATTTGAATCCTTGCAAGGACAAACATTCAGTCTCTCTCCTCAAGGAAGCTTTCTTTTAGGACTTACAGTTTGTTGGGACTGAAAAAAAGGAGCGTTTAAGAATCTGTGATGTGTTTGACATAAGAGCTGCGATTACCAAGGAAGGACAGTTGCTGCCATCAGTAATGACACATACAAGCGCTTTGACCTGAATGAAAGAAGTTACAATTGGAAAGGCCAACTCTGTCCATGAAAAAAAAATGTTTCCCCTTCCCTGTTTATAACCTTCCATTGATGCACCAGTCTATTACTTGTGATTAGGAGTTTGTAGCAACTGTTGTTTGGTGCACAGGAGCTATCATGAAGGAGAAATAGGTTGTCCGGAGCATTCTTTGTATAAATTGTTTGGCAGGTCCTTTGCCTCAGACGTATAACCAATTTATTGGAGGTAAAAGTAATGGATTATATTTTTATTTTTTACATGATTCAGTTTATCATTTTATGTGTATACAAACCCACATACCCTAAGAAAGTTGGTTGGTAAGGGAATACGGAAAGTACTGTAAAAGAAAAAACACAATTGCAGACATTAACTCTACAGGAAGTGTGGGATTGTGGGTTTTGTGAAAACCAATGCAATGGATAACTGCAAAAAATAAATATAAAGTAGTGTAAAGCTGAAGTGTTACTGTTCTCTTTGCATCCAAGCAAATGATAAAAAACAACTCTATCAATCATGACAATTCTAAGAAATGTAAACTTGAATATGTTCCTAGTATTACAAAAACAATACACAAAGCCTTTTTTTGATACAAAGAAAAAGAGCACAAAAAGTTAGACTTACTTTCTGTGTTTGTCTGTTGGATGGACATGGATGTATAAAGAGCTTCAGGTGTGCCTGAGGGCAGAGGCCACATACCACAGTCAAGATGAGCTGTGGCTTCAGCAGCCTTCAGCAATCTGGTACCTTCACCCGGGCTGAGTGCATTCCTGGGTGTTTTTATTTGTAAGGACACAACCATCTGTAAACACCCCCCCCCCCCCCCCCCCCCCACCCCCCACCCCCACACACACACACACACTCTAGGACACAAGCTTTTGATTAATTATCTTTTACTTTTAATTAATGTTAATTGTTTTTGATGCGAATTAATCATAGGACTTTCCCGCTCTTATGTAAACTAATACAGAGCCTAATTCGCCTTAATTATCCTCCAACATAATTAATTGGATAGAATGCCTTTTTTGTCATTTGGCACATTGTACAGTGAAATGTACTGTGCTTCTCTGGAAAGAAAAGAAAAACCTTCAGCACATACTCATCCATAATAGTCATTAAAAAACTGATCTTAAATGTCAAATATCAAATTATTTTCAGATCAGATATTTGTTGTTGCTGTGCAAAGAAAGGTGCACTTACTGGTGAGTTCATACAAAAATATCAAACAGCACGCACATCCAAAAAGTTGAGTGCTGAGTGCTGGACAAAAAACATCCAATGACAGAGAAAGACTGGCACTTACTGGTGAGGCATTTGCTACCTCATGATAATAATCTGGCACTCAGAATCTTTTATTAAATAAGACTGGGAGACTGGCAAGTGCATACAGAGTGCTTTATGTGCTTTGGGTATCAACAGGGAAGCCATACATATACAATAGACCCTAAATTACATTTTTTCACTTTCTAGGAGAAGGCTGAGAGCAACAGCCTTCAGCTAGAAAAAAGCCATTAAGCCAGTCTCCATAGCCTACTGTTCGATATAATGGCTTAGAGACGTTAGAGGACGGTGCAACAAGTTAAGAAGAAAAAAGAAGAGAGGAACCAAGCAAGAAGATGAATTAGAGTGAATATTGGACAGGCTTTTACATGTTGAGAAAAAGTAGGCTGCAAGTCCAAAACCGATGTCGAGGTACAAGGATTGGGACGCTGATGTCAGTACACTGTCTTATGACATGCAGTTGCACTCAGAGGCCTTCAGTGGGCACCAAAGCACACTCCATAATGTTGCTGTAAAAAAAATACATTTTCAGTGACACACTTTGTCAATGCAATGTTCTTAGCTGGGAAATGTCTGTTCAACAGGTGGTAATGATTGTTTTGCTGATTGCCAAACTTTAGAAAAGACTGCTTGTCTCCTGGCTGAAGAACATCCTGTGGATCGAAACATTGCCCTTAATAAAGTTATTGTTATTAGTGTGTGGACCTTCCCCTTTTTTCTGCAGTTTGCATATATTTTGTCCTGCACCTGTACGCATTTGCTTGGATGTATGCACTGCCCACACTAGTCTTTTTTCTCTTAGCTGTGAAAGGGCTATAAAAATGTATCCTGCAGGTTCAAAGAATAACCTAGATGAAAAAGAGAAAAGGTTCATAAAAGTGTAATGCACTGAAATTAATAGATGGATATTTCCCCCCTCAAGCATATGACTTTATCTTTCTTTACAATAATGATTGATTTCTCTTGAAATAGATTTGGGGAATTATTTGATAGAGCATTTTATATACCGACTTGTTTTAAGCTTATAGTTAGTTTTTGTTTTTAGAGCCTGTATGTGTAGCACCAGTACCAGGACGTAATGATAACGGAGATGACACACTGAAGTGCTGCCATGCGTAACTGAGTGTCTGTCCCAGATATCCTACGGGTTATATGTTAAAGCAGCAGCTTTGTGTGTTTGTTTTATTTAACTCTGCTCTAGTCAGGAGCTGCACTTCAAGTTATTTCAAAAAGATTCTTCTTGAAGATTAGTTATTAGACTTTATAAACTGGAGAGTTTTCATTTTGGATGTGTTTTGATTTGTCGGATTGACCTGCTCGTGCTGTGATGTTACTAATTCACATGTAAAGAATGCAGTGGTTAAACAATATATTGTGCAGCCTTAGTTAAAATGCATTTAAGCATGAAATTATTCCTGTGTCTAGTCCTAAAGCATTTTGGCTCTGGCCTTTTCTCAGAGCATCCTTATGCCATGTGTTCCTGTCTGTGCATTCACTGTCTTGTTGATATGATCCACACAGACAAGTGTAAAAGGCCTTTTGACATCAAAATACTTTTTATATTCATAGATTAAATTTAGGTTTCAGAGCAGCGACTGGCCCACAATAGGTCCTTCCTCAATGTCAGCCTGTTTTCATGGTGTGTCAGACTGCTGGCTGGGTGAACATGATGGGAAATAAACAAACTGCAGCAACCTGCAAAGCCTGCAGAGTTGAAAGAGTTGATTATGAAACACGGCCAGATCAATAGACAGGACGGATACTTTATGAGGTACTAAGTGCATGCAGCTTACAATCATCACAAGAGTGTGTACATTAGCTTATGGAAAACTAAGACACTTATCAGTCACTAGTTATGTGAAGAGAAATGAGGCTGAAAAGAAGAGAGGAGGAAGATAACACAAAATGGTTTAATCATCAGAAGGGACTTGAATTCATCAGATTTTATCATGGATAAATATATCAATACTGATATTTATTGATGCTCTTTAAGTTAAATGTTTCTTTGTTGATTTGAGTCAAAGCTTTTGCTCCAGCTTTTATGATTTCTATTGGATTTTTTTTCAGAAATAAATGAAAATTGCTTCAAACAAATGATGACAGTGTCTTGAGATAATAACGGCAGTCTGTTGAATATTTAAACTCTTCTTTTTTGGGGGTATTTGTATACAGGTCAATGAAGGAGCAACAACTTGACAGGCTGTAACCTTTACACACACCCCAATTTTCAGCTCCTGAAAACATTTCAAACAAATTTCAGGTGCATCTTCCTGAGCCGGTTGTTCACACATGCACGTGACATCGGGAGACTGATGTATGGAGGAGGATAGGAAATTCACAGACAAGTGTAAACAAATAAGAATAACATATATACCGAATGTCTTGGAGCTCATTAACACTTTGGTGTCCACCAATCAGGAACTGGTACCAATTTAGTACCAGTGTCTGATATCCAGTCGTCAATGTATGAACATACAAAAATCTCACAACGTCAAACACAGACTGAGATAATGGTACTATTTTTATCAAGTCCAAAATCACTGCAGCAAACATCAAAATTATTTTTTAATTGGGACCACTCATAGACATACACACTACTACACTACTATATATTGCTCTCCTGTCTGTGGAGACTCTCTTTACATCTGATGCTGAGGATTCACTGTCGAGCTTGTCTTTGTCTTTACAGAGGGTGTTTGAATCAGGGGAGATTCTGGAATAAAAATAGATGCAGGTAGGTCAGAAACATTTTGGATGTAAAGGACGGTTTGAACTCTGTCAAGCTAAACCTTAAGCTGACATGACACGTTGATGGGATAAGGAGTTTTGAAGACAGGACCTTTTACGTGTCTGAACAGAATATAGGTCATTTCTATTATGTGAAAGAAAGATTGATTTTGTGTGGTGTTCATAACTCGGCTTGTCTCATCGAAGGGTTTACTGTAAGGAGAGAATTTGAGTCTTGAAATATCTCAGTCTAAATGCTTGTTTCCAGCACTATTCTCTTCAGTAGGATTTCCATAGAGACCACATTCCTGTGGAGGTGGTGCTGTGTTACGTCTGCCTTCATGGAATCTGTGCTAAATTATGCATTTGACTGTGTACCCACAGGGATGAATATTGTACTCCAGGTCATGCATTATAAATGAAAATGAACAACTGTAAGGATACACAAACACCTGGCGTCCTCAGGTAAGGTTAACACCCCAAAGGATTTCAAAGTCGTGTTGCTTAAGTAATTTGGGCCACCCAGGGAACCCAGGGGACAGATACAAGGACGCAAAGCAAAGACACTGAGATGATGTGTCTTTGCTATTTCTCAGTATGACTCGCAGGTCGCCTGGATCTAATAAGTCTCTCTAAAATCCTTCCCCTCTGGCAGGACAGTACACCTCAGACTGACATCATCAGTTTCTTCAATGTCCATTACAGTCTATCAGTTAGAAATTTTGTGAGAAACCCTCTAACCCAACTAGAGCACTGTTGTATCTGGGTGTTCTTTTATGGCTCCCCATTGGCTGTCTTCTCACCATGCTGCTGTATTGCCAAATCTCTTTAAGTATTTTTTTACCACCTGAATGTTGTCAAGTTCAAGGTCAAAATTGTCCTCTTAAGCCTCTTCTTGGAGTCATAGTGAGCAAATGGGGCGTCTCAGTTGGCCATGAGAAGGAGAGAGACACAGGAAGAGTGTGTGTGTGTGTGAACTGATTTAAGACCCCAGGCCACAGGAAGAAAGGCTTCTCTACACTCCAGGCACGTCCCTGAAACCAGCAGCAGAGGAAGAGGCGAAGCATTATTGCTTTTCAGCATTGTCACCTGCAGATGTCTAAATGAGTTGGTGCTGTCCTGCAATGCCCAACATGGCAGACCAACACTTACTGAACTTCTCTTGCTACTGATACACCATACCCCCCTGCTAGTTCCTCTTGAGTCTCACTTCAGGATCATCCTTCAGTATCACATCTTCCCCTTCACCCTCATTGTATGTCTCTCTCTCAATCTCATGCATGCATTATCTGCCCATGCATTTGCTCTTTCCATCACCTTTTCTTTCCATTCATAGTTTATTGTGGTTTGTCATGAAGTTATGTCTACGATATAATGACAATAACCAAAGTCCAAATTGTTGTCATATCATCAGAAACTCTCTCAAGGGCCTGTAAAACACTGCTTTCACAGAACCGCATCACTGTGATGACTACAATCTTTACACTGTTTCCAAAATGGCTTTTCAGTTTAATATACCTTTCTGTCATGGAGACAAAACCAGTCTGTGTGACAATCCATAAACATAAATGATTTATAATATAGACAGCTGGTTTCCGGTTATATTTTAGAATTATTGTTAGGAAATGTTTACTTAATTCCACTTTAAGCCATCATGAAATGTTAACATCATTGCATGGCACTGACATGAATCAGTGGTGTGTTCACAGCTGGAAGTCATTTTGACACAGAAGGGCATAACCCATGAAATGAACTTGTTCTAGTTTATCTACCTGAAATGTAAATGCAGTACTCATAGTGCTTATAGTAGCATGGCTGAATATGAAAACCAACACGATAGAGTTCCTAGTCTAACCCAGTTTCCCTCAGCCCACGTGGTAAGGCTTCCATTTTTACTTTTTGCTCACTGCCTGTCACCCACTTTTCTTACCTTTCAGTGATCTCGCTTTGTTTTTCTTTCTGTGCAACTTTCTCTGTGCCTGGCGTGACCATTTTTAGTCTGGGGAGTTTTATTCAGCGTTGTTTGGCATCAAAGATTCCCAGTGGAAATGTTAATTGAAAATATTCCTGCAGCTAGAGTAGTAAACAACAGACGGATTAGGGCTTTGTTTTGAATAAAAATGTGTTTGCCTGTATGAAAATCATATTTGATTTCCATTAACTTAGAAAATAGTGAGGATTAGTTCCATCACAGATTTATATTTGTGATGTCTCTTTACACAACTTTTTACCAAATGTCCCCTTTGCCACTTGAGGTTTGATAAAGGAAGATGGGGTTAGTATTCAATATCAGACGATGACAGCTCATGACTTAGGAAAACCTTATCGGTCCCCTGCAGTCGGTCTGGTCAGCTCGCTGCTGCCTCTCATCTCTCCTGTATGTTGCACTGACTATGTCTTTCACTGCACCTGGGTCTCATCAGGGTCACGTCATCAGCTGATACGAAGCTATATCCCCTCATAACTCCAGTCAAAGAGTAGAAGCGGAGAAGTATCGCCTCAGCCGACTGAAGTACCGAGACACTGTTACATATAAACATAAAATAACAAAATATTCACTCACATATGCGTTGTTCTCCAAAATACTTTCCCTCTGTATTTTTTTCTCAATTTGTAAGTCTCAGAGTTGTTCCCTGTGACCAAGATTGGATGAGACTCACTCACAAGTAGGTGGATGAAACTTTTTTTTAAAGATGACTAGCCAACTTTTTTGTTTGGCATTTAATGACTTAGGTTCAACTCAACAATCTACAACAAAGCCAATAAGCAGCCAGTCCCTCTACAGCCTGCAACAATCTTCCAGCTATGATTTTCTACTTGTCGCAGTAATGGAAATTATATTTCCTTCTGGAAATGTATCAGAGGGGGGGTTGTTATACTTCGCTATAAAGGTCCAATAAATCAAATCCTACCGTGTGGCCTCTGCTGCAGCAGCTCTTTGCAGCTGTCTCGCTCTCCCCAGGCTGTCCTCTCTCCCAGATTACCTTAAGGGATTGATGGCCATGCCGAAGCAAAAACAGAAAAATCCATACCGCTCTGCTGCCCTTTCCATATGACATTGATTTCACGGTGAAATATCAATCTGCATATGTCATGTACTGTCTCACGCTCACAATAGTAAAAAAACAAGTTCAGAAGTAAATCAGCATAAAGCAGAACTTCTTTTGCTTCAGCTCTCTTTATATTAGGCACTTGAGAGAGAAAGACAAATGAAAAATCTATCCAATCCAAGAGTTAATGGAGTTATGTCATGAAGAATTTATTCGTACTCTTTAATAAGCTTGTACCTGTACACATATGTATACAAGCGCAAACACACAGTACAGGGATAAATTATAACCAGCCTGAGGTGGTACAGGTATCCTGAGGACTATGTGTCAGGTAAGCTTTGATATGTTTTTTTTTTTTTTACGTATATCATTAGGCACATGTACTGTAGGGGTGTAGACATTAGCAAATTTAAATCAGGCAGAATTAATCTAGTGGATTATAAATACATGTAAATGGGAATTTGCAACTGATATCAATTTACTCTTAGCTTTGATAAGTTTTTCTGCCTCTACATTCAGCAGCATTCACTTTTTTCTGACCTCTGTTTTAAAGCTCGACCAGTTAAACAGTCAGCCGATAATGTCTGCCGATATTAGCATTTCATTGACTATTTTATCGCAGATTTGCGCAGATATTACTAGATCAACCAGTCAAACAGCATTTCATTTTAGTTTTCATTGTATTACACTAGCAGTTCTCTTTCACCAGCATAGTATGCTATATGGATTACAACAATCATTATTAGTGATGCACATACATGCAGTTACTGTGCTGAGTAACCATCTTGTCTTCATTGATTATCTTTGATTACTTGATATGAGGGATCAACGCAACATATTTGTATATCTACACCTGTCTTTTTCTACAAATCGAAGATAAATTTAAGAAAGATATTGGTATCAGATTTTTTATCTCTCCCTAATATCGATATCAGCCCCAAACATCCATATCGGTCGGGCTTTACTCTGTGTACTGTAAAGTGCCTAGTTTATGTCACACAAATTCAAGTAATAGCAGTAATTTCCAAACTACGTAACAATGATGCAGAAAGTGATTAATTCCCGTTAATTAACTCAGAAAAACAGAGATGCATGAGTAATTAGATTTGTCTAACATCATGACACATCTGCAAAGACAAACCATTAGAACTGAACATTATTTATTGAAAATATCTAAGCATGAGGTTTGACTAGATGGCCACATTTGACATCTGAATAAGAATGAAAGCCTTTTTTTCTGTTGCACTTTTGATGATTTACTCTTGGAATAATTCCTCAATTGTTTCTTTGCCTGATGAAACCCTTAATGTTATCAGTTACCTGGTTGATGTAAAGTTGCAAATTGCAGATGTTTAGAGCATATTTCAAGTTGTTTTGGTTTCATATTTTTTTGTACGGAAATAAAAGCAAATAACAAAGAAAACTATGGCAGTGTACCTGAATGATGTATCCTTCTCTGCAATTACTGTCAAACATAAACTTGTCACCTTCAGCAGAAGTCTCATCTCTACAGTTAGTGATGATAATGCAGGTTTTGTATATACGCTGCGACAGAGCAGGTGATCTCCCCGTGGTGCTGAGTGATTAGGTCGATCCCCAGCGAGATCCCCCCTGAGTAAGGGGGCTATTAAAATGCAATGACATGAGATTAATGTTCATCTTGTAAGTGACATTTTCTTTCTCATTTACCATGAAAATTGTCTCCCAATATTGTGTGCTGGGCCTTGTTTGGAATGCTGATGAGTTGCAGAAGCTGTTAAAAGTCTTGTGCAGTGACAATATGAAAAATGTTGGATGTGCTATACAAAGAGGAAGGGTGTCTAGCAGTAAAAACAATACCATTTGCAAAATGGCACAGTGAACTTTGAGACTGTGGTAACAGTGTAGATTGAAATCGTACTGTATAAGGATAAATGTATTAGGAATTATGTGTACTGAGGCTGAAAACTGAACAGGAATGTGATATACACATGTAGCACAGTTTTTCTGTGGTTGGGTTCACAAGTTAGAAAACAGAGAAAAACTTAGTGGACCTACGGCATTAGAATGTCTTCATGCCTCTGGATTAATGAAAGTCTGTACAGTGTAAAATGGATACTCTCCTTAATATTACGTCTGTGTGCCTCATAAATTGAGATCCTCCTGAGCTCATCTTCTTTGTGCATTCAGACTCAGATGCATTATCTCTTTTTTCCCCCTTTTTCTTAGTGTCTGTAGGCAGCAGTGCGGCGTGCGTAGCCCTGGAGCTGCATACTTAATGTGTATGCGAGATCAAGAAAGCTAAGTGGCTACCACAGTCACCCAGATCAGACAGCCTCCTGTGCTGCAAGATGGACTAGAGCCCCACACCTCAGGAGATCAAAGGTAGGAGAAGATGTTTGGTAAACAGCCGCCACTCACCTGCCCTGTTCATCGACTGCATGTAGAGAGTGAGGAGAGGAAGGAACTAATAAATCCCTTTGACTTTGGGCTAAGGTCTCTCTGCTTCCTGTGTGTTTGAGTCTTTGACTGTGGGATTCTCTTTGAAACACCCAAAGGTTTGGGAAAAACACAGGCATAGTCGAAAAATGCATTCATTTATTTTAGCCGGCCTTCCAAGGTGCAGTGTCTGTTTTCTTGTTGATAAGATCCTTGAGACTGATGAAAGCTGGGGACAGTACTAAAGTTGACGGAGGCAGGCCTCTAGTAATTGTCTACAAGTTGCAATGCATTTCAAGGTTCTGCAGAGCACGTGTTTTAAATACACATTTTACACATCAACACATTCTGGCACAATGCTCAGAAATGAATACTACTTATTTAGACATTTTTAAATTTTTTATTTAACCTTTATTTAACCAGGAAAAAGTCTCATTGAGATTAAAAATCTCTTTTACAAGAGCGTCCTGGCCAAGACAGGCAGAAGCACAATTACAGGGTTTCAGACATAAAACAGTGAACAACAATGAACATAAATACAGGAATCACAAATGTCAAATGTTATACTATTGAGAGAACTGAGGACAGAGATCTTGAAATTCGTATTCAAGAGGAACACACATTAACATTTTTTTAGCCACCATATCCCCCAAAGGCAACTCCAGTATACTATGAATACAAATGCCAGAACACAGTGTTCTGTAAAGACATTGAGTTTCTCTGAGGCCTCAGTGCCCTGTGAAATCTAACACTGACAGAATTTGACTTTTTGCTGACTTCCGCTCAGGGAAACTGGTTTTAGGACACATTCATCGCCCACACGTGCAATCTTGCATGAGATGCAAAAATTGAATATCACCTCTGTGCAGATGGTGTATTATTGCCTCTCAGTATTTTTCAGCTGCATCATATTGATGCCACTAGGTACATTTGTTCTTCACAACCTTACTGGAAATGATGTACTGGTACTGGTATGTCTTGTAAATCAAATCATCTTCAGTTCTGCTTACTGATGCTGTTATTGCTGCCCAGAGCCAATTATTCTCTACACACTTAACAGCAACACAGCATATATCTGATGAGCCCAGTCCCTTCTGTCCTAAATAAGTTGTGTGGGTTTTTGTGTGTGTATTTTGTGTTTGTATGTGTGTGTGTGTAATGAGCTGTTTGTGTTGTTTGTGTGTTGACTGAATTCATCAGTCTGCTCCTGTCTGTGTTGCCTCTGGGCCACCTGCCTTTTTCCTGCCTCCTTTCCTGGCTGCTCCTGAGAAGACGAGATAAGGCCCACTGATGTTTGTCTGCTCCCTGGCAGATTACTGAGGCAGACAGGTACAAGGACTCTGGCAGACAGTTACAGTATACTGGAGGCCAAAGAAAAACTTGTTTGGGAGGCCTTAGCTGACCACAGCCCCACTCCGGCTTGAAGGCCATCTGGCTTCTTCATGTATACTGTTGCTGCTCAGCTAATTACTGTTTTAAGAGAAACACACGAGTCAATGTGGGAAAAGTCTGGAAGTTTCTTTGATTAAGAAACTTTAAATGAGAGTAGATAGTCAAACAAAATGTCACAGATTTTTTTTAAAATTAATAATAACAAGAAATCCCAATTGCATAACTGAAGAAAATTATTTAGGTCAGTAGATCACCAGCATATATACTGTGTATACTTTAAACAGTTTTCAAATATTCATTAATGAATACAAGGAATTGATATAAACATAAATGATAATTATTATTTCATTGATCCGTTTTATTTTATTCAACCTTTATTTAACCAGGAATATTCTCATTGTAACATAGTAACCCTTTCTAAAGCACTTTGTTACATCCCTCTGGTAAAATACTTTTGACAGGTGTAGAAGGCAGAATCTAATTGCCACACTACATAATCACATTTTCTTCGAAAAGCCGCAAACAGAAAATGAAAGGGTTTCACACAGTGAGCAGTGTCACTGATTGTTGTGAGAAGTCAATGTATAAATAACATTACATTTTATTCCCCGGTTAATTGTAATTCCATCAATATTACTCTCATAAGTGAGGATTTCAGGAAAAAACAACAACGTAAAAACCTTGTAACCTGCATAAAATTAACACATGGTCACTGAGAAACTGCCTAATGTGGTGTCCTTGATTATGCATGTTATATAGACATAAAATCTCTGTATCTCTGACACAGCTACGATCAGAACAGAGAGTAGAGGTGGACATTTTTTTTTAAATAATTATTATTATTACATTTTTTTTGGGCTTATCAGCCACTCCCTGCTAAGTGCTAAGGCTAGCTCTTTAACTCAGAATGCCAAATAGAGCAACACGAAATTCAGCCAGTCTCACAGACGACTGGAGAAGATCATGAAGTGGTACTCATTCATAAATAGACTTTGAATCCATCAATCAATCAATTCATCAATGAATCCAGAATAGTTTTGAATCTATTCTGAATCGAATCGTGACCCCAAGAATCAAAATGGAATCGAATAGTGAGACACCCAAAGATTCCCAGACCTAACAGAGAGTGTAGGAAAAAGATAAGCAGCTAAACTGTTGCTCCTGAGAGTTTTTGTCTTGGTGCTGAGGAGACAAGAGGCATCGTCTGTATGATCGCTTTCTGCCTCTGAACAACAAAGTAACAATATTGTGATATTTAAAGTCTCCATCTGAAGAATTTTCTCATGATTAAATTAAAGGCTTTCTTGCAATACAGCTGAATTTGCAACTGGTGAGAGTTGGGCTGTGTGGGGTGCCCTTGCCTGGGGTTTCTGAAAGTCAGAGCCAGCCTGTGAGCCTGAATCCTCAGTTCTGGGGTGGATTGTTAAACAGAATCCATCTGAGTGTCAGACGGGACAGTAACACTCTCTATTGAAAGAACCAACACATAATTATAGACACTTATGAATTTGAATCATTTAATGTTCTCTGTGATTGTTAATGGTTTGTTTTCATGATTTTTAAATGTATTTTTAAAATGTCTCTTTTTCCCTTTGCTATGATGCTTTTGATGTCTTGTGTGAAGCTCTTTGAATTGCTCCTTGCTGAAATGTGTAAGCCAGCTGTGAAGCACATCAAATATACACTGGCAGGAAGAGGGGATCTAAGGGGTTAGAAAGAGTTAAGGAGCAGCCTGTGGAAACTTCTGAAATAGTGGTACAGATCTCCATTTTTCATTTATTTAAAACACTCGAGGCCTGATTTACTAAAGGTTTACGTGTGCAAACTTGATACCACCACCAAAAAAATGTGCTATCTGATCTACTAATGGTGCGCAGTGAGGATTGCGTCTTTCAAATGAGCAAAACAACACGCATTGTCCATTTAGTATGTTTGCCTTAATGAATATGCAATATAATTCACAATCAAAGAAGACATAAAGATCACGTATGCCCCACACATGTTAATATGTTTAGAATGACAGCAGGAAACACCATGATTAAACTTTATTGTTGCATATTCATAGCCAACAAAACTGAACATTCACAGCCTCTGCATTCTAAAGAATTTCAACATTAACATTTATTTCTTCCTATTTCCCTCATTTCGCCAAAATTATATTTTAAACTGGGGATTTCCTTTTTCTCGGGCTGCGCGTCTCTCCCTCAGCTCGTGCCCTCTGGTGCGCTCCTCTCCATAGTGCGCACGTCTCCTCCCTCTACAGCCTGCTGCTGCTACGCTTGGATGGGGGGGACCTCACCACTGCTTGTACCCCAATCCACTGGTCACCTGTCTTGTGCGCAACAATGTGCAGAGTGTCGCACCTGAGCGCCCGTGCTACAGAGGACACAGCTCGCACCTCCTCTGCAAAGTATGACAATTCATCTTCAAAAGATGAAGGGAAAAATATGTAATGTTCAGTTTTATCTGCTATAACTCAAAAATGCTGTACGTGTATTTTCCTCTTGCATATTTTGCGCTTGCAGTCATCTTGTTTTCCGTCCAAGCTCTCCATGACGTAAACCAGTAGAACACGCAAAAACCTGACTTAAATAGTACCGCCTCCACAAGGTTTGCACCTGGTGTCATTCACGCAAATTTTCTTAGTAGATCACCCGCAAATCGCACACTAACCAAACGTGCAATTTGATGGAATGAACACGCAATTTAGTTCTCTTTAATTGGGATCTTAGTAAATCAGGCCCAATGTCCAATTGCTTAACCCATCATTTAGACTGACACATGAGGCTGGTTTACCATGTGATAAATGTACTTTTAATTCAATTGAAAATGTTTTTAAAAAATTGAGTAACATAAGGATGAAGGCGAGTGGCACTTTTCAGCTCACATCATCGGCACATCATCACATCACGGCATCATCTGGTCAGTCAGAAGTGATAACAACAGTCATTTGTACAGGGCTGAGAGTGACTCAATAGATGGCTCTGTTATAGGAATGAGAATATGACAGGTGAGTCCAACTTCAGTTAATTGATGGACATTAAACTCTTATTTTACTATTTTAACAATCAATGAATGCTTAATGTTATCAGAAATTAGTGACCAGACCAGGTGACACTGTCTCTGTGTCTCTTCTGGTCTTGGTGTCTGTCAAAACGCTACAGGGTAACTTTTGTTTTTTCTACGTGAAGCAAGAGGGAAATAAAAAAACCTTGGTATTTTACTCCTCGGGATTTGAAGTGGCTGCTGTGTTGTTGATGTATAGAGAGCTGCAGGTGTGGCCAAGGGCAGAGAAGAGAGACACAAACAGCAGACAGGATGATACGATGCTTTGGCTGCATGATAACAAAATCTGGCACCTTTCCAGAGGAATGTATGAAGGCTGGGGCCTTCAGGGCCTTTGTTGTTTTGAAACAAATATTCACAGCCACTTGAACCCTCTGTTTCTGTGTGTCCCTATTTTCTCTTTGGCTTAGTTGACTTTTTTCATCAACAAGGTTTGACACCGTCGCCCAACTAACACAACAATAACACCATTTGCATTGTGAATTTTCTTCACCTGGGATCACATTCTCATTCATAACAGAATGTGAGATGTGTGGAGAAGAGGCTTGTTGTTAATGACAGCGTTTCAAAACAACTTAAAACCAACTTGGAAATGAATAGCATTGACAACAGGAAAATGCATTTAAAATATTTTTCAATTATCGCATAAGCAGTCCATATTAAACATATTACATTGCACGGAAAATACATTTATTTTGAATGAGGACGTAGCAGTAGACTACTGTATGATCCAAATTTGATTACACTAGGTGTAATAATGAAGGCAAATTAGTCGTTATTGCTATACTTTGTATATTCCAATTTGACATTTTTAAGCTTTTCACTGACTGTTTTAATTGGTCAAAATGCATATTTTGGTTATCAGTTAAACATTTTATTCAGTGTTCTTTGAAACACCTTCCATCTCCTCAGTTAGTATTATTAGGTAAATATCATTAAAGTGAATAGAGCAGACATTGACTGATTTAAGAAAGCTTTGCCAAAGCATATTTGTTTTCTTCTTCATTATTTTGATTTAACTCTATGTCATATAAAATGCACCAGAATGTAGCAACTTAGTGTTGACCATGTGAGATGGGGCCATAAATGATGTTTATGCACACATCATTCTTCTTTCTAGTTAAAATAAATAAGCAGCTTTTCTCAACACTTTTGGTTTCTACACTACACAACATTCTGTTGTGCAGGCTGCAAATATGGAGCACTTCTTTTTGCCAGCTTTATAAACTGCTTTTGGGCTTTATGTTGTTAGGAGTATATAATTAGAAAATCCAAACCCATGAATCTAACCATGAAGTCTCCTTTTCCTTGACTTTCTAGTCTTGGATTTTAATACAATAATCAAATATGAACTGTGTGGTGCAGCTTTTTAAAAAATATGATTCTGTTGTTTTGTTTTATGCGGTTGGATTAAACTGCTTGTGGATGGCCATCTACTGTCCTTATCTACTGTGAATACATGACTCTCTGTTGAAAGATAATATCTTTTTAGGTTACTCTGTCTGAGATTGGAAAATGAGAGTGGAAGACCATCTGAGAGAAAAATTTAAGCGAGTAGGTGTGAGGCTCATCAGTCAAGAATAAAAGATAATCAGGACTACAGACATGGTTCAAAGAATAGGGGAAGAGCAGACTGTCAGAGGATGTATTAAGAGAAATTGAAAGGGGGTTACATGTTACTTCAGCTATTAGAAACAGTGTGAGAAGCAGAGAAGGTGTGTGATGAGTGAGTGCAGTGGGAAAACTCGCCTTGGCTTCGCCCCATGCCATCAGCACAAGAATGAAGGGCGGCTGCAGGCAGAAGGGTTGGATGCAACAGCTGGCTCCAGCGTTGTGTGGTCAGGGGTGCTATTGTTTCAGCCTTTGAGGCCACCTTCCAATCCCCTTTACAAATTGGAAGGACCACCAGTCACAGTGACACAGAAACTGGCTGTTGTCAGTGGGTAAGCTGCCTGATGGATGGAACCACTTTGCCTGGTGGATAAAATGGTAATGGGCACAAAAGGTCACAGTTGGATTATGAGTGTCTGGTCTGGTGGCATGAGGACTGAGGCTGACAGTGGTCAGTCTAGTTTGTAAAGCTGGTGCTCTCCATTTTATTCTGCTGATATTTGACTGGTTATGGCTGGTTAGAGTTATTAATGGCTTCAAAATTGGCTAAACCTTGTATGTATAGAGCATTAAAGTCTATTTAACTTTGGAATAAAGTCATTCATTTCTATTCAGAAAACTGCTGACTTTACAGAAAAAACAAACACCTATACCTTTCAGCAGTATAACACACAACAGGGGTGCAGGATTAGAACTCAATGCATCACATTTGAATAACTGTATTCCTAAATGAAACAAGAAAGTTGTATTTGCAAAAGTCTGTTTTTTTAGCAATTAGGCAAGTGTGAACATGGGGATTTCCATTTGCTGTGCTGCTCACCATAAGAGAAATGGAGCACATAGAGTAGCCAGGAGAGCTCCATGCACACAGAGCACAGAGCAGATTTGTCTTGCAGCTTTGGTTCTGTCACAGTCTGTGTATGCTGGGGATGCATACTGTTAACACTAGGGCTGATCTTGTGCTGTTCAGCAGATTCCTGTAGATTCCTTGTAAATAATTAAAATACATGCATCTGGTGTAATGGGACTCAGGGCTTATCAGAAATTTACCATTCTGCGTAAATTGAAGGTAGCTTTTGCTCTTAAAGGGGTAGTAACAGAGCACCAAATCAACTATTGTTTACTGCACTTTATGAACAGATTTCTGTCCCTGGTGCACAATATACATCATTAGAGACCATGGGAACTCTTGAAGTATTATCAGCAAAAAACAATGTTGATCAGTATATCAGCAAAACTCTTATTTCACAAAAGGATTCAACCTGCTCCTAATTTTGAAAAATGTCAGTTACAATAGAGGAAAAACATTTATAACGAAAAGTTATGAGTCAATGCAGTTCAAGGTCCTTCCATCAAATTTCAAAGTTTTGCTTGACGTAGTTATCTGATACATTTTCAGTTGAACTAATGTTTGTTTTACGTCAACCTCTATTACGCAATGAGCTCAAACAATGTTGATTGAGCTCACAGCCTACTCATGAAAACTCTTGTATTTGATGTGAAAGCAAGAATTTACACTTGTGGTCAAATCTAATCTCTCGCATTGAAAAAAAAAGTAGTGCACAGTCACTCTTTACCCGACTAGTGTTAAGCACGGTATTTTTTCCTGCGGATGTTTGAGTTTACTTATGAAGTTCACATGGTTGCTTGCTATTACAGTAAGGCTTTTACAGTAAGTCAGGCTAAATTAAAGACGAGCTAATTAAAATGTCCAGGGAGCATGCCAGCACTAATTTAATTTGTCTCCTCGAGCTCAGTTGGCAAGAGAAAGAGAGAGGTGATGTGTGGGAGAACAACCAAAAAAACGAAAGGTTATCCTGCAAATTCATCTGATACTAGAAGATATGATTATAGAATTTTTCTCTGTGTTTGGCAACATTAGAAAATGTGATGTTCTATGAATACCTAGTCTTAATTCCCACTGGTGTGTGGGTTGAAACTTCTGTAAATGTAGTTCACCTGAAAGCAGAGATGGCTGGATAATTCAAGGCCTAAGGCATAGAAGAACAGATTAGGGTATCCATAAATGGTCCTCTCTATTTTCAGCCTTTTCACACTTTGTCTCTGTGGCATGGCCTTTTTCAAACCTCCCATTCAACAGCGTGTTAGAGATGAGAGACCATGGTGTTGGTGGTGTATGTATGTTTGTATTGAGGCAGTTTCTTAAGTGGTATGAAGGCCATTCTTAGCTCTACAGTGTGGACTCCACACTCCGGTAACAATTGAGAGAAAATGTTACGATTTGACAGGAAATAACTCTCATGAGTTGATAAATGGACACGTTGGAAGGGGAAATGATGTTTGTTGGCTACTAATCTTTAAAAATAATAATTTGAAAATAATCTGCAGATTAAATGGTAAAAACCATTGTTGTTGCGACCCTTCTTTCTAACTAATCTCTACTCCCCACAATAATAATGAAAGTAAGAAACAGTGAGGAAAATCTTTGCTAAACCACCTCAGCTTCTGTTAAAAATAAAGGCAAAATAAGAGAAAAATAATGTATGTTGCGCAGCTAAACGTTACATTTCCCACACTAGTATCCATATTGATCTTCACTCTTTGAGTCTGGATGTCTTAAATGAATTGAAAGGCCCTTTTCTGAGCGTGCAAGCAGAACGTTTTAGCTGTGTAGTAAAGACATGTCACACACCAACAATTAAGTTCTTTAAAACTTTAATGCTGATCAATCAATAACTGAGGTTATTGATGCAATAAAGGATGACTGCTGAATGTTCCGTTTGTTATTGTTTGGCCCAACCCTCTGAGCAGAATTGCTTCCAAAGGAGGCTTACAGACCCATTAATCAGGTCCTGGTTGATCTCTCCTCAGGAGTGTTCTGAAGGGAAAAGCTCCTGGAGGTGAATTCTGCAGCAGTTTTTAAAGATCACAGTGGACAAGCCATGATGCCAGCAGATTGCAAGAGTGGTATTCTGATCTCTTAAATCTAGTGCATGCAGACTGAGATTACTCATATTACTTTTTTTCAATTCCAGTCCATACGTTATCTAATTTATAATCCTGGACACCTAGCCCATCACTTAAATGTCTTACAGTCACCTGATACTGATTGTAGGAAGTGTGACACTATGTTGGAAAAAGAATGGTTTTGATGCTGGCACCACCTTTGTTGGCACTTTTGGGTTAGTAGTAACGGGGTTGTTTAAGTGGATCGGTATCTGTAACCCAAACGGCAAAGCCAGTGGCTCTTTATTGCTTTTGATTTCAAGTCATTCATTCTTTTCATGGTGCTCAACACTGTCACAGTAGGCATGTTGGGTACATCTGTGACATCATGCGTCAAGCATTATCTCTTATCATAATCTGCTCCAAAGGTGGGGAAGACACCAGTAGGTGTGTCACTCAGCCCCCCCGTGTTCAAGTGGGAAGGCTTTAATGTAATAAAGCGCCTTCCTGCTACATTTCTAAGCAGTTTATGTTATAAATACATGTGTGCAAACATGAACAATATGTAAACGCCATCACATACATTTACTCAATGTATACTCAGACTTAAAGCACCATTTGGTTAACCCTGCAGCTTTTAATAATGAATATACAAGTTAACCTTCAAGAAGCTTGATGATTAATTTGACTTCATATTGTTTTTACCTCCCTCCCCTCAGATTCCTTGATTATTTCTACGTGTATTTAATCTAAATATTTGTATACCTTTACGCCCTGTACTGGTCAACAGAATGGTTGCCGAAGGCTCCTGTGGGAATACTTGGCCAACAGAAATAAAATGGTAAACCTAACTAATTAAATGTAAGGGAAGAAAAACCTTCAAACCTTACCAAGCACCTCAGTGACAGACACCCAGACCACTAAAAGGAGTTCAAAAACGACAGACTAGCGCATAAGCCGCTAGTAGGATGCTGATGAGCTGCTATATTATGGTTTTTCACGAGCATACTGAATTTGACAGAACAGTATGGCATTATAGATTTACAATTTGCCCTGATAATAAGGGGGAAAACGACTAATATTGATTGCATATCAAAGCAACGTTTGCAACTACTTGTTAACAGCTTGTTACAAAAAGAGAACTCAAATGGTTCTTGATTTTGATTTCTTATTCACAAAAAAACATATTTTGATCTTAGATCAGCAGACCCTCACTAGTGCACAAGGACAACAAACTGGTGGGTGTGCATCCAGAGTTTATCAGCTGCCTGTCATTTTCTGCCATTGCAGTTTTTGCAGAGAAAAATTACATTGCATAGTCATTTTTTTCAATACGTTGATGATGAGAGCTGTATATTGATGTAGCAAAAAAATGTCAGTTCTTACCTTCTGTGTTTGGATGGATTTTCAATAATACAAATTCATCGTCATCAGAAGATTCATCTTAATGACCTTGGTAATTCATTTACAGTAGTGCCATCACAGACAGTGTTGATATCTATGGGTTAAAGATGATCTCTCTCATATGTTGGATTGGTGACCATGAAACCTGGGACACACATTCATGTTTCACTCAGAGGAAGTTGTGATTATTTTGGTGATTCTCTGACTTTTTATAAAGAGCTGTCATCGAAAGATTTCAATTTGTCCGGTTCTTTGGTTTTGGTGAATGTTGCTTTTTAAAGAGGCGGAAAAAATAGACACTCACAATTTCGGATCAATGTGTAAATAATAGATGACCAGAGCCTTTTCACTCCAATTTAAAACTGGATGAGTGATTCTTAGAAGCTCTTTGTTGACAGTTCAGATAAGTGCCAAAGCCTATTTCACATTTTTATTTTCTGATTTGAGCATTTTAAGTGCGAGCCAAGTCACCTCTTAGAATCTTTTCATTCTGTTCCATATTTCTTTTGTCAATCAACACGCAATGTCCTTGAGCTCCAAAGTTTCACAGGTGAACAGAAGCAGTAAAGAAGTCTCTGATACACAATCATTTGTATCTCCTCTCCACTCTTTCCTTGACTCTGGTTGCCTCCTCTCATCATCTCTCTTTGAAATAAAGTCTTTCTTTCTTTTTCTCTTACATGAAAACACTCAGACACTGTGTTGTGTTTCAGATTCCAGTGCTATTTTTGAGAGTTGGTGCAGACAAAGTTTCTTCAGTATTGAGCACTCATAAAAGGTTTTACTTTTTCTTTAAGAATTGTTCTGATCTGAGCTATTAAGCAGCAGCACAGAGCTTCCAAAAGTTAATATCAATAGGTAATTTTAGCTGAATACTGGGTCTAAAGTTCATGTACAAAAAAATCTATAAATAATCTGCTCTATTGTTTCATTTCAATCTACCGTGGTTAAAAATATGAAATAATCAAATATGAACTGTACTGCGAATACAGTATAAAGAGAAAATAATATATTTGTGCTCTTAGAATTTTCATAACCCTTTTCAAGTGTTGATTTTTTAAATAGAGGGTAATTGGCTTTCTGACCACTGGCACATGGTATTAATTCAGAGCACTGAGAGGATATCTAATCCTCTATTTAGTTCCTCCATACATTTTATTTTAGGCATCTCATGCAAACATTCAAGAACAACTGTGCCTAAACCAAATTAATTTCATCATGAAAAATTAAACCGTAGCATTCATTCACTTTACTGGGGGGCTGGCAGGAAACAGTACAGGCAAAGTACACTTGCAGCTTAACCCGGAATATCCTTTTAGTTTTGTGCATAGTGTGACAGCACCAATAGGCACAAGGCAAAAACGGTCATCAAAGCATCAGACTCTGTTGGCTCATCCGTCACTTCAGCATTGTTCTTCCTTTACGTTATGTCCTGCCACCTCAATCCCCCCCGCGTTTAACATGGATAGTTTCCTGCTGTAAGGGGCATGTGTAAACAAGCCCAAGATTTCATGATGGCCTGCTTAAATATTTCTAGAAAGTTGCATGTGTGCATACCGCTTCAGAATCTGCCTGAATGTCTTTTTGGGTGAAACAAGCCAGCATTACACCATTACTGTAGACCATTCCCAAATGTCTTTACCTTTTTGTTCTGTACTTTATTTTTCTCTGACAGAACTATTTTACAGCACCAATGCACCTCATTTATATAGTCAGTGACATGTATTCATACATTTTCCATCCGAGTGTGTACCAATATCCCAAACTGATTTCAATGCTGCCCGGCAGAAACCCGTGCAGTAGAGGAAAGAAGCAGCGAGACCAAGGCGGTTCGAGGAAATTAATGTTCCATTATTAATGCTCCCTTCACTTACTTTATGATGCCGTTAGGTGGTCATGCTGTTGTCGTCTGTCTTCTTTTATTATCTTTGGTTCACCACTGCCTCTTAATGGATACGTCAAAAAATGAAGGTCGCCTTTTGGCACTGTAAAAGAGACCCAGGGTCTCAGGCTAAGGGAAACAAAATTAAAGAAGAAGGTACAAATTATAAGATGGAAGCACAGTTTTATTGCGTTGGTTTGTTTGCCCGCCAGAGTGAAGCAATGTGAAGCATTTTACCAGATAAGCACTTTTTTGTTTCTCACTATTTGTCTGAAAGCATTATTGGTTTGGAATTATTTTACCTTTGTGGTTTATTTTTATTTTTAAGTCAATATCCAATTTCCGCCAATGTGTCTGCTTACCCTGTTCTATCTTTTAAACAAGTAGAGCAGTTAATATCACATTCATTATATAACTGCCCAGAAGTAGTGATGCAAAGATAGTTTACATCAAGTGTGATTGCTGTTAGTATGTCCTCTCCTCTTAGCTTGGCTCGTTTGCTGCTTGTAACTGCTCTTTTCTTCTATCTACAGGGGCTGGATCTGAAGGCAGCAGAAAACGGGACACCCTGGGACAAGTTGGGATGTATTGACAAAATGTAAGTGTAACACATGTAGGATAATAGACTATATATGGAGAAAAACAGACTATTACATTTTGAATTATTATACCCTAATGACTCTGCTTAAGAAATGGTGTGGAGTATTTCTATTGTCTATTTTATATTTTATACTCGTTTTAATCAGATGTTAGTTCTCGTGTTTTCACCCAATGGGGATGTTTGAAAACAGGGTGACTGTCGTTTCGGCCAATCAGAGGCCACCAACGGCGGTTGGTCCTGCCCACCTCTTCAGGTTTGTGCGTAGCAGGGTGCTGTGTCCGTTATGTGTGTAGAGAGGGCATAACGTCGGAGCTGAACTGATTGAAGTCTGAATTAAACGAGGGAACTAGGAGATACATTTGGGGTGGATTCTGCTGAGGATAACAGGGAGGAAGAGACCACGTGGCATTACTGGGCGTTGCCGTATTTTGTGTCTGCTCAGTTCACTCACAGAGATCGGTCAGGTTTTTTTGTTTGTTGGATTGTTCTGGTAACCCGTCCAGTGAAATAGATGGCGAGCCTTCCCACCTGGATCTGAAGAGAGAGACACCTAGTTGGTCACTGGACAGGTTCTGCCTCACTTTTTGGTGTGGTAGGCCCAGTTTCCGCTGACACCTTCAAACACACAGCCCCACATACAATTCCCCTTTTTCCCAACCACTTATACACACACTCTGAATACACCAGACTTACTCTTTTTTTCCTTTAACATCCCGGGAACTTTTGGACTGACACTTTTTGACTTTTCTTACATCTAAGACTATTCAAGTGACGATTCAAAAATATCAGCACCTCATTCTGGGAACTGTAAAAGGGTGGCTGATGTGTAGGATACCCTCCTAATGAATGGTGTTTGTGATTTGATTTGATAAGAGATTTAATTTGTTATTGTGAACTGAACTTGATTTTAATAACTTGAAAGTTAGATACAGGATTCATGTTACAATGGTGCACCCAAGATAGAAAAGCCAATTTGATATTAGAAAACTGTCTTGTTATTTGTGTATGGTACCAACTGATGTTTGTCAAAACTACTTTTTCTACTAAAGCCGGTAAATGTTTTACATTTATTACCTGTCTCTGAGCCTCATTTGAACACTCCACATAGCCGAACCTATTGTTCTTTTAAAATCTTATATTGCAAGCATTAATTACCCCTTTTGGATGTTACATAAGTCCAGAGTAATGCTTGCCCAGTGGGACCTCCCTTCCATAAAGTTGATTATCGTAGTCAGTCTAGCTCAAATGATGCCTGCTTTTGCTCATCCACTCCTTGGGCTCCTGATATGAAGGTTGGTAATAAGATGCTAATAAGCTATGCAGTCCTAAAAAACATGCTGAAAACAGCGTAGACATGGATGACTTGTTTAATTCTGATGCAAGGTTTTAAGGAAAGTTCCTTTAACAATGACTCAAAATATAAATGTTAACATGTAACATTTCACTGTGTAATATTTGAAACAGCAGCATTAAACGCTATTTTCTATGAGGTGTTATAAGCTGTACTGTCAAATATTATAATTTAATTCATTTCCATTTAATGAACGTTGCAATGACTGCCTGAAAAATTGACCTGAATCTTTGAGAGCTGTACCGAAGTTATTAATGTGGGACCACATGACAAAATGAGAAGTTGCATTGCATTTCTGTGACTTTTCACATTTAAGTAGATATTCCACCTTGAAAGTTTCTCTTAAATTCTGCACACTTTATAAAATGATGTGACGATTCAATATTGTAGAGGAATTATGTGGATTATACGCATTTTAAGTAGTAGTAGTAGTAGTGTATGCTGTGCACTAGTAGTACTACATTACTGCATAGAGTAATTAAACAGTGAGAAGCTCTCTGTTTGTGCAGCAATGTAAATTTAGTTACAGCAGTTTCATACCCTGCCATAAAGCTTTGTGAGTTTCATTAGTTAATTAAAACCGCAAGCGGTGATGAAGGGCCCTCGCCCCCCTGTACATGTCGGGGTGTGTCACCACCACGGGGAGCGCAGTAGCAGAGGGATATGGCTAAACAGTGGGCTTTGCAGATCGATTTGTGTAAAAGTACTGGCATGTTCAAACAGGCAACACTATGAGGATCACAGAATATTTAAATGCAGAGCAGTTCAGGCCAGCACTGTCATGATGGACAGCTGCAAAGTGTTCTGCTGCAGTGTGATCTTTAGATGCCATATGCACGGCACACGAGTGACATATGAGTGGCATATGCTGCGACATATGAGTGACATATGTCGTGGCATATGCCAGTCTGGTCCACTAATGGGCTGCAGCATATGCCGCATATGAGTGGCATGTGCCACCTTAACCATCCTTAAACAGATTGTTTTAAACCACAGCCTACTAACAATATTTCCGGCTTTATCTATAGCAAGGATACATATGATACAATAATAGCCCTATATTATTAAACTATCGCACATTATCTGATGATTAAAGAACAGCATACAACTTTACACAAGTTACTAAAAAACATTTTGGGGTTAATTTCAACAAGAAAAGGCATATATAGTATATATATAGTTTAATCATATTCTTCTGGCTGCCTGGTGTCTCATCCAGACAGTTTGGTGCTGGACTAAGCCATTTCTTCATCACCCTGGATAAAGTCAACCTCAAACACCGCCAAAGCTGTCGTTTGTTGAGTCTGAGCATGTAGACATAAAACAGAGAAAATCCGTTGCACTGATGCAGATCATTTGAAATCACTCCATCATAACTTTTGCGACCCCGCGTTGCATCTATATTAGACTACTGCATGTTACTGGAGGGGATCTTGTCTTCCAGGTTAGTAAAGCCTATGTCAAAGAGAGAAGAGACCCCCAACTGACCACAACAATTTTATCCAGAACAACTGTAGATCGATGTTGTTTCAACATCACAGTCATTAAAATCACTATAACATCGAGGGTCATTGATTAGATTTCAATTTCAAACAAATTGACAAATCTGTTTTTGTTCATTGATCAAACCTTTGATTAATAATATCATAGAGTGAGGGAGACTGCTGACTGACGTGAGCACTCTGACAATATATGATCAGTGTGGGTCCTGTAAACATATAAACATATAGACATTGCAGATATACTCGTGCATAATGATGAACGGTGGATGTTTTGGCACTGTCGGAGGACAGCGTAAATGCAGCAGCAATGTGGTCTCATTCTCTGATTTTTCTTATGTTTGTGACCCATCTGCTGCAGTAAACTACTGATATGTGCTTTCTAACCTTCAATTCATTCGCAAGCTCCTCCATTTCTGAGTCAGAAAGTTTATTTTATTTTTCTAACTTCCGGTTTTCAGCGTGATCCTGCGCTGAAAACCTTTGACATGTCCCTTTGAGGTACAATCTTGGTTTTGCACAACTTTAGAACTTCAATATGTCTAGAACACACTGACACTGAGTTAGCGATGATCGGCTGAACAGGGCCTCGGAGAAGTACGTTCAAATAGGTAAGCACGTATCACGCGAAATTTGGGCCATTGTTTTGAAATTTGGAAGAAAAAAGATTATGGTGGACTTCCTGTTTGGTTTTGACAATGGGTGCAAGATGATTTTATGTAGGTCCTGACATTGTTAATACATACAAATTGGTATGCATGTAGGTGAGAAAAATCTGTATGGGCAGGCCTTTTGGAGGAGTTCACGGGGGCGCGCGGAGACATCAAAGTTTGACGGTACGCCATGGCACGCATACGTTAAAGCCTCCAAATAAGCGATTCATTGTGGCGAGGGAGAATAATAACTCCATCACTTTCAATAGGGTCTCTCTGAGGTTGTTGCTCGGGCCCTAATTAGAAATGTCAATTTAGATGCAGTCAGTGACAGATTATCTAACAGCTGTGTGGAAAAGAAGAGTGGCATTCATTATCACCTTTTAATGCAACAGCTCGCTGCTTCCCCTGCTCTTACATATGTTCCAGTGAAAGAAACTGTTGATAGAAATGCACATTCATTTCCAATCCATCTGCTCTGTGTCACAGGGCATGTGTGAATACACAGCACCTTGAGTAAAGACCTTGAGTAGTGATAAAGCACCCTGCCCTGATTGGCATTTAGATATTTAAGGGGGAATTTAAGTATTATTTTGCCATGAACCCTTCAGTTTACTTTAATAATATATTTCAAGTGTTAAGAGTACTAACCTTTGAAGCAGCCAGGACTATTTGTCTTGGCACCGATTCAAACATCAATAGTGAATGTGTCTTCATCCTTGCTCTCTCAGGCTTGCCCCATGGTCTGATCTTATATTAATTAGGTCTTAGGTTTAACAGATCCAGAGCATCTGTTATTACAAATAAGTCGACTTCAGGTATGCAGAAGACGAAATGTACATTATGTGAAGTTTTCCCTAAGACTATAGGTAGGAATGATGCTGATTATAGAGCCAAAATAGGTGAGAATGATTTCTGGATACTAAATGCCACACACAGGGATGACTCTGCAAAATGCCATGAATCTCTATTGACAATGTAAATAAAGCTGTCCTCTACATTTTCAAAATACTTTTCTATCTTTGAAAACCCTGGAGGTCAAGCAGAAAGTAGAATTTAAAGCATATTATTAAGTTTCATAACAGCCTGGCTAATCTCCAGACTTAATTCAAATTTGTAAGTGTCCTTTCATTTGCCTGCTTATAATTGTCAAGTCAAGTCAAATCAAGTTCATTTATATAGCACATTTCAGCAACAAGGCAATTCTTGTATCATGACCAAGGGAAAAAGAAACAGTAAAATCAAGCACTTCATTATTTCTGTCAATGATAGTGAACTACTACTATAAGTAATCAGCTCTGCGTGCACACAGGAAGAAGTCACTGACAGCACTGTACCTACGGACACAGATCCACTTTAACAATACACTCCAGATAATCTTCCTGAGGATTTAGGCTCCCAGTTGGTTCCGTCTGTGTCCGGTCCCATGTTTAGAATAAAGGAGCGAGGAAGAGAATATGTTTACTGACAATGTATCCAAGTATTATTTACATGACTTTTTTTTTTATCAAAGCAGCACATAAAGCAACAGTACGGCTGCTTTCAGTTGTAATATCCACTTCCTTATGTTTCGGTCTTTGACGTAACATCCAGTGTTTCCACGGCAACGATAAACATTCTGTCATGGTGGCTCATCATGGCGGCTGCCTCGGCAAGACACGTCCCGTTCCAACTATAGAATGAGGGATTTCTCTGGCATTGATAACTGTTGGAAATATTTGAGGTAATGTAAGTACTCAACAATAAAATATATATAACACAGGTTTTTCAATTTTTAATTCATTTACATATTTTAATGTAAACTTTGTCATAAAATTCTACATATTGTATGTTTAAATACTTGGTCTGATCTAAATCATTGTGAAATTGTACCCAGGTTTTTCTTAATAAGAAAAATCAAATCAGCTTTTTTAAACAACTAAGATAATCCTCAAAAGGATAGAAATATAAGAAGCTATGTTTGGTGAGCTGTGCATGTGTGTGTAGTGAATCAAATATCCTCAAAAGGATAGAATAAAAGAAGCTGTGTATGAGCAAATGTAGGCGTGTGTGTGTTCGTGTGGGTTAAAAGACGGAGATGAAAATGCAGGGAGTGATGCAGGTCATTGAAATGTAGACAGGCAGTCAGCCAGATGCTGCTGAAATCAATCCCAGTGTAACAGATGGCAAGATCACTAGGAGCATGGTTTTTCTCACCTCTTTGTGCTGCACTTCCCCATGGGATACTCCAGACGCCTGTCTGCTGTAATGAGTGTAGCCTACAGCACACACACATGATTTTTGCAGATGCCTCCACACCTAGAAATGAGATGGGTTCGAAAATGTGTTTGGATGTGGAAGTTTTGAAGAAATACTTCAGCATTCGGTAAGAAGAAGTTTGGCCTAAAGGGGGTAAACCACAATAAAAGAAGAATAAAATCAAGGTGCAATATCTAACAGTGCAGTGGTTTTCTACAATGCCTTTGTTCAGAATACGTTTACATTTCCTTGAAAAAGTTCCTAGTTTTAGGGACTGAATGAAGTTTGATTTCAGTCAAAGTTGTCTTTAGTTGTTTTCCCTGATGGTTGGGATGTTGGCTTTTGTATGCATCTTCATGAAGAATGCATGCTTTGTGACCTTGCCTCTTTCCAAGGTCATCGCAAGGGATTCTCCTTGTGACTAATTACCCTGTTGAATGCACTAAAATTTTAATCCAGACTATGCAACCAGTCTAAAGGTTAGAAAACACTTAAGGAAAATTCAAAATTGAGCACAATTTATTAAGCATTGCTTGCACAGCCCAATACTGCATTTTTGGTAGCCTATATAATTCCTATAAGAACCAGTTCATCAAATTTTTCAGTTACGAAATGACTGCCTTAATGTGTGGCACTGCCTTTTCTGAACATGGCATATGTTCCCACAAAGCAAAGTGCAAATCACCAAATATAACTTTACAAAAAACATTTCAAAGAGCACTACGAGCCTTCACTCCTCCTTAAAGGATTATGTTCCCATGTCTGCGATAACGTGGTTACACATATCTCTGTTCGTTTTAAGTGACACAGCAAACATACAACTTCATGTCCATTTTCTAGATTAAAATACTAATACCAATTTGCCCTGCTCCTACGAGATGCCATTCATCTAATTTGCTTGTTTACATCTTGGCAGTAGAGCAAGGAGAGCAGGCCCTTTAAACTGATCTATATCCTCAGCTACAGCGGTTGGCTGTGTTGCAGCTTAGACACAACATTTGTGCAGCTTTGTGGGCATATTAATAGAAATATTGATAATGTGTTTGAACTATTTTGTAATTCTGGTGCCAACTAGCAAGGCTGACACATTTTAATCAAAGGGTCGACTAGTTTCACAGCTCTAGTCATCAAATGGTTATATTATGAGGTGAGATACTCGTTCCGCAGTCTTTGGAAGTTGTTCCTGGTTGACGTGCATTATGAATTTTGGAATCACAGACTAAGAGATTTATGAAATGCTGCAGCTGCATTGATTCTTCAGTTAGATGAAATAAATGTTTACATGTTAGTTCTGTGCCCTCCTGCAAAAACCTTTACTCATTTACCATTTTCTGTAACCTTATTTTTTACTAATGTTTATGCAAAAAGCAACAAAAAAATGGTCAGCCATGTGGGGACCACATCTTCTCCAGCATTTGGGTTGTGGACTGGGCTGTCTGGACTTTTCCTGTAACCCCTTTTTCATATACACATGTATTTACAGAAACACACAGAGCTGTTTTTCTCTCCCCTACAAACCTTTAGTGGCTGGTGTAGAAGCTGTTGGAAAGCCTATTTAGCCTTGTTGTTCTCTCATTACCGAGCTCTCTGTGTCTGTCTTGGCACAGCTTTGATTTTGTCAAAATAAAAAATTCATGTTATACACGCAGAGGAAACATTACCAGGGATTTTGTTAAGCATGAAGTTTCCTACTTATAATAATAAAGTGGATTTTATTTGCCAAAAGTAATTACTGATAACATCAATACAATACTGTATATCAAACAGGGTCCAAGCCTACACACAGTCGTACCAATTTATATTTCTGCTGATGCTACGACATCAGTCCCTTCCTGTACATAGATTCTGTATGAACTATACTTTCCAGAGACAATAAAATAGCTTCCATCCACCATTTCTGTAACACTGTTGAAATAAAGCTTTGTTCTTCTAGTAAAAGAAAGTGTCTCGTAGGGAACAAGTCGCTCCTCTTTTTCTTCTTCTCCAAAGTGATACCTAATAAAGGGATGCAGGTGCTGTGAATTCCCCTGGTGCTTCCTATGCTACTGTGCTGCTGCTGTACAGTCGCTTGGTACCTCCGGGGGAAAATAAGCTGGTAGACGAAGTAAGTCCACCCCTGGAGAGTTTGTGGAACATAAGAGAAAGCAGCAAACACATATAGAGGCACATATCCTACCTCAGTAAACATAGTCTACAGAGAACATCGGTGCAGTTAAGGTCAAGATAGGTTTTACACATGGCTTCTCCTCATTGCTGACAGGGGACAGAGAAATTAAATCAGAAGCAAAACTTGTTCTCCATTAAAATGTAGAGCCTAGCAAGCTTCAACCCTGGTCTTTTTTCCCGTTACTGTTGTTATTTAGTAAGTTATTTGCTTTTCACCTTGGCCATGGCTAATTTGATAGGTGCTGCTAGATGTCAAGCAAAGTTGTCACAACTGCAGGAATGTCGTAACCCTTCTCATGCAATCACCTCATGCCAAACTTATCCATAAGCCAGCAATCTGTCGGTCTGCGGCAGTTACAGACTGTTGCATAGTCGGCTTCAGAAGAGAGTAAATGAATTGTCCTCACAACTTCGTCACCACTCATTGCAATGCGAGCGCTTTTTCTTCATACCAAAAAACTGACCAAATATCCAAACAAGGCAGAAATGGTAATTTAGCCTGAGATGAAGCTGGGCAGTAATTGTTGGAGGCAGTGAGGCGCTGTGGAAGCGAGGCTGAAAGAAGTAAGGAAAGAAAGCTAAAGTGTGTAGGAGGCACCCACACAGCTCAGCTTGGCATTAGCCAGAAGGTCCAGGCTTGTTTGTCTGGAAACTCTTAGGAAGGGACAGATCAAAGCCAGGGCAAGGGGCCACGATTCAGCTTGCACACAACTCCGAGGCAGCAGCACATTTATGCACGCAAACACAAAGAAACACAGGGCACACTAGCTCCCTTTGCCTCTTTTGATTGCTTTCTAAATCTCTCCTCCAGTTTCAGAGTCCCCACAACAAAAGCCATTTTTTCACTGGCAAAGCATTTAGCATTTGGAAAAGTCAGTTCCAGCCAAGGCTTTGCAAGCCTTATTTTTATTTTATTTTTATTTTTTCCTTAGTTGTTACTACAACTTATTTATTTTTTCGACTGTGATTTTTATATATTGCTATCCTATTTTATATATACTTTTAACTTTTTTGTAGAGCTGACTCGGGGAGAAATGCACAAAAATTCCAATCTACCTGTACTATCCTGTACCTGTGCAAATGGCAATAAACATCTAATCTAATCTTAAAGAAACCAACCTTTTATTATCCCTGAAAGTTGCATGACAAACAACATAAAGTGAACCTGTAGAGTTTTTTGGCGTTTTTTGTTTTTTTTCCCTTCTATACAACACAAATTACACTACAAATGTTTAGAGACATGTATTAATTACTTATTTTCCGGACTATTATTCAGCCCCATCATCGGGTCAAAAGTTGAATATCTTCAGTAAAACGATCCATCAAAGGTTTGATTTGTATTTTTCCATTCACAAAGAACTTCACAGCCTCGCAAAGCCGCTGGCATAGCTGTAGAGTCCTCCTCTAAATCAGACAGCTGGTTAGAGCTGCTGGGAAAGCCATTGTGTGCATAACATATTATCATTTCACAAACTTGCACATCTTGCTCCTTTTTCCTCGACAATCCCTCATCTGATTGGCTGTTTGATCTAGACACCGATTAAACATGACAGATGACAAGTAACAAGACATTTGATTTGTATCCTCCTCTTTGAACTTGCACAGTTCTTTTTGCATCATATGCCTCAAAAGCGAGGGTGATCCTTTAATTCTGTGTGTCAATCAATGATAACTGCTGCTTTGTTCATGGTGTTATAAACACAAGCGCAGTTCTTTGTCTTTTATGACAATTGGTGTAACAGATCACGGTTGACCAGTGATCCTTGATCTGTTTGGATCACTCCCTACGGATTGATGGAAGATAAATTTACCTGTGCTAAATAAATCATTAAGAAAAGTGTGTGTGTCTGTGCACCATGGAGATCCGCAGTACAATTAGCATTCACAGACTTTCACACATTTATGAAGACGTATTTTAATTATACTGCAGTTAAAATGCAAATATATCTATTCATACACATACATTTTTGGCTTATCTGAAAAACCATACGCTCTGTGACCCACTGCTGTAATCTAGAATGTAAAATGTATGTGTGTTTTTAATTATGTCTGTGTGTTTGCTTGCCCTCCTTCGTGTGTCACATGTAATGAGGCATCACGCCTCCTCCATGACCCTCTTTCACTTGTCATTTCCTCCAAACCTAGACAAACATTTGGCTGACAGCTTGTGGCAAAACATGTCAAATCAAATGATTAATAGAATTTTCCTCCTCATCTTTCTCACACTGTCTGTCTAACAGATGTGTGTGTGTTTATGGCGGTGTGTATTTGTGCTGCGTGTACATGGATTTGAGTCCTGTCACTTAACGACTAGAGTGCTTCGAAATGTCCATCGGTCAAATATGATTGGTTAGTTACAGGATGAAAAGCAAATGAACCCAGAGAGGAGATGTCTGTTTGAATTGAGGAAAAGGGCACACGGACCCATCAGTCAATCATGATCGTCTTCAGTGAGCCCAGGATTCATTGTCATATTTAGGTAAAGTAGAAAAAGACCTCTTGTTTCAGTCAATGTGGTGTTCATATTTTATTGTCTGTTTCTGAACAAAAGGGGGATTGGATATTTTTGCTGTGGTAGTACTGAAGGAACAAAAGTATATTGAATACTAGTGACATTTCTGTAGGTAGTTTGGTTGACTGAAAACATGTTTATTATTCTACAACTCTTCCAGTCACAAAAGTGACAATGTAATTTATAATAAGTGATATGTATTGTTTACCATAAACAAAGTGTTAATGGTATAGAGTTACCTGCCCACATATTCAGAAGAATCCAGTTGATATGAATTATCCTGTGCGTAGTACATCATCAAGGTTTGTATATCATTTAAGTGCTGTTCTTCTTCACTTTTAGAAGTTTAGACTTTCACCCTCATTAGTTAACATTCATACTTCCAACATCAAATGTTTTTCTTCAATACTCCACCTTCACAAATTCTTTCAACAAAAAAACGAACGAGTTGGCAAGAGCAGTTGCCTAGGAACTAATTTGCTTTTCAGTGTTTGAAAAAAACAATATGACCCCCCATTCATTTGAAACTTGGAGACCATTACCACTGTATCTATGACAAAACGTTCTATTCTCAGCTATCCACAGTTTTGTACATGGCTAAGTTGCTGTTACATGGTTCTGAAAAATACAAATCAGGCTGCTTTAAATGCCTTGGCATTAAGGGACTAGTACAATCAATGAAACTCAAGGGAAATCAATAATTTGTGCTGCCATGCCATTAAAATTCCCCCTGATGCTCAGACGCTCCTGTATTCTTCTTCTATTCAGGCAAGACATTTTAGAGCCTGAATACAAGCCTTAAAAGGCAGATTTACTCATATAGCACATTTTGAACAAGGACTAATGCAGGTGTACTAAAGCACATGGAAACATGGCTCCTCCTGGGAGATTACATAGCATTCCCAGGCCAGGTGGGATATATTATCCCTCCCGAACCAGACCAACTGGGATATATTATCCCTCCCGAACCAGACCAACTGGCTTCTTTCGATGGGAAGGCGCAGCGGCTCTACTCTGAGCTCTCTCTGGATGTCTGAGCTTCTCCTCCTATCTCTAAGGCTGAGCCCATGCACCCCTTGAAGGAAACTAATTTCAGCTACTTGTAACCGTAATCTCATTCTCTTGGTCACTACACAAAGCATATAGCCATAGGTGAGGGTTGAAACTTAGATCATCTGGTAAAACGAAAGCTTGTCTTCAGGCTAAGCTCCCTCTTCACCATTACTGCTGACACTGCCCCAATCCTTCTGTCAATCTCACGATACACCCTCACTCACTCAGCGCCCTCTGGAGGTCCCTGTCTGAAGAAGCCAAAAAAAGAAACAATGAAATTCTTTGGTCCCCAAACTGGAAACTCTCTTCCCCCTGGCTGGGCCATGAAATCCTGTCCCTAAAAATCAAGCCCTGGCCGTTGCCGACATGTACTGGGAAGATGTCTGACTTGTTGCTGAGTATGCGGAGACAGCTCTCACTTTAGTTATACAGGGACTAGATTTCTCATAGCAGCGGCCCTGGGACTCCAATCGTGCTTTGCCACGGCACTGGGCAACTGGGCCTAGTGTGAGTGCGCTTTAAGTTGGGGAGAGGGTTCCCTGTTGAAATGAAATATCCTGAAGTATTGAATCATGTTTGTTTGTTCAAATCCTTTGACTGGAAGAAAATTTAGGCAAGCACACTATTCTATTATTAACTGCTGTTAAGATCCATATGAACAAGTTATATAAAGTGAAACAATAGGAAATAATCAAGTTGTAAAGCTGCAACTGTCTATAAAGTTGATCAGTGCTGCAAAACTAAGTGCACACCCAGAAAACAGTAACATTGCTGATAGAGGGAAAAAAAGGTGTGAGGAATCATCATTAAAAAGGATGCATTAAATGTGATTGTCTTTTATAGGCTGTCGATATGAGTAGTTCCAATATTGTAAGAAAACAAGAGATTCTTAATGCCCAAATGCTTCATACCACAGTCCACATGTTTCTGAGCCTTAATACTTCCTTTGTAATGTTTTTCTTTTTCAGATTAAAATCTTCAAATCATTGAAAACATTGAAAAATTCCATTTGCAGTGTGAGAAAGTGAGGTCTGCTAATTGCTTGTTTTCTCTTACAACAGTCCAAAACAAACATATTAACTTGCAATAACTTTTACTGAAACATTTTGGACGCAGAAATACAAGTATTTGTCTTTATTGCTTTGTATCTAGAAATATGTTGATTAGTCAATCAGACAAAAAAGCAATTTCTGCTGAAGGATTTGCCATTTTTACTTCTAAAATGGAGTTAGAATCATAACTTGGTGCCACCCCCCTGTTAGTTTCTCCTTGACTGAACCAGCAAAGCAATAGAGGACATTTTATAAACCTGGAAATGTCACTGTCTGTTATACTCTAACTAACAGAGGGTAACCTGAGGCGAGTTGCCTTGTGAGTGCGTGATTGAGTGTGTGCAATTGCTTTCATTCAATCATCTCACTCCCTGGGTGAGCAAATAATTTAGCCAGCTAGCTAATTAGCTTACGGAATAATGTAATAAAAAATTAGTGTTTAATGTGAAAACAACAAAACACCAGCTGTCATGCACAGAGAGTGAATCAGCGGCATCGTCACTCAGTGTTTGTTTCAGGTTAGTGCACAGAGACATCAAAGTTTGAAGGTAAGCCATGGCCACGCCCTTTAATGTAGAATCGTGCGTAGCACAATGGGAGATCTTCATGTACATGTAGGCTAACCGCGGTACGCTGAGTGACGTTTAGAGGCGCTTTGGAGCCATTCGGCGGCGCCCATGCACTGAACCAATTTCATACGTAAATGTCACGCGAGGCTGAATTTTAGGTGAAGTTTGGTGAGTTTTTGTGCACGTTAAAGCCCCCAAATAAGCGATTCATTGTGGCAGGGAGTGGTTAAAGTTTATTTGATATTTATTTATAATTTTAGTGATGATTCAATATTAATCGAGCATGAAAGACTGACATAAAATTCAAATGTTGATTTAACAACATTATCATTGACAAAGGTTGATTGATTGATACCTAGTGTCAAGGATTACTTGCTATCTGGGATTATCTAAATTTTTACTGGGCCGGCGATGTATGCCAGTCTAACCCGTAAATGGCACTGGACTGTTTGCCAATCTGACATACTATACATGTGCCGCCGCATATGAGTGGCATATTCCGGTCTGGTCCACTCGTGCTTTGGCATATGCCGCAAATGAGTGGCATATGCCACCTTAACCATCTTTAAACTGATTTTTTAAACTGATTGAGAAGTAGTGATTTTCTCATGACAACAGGTGGCGCTGTGACAAAAGAAGGCTGAATTTTGGGTGAAGTTGTGAGTTTTTGTGCACGTTAAAGCCCCCAAATAAGCGATTCATTTTGGCGAGGGAGAATAATAACTCCTTCAGTTTCAATAGGGTCCTTGCTCCAAGGTCGGTGCTAGGGCCCTAGTAAGTTTTTGCCCTGAAGCCAGTTTAAAGATTTCCATCAGCAGCAGGGCTAGCTCTAGCCATTTTTGAGCCTAGGCAAGATTATAATTTGACACGCCCCAGCCCTAGCATCTCAACATCACCTTAGACAAAAGTTATGAAATCATACTCAGTGATGTTAGAATAGCATATATAGTTTTTTCTGTGACAAAGTATCAATTTTCATATATAAATGTAAAACGGGAATTCAACAGAGACCTGGCAATTTCATTTCAGCTAACTATAATGTGCAAAGATATGAGGACATCATTAGTGCCCCCAAACCTCAGTATGACTGGAACTGCCACTGTCTGTTATTCAGCTCTCTGTCTCTTTCTGAATCTTATACTACTCTCTCCATCATGCACTGCTGTCTCATATAAATAGTTTAACATATCTGTAGTTTAGTGTATGTCAATAATCAACATTCTTAATGTGTCTTTGGGGTCTAGCTTCTAACCCTCATTACTGTTCTGGAACAATCACAAGAGATCGAGTTATTATCATCTGGATCTGACATTGCTCTTCTCCTCTCCTCCCACTGTTGTGGAGTGCGTAGTGAGTGAGTGGTTAAGCGAGTCAGAGAGAGCAAGAGAGAGAGAGAGAGGCTGAATCGAGCTGAGGTATAGGAGTGCGGAAGTTCACATTCTGGTAATTGGTTTGCATTCAAAACCATCAGGTCTTACATCGGTGCCCAATAAATTGCCTATGTCTAGAGCCGGTCCTGAGCAGCAGCAAACAGCCGTGATCTTCCTGCCATGTGACTGACTACTGTCTGAAAGAACCTTTAGAGATTTAATTATTCTGGGTCACCTGGCTGAGCTAGACTGTAAATTCAAGCTCACTCACTCTGGTTGTAGCGATAAAGATGCAGCAGAGGAAGAGATAAAAGAAAGTTTAATGTGTGCACAGATTTTGTCCATTAACAGGATGTATAAAGGTCTTATAGTGATAGTGTGAGTGTGCATCCGTCAGTGTTGGGCAGTAACGGCTGTACAAATAGAGGTGTCTGTAGTCAAACTACATTTTTCAGTAGCTTTGTTTTAGTGTTGCTGGGTTCCTGAGTCAAATAGCAATGCTTCTCCACTCATTAATTGAGATTAATGTATGTTGTACTTGGTTCCTTATAGTAGTTTAGCTGTTTTATTGATCAAGGTTCAGCTTCTGGGGAACACACATGCAAGTGATTCCCAAACAAGTTAACATAACCAACACCTGCTAAGTTAACCATGATGCAGTTTACATTTTCTGTAAATTAACCATACTTTAAGGAAGTGCACATCACCTTAATCCAGCCGCTATGAAGAGATAGCCTATGCATTAGAGAAATTCTTAGTGTTAAACACAAAACATTGATTGTCATTTTTAATATTAGCTGTATAAAAAAATAAACGTTCACCAAAAAATGAGGGGGGGAAAAGCGTCCATGTCTCAAGCTACTTTCGCCATGTTGCTGTAGCTTAGCTTGCTACATTTCTCTAGGTGTTAGCTTTGGAGCATTGACACTCATTATGGAGAGTAACTGGTAGCTTAGCTTACTACATTTAACAAGTGGCTTGCCCAATATTGGTATCTGTGTGTGTAATATGGCAATATATTCCTGTAATTACCACAGCAAGGCAGACTTCTCCTCCTCTCCAGGCTGTATGAAACTCTGGTTAACCCCCCCCCCCCCCCCCCCCTTTCTGCCCTCAAGCCTCTCCTCTCCTCTCCTCTCTATTCTGTTACTTTGTACTTCCTTCCTTCCCTCCATTTCTTTTCCACCAGCATGCAGAGCCTTGGATTCCTAATCCATCAGATTTCCTCACAAGTCTCATTCACCCACACAATTGACAGTTTTCTCACCCCTCAACCTGCTTTTCCCCCATACCTTTTCTTTTTTTGTTTTCCCCCTTTCCCCTTCTGAACTTTTCAACTTCCCTGAACCCTGCTCAGCCTTGAATATTTTTTTTTACCCATGCTTCCATCCAGACGACTCAAGGGCTGATTCAGCTACATGCCTCAGCCCAGCTGTTACTTTCCCGCCAGCAAAATACAACACACATGAAACAGACATGACCTTTGATGCTTCTTCTATTAACAGGTATAGTACAGGTATGTAGCCATGAGCATTAAAAACACGAGACATAGAAGGACAATTACTTACTGGTTTTGAATTATACAACTATAATTAGTGATCATAATTAGTTATGTCTTCTGTTAGACTATTGTCTAAAGAACCATCATCCTCTCAATGGGCCTCATTCACAAAGAGTGTGTACGCACAAATCTGTGCTTAAAGGCTTTATATGCGAAATAGAAATCAAGTATATCCTCTGAAAATAACTCTGTGAGTAATTTTTTATTTTTTTTATTTAACCTTTATTTATCCAGGAAAGTCCCATTGAGATTAAAAACCTCTTTTTCAAGGGAGTCCTGGTAGTCATGACTGTCTACAATGGGTGTAACACCCGAGTCCCGCTGTCTGTCATGCTTTCCGAGTCCTATCTTCACTTTACATCGCCGGGACGGCCGGCCGGCTCAGCCCCTCGCGTATAAAAGTTGTTTAATTGAGGGACTAGAAAAAAGAAAAATAACATACTGTACTCACTGCTTAACTGAATGTCACGTAAGCGTTTCTAGATCACGCTCATTTCGGGTAAATTTGCATGCAGTGTGAAGATACGAGCATAGTAAAGATCGCTAGCATTAGAATGCTAACACAACAATGCAGCACGTGTTGTTTTGGTTTCATATTGGTGCTCAAGGGCGACATCTGCTGGATCAAAAATATATATATATATATACATATAAAGCCTTTAAACTGCTCATACGAACATTTGATGCACATCATGACACGTACAGTGTATTTCACATTATTTCTTCTGATCTAAAAAAAAAGAATCGCTGTTATTTTTCAAAGTCTGAGAGAATCACATTAAACAGCTATAAAATATTAAATGACAGTAGATTCTGATTTCCTTTATCTGCACTCTTTCAGTATTCCCTCAATTGTGGCATCAGACTAATATAATATTTTTGTTCCTGATGTAGGACCAGTCTTAAAATATGTGCAGGCGACATTGAAATTCTCTTTTATCACTTTCACTTATCTTTTTTCTACCACCAGCCACATCAACTCTACCGTTGCTCGGCTTAATTCTCTTCAGTAACACAAAGCTGCAATAGGCAGAGTTATTCTGTAATTCTGTTTTTATGTGACCATAAACTACAGCTAACATAGATCATGTATCCTCATCAAATGAGTCTGTTTTTAATGATAGTAGCATTATCTTTGCAGCTGTGAAGTACACTGTATCTACACAAAGGTTATGTGCATAGCCTACAGAAAGTCATGCTGCTGTTAACCACTTACAGAGGCATACTTCATTAATCAGAAAATTAACATTCCTTGTGGTTTAATGGCTGATAAAATGGATAACACAAATGTTTTATATCTCTGTGTGCATGTGTGTACATGCAATGTTTAGGAATGGATTTACTTTTCTTGTTGTTTCTAAATGTTTAAATACACAGACTGATGAGGTACATTTTCAGTGTAATTTTTGTGCAGGGGATTCTCTGATAGCCTTTTACACATTGGCCATCATTATGCCTTTGTATTTATATTGCTTCCCCGATGGCATTATATCAGTGTCCCAGTGTGTGATTTTACATTGCCTTTCTGCATTGAGGAAGAAACGAGCTGTAAACAAACAGTGGCACTTAAAGTGACGTTTGACCACTATTCAGGATATATACGCTGGCATAGATGTTTTTCACTGACTGAGTACAACCTGAGGGCTCACACTGTTTTGGGTGTGAATTGGGACTGAGCGCTGACAATCGTCAATAAAGTTTGTGTATTTCATTTGTCCCAAAGGCACGACTCAAATGCCTTCCCTGTCAAAAGCGCTCTCACTTGTGTCAAAAGCTTGAAGATTGCTGTTTTCTCATCCTGCGGAATGTTTTCCATTTTATTTTATCCTCCTGTCAGTCTTTTCTAAACATATCTGCCACCTTTTTGTTAGTTTTAATCTCAATGAAACCTTGCAGCCATTCTCTCTGAAACTTATTCCCCTTTCTTTTAATTGATAATGGAGGACACTTTTTACAAGCATGGTAACTGACTTCTGTTGCAATTGTGTCAAAACAAGTGTGGCCAAAAATATTTGATTCATTAAATAACCTTTACAACTTACGTTTATGTTCGACAAGCAAGTTTTTATATTTAGCAAAGGTTGAGGTTGTCATACCGACAATAAACTCTTTTCAGGTGAAGATTTGTTTTTTTTCTCCTTTATTTGTAATGAAAGTCTGACTGTTTTCTGTATTTGTTTACTTAAGATTATAAAGAAACTGCGGGTCGTACTATCAAGCCAGTTCAACACACCCAGGCTTTCGTTGCTTATGCTGGCTGAAGGCCGGAAGCAGCAGTTAGCGATAAGAAGTAATACACAAAGGTAGTTGTGATCTTGTCTGTGAACTCGGGCTTTATATGCTTCAGAATTGATAACTGCTTACATGAAAGGAAGTGTTACAAAAGATGTCTTAGTGGAGCAGCCGATTCCATCTCACACAAGCTCTTCTGTTGAATTCAGACTTCCCTGACTGAAGTCTCAGCTGACTTTGGAAGGCGGATTGAATACTAGGATGAATACAAGGTAGAAACATCATCATTACTGCTGCCAGATCTGAATGTTACGTGGGGTCAGAATTTTCTGCAGTTGCAAGAATTGCAAGATGTTATTACATAATTCTCTATTTCCTTTTACTACATTTCAAGACAGCCTTACCGAAACCAATTAATACCTCTTAACCCTTAAAACATGCACATGCCTTTAATCTTAGCAGTGACCCATCACTCTGTGTCTCCAAAACATTATTTTTAAACTTGAACATCTGTTTCTATTTTGAACCTTTTTTTTTCACTTTACAAAACTGTTTAAAGGGGATGGCGCTTGCCATTGTGCTTGCTGAGACATTTATAAATAACATTACAATCCATTGTCACGAGCAGAAAAATATGAAATATGCTTATTGAGCCTTAACCTCCTTGTACTCACGACTTTGTGAGCATTGTAATCATCTCAATCTAAAGTAGCTCTCAGAACAACATACTGTAAGCTTCTGCAGCGTCTAAATGGAAATAAGACTGCTTTCATGGTTTTTCTTCATCTGTACAACGTTTAGAACTAATTCAGATTTTGGCTGCTCTGTTATGCATTTAAGGACGCACTCACATTAAGCAATCCATCGTGCCTAAGCACACTTCACCCCTAAAGTCCAGTTCATTAAATCCGTGCACGGTACACTTCCTTGGCCCTGGCACGCTTGGAAGAGGTGTGCTTCGGCACGGTACAGATTACGCAAGAGCACAAGTGCAGGTACACAACGTGGACAGCCTTCATTATTGAGAAATCCCAGAGTGTTACGGCTGTATCTGACTAAATTGAATCAAAATAAGTCACAAAGTAAGTGAAGTAGCTTTCATGGGCGGCAGTAGCTCACTCTGTAGGGACTTAGGTTGTGAACCGGAGGGTCGCCGGTTCAAGTCCCGGTGTGGACCAAGTATGGAAGTTGGTCTGGTAGCTGGAGAGGTGCCAGATCACCTCCTGAGCACTGCCGAGGTGCCCTTGAGCAAGGCACCAAACCCCCTCCCCACCACCAGCTCAGGAGCGCCCAGCCTATGTGTGTGTGGCATGACTACAGAGTGTAAAAACTGAAATTTCCCCTTGTGGGGATCAATAAAAATAAATCTTAAATCTTATGTTCTCTGTGTTGTTTTACGATGTGCAGACGCGGACCTGACCACGCGTCCTTTTTTATTTTTGTGTGTGCTTTTCGAGTCCGTCTGTCTTGTAAACTAAGCCTTCTTCATTATAACGTAAAGCCATGCATGTGTTGTATTACGACGTAATGTACAAGAGGTAACCGTGCTCAGGCCCGGTCAGTCCTGGAGCAGTGTGAGTGCAGGCAAGCGAGGGAATAGGGAGGGGGGACAATCGTGATTAAGCACGGTACGGGACAACTTTGCCTAGTGCGAATGTGCCAATATTCAAATATATGTGAAAATTATACATTTTAATACACATTTGTAATGCGTAAATGACTTAAATGCAAGTAGCAAACAAAAGCCTGTCTATATGTCCTAACAATGAGCAGGGGTTGAGCCACACAGGGTGACCTGGCTGCTGTCTGATATTAATGAATGTCATTTTGATGAATACCATAGGAAAGTGCAGTGCAGAGAGCAGTCTGTGTGGTTTTAGGGTTGTGCTTTACTGAGCCAAGAAAACAAGCCAAGAGCCTGTAAATGTGACTATTATTGTGGCATGTGAAGGACTTCTGACTTGTGTCTCATTAGGGGTGGAGCACTCAGGGCCATTGTAACCTTCAGGAAACTGACAGAGAGAGGTAGACAGAGACACAAACCAAATCTAAATCACATCAATGAACTGCATAACTGATATGAGATGCTATTAGACAGTTCAGGTGTGCTTCACAAAGGCTTGTTAGAATTTCAACACATCAACATGTTTGTGAGTAGGACAAATCTTTAAAAAATAAAACATACCTAGTTTTGTTATTTGATGCCATTTACTGATGACAGAATTCACACTGAGAACAAAGAGAAAGACGCCTTGCACACTGCAGGACTCCAATATTCCAGAAATGTATTTAACCACAATGACGTTTTGAGCACACCTGCTCTTCATCAGACAAAAGGTCAAATTGCACAGCGCCATCCTAAAAAGGCATTCTGCAACGCTTTGTTTTAGCACTACTTCGGCACATCATACATGTGTTCCAACCTTGTATGGCATGATTGAGGCGTGTTTCCCCCTGAAGCATTGTGTGGGTCTGAGTCACTTAAGAGTCAAGCATCATACACTAAACACACATTCAGGTCTGGGCTAAACACACACCAGTTTGAGACTGTATGTGTACCTACAAACATATATACACAAATGAACAGAATATCAGAATATATATTCACAAAAGAACAGACAGTTTGTGGAAAAAAGAGGAGCACATTGTTAGTGAGGGACTTTTAAGATGGGAAAGATCAGATGTGCATTTGTTCCACATTCATTCGTCTTTAATGTAGCACTGCCCTTTTCCTCTCGTTCCATTCTTCTTTCATTTCCCCTCTAATGCTTCTTGAAATAACACTGATTTGTGGCTCTCCACAGGCCACTTGTGAGCTGACTCTACCTCTTCAGGGCACCTTCACAGTATTCCAAACACGAGCACCAATCAGACACAGTTGTAGCTATGATGGCAAGAATTCATTGGAGCTGATTTTGCCTTCCAGGATTCTATGTTTTTAGATGCGTCGAGGTTTTATATGCATGCCTTTTTATGGACTGAATAGTTGATAATTATAAAACAATATGCTTTAAATAGATAGTCTTCAAAATATCTGTATTATAGCTAATCAATGTATATTGATCTGTCTTAAGTAGAAGGCACATGTGCTGTATCCCACGTCAGTGTCTAAAGTGTTTTGTGTCTTTAGATAAAATCATGTTTATTGTCAGCAGTTCTAAATAAGATATTTAAGTGTTTTCTTGGCACTGCATGAACTCGTCTCAGAACAGATTCTTCTTTATAGCTTGATTATTTGAATCTGTGGACGTGCAGTTTTTTTCCTTTTTCCCCTGAAAACAAAAAATGTAAATCATTTCTGTAATGTGTCTGACCTCTTTTCTTACAACTGCATGCAGAAAAGCCTAACAACTACATAAAACTACAGAAAGTTTGTAGACTTTATTGTCTGAACAGAGGCTGAAGTGTTAGACTGGCAATGTGTAAGTAACCTGAGGACAGAGCTCACTTGAACCTCTTATTTAAGTGAGTGGACTATTTAAGAAGGGACTTTTACTTGCGATTAAAAAAAAAAACACCTGATGTCATTATTTCATTAAAATCTCAAAGAATCATTCTTACGGGGGAATGATGTGTGCAAAATCACCTCCTGTTTTTCAGAAACAAAACTTTTTACTCCTGCTCTCAAAACATTGACTTGCTATAGGCTCAGCTGACATTATCCGTCATTAGAGCGTTTTCTACTCGACTATATTGAAGGCGGTTGCATCATTTTGATCAACTTTTGCTCCCCACTATACAATAACTCTGTCTTCATTCTGTTTTTAGTCTTGCTTTTGCTGGGGAAAAGTGACTGATAAAAAGTTCATTCTGATATGAACCACATGCTGAGCTCCTCAACTGAATTAAAACATGTTTTTATATTTAAGGTTCAACACCTTGTGTTAGGCACAGCAGTGCAACACTCCTAATGTGTAAATGAGAGCGTAGTGCAATACAACCCTGTCCATGGGGGTTTCATATGTTCGCACATGGAGTATGTATATTTAGGTACACGTATTCCCTTTACATGCTTAAGTTTAGCTCTAATAAGGAGGTTCCTTTTTTGGGCACTGAGTGAAAAACAACCAAATCAGGTGAATTTTACACTGTACACGATATCTGTGAAACAGGTTATTTGAAAGAAAAGTTGACCTAAATCTCTGTCATAATCTTGTTTGGCTAATTTGTTAAAGATTAATAAAATGCTCAGGTTTTTAAATCAATGGATTGTTAGCAGATTTATCTCAGCTCAAATATGTAAGAGCAGACTAGTTTTTAAATGATGGGAGGGTAACACTAGTCATCAGATTCTTTCCTTTTATGCATATCTGTGGGACAAAAATGCTTGGCTCCTTTTTTTTCTGGACCAAAAAGTGAACCTTTTTACAGTAGTACTCTACTGAGGTATTACTTTTGTTTTTCATTTACCCTGCAGCAGTGAACAACAGCAAAAGCTTCATTTGCTGGGAGAGCGGGGCTTTTAATGTTGGACACCATATCTGAAAATGGTACATTGTCCTGGGTACAACTGCAGAACAATATCCAAAACTCACCTAGGCATACAAACATGGTGTTTTTTTTCCAAGTATATCATTCAAAACATGCTTGATACACCACTTCTAAGTCTGCAGATTATCTGTTCTCCTCTGCTGCCAGCAGAAACGTAAAATAAAGTATGCCAGGCCTTCATATTCTACTTATAGATCCTGATTCTATTTGAAAAGCTGCTGCAGCATCAGACCAGTTTCCATTAGCCTTACATCTCTACTGACAAAGGGACTGCTTATATCTGGTGTTAATAAAAAGTGTGTATAGTGCTGGGAGATTTCAGTGAATGTAACACTGGCTGGAACAGTCGAGTTCATCCCAGAGCAGAAAGTGTCATTCCAGAGAACTGAACACTGCAACAGATATTTTTCGTACCCAAAAGCCTCATACTCTGTCCTTTGTTCGGTGCTTCTTTTTTGTCATGTCTAGACGTTTCAAACATTTCCTTTGAACTCACTGCAGTTATTCATCTGAGAGTATACATTCAACATGCATATTCATTTTCTGCAGATTGTAACAGTCTCTCAGACCTCCTTCAACATTCGTCACACATCAGTTATTTCCTGCTACAAGTTGCGCTCGTGCCAGTTCTGAGACTCCCAATACAACAGTACATGAATATATGCAAATAGAGCAGACTCATTATGCATCTGACTTGCCTTTGGTTCAAACTGTCAGTTTTAATGGTCCATTTGAAATTGAACTACTCATCGTTTGATGTGTGATTGACAGTCTGATATTAGGGTTGTGTAAACTGGTGCTCACACAGGGAAGTAAACAGCTGTCAGAACATCCTGCTCTGTCAATCACTGATCTTCCTCATCTTGCCCTGTTGACAAAGTGTAGACAACCTCCTGGTCTTCATTAACAAACCAAGCTCAGACCTTTTTATTGCAGTCCCTGACAGGTGATCTCACTGGATGTGGAGGAGTCTTTAGCTGCCTTGGTTAATTTAACTGAGGTAGAGAATCAGGATCAAATTGGTGCTGTTGCCAGCAAGCAAAGCTGAGTGATGTCAAAGGTCAGGATTGGAAAGATTTTGTCAGAAACACAGCCTTTGTGTGCATCTTATCAAACAAACTAATCAAACCAAAATCCAACATTAAACCAGCCTGGGAAGAAGATCTCCACATTAATATAGGTGATAATGACGTTTTAAAGACTTTGTTCAAACCTGCTACGATTGCACTGCAGTCCCATTTTTCTCTGATCTCATTTCACTATTTCATCATAGCTTCTGCTGGTTGTTCTGTGAGCAAAGACACCAACTTGTGTTATGATAGCAGCGTTTTATGTCAGGATCATCAGCCTATACAGTATTCAAGGAAGGCTTAGGCGGAACGCTGCAGAGCTGCCAAGGGAGGGCTGCTCTACACTGCTGGGAGAAGAGCCGATCTAAAGAGGTTTCAACGGCTTACGTAGAGGCTTCAAGCTGTCTCGTGAAACTCTTGGTCTCATATCAGGGGACTATCGCGGGATTTGCAGAACAAGCCATTTAGTGCGCCTCTGCAGGTTTATCCTGGGATTACTCCAAACGTGTTTACCCCATGATCTGAAACTTTGCTCATCGTTCAGTATCGGCACCCAGCCTTGTATGTGAGTCTTACAGTGGGGATCGGGATAATAGGTCGACTTTAAATAGGAACGCTGCTGGGGATGGAAAGTTTAAAAAGTGAAAAAGAGGAGACTCAGGTTAAGTTGTGTGTTCTCATAGGAGAAGTGGCATCCAGTAATACAGAGACAAATGGAAAGTGTTGATGTTTGTAACACAAAATTGGTTAATTTAAGTTTTATACCAGTACATATTTGAAATGTAAAGGTTTAATATTTAAGCCTAAGGAAATGAAGGCTTTGACCTTTTCTCTTTTCCTGAATATACTTTTATACAGCTGTTGTTTTTTTTGCTACTCAGATTTTACTCATCGTTCTTCCGAAGACAACCTTTGTTTTGAAGAAGCAGACATGCAGTTCTGCAGTTCTATCACTCCACAGTAGCAATACAGCCAAGAAGCTATACTTTGGTTGATAGTGTATTTTAGATCAGAAGCAGAGCTCCATAACTTCTTGTTTGAGTTTTCTGTAATGTCCTATTCCCGTAAAAAGTGGCATGTTATGTGACAGATATCTGAGATAGCAGTTGAAAGCTTCATCACTTCATCAAATGTGATGCATTTTTAATGGTTTAAATCCTGCTTAGTGTCTTCTTTCGTTGAATCTTGATCATGCTAAACATGCATTCTGGGTTATTGTCTCTATATCAGTATCTTATAATGTGTAAAGCTTGATGCTTTGTAGGCTAATTGAACAGTAAAGCGCAGCAGTCCCCCTGTGTTTTAAACGATACATGCAAAAAATATATATTAGTAGTCAATTACTTTTGCATCAAGCCTCTAATTTGATGCTGTTCCACTGTTTTTCTTCTCATCTTAGAACCCCAGGGGAAGACGTTTGACAGCTGTTATTAGTGTAGTTTTCGAGGGAAAGGTCTGTGAAATGATGCTGGTCTGTTGACAGACATATCCAACTGTTCCCCATGGGGCTCTCCTGAGCAATAACTCAGTGAGGCAGTCTTTGATCTCAAAGGATCTGTCTTATTCCCTTCACAGACAGTGAGCTGCTTAACAGTTCTTAAATACCAACAAACTGAACAGGAAGATGACATAAAGTAGACTTAATCTTTACTCTAATTATACATTGCATATGGTGTTTCACAATGCAGAGGTTAAGGGTTCAGTTTATTCTTGCCAGTTTTGGCCATTGATGCTGAAATGATATCCTATCCCAGAAAAAGTGTGAAATAAGCTCATGAAATTCTTGCCTTAGTAAATCTTGTCAGGTGGGTTTACAGGCATGATCACAACCCTCCCTCTCAGGGTTACAGTGAATGATACTGTTAGACTTTCAATGCTCCCACCAGCATTTGTGACTTCACACTTACCTACAGACATGTTGGTAAGCTTAGATCAAAGCAATATGGGTTTACTTCTGGACATAGGATGTCATCTTTGTCATCCATCTGCTTCTTAGAACTACAGTATGTTACAGATGGTGTTTTCACAAATGCACAAATCCCCTGAACACTTCCTAAAAGTTTTGGGTGAAGCCGTTACACTATACCTTGATACATTTTCCGCTGAGCTGATGGGAGAACAAGGCATTAAATAATCAGCCTTTATTTGATAGGACAGTGGATAGAGCAGGAAATCAGGGAATGTCCCGGGCTGCCTGCTTCGAGGACTACAGCCTCTGTACATGCGGCGCGACCTAACCGCTTGCTCATCTGCACCCCAACTTAGCTCAATTTTAACACTTTTTCAAAAACCCCTTATTGTCCTGTGTTGGTCAAACACTTATCCAGTAAAAAACAAAACAAATGATTGAATATGAAAAATCTTAAGATAGCGTGGAATAGAAATAGTGACCAATTCACCTCAAATATGTTACAATAAACAAGCAGATCACCAACAACCATTCATGAAAGCATTTTATATTTCAGCATTGAAATGTACACACAGACATTTAAGGGGTTGAATTAAAATGGAACCTTTTGACTTGAAACGTTGAACGACATCTGTTTTTAAAGCATAAATCTTCTTCTTTAAAGAAAGATAAGTAGCCACTAGATGGTGAGAAGAAGCTCCTTTAGGTTTAATGCAAATCAAGCTTTAAGTGTCCAGTCAGGACGGAGGATTAAAGGTATTTGCAAGCCTGTCTAGAGAAGAAAAAGCAATAAGGGAAGAAAAGCTGTCAACACTCCTGTCAGCCTCAGATTCACTTTACAGCACTTTCATGCTTTCACTAACTGATTCCCAGCATGCATCAACAGGAGAGAGAGAGCAAAGAAAGAGATAGAGGTCCTATAGAAATACAGCTTTAACATAATTCTGAACCACTTTTTATTTTCTGTTTGTCATTGTTAATGTTGGTTGATACCTAAAAGCTTTTCTCTCTATATTTTGCAGTTGGCTGTGACGGGCACCCTCAGGGCAGGACCCATAAGGAGTCACAGGAGATGCTAACAGCCTGGGTGCTTCTGTTCCTCTTCGCCATGTGTCGCCCACTCTCCCGCAGAAAAGGTAAATGTTAAAACTAAAACTAAAAAAAATGTTAACCTTCAAAATATTGTTTTCTTTATTGGTTAAGGGAAATTAAAAATGAAGGGGTTGAAATGTGAGCTCAGATCGACATACTATGACTTCAGACGACAAAATCTAATTAGAGAGAGGTGGAAGAAACTCAAACAAAAGGGGAACTTGATGAAGTATTTGCGTGGAGATCATTTTAAGGCTGTTCTGCAACACACACAAGTTTTTATTTTATTTTATCGCTTCCTGTTTGTGTATTTATTTACAGATTTTTAACTGGGCATTTTGTGCCTCTATTTCAGGTCAGGACAGTGAAGAGTAGAACACCTAGAGGAGAGGGGGGAAATAGCAAGCAGGAAAGGGGTCAAGGGTCAGAGTTGAGTCCGGACTGCCCACTTCTAGTACTACAGGCTCTGTAGGCTTTTCTTTATTGTACTGTTCTTGCCGTATCCTTTATTAATACAATCGTGAAGATGTAACAACAACCCTTTTCTCTCAAAATCCTGATGCATATTTGCCAAAAAGCTGTGTTAGATGTCAACCTAACCATGACGTTGGACTAACCCTTTAAAAAACCATAACACGATTGTTCCGAAACCATAACCTTTGCCTTGAACTTGTTCATAGGGATCAAAGCTTGTTTTAAAAAAACACATTATACATTTCACTGATGCATTAAAGTATATATTATAATTGTATTTTATATTTTAAATGAACTGTGATTCAGTGTGATTAGACTTAATTTTCAAGAAAAAATGTTATTGTCCACAAGCAGCTTTAAAAGTGAAAGACATCAGAACCAAAGCAGAAACCACTGTGACATTCTGCTTCTGTAATAAGTGGCACATTGTTGGGCATTTGAACGGTTCTAAAAGTCTGTCTGACTCTGTCGATAACCAATGTGAGTTAATTCATCTTGTTATTATTCTACTACAGTGGGCTGGTCTCTGAAAACCTGTCACTTTCTCCCAGTCTACCAAAAAATTGACGGACTGTATTATGTATAGACTCCTGGTCTTAGATGTGTGTGTGTGTGTGTTTGTGAGCATCCAAGTATGTCATCTTTCAGGAACAGCGAACATTGAGGTTTGTCATCATCTACGAGGGCTGGAAGTTAATAACACAAATCAATGTGTAAATCCCCTTGGGGTTATTAGGAGTCCATATAGAACTCAAGCAATCCAAACATTGCATTAAAAAGTTTCTTGAGATAAGGCATAAAAGCACTTTTAGGAAAATAACTTATATAACTGCTTTTCATGAAAACTCTTCGGCTGTGGTGGATTTTGTTCTCAAAGTGATAAAAATACAGTCAATATGTCGTGGAGAAATGACTTTCCCTAATGATAAAAGCATTGTTTAGTCAAATGCAGAAAAAGTTTTTACAGGATAATAAATCGGTGTTGAGACTTTAAAGCAGCCTCTCTCTGATTATTTCCTCCTCTTTTCACTTCAGCTACTGTGTTTGAGGAAGAAGTGATTTAACACTTCATGTTTTCAATCCAAAATTCAACAAAGTAGAGTTGTTTCAAGTGTCATCTTTCAACAGTATCGACATTTCGTCTTTTTGTAAACAGGGATTTTTTTTAAATCACTCAATAGTTTTCTCTCCTGTCTGCTCATAAAGATCCACTAAGGTTTGCAGAGTTTGTTTTTGGTGCTTTGTCATATGATGACCCCCAGACAACAGCTTCAAGGTGTACTGGATCAACAATATAATGAACAAATCGATCTTTGTTCATCAAAAATTACAAGTGGCCTCATATTTCTGTTTTCCCTCTGAAGGTACCCCTGAGTGTCACAGTCATGTTGCATTGTTGAAGGATAATTAGGTATTTGGAATGTTTCCCCTTTTTATAATGTCATCTATGCACAGCAACGGTCTCTGCAAGTGTGCAAGCACAAGTCAGTACAGAGCAGATACACAAGCACAGACACACACAGTCACACACACATTTCAAAGCACACCAAGGCACCCAAACAAACACCCAAACAGCGCCACAAACTCCCTGCCATTTGCGTTCAAGGAGATGATATTTAACATGGATGTCCCTCGAGTCCAGCCTGGCTGGCATAATGTCACTGTCTGGCCTTCTCTGAATGTATCAGGGCCAAAAACAACCTCACACCCCCACCACATTCCCCTCCAGGAGCACATAGTAGCCAGCAGGGAACTCAGTGTCGGTGAAATGAGGAACTTAAATCCGTCTTCCCTCTGTGGATGTCAAATTGTTGGGGAGGGGGGGGGGGGGTTAGGTTTGAATGTCTTTGACATACTTTATTAATCCCTGAGGAGAAATTTGGGTTTACACTCTGTTATTTAGGGACATGCTTCTTACACACTGGTCTGAATCACACACATGCACAAACAGGACCTGTGGACATGAATTAGTGGAGAGATGTCAGAGTGGGGCTGCTACACACTGCTATACAGGGAGCACAGCAGAGCAGTTGGGGGTTCGTTGCCTTGCTCAAGGGCATCTCGGCAGTGCTCGGGAAGTGTCATGGCACCTCTCCAACTACCAGGCCAACTTCCAAATTATGGTCCGCACTGGGACTTGAACCGGCGACCATCCCTACGGCCTGAGCTACTGCCGCCCATGTAGAGCATACAAATCTGATATTGACATGATGAAGTTACTAACTGAATAGTCTACAGCATTTATTCAAAATGTCAAACACTATACAGACAAGTGAATCTTGAACATATAGATAGTGAATTTAATAGTCATTCTGTTGGTTCAAATCAATTTACGTAATATAATGTGAGAGAGAACCTATTTGATATGAATCCAGGAAGGGGGTGGGGGGTAGTACATGAGTAACATGTTATGATAACCTGGAGAGGTTATCTTCAACAGACACTCATAATCACTGCTGTGAAATGATGTTTGATTTTCTTTAATACCGGTGCGAGACATTCAAGGCAAATAGTCAGCAGAACTGCATGATCATTCATTAGAGCTCCATTCATCAATACTGCAAACTTGGCTGCAACGGCTTTGCTAAAACACACACACACACACACACACACACACACACAGACACACACACTCACACACACACACACACACACACACACACACACACACACACACACACACACACACACACACACACACTCAAACATGCACACTGCTTCAGTCCAGTTCAATGCAAGAATATTAAAGCAGATTTGTGCAAATTAAAGGATTTTGGAGATTTCACAAGAGATGTTTTGATTTCCAGTCTTAAAGCTATTATATAGGAATTAGCTGATCAGGAACATTAGAGGCTAAAAATTGTGATTACTGAGGTTTTAAAGTGTTCATTCATTTCAATATTCTTACATTTCTGTGTCTTAAAAGCGTTATAAATTACTGAACTGAAGAGATTCCAAATGGGTGAGTCTCAATACACTTCAGTAATTGGTTTTGACAACTATAACATCTGCCTCCTGTTTATTAAAGATTGTGACAAACACTGTCACCAGCATGCCTAAGCTCTCTGAGGCCACAGAAAGTGTACTAGCTTTAGGCTTCACAATGAGAGGCCTCCTTTATCTATGGTATGAACACTAATATTAGCTTTTACCACCTACTGGCTGATGACTCCATGTGGTGTTGCGTTATACCCTCAGGTAGATATGTTTTCTTTCACCTTGAATGCTGTCTGTGGTTCTGGATTATAACAGGCTTTACATTACGTTTTTCAGCCTGTGTAGTTTTATTTTACCAAGAGAGCAAGATACATGTTGATTGTCAGTGAAAAGTCGGAACATGGCGCACACAGATCGTTTGGAGTCGGCCAGTGAGAGTGAAGGGTGAAAAGTCAAAGCACTGTTTAAAGGCTTTATATGCGATTTTTCACACTTAAATTTAATAGAAATCAAGTATATCCTCTGAAAATAACTCTGTGAGTAATGACTGTCTACAATGGGTATAACACCTGAGTCCCACAGTCTGTGATGTTTTGAGTTTTCCGAGTCATATTTTCAGTTTGTTTACATCGCCAGGACGGCGGCTGACTCCTCCACTCGCGAATAAAAGTTGTTTAATTGAGGGACTAGAGAAAAGAAGAATAACATACTGTACTCACTGCTTAACTGCGTTTCTAGATGACGCTCATTTCGGGTAAATTTACATGCAGTGTGAAGATACGAGCATAATAAAGATCGCTAGCATTAGCATGCTAACACAACAATGCACCGCGAGTTGTTTTGGTGCATCATGCTGGTGCTCAAGGGCGACATCTGCTGGATCAAGAAATCGCATATAAAGCCTTTAATACAAAGTGACATACATATCATCCCCAGGGACCCTGTTCTTTGTGAAAGGCTGTGCAGACAACATTAAAACAAGATTGTACGTATTTTCAGTTGTGGATCTCTGTTGAAGCAGCTGCTATTTGAATCCACTTTTTAACTTCCAAACACACTCTGGATTGACACTTCTGAAGATTACACTCCAGAGTGAACAGCTACAGAAGACTTAAGCAGACATGCATCAATACATTTTATTAACTCTGTTTTCCATGGTAATGAGTATATTTCAGTTGTTTTCTTGGGAATTTCAACTTGTTTGTTTATCTTGTTATCACAGGATAACATTGCTTGATTGGTTTTGTGGTTTTTGTTGACTTTATAAAACTTTGGTCTACTGCAGCCATGAGTATACTGTGCTGTCAAGAACAAATAATGTTTCGCAAAATAAAATGAAGGATTCAAGTATATTCATATGCAAATCAAAAGCATTAAAATGCAGGGTCAAAGGTTACAGAGTGGAAGACGCACATACAAACTAATGTATGCGTAACGGATGAGTTTTTAATGTTTTTAACAACTAAGCATAATCCCAGGATTTTTTGGAAAAAAAGGAAAGTTTCATGGAAGGATTTATTTTATTTATTTAAGCACTTAACATTCATGAGTGAAAGTAACTGCCAGACTTGCACCATAAAAAGGCAGACAAGTCATATTTTTATCTCTTTGCTTTCTTTTTCACACTCAGTGTGTGGGCGTGATTTATGATTCAATCGGCTCAGCTTTCCCAGCAGCACTCTCCAAGTCTGCACCATCTTTACCTAGCCTCCAAAGACTGACATCACTGGAGTGGGAAGCACTTTGAGATATGTGTAAGTGAGGCTAAATGTATGAGAAAGAACTAGTGGTTTACAATATTACACTGCTGCTTTATTCTCCTTTACACTTTTCTACATCAAAGTAACAATATTAAGAAACTGGGTGTGGTGCGCTTTGGCGCCAACCGAAGGTCTCTGTCCTAGACAACGTGCAACGACAAATGACAAAAACGTTGTGAGAAGCCAAGCACATGCATTTTGTGCAAATAAGACTGCAAGTACTTCAGCCTGTTTACAAACTGTTTGCATGTGGAGGATGTGTATGTGTATTCAACTGAGCCCATTATATCTATGGGTGGTGGCTTAATGGCTACATTGGAGAGGGTAATTTATTACGGGATGATTTAGATGTTTTTTATGGTTTGTAAGGCTCCAAACTTATAAACCAAAGATGAAGATCAATAAGGAAAAAGAAAACTTAATTTATTTTGCCTGAGACAAAACTCGAGTTGGATGACTTTCTGCACCAGGGAGCCTAAAGCTGCACTCTTGTGTGTGAACCAGTGCCGTAAAGTCTTATACACAGTATTTACATGATGAGGTAAACTGGTGACCGGGTGCTTTGTGGACATGTGAGAGACGCCATTCTCATTGTTGAAAGTTTTTCTATTAAATCTACCTTTAATCTACTTAATTAAAGTGGAGAAGTAAAATGTTGTGTCTTTCAGGGCAGACATTCATTGATACTAAATACATTGGACATAAATAATGTGCTGTGATATTATCTAGTATGATCAACATTTCCAGGGAAATTGCAGGAAATGTGTTTATTTCATGTATTTGTGAACAAAAGTGTTTGCTGTACAGTATGTGTGTCCAGTCACTCAGGGAAAGAACGGTAGGTCAGGGAAATTGAAGCCCTCAGGTAGAATATAATAGTGTAATTAGCCCTGCTGAGCTAATACCCACAAGTCAGCAGCACCACACTGTCAATTCCCTCGGGTTAACCCCATGCACTCTCACACTGAGTTATCAAGACTGGCTGCTGGAGCCGCCATGGCTGACTCATTGTGCCCTTGCCTCCAGTCAAGTTAATTTTGCCCTCGTTCACTTTTGACATCAGTTGGCATCTATGAACTCATTTAACTCACTGTCGGTGGAAGAGAAGATAAGATGACATGTTGAGCGTGAAGAAGAGTAAATGACTGCAAGGAAAGTATCTGTTGCTTTAAAATATCCTCCAATTGTAGCCTTGGTGTCTCTGAGGTGAAACTTTCACATATTTTTTTATAGGCGGAAACTGATGTCCAGCAGAAGAGCAAATGTGATGAGACTTGATGACTACTCTCCCTGCTTTTAATCACTCAGCCATGTGCTGTGCAAGTCATTAAGTTCATGGCATTCAGACATGTGTGCACGCAGGCCCCAGGCTTCACAGCACATCTGAGATAAAGGTCTGATTTTAGGGAAACACCTGTTACACGAGGCACCCACCCGTTTCTCTCTGTTTTACTCAGATGCCAGGAAAGGTAATGAGGACATATCAGAAAGCAAAGAGCACTTAATTACGGATCAGTGTGTGTGCCTGGAAGCAACAATGTTTATTGTTTCTTTGTTGTTTTTTCAACAGTCAGTCACCCAATTTGAAAATGTTTGTTCAGGACTTTTTAGGACGAGCTAATGTGATCTGAGTCAAATACTCGTGTAGTCATGTGCCACCTCAGGCGTAGACTAGAAGTGGGGGAGTTTCTGATTAATCTCAAAGGTTTTAATTACCAGGGCAGGAGCTGGGACCAGTTGTTAAGTTAATGGCACAAATGTCAGATAGGAGTGATGTTTTGCAATTATGCACACTGCTTTGCTCCTTAGATACCCACATTAATTATTCAGTAAATCTGATAAAGTCACTGTGCATAGGCATGAAGTGTATGCGTGTACTTACGTAAGTTTCAATCACACACCCCAACACACACAGAGCCCCCCTTCTTGAATTATGTTATCCTGGCTGGGATTGATAAAGACAAATGAATCTTTGCTCATTTGCTCATTCACTATATGCACCTTTAGAAAATGCTGCCCTATCCTCAGCTTCACACAAACATGGGAAACATTGGTACTTATATTATAAACAGACTAATTACAAGTGGCAGTGTGATGTTTGTGGATGTGTGATGGAGCTTGCTACTTGATGAGAGGGATGGCATGAGTTAGTTCCTATCAAGGGGCAACCTCTGGTGTTAAAAAATGAAGCCAATGCGAAAGTGCAAAAAAAACTGCAGTTCTTCAAGTGTCCTCTTAAGGCTAAAACCAGACGTTACCTTAACACCCATTCATTCAATTCAGTCAATGCTCAAGTTTCCACAACATGTGCCGCCGTCCTTCAGCTCTGCTCTGTTTTCAAATACACACCCACTCAGACTTTTCAAATACACACCCACTCAGACTTGTTGAACAGAGTAGACAGATTAGACAGGAAGTCAGAGAAGAGAACGTACAGAGCATCCAGTCCATTTTAAAATAAGACAAAGTAGACAGACTCCTGATCATATATCCCATCACTTTATAAACATTGCATCAACAGAGGCACCAAAAAGTAAAATCAAATCAACCTCTGAAAGACAAAACGCGTGATCTTGTAGTTCTCCAGCATTCCTGTGAACCTGTGAGGACAGCTGCTCATGGCTCCAGAAACTCAACCAGTCTGGTAGACCGAGCAATTCATAGCTTTCACGTGACATCACACTCTTATGGAACCGCCCACTTGGAGGGCTCTCTACCACTGTACGCTACTGAGAAGTTACTGGTCTCAATTGCCCCATACGTTTTTTTATTGGATTTATTTTAACATTTTTCAAATGAAATACAGTTGCTGTTTAATGTGATACACCAACCAACGAGGAGACAAGCCCGAGTTTTGTTTCTACAGAATTTAATCTGAGAAAAAAAAAAACAGAAAGGAGGACGTTTGTGGATTAATGCAGTTAGACCCTCCGCGGCCCCTGTGACAGGAAACATCGGACTTCTCCTCATCCTGACATCAATTATAATGTTGACTAAATCTAAATATTCCTGCCGTTAACTCAAATTACTGCCCCAGAACACAAAAAATGACAGCTGATACTATCGCTAGCTAACGCTAACTAACTAATGTAGGCTAATTAGCACTCACCGATGCTTGAATGATGAGGAATTTCTTGCCCTTCACTTCTCAAACAGCAGCATTATCGACCCAGAACGATCAATAATATATAAAGCTGCCTGTATGTTTGTAGACTTATCCTACAGCGGTGTAAGGAGAGGGATTCTCCCCTTTAAATATCAGCAATATCACAGATTAGAGACGTTCTGGTGTTTCGGTGATGAATAATACGATCGCGAGTCCGTATATTGTGTTTTATTTTGAAATTGACCAGATGCTCTGTGCGTTTCATTGTCTGACTTCCTGTCCGGGCTGTCATATTCTGTCCAGCTTGACGCGTGCCTGCAGCGCACTCCGGCGAAAATAGACTCGCTGCGTATTTAAAACGGAACAGAGCGTAGTGCCGTCGGTGGCACGGGCCGGAGACGGACCGCAGCGCGCCCTGTGTAAACACAATGATAGACTAGAGTGGCAGCTAAGTACAACGTAATGCGCGGCGCTGACGGACCGCTGCGCGCACGGAGTATGTGTGAATTGGGGGTAATTCTTCTTCTGCTGCATGCTGGGAGTGTAATCGACAATAGATACCACTTAATTTATTGTAATGCATTATCAACGCTCAACACTCTTCTGTGTTTTAAATCACCTGAATTTGCACCTCAAGACACTGCATCTTGCAGACAAGAACATCAATTTTCTCTTAGCAGTTTCTGTTTTTGTGCTCCAAACGTTGACTCTCATCATTCATTATAGTCAAAGAGAGCAGGCCTTTTAAAAGAAATAGAGGAGATCATTTGATTAATCCTGAAGGATGACAACCACACGTACTGTAATTTATTTCCCCTTCTTCTAGACCATTCTTAAAGCAGGTGTACACCCCTGCCATGCTAATGCCTTTAGTATAAAATCAGAGAATATGTTGCCATGGATCATGCCTTAAACCTTCATTGAAGTGCTTTTCCTTATAGGCAAGAATATAAGCTTTCTCTATTATTTTCAGTTTCATGAAAAAAACCAACAAATGCTAAAAATGCTCTGCTTTCCCTCCTGTGGAGAGCTATTATCTTTTGGCTGCCAGTGGGGTTAAAAACAGCTTTTGTAGACTAGGTTTTGATTAGGGCAAAAATCACAACATTTCATGTACATGCATATACTGGCTCATGCATATAAAGTACTAAGGCTTTAACAGGCAGAGGCATTCTCTCTCCCTCTCTGTATGGATGTTTTTAACTGAGATGACTTCCCTGGTGCCCTCTCATTGAGTACTTTCAAAGTTATTCCCACATTTATTTGGATTACATAGTTGTTGGTTTGTTTTACAGTACCTTTGTATGTATGTTAAAGTATCTATAGATTGGACACACACACACACACACACACACACACACACACACACACACACACACACACACACACACACACACACACACACACAACCACAGAGCAAAGATCACATGTGTCCTTCTCCCTGCACTGTTAGTTTGGCATAAAGATTATCATTAATGGCTGCTATGACAGGGAACTATCCCTGTTCAATTCTTATGTGATAAAAAGCTTCACTCTACAAACTGTCTTTGCTGTACAAGAGAGAAGCGGGTCTCAGCCAGAGATCCACGTTCGGCTCTATAGCTATAATTGATGGCAGCTATGCTGGAGCTAATGGGCATGGGTTTGGATCATAACAGATGCTTTGTGTGGGATTTGCTCTACTGCTGTAGAAAAACACCAGTAATGGTCGGGATATGAACAATGATGAGACATTGCTCTGCGCCATGGCTAGGCGCTTTCTTTGACCTATCATAGCATTTATTCTCTCTAACCCTAACCCCCCCCCCCCCCCCCCCCCCCCCCCCCACACACACACACACACTTCTCTGTCTCACTTGCGCCTTTAAGGGCTCTGGGCTGGTGCAGCAGGGAATTTGTATTATTCTGTGAGTACTGTAAATCTTTTTTCTCATATTCTATATGAAATATACCCTCTCCTTTTAACTCTTTTTGCTTTACCAATTTTGATTAGCAAATTATTTTCCACATGAAAGGGCCTCACTATTAATCCATGGTTTTATATCAGAGTGCAATCGGTTACTTAAAGGCATAGGCCATATGTTTTCTGGGTTCTCTGTACATATGTATGTCCATATCATTCTTGTGAATTTGTCAGTGATACCTAAAATGATTTTTTTTTCTAAGGTTAAGGTTTTTATCTCCCAATCAGACTGATTTTGACCAAATGAAAGAATTCATACTCTAGTTATATCGAAGTCAATGATGGAACTACAAAAGATAGCAGGGGCACATAACTGAAGAATGGTTATCCTAGGGTATTAAGGAATTAAAAAATAAAAAAAACTGCTAGTTTAAAACGTTGCTGAACTGTCTTACATCATGCCATTTACATTCTGTTAATCTAGCAACCTTCCATATGACCAGGTGGTGAATTTGCACGCTGATTTGGTTCCTGGTCCCAGTGTCAAATGCCTTTCTAATCTCATTTATCAATTTCATACCTGCTTGAGAAAGTTACTCACTCACACACATGCACATATGAAGACCCAGCTCTCACCACAGTTAAACGCATTCCCTTGACACCCGATTCCGCCAGTCCCACTCAATTACGCTACATCTTTGATCACAGCTCACAGTGATGACTTTGGCGACTCCTCAGAGACCTCCTCACTCTCCAGCTGTTGCTAAGCCTTCTGCCATTACAACCAGTTGGCAGCTCCAAGCCTTGCCTAAAGCACCACCTCTGGCGACACAGATGCCTTATTTGTGGAAGTGTGCATTTATCTGCACACATACCCTCATCCATCTCGTTTTTTTTTCATTTATTACCATGAGTTAATGCTTAATTCACCAGGCCCTTCTTCAGGAGGCAAGAGGTGGCTGCTGGCTTAATGGCCAAATCTTGGAGGGTGTTGTTATTGGCTCATGCACAGTTCCAGCTATACTTCTTGCCAGATGTCTGTCAGGCTGTTTGGACAGATGCAACAGCAGAGCTATCTGAGTATGATGTGGTTGCTAAAAACACATGTATGATTACACTGATCAGGTAAAACAATTAATAAGAAGCGTTGAGAAAGAAACATTTTTGACGAAAAAAACCCAAACATAATCAAACCTCAAAAGGTGGTTAAAGGTGGACTACCATTAATTCTACAAGGCCTGTGCTTTGAATTGTATTTTTTCAGACTTTCCCAGGCTTCAGTGTATTACAGTAACTGTGTCCAGACAGGTAGGCTATTATCCATGTGCAGACAACTGTGACTAACTCGCTCTGCACTGAATCAACCAACAGCTCTCCAGGTGTCAGTGTGTGTTTGGGTGGCTTTTCTCATCTTTTCTTTGGCCTCCCTTGCCTCAATCACCAGCTTCCTCACGGTTCAAGGTCAGTAAATGGATGTCCCTCTTCTAGCTTCTCACCTCAGATTACCCGGAGTACATTTTTGGGAAGTGCTGCGGATTATCGTCTGCTTTCGCTCACCTTTGTCCTGACCTGGCCCCAGATTCCTCACCTTATTTAGCTGCATACACACCCCAGTTGGGACTCTCATGTGGATACTCCATTCCCTGGTCATATTACAACCCCAGTGATAAGATCATTTTTTGGGCTTTACCCACAAACTGTAGCAGAGGTACACAAAGACACATACATACACACTCAGACATGCCCACACACACTGCGCTGTTCTCCCTTGCTGGCTCCGCAGATTCCATCTCATCTCTGTAATGCCTCTAATATTACCTCCAATAGCAGGACAGAGGTGGGATCATGTGCCCCCCCCCCCCCCCCCCCCCCCCATATGCCTCTGTGACATTTATAGTGAAAGCAAGATGTTACTCGTACGTAAATATTGCACCTGGAACTAAGTAAGGCACATGTTGTCTTCTCCCTGGAGGTTTATCAGACTTGGCTCATTGGATGGCCTAAGAGACATCCTGAACTGGTGCTTCAAACCTTGTGAAGAAAGCCATAGATTCTCACATCATTATGGCGATAAACCAACAACACAAGTTTCCTCATCTAATACCCAGTCACCCAGTATAACTGATACTTCTTGAAGTTGAACATGGACTTTGAATTTGGGAGCTTTCCCCTCAACTTGTTTTTTTCTCTGTTTTCTTTTTTCTTTTCTTTTTTTCTGATCAGAGCACTGTTGTTGATTCATTGTAATGGCATGGAAGTACTTGCGTTTTCCATTATTTTATCACATAATTTAAGCCGTCCAATTTTGGCTTCATTCAAATTATTAATTTTAGGGTCTTAAATTGTTGAACGATATCTGTCCCATTTTTATCCTTGAACTTTCACTTAGTGCATGTTGGTTGGATTAGATTCAGAGCAATAAACAATCATGAAGGATTATGTTTTTTTCAAAGGCAAAGGAAAGCGAGAGCCAAACAGAGTGGAGGAAATAGGAGCAGAGCAAGGCTACCAATGTAATTGTGGATTATACTGTTGTTTTGCCCTAAAGCGACATGAAGAGCATTGGACACCTCGAGGAGTGTTGACCGGTATAAGTTATTGAATGTCTGTCCATTTTTCACATCAAAGACTGTCACAGATACAGGAGAAAGCATTCTGGCAATACTGGATAACAGGAGAAGGGTCCACTGTTGCTACCTTCCTTTTGAAGAGTTTTATTTACCAGAGGTCATTTGTTGGTTGATTCCTCAAATTGGTTCACTCTATTTAATATCATATGACAAACAATGTTTCTTGTGTTACATATATCATTCTAAAGCTCTGTGCTGCCTAATTCCTAAATATAATCAGGGTCAACATTAATGTGTGGACAGATTTTCCACTGAGGACACTTCAGCCCGTCAAAACTCTTCTAAACTTGGTCAAACTAGCTGAGTATGATGAATTTATTACAGTTAAACTCAACCACAATATACAGCTCTAATGTAGTACCGTTAAAGTATGATGGCCCCTTGTGATTGGAAGTTTTTTTTGTCTCAGCAGTTTACAAGTTGAGGTAGAAACGTATCCAGTTACAGTTCTCTAAGCAGGCAAATCAGCAACTGCACTAAATAGTGCTACAGTTCCTTTAAGTAACAGTTAAACTACCATGTAGAAAATGCCAAAGGCTCTTCTAACCCTGAAAATGGCTGTATTTTGGTCAGCAGTCGGCTGCAATAGCATTTACTCGATGATGCAACCTCAGAAACACCCTTACACAATCAGAATAAAGTATAAATAGAATGTATCATAGCATGTTACTTCAGGCTATTGGTAGTTTACCAGAGGGTGACAATCATTTATCTGCTTTTTTTCTCCCTAGCTGATCTCCTTTAAATCAGCGTCCTTCTTTATTTTAATCATCAACATCGCTCTTTTTTTAGCCCACATCTTAACCTTTCCTCTCATCAAAGTGTCTGCTGGTCTCTCTTGACCTTCCAGACAATTACACGCCGGTGGAACTACAGTATAGGCCAGGCCTGTTGAGGGAGATATGCTGACTGACAGTTAATGACACTTACTGAGAGCTGGAATTCCCCCAGGACTCGCTATCTGCGTGACTGCCAGCCTGCCGCCTGCCTGTCTCCTCTCCCTTGGGTCCAGAAGTAGAACTACATTGTTTCTGTTTTCATCATAACAACCACCTTCCAACTCGTCACCATTATCGTCGTCGTCAAGATCATCCATGTGGCCTGTGTCAGTCGTCTGGATGTCACAATGTGTCAGTCTGCGGTTTGTTGCAACAGCTCTGCCTTGGATTCTTCCCCTCTCTTTTTTTTTTCTTTCTTTCAGTCGATAGCTTTCTCCTAAGTCTATTTTCTCCTGCTGCGCCTACACTCTGACTCAGTCCAAACTATCATTAATTTCAAGACAGAGTAAGAAGGAACTTTTGGCATGCATTGCCGGCGTCCTCTTCCCATCTCTTCCATTAAAGGTGGTTTCACATTAGGGCCCAGATAAGAGTGCACTTGACCCCAAAGCAGTATTCATTTGATAAGTGTGAACAGCACCATGCCAGAGTCTGTTTGAAGAGGTGGTCTCAGGCATGTTTCAAGTGTACTCAAATACGGTCCGCGGGGGATGTGAACGTATCCATGCTCAAACAAGGAAGTGGACTGCTCTATGGCGTTATTCTAAATGGCTCCTGTCACTTCAACAACCATTGTAGCATTGCAGCAAGCGCCCATTTTGTCCTCTGAGCGGCACTGTAGATGTTGAAGTAGCAAGAGGGTTGTTGTTGGCGTCTCAGAAAAAAACACAAACTTCCACAGCAGGATGGACTCAGGCGAGTAGTTGTCATTGTTGCTTCTTCTTCTTCTTTCTGCATCTAGGCTTGCTTTGCAAACCACATACATGCATACCGACAACTTCTGTATTAGATTTTGTACGTATGCAAGTGAATTTAGGCACAGAACAATATTACTAATGGAAAGGCAGACCAGCAAGGCAGAGTGGAGGGGGAGGCAACAATGCTCTGGCACAGCATGGAACAATCGTCCTTAGTCAGAAGCACTTTCACAAAATTCCTTTTCTTTAATTCTTCCTGTGGCACCATCACTGAGGAGGAGGTGGTGGTGGTTTGAAGTAGTAAAAAAAATGTTCCTTGTGGATGTGAGAGTATGTGTGTATGAGAGATGGGAAAATAATCTGTAAAACTTCATTGAAAGTGTCTTGGAAATTGATCGGAAGTTGAACCAATGGCTGTGCACCAGGTGCAGCCATTTGCTCTCAAGAGAAAGAGTTAAATTTCCACTCCTGTGATTTTTCATACTTTCATACTATTTCTGTGTAATTCCCCGACAAAGTTGATACATCTCACAGTGCACCAAATTATTTTGACACCAACTTAATCTGTGCTCATAGTTAAAACTAAAATGCAAGCTTTTTCTGAACCTGTTGACAGATAACTAGATTCAAGGCTGCAAGTCATGCCTCCTCCTCTGAATTTGCATTTGGATAAAGCAGAGTTTCAATGATGTACTTAAGAACCATGAGTGGTTTGAAGGCTTTCAAAAGCAGCAAGCATCATTCTTTCATATAGCTGTTGCTTCTTCTTCTTCAGAAACCATATTGTTTTCCTGCTATTCATTCAATGTCATCATCATTGTCAGGTATCACTTATTTTTCTCTCTGTCCATAATTGGTGGATGACCCATAAAACAACTGAGCTTAGGAAATGTTTTATTGCTTCCATTGAAGTCTTAATAGCATATAATCATAATGAAACCAATGATCCATGCTGTCTGTCTGTGTTTCTGACTCTTGTCATGGCCCTCCACAGATTTTGCAGCCTTAAAGGAATGATCTCCTCTTTCCAGTCCATCTTTGACAGGAGCTGGCACCACACAACGTTATTCATATTTCCTTTCCTGTCGTCATGTTTGGCCCGGGGGAGAATTCATCCTTTCGTGAAGGAATGAAAGTTGTTTTTCCTTTTTACTCACAGCCTTCTCCTTCCATGTTCCTTAAATCCAGATCTCTGAATAAAATTGGAGCTTCATGCTGATGATAGTGTCAGAAAAATGGTGGAGCCAGGTATTGACGTGCGTACAGGCGGGAGGCAACAACATCTAACTTCTGTGTGTTTTATTGTCAGTGTTCTCCCGACTGACCCAGTCAAGATGGCAGCTCTTAAATTTACTATCACAGTGACTTTCTGGTGGCCCTCGGCCATCAGGCAGCTGTTACTGTTAATGTCCACAATCCACTCACATCATCCCCAGAGAGTGATTGCCTATCAGCTTGTCAATTATACCTCTGCTGTGAGTGTCACAGCTACAGTTAGGACAGACAGAGTGTGCGACAGAATATGTTTGTGATTTAATTGCGCTTTTTAAGGAAACCAACAGTGCATACTAAACTTGTCCAGCAGTGCAGGGGCCATATTCACAAAACTTGCTAATACAAATAATTTCTCCGAGTGGCAAAATTCTACGAAAATTCTTAGAATCATGACATCTAAGTTAAGACTACATCCTGGCAAAGATAATAGTAATTCACCAGGCATGTTAGCCCTTTAGAGAGCTCTTAAGGTGAAAAACTGTTCGGAGTTTTAAGAGGCTTAAGAGTTTTTCTAGCAGAGGAGAAAATTGCAGAAAGATTCGGAGATGGGAGAGTTGTTCTACAAACATCGAACGACAGTGAGTTACGGTACAGATTGGGTCATGCAGAAATCATGTTTGTAATAGATCTTATTAAAGATGTGCTCACAACTCCCACTCAATGATAACACGCCATATCATCAGGTATGAAAGTGATATCAACATTAGATATTTTGCAGCTGGAAAAATGCAGCAGTAAGAACTTGGTTTTGTGGCTACTGTCCATCAGCGGGGTGATCTTACAAACAATTACAGCGCTGTCACAGCCTCTGTGTTACACCCTTTAGGCTAACAAAAGGGCATTGGTGCGTATAGACGGTTTCCTCTGTGTTGTTGGTATTATTGATCGGACTTAAAATGAAGACATGTTTATCTCATGTTATGTTGTGGTCACTGGTCTTGAGCTAATGTATAAACAAAATCGGGCATAAAATCTATATCCATTGGAATTTTAGTACTTGATGTTGTCCTCTGCAGTATTGGCAACATCTGCTATCCTTTTTTATGCATCTGTCCGTAAAATAGTTTTGCCAAAAAGACGATTTCTCTCACTGGCCTCTGAGTTTAAGCTTGTAATCCATGGCATTGTTGCATGTTTTTGCTTGCTATGTTATGGACAACAGTTAGTTATGTATTTGCCCTTGGCTAGCTGTTGTTTTAATCCTGTGTGGCTCTTCAGCAGTGCAATAAACTGAAGGGAAAGATACATTTAATGGAGAATGGTATATAAAACAAATATACCCAAGACACAAATGTGACTTTAATGCACAGGCACAGAGCCCCGTCTCACAGACCTGCTGCATAGGACTCTCTGCTCACTGTTCCCATGAGGGAGCCTCCAGGAATAACTCAGATCATAAATGTAAGCCTTGCATGTGTAAACACTTACACAGACAATATTAACCCATGTAGGTTGGCATGCAAAGTGCACACAAGAGGATTCATGAGCCGGTAACACTTGCATATTACTCAAACAACCGGAGATTATTATCCAAGACAGCTGCCATCAGCCTGTATCTCCCATCCACCTTCTCAGTGCAGTGAATTCTGGGAAAACAAATCTGTCTGTTCTCTCTTTCCCCTTCATCTCTCCTTTACAGTGACCAAGTCTTATTTAACCTATTTGGATTTGATTATACAGTCACAGTGATCAGTTTAATCAAGTAAAACTGCTGCATCAGGATAAAAAGAATCCATCTACTGCAGTGTTTTATCAACCATCACTACCATGATGGTATAATGGGGTGCCTCTGTGATTATTACGTGACCTGACTACTGTGAGAATAACAGCATGAAAAACAAAATTTCTTTGATATCCTTCTCGTTACTGCCATTATTGCAATGAGTGGTCTGCAGAGAAATGCTGTCAGAAAGCATCAAAAAGAGCTGAAAGATTACAGCTTTCTAATTATCATCTCTTTATCTCAATGTTGAAGTTCTTTGTGTCGTCAGCCCTCGCAAGTACTTTGTGCAAGGAAGTTACAAGAGGCAGCGTGCTGTTGATGGCTTTTACATTCACAAGCCCAGAGGGACTCTGTTAAATGTTTCCCTTTAATCCCTAAAATGATGAAGTCAACACCCATCATCAGTTATTAACTGGGTCTTATTGATCAAGATGCCAGATGTGAAAAAAACTAAATATAATGTGTAAACCATCTTTCAAATTCATGAATCAAGTTAATTAATTGTGTGATGTTATATGTGTGTACATTATGAATATGTTCTTTGCAAATGGTATGTTATAACAAGAACTAAGTGTAGCCCCTCAGCAGCAGCAGCAGCAGCCCCTCATCCAGTTTGCTGCTCACAGTGAGAGTGAAAGAGAGTGAAAAAGGCAGAACGTGTCTTTTTGGCTCATGAGACAACAACTCCCAGAATGCACAGCACCGCAGGCCACTCCCACTGATGCTAGGGTGCTCTATGTCTATCAGACATATTTACTACAACACATACGGCCGTTTCCTCAACTGATTCCGAGATTTCTTGCAGAAGGATTTGGCATCTTGGAAATTCCTGGCAGCAAACAGACTCTACGTCTGTGTTCATAGGCAAACAGTGGGAGCACCGACACCACCACACTGCCCCAGCTCGAGCCGGTCTCCTCGTCCTTCAGACCTTCAAAGTCCCCTTCATCCATATCAGTTTGAAGTTGAAACACACTTTTATCATACTTTCGTTCTTCTCAACTTTTTCCAAAGAGCCTGTTAGCATAATTAACAAGCAATATGACGGACGTTGAGTTTTAATTCTGGGAGTGAGGTCCCACCCACTGATCTGTAATAGGTCTGTAGCTGTAGCTCAAAAATACTACCAGGTTTCTAATGATACAATGCTTAATGCTAATTGGTTAAGTATCCCTTTAATGAATATTGGGCCAGAAGGTGTTCCATTATCTGTCTTAAAATTAAAGAAAATTAGGGGTTGATTTGATTTGTGGCCTTTGGTTAATTACTAAGCTTTCCCTTCAAATCAAACACATCATTTGTGAATAATACCTCTGAGATTTAGGTTTTAATTTCTGATCATTTCATACCAGTGTATTGAAGAGGGGAAAAAATAAGTAATTTGAGGTACAACGATGAGAGATAAAGTCTGAGTCAGTGTCCCACAGGAGAGTTTGATGTCCTAATGAGCTGCTGTTTTTTTTTTTTTTTTTCATTAAAAGGGCATGCAAGTGCATAGCCTAGTCCAAAGTGGCCTCTTAGCTTATTAAACTCTATGCATTCCTGCATTAGTGCACAGCTCTGGTTCTGTGTTGGAGCGTTATCAGGACAAACAGATCTGATCCCTCCTGAACACAGTGAAGTGGACTAATCAGCCTGCTATTACAAAACAAGCAGACCTCTAATGAAGCTACGTAAGTAAAAGTCAATGCCAGAATATGGGGAGAGAACATTTGCAGTGAAATATTTCAAAGCCATGATAACATGAAATTGTCACTCAAATAAAATAAGTTCAAGTTGCAAACTTGCAAATCTGGAAGATTCTTATTTTGTTTCACAAACAGTCTCACCATCTCTTGCTTGTTCAAAGATGTGCATATTTTCACATTACATAAGATACCAAGATATAACACATCTGAAAACCATCTGAGTGCATCCTGGACACTACATTACATACATGACCACATTTTACCAATAATATACAGTAGAGGGTCACATATGTCCTTCTGTAACTCAAGTGAAAGTAGATTTTTTATTAAGGAAAGAACAGCAGGGTTTTGAAAAATAATATCCTCAATGCATACTCTTAGGTAGACAAATAGGACAGTTATTCTGGTAGATAACCTCGAACAAGTCTAAAAATGGTCAAATGTGCAGTTCTATCTACTGTAATAACTTCCCGATTTAAGTTGTTTAAAGTGTCACTGCTGGGTCTATAAGAATTTCTGTAGGTCAATACTTAAAGAATTCATCACATTCCATTCATCAAAAAGCTTTGCGTTGCATGAGTAAGTTCATTTCTCACTCTGAATTTGCTCTCGGTTTATGGCGGAGGAGCAGCTCCTCAAGGTAAATTAACTACTGCCAGTACATTGATATATGCAGTGGTAGCTCACAAAAGTGTATCCTTTTAAAAAGCAACCTTCGATTCCAATTCAAATAAAAACTGCGTTTAATCTCTTTACAGTTTCCATATTCTTTAAAAGCATTTATTTGATCAAAGGCCAAGTCATTCTGAACTCTACCGTTTAATTTTCTCTGAAGGAGGACCCAGAGTTTGGGAGCACATTCTATATGAATTACCTTGAACAGTTGGCGAAGAGCAAGTTCATTTGATTCACATTTAACACTTGGACTGATGGAAAGAGAGATGAAGCCATTGAGTTAATAGAGAAGCCAGCAGATCCTTCAAAAGGATAATGAGTTTTTTACCCTTGACTGCCACTTTGCAGAGACACTTCAAATCTGTACGCATATCACAAAAATCTCTGCTACTCTTATAATGAGGCCTGTATTCAGGCTTCCAATAGTGCCCTGGCAAAGACTATGTCAAATTTACTTTGTCAGGTTGCAGTTTTTAAGCGATTCTACCAAATTGCACACTTCACAGACCTACTTCTCCAGTAATATAACTATTTTGAAGGAATACAGAGTTAAACAGGGTTGTGTCCAGACTTTTTTGATTGGGTGGCCCGACTGGGTTAGGGATTTGTTTACAATTACAAGTGTAAACAAATCCATGTAAATACAGCTCATTTTATAATTTGTTGAGCTAAGCTGCAAGACAGGAATCAGAACTTCTCCTCACCTCTCCTCCGAAAGGCTTTTGGTGGTGGACGGAGCTAGAAGAGACGACTCTCATGTGAGTCATCCTTGATCAGCATGCTAATGATCCGCAGAGGCTTAGATTTCTAGCTCCGTCCACCAGTTAGTTGAGATCTGAAGAAGCCTTTCGGAGGAGATGTGAAACATCTTCAAGGTCCTAAAATATGTTTAGTTGCCTGTTGATCGAGTTTCGAACAGGTACAATGTTTAATACAGTGTTCATGAATTATTTCTATGTTGAAATGGTTGTCTTGTCATTATTTAATTTTCACTTGACAAACTGTTTAAATTAAGTTATGTTATGCATTGCATTGTCTCTAAAAAGCAACCACAGTGGTTAGAGTTAGAATATTTTGTATGGAAGCTTGACTTTCAGCATTTTAATTGCTTTTTTTGCTGCCAAGTCTTTATAACGAAGTTGTATATCCTATCTTCCAACAGGTGCAAGATTTTAAAGCTTTTAAGCTTTCAAGCTTTTATTGTATATTTACATTAAATAGCACTCTCCCTTTTAGAATAAAAGCAGATTTTGCACACTAAAACCCGCTCCCAAAGTGAGGGTATGGATTTATTAAGAACCGCACTGAACCATTGCAGGCACTTTAGATTAATGGAGAGCAGTGTGGGAAAAAAATGGTACCTATGTTTTGGTGCAAATCAATTCAACACCTTGGTTTCTCTTCTTGATAGTTCTGAAAGGGAAGTTTTAGACAAAACTTATTCACATGATCTCCAATTGAATGATAATATTTGAAACAGCTAATTATTTTCTTTTTTCCATCTCTTCAGCTGCTATCCTTGATGACCCCATGGAGTGCAGCAGAGGGAAGCGATTGGCCATCATGCTGGCCAAAGACAGCATCAACAGGAACAGTAACCGCTCCACCACTGGCAAGCTGGAGGTGGACAGTGAATATGAGGTGTGTGTGTGTGTGTGTGTGTGTGTGTGTGTGTGTGTGTGTGTGTGTGTGTGTGTGTGTGTGTGTGTGTGTGTGTGTGTGTGTGTGTGTGTGTGTGTGTGTGTGTGTGTGTGTGTGTGTGTGTGTGTGTGTGTGTGTGTGTGTGTGTGTGTGTGTGTGTGTGTGTGTGTGTGTGTGTGTGTGTGTGTGTGTGTGTGTGTGTGTGTGTGTGTGTGTGTGTGTGTGTGTGTGTGTGTGTGTGTGTGTGTGTGTGTGTGTGTGTGTGTGTGCGTGCGTGCGTGCGTGCGTGCGTGCGTGCGTGTGTGTGTTATCTCCTTTTGTCTTACTATTTATTGCCTCTGCCTTTTGGGAACATGTCTTATAAAGCTTGGTTAAATTGACACATTAGACAAAATTCAAACTCCTCTTTTCCTTTTTGATTTCCCTCTAGCTTCCCTCGTCTATACGTTCTCATAAATCTAGAACCCAGTGCAGTCAGCAATACCAGCTGCAGAAAAGGGTCTCTAATGTTAAACCCTGTCTTTCATTGTCTTATTTTCCCTCTGTTTGTGAACCTCTTTCCCTAATACCCACCCATTTTTGTGTCAAGGCAAAACAAAATATTGCTCAAATGGGGGGTTAGAATTAATAATATATATAGTAGAAATAGATTGAGGGAGTAAAGCTGTGTCTTTAAGACTGGGTTTTGTTTTGTTCTTGTTTATATTGGTAACCTTCACAAGGCAAAGCAAATCCACATTATCTGTTCAAAAGAAGAGTTTTTGTTCATCTATCATGATCGGCTTGTCCAATCCGAGAGAACCTACAACAGAAAGGTTTATGGGTCTTTTTCATTTCTTTGTACCGTGTCATAATGAGATGTCTAGTAATTTGTCACATAGATGTGACACATGGATTACTGAGGGTGACCTCATTAACACCAGCTCAAGTACCCATTTGTTATCAATTGTGTAATTGCTTTTGCTTCACAGTTTCCCACATCAGTGGACTGTGTAGTCACTTGTTGCTTCAGTGTTTAGGCTTTTTAGTTTTTTTGATGAAAAATTTCCAAAATCAATACAGCAAATTATGGGTCTGCAGAAAACAACCGATACAAACAGCTATAGCAGGAAGGGTGGCAATTGATTTTCAATAAAACACAATCACTCTTTCAGAAACCCTTCAGTGGCGCGGCTTAATCCAAGAAAAATGCTGCTTCACTTGAAACTGGATTACTTTCCATGCCTGGTTTACTACAAACCCTTCCTAAATGTGTTCCCTCCTCTGTGTGTGTTTGTGTGTGGTTTTGTGTGAAAGCGTGTATGTGTTGCCCTGTGTATGTGTTTTTGTGTGCGTGCTGGATTGTGTGTATTTGTTCAAATGCTTTGTGTGTTAAAGTGTGAGCTGGTGTGTGTAATTACAGGCAGGAATTGGATTAGGGACGGATCAGTGGTCGCTGTTAGATGGAAATATCACAGAGGGTGCACTACCTGCCCAGAAGAGACCTGCCCCCACCTTTAAAGCACCCAATACTCCCTGAGTAGTATACAGTTTTAACTTTTGCCACCCTTAACTGAAGCTAAAAGAAACGCTGTTATTTTATAGTAATAATACAAGTATAATACAAGTATAACGCCATATACGGTAGCTGTTTGTAATGTATAAATCTTTCTTTAAGCTGCCATACGTTTGTCTGAGGAATATTATATCTTACGACTGATATCACTGAAACTTCAGGTGAATTATTTTTTTAACCAAATGTTCAACACTTTTTCATGACCATCATTCCTATCTTATTCTTGTAAATGCGATACAAAGTAAATGCCTGAATAGGATACCTTCAAAACGTCCACTTGGACTTATGGATTTGAATTGGTAGCCAGCTGGTCCTCACAAATATAATAGCTTCTGTGCCAATCTCAGACTCATACACAAGAGCCTGTTTGTGCAGGTTTCATGCCTTGCACACAGCGACACCAACACTAACGCGGCAGCCAGACACACACACACACACACACACAAGCTAACATGACGACAGCATGGATCTAAGGTGCCCATAAACGAAGCTCAATAAGCATTTTCCTATTGGAGGATAAACAAAGACCGTTACCTGTTACTGGCTCCTCTTGCCTGAAAGGGCCTCTCTGCCCAGGGCATAGAATTGGAAAGGGATGTGTACCCTCTAAAATTCGGCAAGTGCTGAAATGTCTGACTAATTTTGTCCAGACATGATGATAAAATTCCCCAATCTAACAAAATGCTCTGAACCTCTGAACAATTTGTTCCTTCGAGACAGCTGTCTCTCTGTGAGTCACTGGAAATACAGACTTTAGACTGTAGTGTGCTTTTTGCACTTCACTGACAACACAGAGTGTAATATCTACACCAGGTATCATAATCAAATTTCTAATTTTTGTTTTGCATCTGCTCTGCCCATATGTAACTCTCTCTATATCTCTAATATTTCCTTTAATCTCATGTGACCAGTAAATTTGTCAACCATTTCTCAAGTCAAACTCATTAAAGCCCTCTAATGATTCCAAATTTCTTATAGCTGCTATTGATCAGTGAGAATCAATGTGAAGTAGAGAAAATAGACTTCAGCTGACCTTATCACCTTTGACTACAAGCCGACCCCAGTAAGTAGGAGAGTACCCTTCTGACAATTCACTGCTCCAATAGACACCTTGACACCTTGGTCAATGTGCAGCATGTGTAATAAATAAAACTTTGTTGGGAAGGCAGAGATTGGACACACACTTTTCATGCACATCGTCTGTCTCCAACACATACATTCACAATGTTCGCTGTGCAGAGATCCAGCAAATCAGAGCGCCACAGGGACCAGGAGTATGTTCACAGGAAGTCAAATCACTCAGCTTTATAATTTAGTGAAGTCATGCAGAGCAGTGTATAGTAGTGTGTGTTTGTGTGCATAATGTAACGGTGTGCATATACGTGTATGTGAGTTTGTATCGGTGTGTTCATGTCTAATAGCCCCCATGGGTGAATAAGGGATTATTTATTAATCATTCGATTCACTGCCTTTGGATTCAAAGCACAGGCCTGTAAATGGCTCTCTACCTTTTCCTCCATCACACACATTTCTGGTTAATGCTCAGAATTTTACCCAATAGCTGATAACAAATGGTTGTCTCACACACACCTATTTTTTGCACACATGCTCACACAGGAAAAGTACAAAGTGTTTGTGTCTGCTTCACATCAGTGACTCCAGCGGTTTAATTAGAAACCCGTGAATTATAAACTCAAAGAAAATGCATCCTGCTTTTCAGTACGATAGATTAAAGCCTATGGCCTGTATACTTAGCAGGGGTGTGAACATATCACATTTATTATATTATTTTAGCCCAAAGTGATCTTTTCATCCCCTAAGGAAGAGCCTTTAAAACAATCCAAGGGAATGTCGGATGTGAAAAGCAAGATGAGATGTGTTTGTCACTTTTGGGGGGGATGTTACGGCATTAATGTGCAAAATTTAAAATACCAGATTTTATGTTTTGAGCCTCCAGGTATCACTTCCCATTCTTTTTTTGGCCTTCCACATTGTTTCTCACTCTTTTTATTGGTCTATTTATTTATTTATTTTTTTTACATCTTTTGTCTCCATATGCGGATCTCTACTATGAATATCCCCAAAGCTATTAAACTTAAAAAATATTTTTTTTGTATCTGCACAAACCCGGACCAATACATTTGGCCTTGCACTCATTTAACCAACACGGATAGTTTCAGGTTGACTTGAGGCGGTACAAGTGCTGGCTCAGGACGCTATCTGTTGATGAGGTTGAGGAACTCAGCGTGTACATCCATAAACATCTGGCTGAAGAGGGACTTTCTGCTGCTAAGTATTTGCTAACCACAGTTCTGTTTATGATGTTTTTGTTTTTTTAAACTTTTTTTATAGAAACAAATACAGGTTATTTTGATAGGGTTATGTGGGTTGACACCATAGACTGTTGACACCAAACAACTCCTCCTGTTACATTCACAATTTGTATTAACAGCATGATGATATGTTAGACAAAACCTGTCAAGAGACTTACTTTGTTTTCTCAACAGTGAAGAAAAACATGTTTTCTAAACTGTTAACATGACTAAGTGGATTTAGCTTGGGAGCAGGACGGCATGCGGGCAGATCCCAGTATGATGCTAATTGGCTTGTCTGAACTCTGACACTGTGTGTTTCGCTGCCTGATGTCAAGAGACAGAGCTTCTTTGAATTGAACAAATCCATAAACAACATCTAAATCAATTGGAAAGGAGAAATTATATGTATGAGCAGAGCTTTATCTGAGAAGGTTTTACTGCTGTACTAAGATGTTGCTACATTTAAAACACTTTATTCTGCATCATATAACTGGAAGCTGATAAAACAATATTAATGACAGCTACATTATCTTTTAGTTATTACATAAAAAAAAAAGAGTCAGCTTTCTTTCAGTACTTAAACATTCAGTCGTAGTGATGTTTTCTGACTTGCTCCTGCCCTTGCTCTAATTGGACGAGTCCACAGAGAAGCCACTGTTTTAACTACATGAATTTGATCAGTGTTCCTTTTTAAAGACATCCTATTACTATCTCAGTGTACATAATGGCCTGTTGCACAGTACAGCCTGAGTTTCTAATGAGACATTATTCTGTTATAGTGGCAGACAGAACGGGACTCCCTGCCGTTTAAACTCCCAGTTGGCATTGACTTGCCGGGCTTACTTCTTTGAAACACTGACTGTGATAATACTACTGTAGGAATACTAAAGACCGCTTTGTGTTCTTAAGTGAGATAGCCGGTTTAGTCCTCAAACTCTCAGAGGACCCGATACTGGCCTTAAGATGTACAGTTTTCCACAAAGTTTCAATTGTTCTACTCAGTTGGATGACCAGACTACACTGAAGCTCAGCTAGTCTGTTGTGATTGTCACTGACACTGGTATTGTTAGATTTGCTGTTGAATCAATCTTTGTCCTTACTTTCATTGATTCAAGCAATGATTTCTGTCAGGCCTTTGCCAGTACTGCCACAAATACTTTAGTCTAAACTCTGTCTAGTGTTTAGGTCAAACAATTAATACTGTTTCAGTGCCAGGGGAAATATATGCAATGTGTTACCACACTTAACAGCTTCTTGGAAACTTTTGCTTTTAATATGCCAGCAGGTGCTCCTTCTTCATCTGTTCTGTAAATGAAATACCATGTCCATATATCAGTCTTGGCAACTTATCGCTGTCGATCAAGGCTGATTTGTTTTTAGTTCCAGGTGTTGACTTTTCATGAGTTGTTACACTAAAGCTAAACCTTAATTTTACAGTGACATCATAAGAATTAGATTTTTAGAGTTCAAACTGAGGGTGAAACTGATCACAGCTGATCTGTCATCCATTCAAATCACGCCCCACGGTTCGTGGCCGCACCTTATCAGCAGGGCCATAGAACACTTCCGATAATTATATATAATAAATGCACCCTTAATCCTTGTGTATTCCTATTGAAAAGATTGTATTTAATTTGTACATGTATGTGCATTGAGATCAGCTGAAAAAATAGGTAGCAAGTCAGAAATAGTTGTAGAGCTATGATATTTTATTTTCTCCAGTTACTTTGATTCAATCGCTGCTTGGACTTTTCTCTGTTCACTCACTGTGTCTGTGTTCATCATGCAGGTATCAGCTGGTGGCTGAGTATAACATAAATCCAACTTAAAGTAAGTAACGATACAGGCCTTTGAGCTTTCTTGTCTTTTCGGTTGCTCTGGCTCATTGGTTGGGACGGCCTGCTGCTATGAACTTCTTAAAAGGCAGTTTTTTCTTGTGGTCATGATGGATTAACGTTGGGTCTTTTACCTGCTTCAGTGTCGAGATCAAATGTCTTGTGAATTGACGATATACAAATAAATATTGATTGATTGATTGAGTCTGTTGTTGTCTGTAGCTGTAAACTAAGCCAAACAAACTCATCAAGCTCATTTTACAGAATGCTATGTTCAGTCCACAACTGCAAACATAGTTCCTAAACATATGCTGCTTTGTTTTGTCTGACTCACACAGCACTTCAGGTGCACCCAGTGCACACACAAAAACATCAACTAAATTAACGTTGTGCGTGACTGATGTGTTCAACATTGTCAAAGCTCATCCTAGAAAAAGATCATTAAAAAAGGATTTCTGTACAATACAGCAATCTTGGTATTTACAGGAAGATTTCTATTTGGTGTTTTTAAAGTTTTAAAGTTAACACATACTGTTCTTTTGAAATGCAGATGAAACTTTTAATATAACGGTCTGTTCTCATATTTCTTAAGGCATTTTCTGAATGAGAAGAGAGTTCAGGTTTATCTAACTGCTTGTATTATAATTAATGGAAATGTAGTAATGAGTGTAGCCAAGAGTGAAGAATACTGAGAATGTGATCAATAAAAATAGTGGTAAAGTGCAGTAGAAAAGTTAGATTAGAAATATGTTTGTTTGTTTTTTGGCTGAGGAAAACCGATCCATGACCAAAATCTGTGATTCAAACCAAACTGGGAATTGTGATCCATTGCACCAATAGTTTGTTCGATAGCCAAGGACGTCTTGCTTCCTCTTTCACTAACAGTTAAAGACGAGTATGAAAGAGAAAAAAAACAGTGAATGTTTGAAGTGAATGTTCAGATTTTTAACCAATTCCAGCAAAAGTGAATGCTCCTCATGTAAGTGCTTTACATCTACACTGTTTATAACCACAGGGAGTGTGTACATTACATGTTAAATGTTGTTTTGTGTTCCTTTCAAGTTCATGCTAAGTCATAAAACATATTCAACTATAGATGACAGGAAGTCATTTATGTAAAATCAAATAAAATTGCATTTCAGGACACATATTGCTTAAGACAATAGACAGATAAAAACAGCTAGAGGTAAAACCTCGTAAGACGTTTCCCCCGGGGATACTTTAATCCTCTTAAGTTAAGCTGATTCATATAATTCATTAATAAATAATTTTAGGCTACTGGGCGATTGATTGAGTAATCAAGCTAATTGATCTCAGCTGTGGTCTTCTGCTGCTGGTTTTCATTCTCATCATCACATCAAAGATTATTGCATCCCAGCAATCCATAGCTGGAAAACCAGCAGTCAGAGCACTTTGGTTCCTGAGGCTCAGGATTAACTTTGAATGTGTGTGCTTGTGTGTGTGGTCACGATGTACAACTTGCTCTCCGGATCCTCTGGCCATCCTCTGGATCCGCTGAAGGAGTTATGGCCTACATTAGGACCTTATGTTTGATCTATCTTGAACTCATCACTCTTTGTAAACGTTTTTCCAGCTTGCTTTAAAGCTGCTGTGGTTAAAACCCTTTTCAAAGAAGCTGTGTTTATTAGTGGATTCCCTTACAAACTGCAGACCTGTTTCAAACCTTGCTTTCTCATCAAAAGTTTTTGACTAAGTTGTCTCAAATCAACTTAAATTATCATTAAATGATACAATTGAGCCACTTCAGTCTGCTCTTTATGGAAAACACTTTACAGAAACAGCACTTACAAAGGAGGTTAATGATTTGTCGTTGGCTGTAAACTCAGTCAACATGTGTTATATTGTTGTTTGATCTCAGTTCATGCTTTTGATCACTCTGTACAATTGGACAGACTTGAAAATCATTTTTGCATCTCAGGTCAGGTGCAACTACTGTTGTTTGAGGATGCTGAGGTCCTTGTTCATGCCTTTGTGTCATCTCAGTTAGATTATTGTACTGTCCTTCTGTCATGTTTGCCAAAGACGAAATGTCAAGGTCTGCAGATGGTTTAGAATGCAGCAGCTTGTGTTCTGACCAGGTTGGGTAAATATGAGAATATTACTCTGGTGCTGGCCTCACTTCATTTGCCTCCTTTTCAGCTTAGAGCAGACTTTAATGTGCTATTGCTAACTTGTACAATATTTATTGAACCATCATACCTGTCTGACCTATTGAAGCAATGTGCGCCTGCCAAGCTCTGCGTTCCCAGGGGACTGGTCTTTTGGAAGTCCCCAAAGTTAGCAAGAAGATGGCTGGTGAGCGGGCTTTTTCATTCTGCGCACCGACATTATGGAACAGTTTACCTCTAGACATATGGCATGTTCTGTTGATGTATTTAAAGCAAAGCTAAGGACACACTTGCTTACCAATGTGTAAGAGTCATGGGTTGTTTGTACATTTCCCTGATGTTCTGTCATAGAGTCTTAGTTTTTAGTTTTTTTAAACGTTTTTAATTTCACTTTCTTTCTAAGCTATGCAGAGCACTTGAAATGCTTTATAGATTGTTTAATATTATTATTAATATGAACCCAGAGTCAGTTTAATTTTATAACATTTTAGTGTTAGGGGTATTTCTCATGATGACGTTATTAACAGACAACTAAACTCTGTAGGATTCCACCTCTTATCTTGACTGTGGCAATTGTTGAGAGCGGACCAGCAAACAAAGTTGATCACTAATTAATATATTTTGAACAAATTTGAGAAAAAATCTCTGCTGACTTTTTCAGGTCCAACGCTCCATTTGCTCGATCACTGTGAGTCATTCATAACAAACTCACTCAGAGTATATCTGCCACTGATCTGAGAGGGTTCATTTACTTGTCCCTTTGACTGTCCAGATACTCACCCTGCTGTGTTTGCTCTCAGTGTGTGAAGAGCTGTCCAAACTGATTTAAATGGCTGAGTTGTGCAGCAGCTCAGTGGTACACATAGTGTGGAATTGCTTTTTGTGAACTGAAGAGCTAGCTAGCCAACCCAGCAAATCCTCTCTGGCCAGAGAGCATTTACACGGTGGCTGTGCTCACTTTCAGAACGAACGTCTACCTGCCAGACACTGCACCATAGTTTGTCCAAGCTAAGCGAACACATACACACACACACACACACACACACACACACACACACACACACACACACACACACACACACACACACATCTCCTAGTTCTCACACATGTGGACATGGGTATCGTCAAAATAAACACAAAGGGTGGGGGGATATTTTTCACTTCAAACATCATGATTTGTTCTTACTATTGTAAATAATTGCATTGTATGAAACCTTCTGCCTGCTTAGTTTGAGTGTAATTATTTATTTTTATCAAACCTGCACTAATAAACAAGACAAAACGCTCCATGTCTAAGATGGAAATACCTATCTAATAAGCCTGTTTATACACTAAATATTAGAGTTTATAGAGGTTGATAGTGTCATTTGGTACGTATTTATATATTTCTTTCCGCCTTAATCACAGCAGTGATAGTTATTCAAGTTTTATCAGCTTTTGAGTTTTAGAGCCGCTTTTCTTGTCTGAGACACTGCAGTGTTTAGCATTTAAAGATAAATTACTGTGTTAAAAATAACTTCAATATGAATCAAACAGATTGTTACCTGGATTAGTATGGTGACATTTTATACGCCACAGGTGCATAAACAAAGTTTTCCTGCACTTGGTTAAAAAAAAGAAGATAAATCCAAAGTCAACTCATTTTTTTAATTAAAGTTTTATTTTCAAACTGTGTAATGCTATTGCTGTAAATGTCACTATTATCTCTGATAATCAATGAATTAACCATCACTTTATGTGTGTGTCTTTTTGAGCAATCAGTAAAGCAAAAATGCTAATGCATAGCTTCACCACCTTACTAGCTGGCCTTTAATGGTAAGCTCATACAAATACAACCTGTGAGATAAACTTAATGTAACTGTATAGTGATTTTGAATAAACAATGCGAACAGGTTCTATCAAATTCTCATTTTTTATTTTCTAATGATACTATGATTATTAATTATGTTAAAACATTGAATGCACTGATGTACTCAGAACCTTACTCCCCCATTTAAATTAAATACTTTTTTAAAAAAGAGGTAAGATCCTACAGCTTAACTTTAATGAAAATAACTTTTCGTTCTCATTACATTATGACAAAGCTGAAATTCTTCCTGCAATGCAAAAATACTCGAAAGCAAAGCACCTGTTGCTTGATATTTCTTATTTTAAACTGTCTTGACACAGATTCAATAATCACTTCTATTCTTCTGTGGCTATATCAAAAAAATCTGTCATTTGTTGGCTTTGATTTACCCTCTTCCATCACTCATTCATAGTAGTAAAATACACTATTTTAACTTCTCTACCATAGTCCCTCCTTTAATATCTGCTATTACTGCCCCCCATAGCCTCTGTTCTCATCCAGTAAAGTTCCTTATTCTTACCGTTTTTCTTTTTCTGTCCAGTGTTTGCAAGTTCCCTAAATTTACAATTATTTTTCTCCACCTGATTTTTTTCCTACATTTTGCTTCCCCCTTAAGCCCTTCTCAGACTCCAGCACAAGGTAACGTTGAGGTCAAGATCAAGATCCACAGTTTTTAAGTAAACTAATAAAAACAAGAAGAGAATTGAAGCCCATGGGGTGTTGATCGGGCCCTTGCACCTTTGTACACATTCGGGTGTGGTGAATGTCATGGTGTGGTGCTGCCGCAGAGTGAATTGCAGCCACAGTTTGTATTAATAACTTAACTTTGATAGCAAGGCATGGTGTCAAAACTGAATTTTTCTGCGCAGCCACAGACCTGCTCTCTGACCTCACCTCACATTTCACAGTAGAGAAAGACCAAAGGGTTAAGAGGTTCCTGGAAAAATTAGGGGGCGCTATTGGTCAATGTATATTGATGTGTAAAGGCAGACACTCTGGTTTCACATGACATGAGAAAATTGGGCCAAATTGGAGCATGTCCAGGATATTAACCATTTCCTCATTCGTGGCGATCTCTTTTAGCTATAAACCCAGTTTTGTACAGGTCAAATAAGCGCCCTGGGAGGAGTTAATAAAAGCATGACACTTGAGGCTGTTTTTTCTTAAGACCTGACTGTCAAGGTAGCCTCTATGTTGACCCCTTTTTTAAAATCTTAAGGGGGTCTGTATAGCTACCCCTGTATAAAGTAATTTTAGCGCACTCCTGAGAGGCCTTAAAAGATAAAAATGTATGTCACTTAGTATTTTACTGCCAAGTGTCATGAGTTTTAGGGCTTTGGAAATAAATAAATAATTCATGTGGTTCCAATATGGTTCTCACACGTTACTTTTTAATGATTAGGTTCTAGTATTCGAAAACGTGCTCCCTCTCTGTGTGCCTCTCCCTAATCATCCTCCATCAGTCTCACACTGAATATGTGTGTTTGACTGCTAATGGAGTTAACTCTACTGTGTCAGTCTTGTTCTGCTCAGGGGGTCAAATTATAGTGCAGCTCTCTGCTATAATTAGGCTTTAAAAACAATTTTGTACATTCAAACACTCTCTGGTTACATGCAATGTTGTTTTGATAGCAAGTCACACATTATTGGTCATAATCACTAATCAGGTCTAATTGGAAAGAGCTGATCTGCATTTTTTTCTCAGCACAATGCAAAGTGAGTGGGGGGGCAAATATTGTACCCGGGAGTGAAAGTAAAAATGGGTTTACGGCAGCTCCAGAGATGGAGCTTTGGACTTTAATGAGCCTCACTCTTTGTGTCAATATAGTTTATATATGTACTTAAAACACATATATACCTAACCTTCTTTTTAACAGGCTGGTAATTTATCTAGTCAATGAATTATTTGACTCATATTTCAGTGCATCATCTGTATGGAGTTCACTTTGAAGTTAGTGAGGATTCTTGTGTTGGCAAGCCGGTATATGTTCTTAGCAGCTGCTGCAAAACAAATTAAAGAATTAAAGTCAGTCTGGATGTCGATCTGTAGAGAATTCTTCTGTTCAGTCTGCTTGCAAACAAAACACAGGTGTGTCTTCTGTCTCTGCATGATCATAGTTAGAGGAGCACAGCTGTTGTCTGCACTCCTGTTGACCCTTTTATCATAACGCTATTGATCTGTTTTATCAAGGCCCGAGGAGCAGAAACACCATGTGCATATCTAGGTCTTTCATATTGTCATAAGGATGTAGTCTCTTGATTTGATCCCTAAGATGAAAGAGAGACAACAGAGACTCCTAGTTGAGCAGCGAGCATAATTGATTTCTATCTAGCTGATTGTGGTCATTAAGTTTAAGAAAAGGGATCATGATCTGTGTTGCACATGCTTTTGTTTTGTCTTAGTCAGCAGCTTGAAGAGGCTTGCTTTGTCGTGTGTTGAAGAATACAATAGTCAGCTGATGTTGCTCAGCTTTCTGCCAGCTGCAGACTGAATTAATGCGCTACCATTTTCAATCTGCAAACGAAAACTCATTAAGAACATCCAGGTCTTTTGTCTCTCCGTCAACATTTTTTTTGTTCCACTCAAAGGCCAGGTTCTCTAAGATTTGTTGGGCCAAGTGTTTGCCAGTTCTGTTTAGTAAAGTAGAGCAATGCTTTAGGTGTGACAGTAAAACATTTGGCTTGATTCCCAGGACTGAAATAAGCAAACAGTTGGATTAGGAAAAACACTCTTCCAATCAATGCTACCAATAGAAAGTTTTAAATGCAAAAACACCAACATGTTGTTCTATGCTTGATGAATACAGAAAGAAATGCAGCAGCCTTTTAAGGCTGTATACTCAGGTAAATTTTATTTTATTCAATCAAGTATCCCAACTTGATAAGCCACATACAGTAATTTAATTCTTTTTTTCTCCTCAGCCCTTACAATACTACCAACATTTCTTATTCTGGAGGACAGGAACTGTTTTTCCTCTTTAAACTGGCAGATCAATGAGATAGAGATCTCGTGGTCAATGTTCCACTCGCCTAAAAGGCACCCAGGGATCCACAGCACACTTCATCTTTATCTCTGGTCTACTTCTGCTCTGACTGCAGGGACCTGATGCAGGATCTTTATGACCACAAATTGAGATCTGACTGCATGTGCTGAGACTGGGTTGAGCTGGCTGCTGGGGATGGAGATTGTGGGTAGTGCAGCTTTGACACGTGGCATCTCTTACCTCCAGTGTCGCATCGCCTCGCCTTCTCACCTCCAAGATTTTCATCTGCTGTTTCTGAATGCCAACAGCTGGTGTCTAAATCCCACATGATGAACCTTTTGGGATCCACGGGATCAGGTAGACATAATAGACTACCACCTGTCCTCCTCTGTCTCCTGCCACCCTGAAACACCATCCCTGCCAACTCATCGCTGGCATTCCAGCATTGGCATCACACTTGCTGACTGATGGACAATGTCTCCAGCAGCATCTGTTCTCTAATGCTCAGTGGCCAACATAATTCTCTGGCTTTTCAAAAGGCTACTTCCAGCCAGGCATTGGGCTCTGTGTTCTGCTGTTGGGTGGCTTTCTGGGACTGATAATCATCAAAGTGATTAAACTATGTTCCCTTTTGTCATTAAACAAACTATACTTTGGCTTAAGTAGACCTCACTGACCTCACACACGTTTTTCACTGTCGTAAGTATTGTATGCTAACTAATAGCTAGGTCAACAATGTATGTTAATGTAAATGAGTCACTTCAAACACTGACGAACAGTGCTAATGTTACCTTTGCTCATGTCTTGATTCTCTATTAAACAGAGTTCTGTTCTGCTGTCCCTCTGAGTCGCGGCCAACAGATGTAGTCGCTCATTATGTCTGTGCTCTCCATATGGCACTGCTGCACATCCACCTCCTCTTCACCTCCCCTCACTCAGACCACCTCATGGCAGGCGCCTTTTAAATCACAGCAGACAGGTAGCAAAATTGCTTGGGTGCATGTCAACAACTTTGACAGCCTAGAGCTTGTTGAACTGGATGGAAGGGAAATTAGCTTTCACCCTCAACTGCATGAAACAGAATCGCTCTCCTCACCAATGCTTTTCTAGATCTGAAACTAAATACTTCTAGAATGTAACCTCAAACTTTCCATCTCAGAGGGGTCATCAGCGGTGATTTGTAAACAACAAAGCAATGCAAAACCCTGGTTGTTTCTAACAACAAAGCAGCTAACAGCACATTTCAACTCGACTTTGCAGTTCAATATTGAGCCGGGTTGTTTTTTAATTGTTTACATTTTTTATGAGCAGATCACACTAGGATCTTATTGTAATTAATGCAAGTATTTTGTGCACTTTTATTGGGTTGAGGTATTTTTCCTGTCAAACAAAGGTGCCCTAGTTTCTTCAATGCTCACTGTGTGAGCGAGTTTGACCTTTTTTTCCAGGCCAACCAAAAAGATGAAACTCTCTCTGCCTGGATTTTTCAGTGGGCATTTCTTGTGTCTTTTCATTACGTGGGCTTTTTTTCCACAATCCTCAACAAAGCTAACTTTGGAGACAATGGAAAAACAATTATTGTAAAGGTCACTTATTATGCAAAATACACTTAACCATGTTTTCCCAACACTGATGGGTGTCCCTAGCCAAAACCCCAATTATGGGAAAACTCCATCCTCTCTGTCTTTTGCCTGCTCCACTTTTCAGAAAATGTGTGCTCAAACAGGCATTTTGGATTGTTTCCCTTTATGACATCACAAAGGGCAGTAACCCCTCCCCTAGGCGCCTGACACTCCCATAGCTAGGTGTTTGATCAGCCCTCTGAGTCTGCCTTTCCACAGTAAATATTTGGGCATGGCGCGAGAAAGCCCAAGATGCATCCCCTTCCAGAGAGGGGCGTGGTCAGACACAGCTCATTTGCATTTAAATATACAGACAAAGAAACAGCCTGTTCTGAGCATGGCTGAAATAGAGGGGTTTACAGGCATGATGAAATACAGGCACACATTCTTGACCATCATACACATTAAACCCTTTTTCATTTCCAGTTGTTGTTCTTTGATACCGGTGGTAAACTTCAATTCTGATCCAAGACTCAGCTTTAGTGATTACATAATGATCTCATAAAAAGGTTTTGTCTTCTTTTTCCAACACTAATAAGTACAGCATCTTCTAAATAATAAATGAGAGCCACACAACTCTTCCACTTGAAATGCATTGGTAGCCCACAGAGACCAAACAATAACAAAGCCAAATGCGGATGTTGTTATTGAATCCCCTTTAAACGATTTGTCTTGAGAAAAAGGGGAGGGAACCAGACAAACTACCTCTGACAACTGAATCAAATTTTACACTGCGAGATTTAATAACGGAACTTCATTACTGCTGATTGCAACCCCTTTGCCATTCCTCTCTTTGTGTATGTTTATTCAGTGTTTGTCTTTCTCTTTCACTGTTCAGAACTTCATATCCTATCTCAACTTCTGATGACATCGCTAAAGCATTTTTATTTTTTCTTCTGTCCGTCAGACTGTCACGGTAGCCTATCTATGTCAATGTATTTGTTCTTTTCCTTTTTCCTGTCTTTCACATGCTACCGCTATAATTTTCTCCCACTTCTGAATTCCCCTGGCACCAGCTGGTTTCTTCTCCACTGCAGTCACCATAATACCTACGTCTATTTAAAGTGAGGATATTTAAAAGCAGAGCGGTTAACTTTGGCTTTATTGTGTGCCTGTGATTTTCTTCCACTCACAATTTTCAAATGTAATTAGTTTCTCTCCCGAACCAACAGTGCCACGGCCCTGAGCAAAATGCTTTTAAGAGACACTTCCTTTTAATTTTGAGTTACAGTCTGTGTACTACTGTAAACACGTTGTCTGCATTGCCTTTCATAATTTCCTGTCCGTTGGTCAAATATATCAATGTTTTTAAAACCTCCCTGAAAGCAGAGGCTCTCTCGCCAAGAAATTACAATATTGTAGGATGTCATTTTTGTGGCAAGCAAATTTAAAACTACAGAAAAATATTGTCTGATACCTTGTTTTATTGCCCCTACTGTGTATATATAGCTAGAGCCTTTAAAGATGATGACACATTTAGAAAGCTAAGTGACATGCATGTAGAATGACACGTATTGAGACAAATGATTATGGTATTAAAGTTTCTGACCACATTTGATGTGCATAAGAGGAGTAGTTCAAAGTGTGAAATACCGTAAAACTTCAAATAAAAGCCCATCCCAATTTAAGGCCCAGTCCCCCATAAATTCTGACTACTATAAAAAAATAGTAATACAATTTCGACATGTAGTTCTGTTCAGGCCAGGGCTTTGATGATACCTGTAAAATATGAAGCAGATCAAGCATTTTAGAAGGAAGTTAAAACAGCTTCCGCCTCCTCTTAGGACTCGACATGAAGCATATGACACATTTTAATTCATTAGGGGAAACCTACTCCAGGGGTGAGGTAAAAAAATGCATTTTAACAGACAGATATCTTGAACAGAACCAGACTCATGTTGAACAGCCATCTGTATCCCCTCTCGGGCTGAGGCAGGATGTGCCTCATTTTTGCAATATAACGAAGGGGATAAAGGGCTGTCTTCAGAATTTGTTTCATGTGGGAGTTTGAATGACATATCTTGATCAAAAAGAACCCCCACATTCCTATCAGTGGTGCTGGATGCCAGGCTGATGCCATCCTGGTCAGCTATATGACCATTAGAAAATGTTTCTCTGAGGTGAGATGAGGTGTGATGGGCAGGGTCAAAAAGGAGTGAGCTATATGTGGTATGCAGTATAACAGCAGGAAAGGGACCGGATCTGAAAAATAGTAGTGAGAACTTGTACAAATGCAACAGGGAAGATGAAAGTCACAGATTAAGAGGGGTACATTTCTCCAGTGTGGTGTACGGCGATGCCAGTGGTTTTAGAATGCATTGAGATGATTGAATAGCCTACTAGCGAGGACTGTCAGTTGTGGCCATATCCATCCCTGGGTCACCCTGGGACTCCTTGATGAGCATGGATGAAAAGCAATCAAGGGGATGTGAGGACAAGGAGATAGCATTGTTCAGGTATCAGGAATGATACAGACAGGCAATCTGCCATTATGAAGAGACTCCCTTCTCTGTTCCTCCTTTCAGAGCCAGCATGTCCTCTGGCATCCCCTTCAAGCCCAATTGTGCTCAACTACACCACTGGGCAGGCCAACAGACCCAACACCTGCTGGCCATGTGTATCCATTCACAAAAAACACAAAGAAAGTGCTGGAATTCATGCACAGAAAAAGATGGTAGGAATATTTAAATTGGGTGGATTCAAGCTTATTTCTTTCCTTATGTTGAGCAGAAATGTAGCGTTGCTGCTGAGATAAGAGAACATTAAAGGCTGCAAGGTCAGCTTCAGTGCACTTAACCTTCAGCTTGACAGCTGAGATGACCCTCCTGTGGTAGACATACCTGTTGACACTGTGGGCGCAGTATGATACATTCAATATGTGTGTGGCTGAGTAATGCAGATATTCACAAAGCAAATCAACTCAGGGAAATCTCAGTAATCAATCCCGCTGGAGAGTTTAAGCCTCACAATGGGGCTGGGATGGAAGGATTGCATTTTTATTGATTCTGACTGAAGGCTTGGCTGGCTTTCTTTCTTACTTACTTGTAGTGTCTGATCTTTGCTCAGACTTCTGGCAGAACGCATGCACCTTATTAGATGGTTCTGCTCTTTAATGTGTTTTTCAGTTTGATTCAAGAATTGTAAGTGTATTGTTTATCTTTTACTCCCGAAGCTTAAGACTTTGAGAAAAGTAGGTGGTATGACTGACTATGACTATACTAGTTTTTTGTTTTTTTTCCTGAAGCCTAATTTCAAAAATCAGACATATTACATTTTTTTATCAGGCTCTAAACATGTTTATTTATGCTGTAAAAACGTTTTTTTCATCTGTTTTGTGTATGCGACTTCTGGTGTTCCTGGAGCCAGCCTCAAGTGGACACTCAATTAACTGCAGGAATTTGCACTTCTGTTTTGGCTTTATTATTCAAGATCAGAGGTTGCCGCTTGGCTAAAACTTGCCTCACAGATTTGGACTCGCTTTGCCCCTTATCCACCAATTTTGGGGAAAAATCTATTTTTTTTGTTTGTTGGTTAATTACGATTCTACAACATTTTTTACCTAGATGGCCTAGACACTTAACATGCTATAAAATATGTTGAGAAGTTGGGAGCTGGTGGAATGATTTAACAGGTGAGATACATTTATTTACTTGAGTGTATGTTTGATAATCCAATTATTTTGGTTAAGGCAGTGACTCCCAACCCCGGGGTCCTGAACCCCCATAGAGTCAGGGGATCATTTCTGGGGTCACCAGATGGTAGAGAAGAAGAAATAAAAATACATTTAAAAAAGAAAAAATGAAGTAAGATGTTTCTGACTGGGGGTCATTTTTTCATTACAGCGCATGTACTAGTGATTTAATTTGTCTTACAGGGCTGTTTTATTGTGCTGCTTAAAGGCTGTTTTGGCTGGCAGTGGGCTGGCTGCATAACGGCTTCTGCATGCGCGTCATCATTACCATATATGTTCACATGTTTGCTGTGTGAGTGACTGCTGTGGGCCCTGTCTTTCCAGCCCATAAACTATTATAAATACAATTCTTGCGAACACCAAAGCTGTTTATTGACAGTCTTGACTCAAAAAGGTTGAGAAGCAATGGGTTAAAAAACTACAACTCTTACATTATTCTTGTGATTAGTGGACTAATTAAAGGTTTTACCCACATTATTAGATTAGACTGATTTGAATGATCAGATACTCCCAGTAAACATGTAAACATAACTGACAAAAAATTATAATTCCTCTTTATGTTTGATGGTGTGTTCATCTCTGTGCGTTATACAGTATATAGTCTGACCTGCAACACACTGTTGAGCTGCTTCATGTTGAGCTGGAGAAGCAAATGTTTTGTACCAGTGGGTGAGGGGGTGTAGGCTTGGAGATTTGTCTAACAAGGGCTTGTTTGTGTGGGTGGAACAAAAAAAAGTTTTTAGATCCTTATTTGTACTAAACATGAGCTTCAGCGCTTCAGTCGCTTTCTGATTATGCACATTACCACAGACCCCTGGGTTATCCTTGCGTGCAATATATCATAACCGATTAAACCTGTTTCAACAGAGTTGTTTTTCTTCTGTCTGTCTGATGATATGGAACTATTTTTATTCTGCAGTTCAAACTGACATGATCTGTTTGTTTTAAGGTTGTCCTGTCTGCAGACGTCTGCTTCTTTTTTAAAGTTTAACTTGAATGCAAAATGTCAAAAACAATTGTGAATGATTCCAAAGCAACAGATAGTCTAACATCAGCATCTCTCCGCAGGTGCCCTACGTCAAGGTGGCTCCAGAGGACATTCTAAAGGTTCAGTTCCCCCGATTCACCACGCTTGACCTGCGTCCAACCAACACGGATCATCAGCCTTGCTGTGGCCGGCCTTCTCACCTTTTTTAACGGCACCACCGCCTGCCTCATCTGTGCACAGGCTGACTGTGAGTGCACGACAAAACGCGCTATGATAAACACCAGGGAAGGATGCTCACACGCTGCCCTACATCTGCCAACAAAGTGCAAACATTTTTGTTTAGTGTCTGGTATTCTTTAACACGTGTTCGTACACATAAGCTTCTCACACACCAACTGTGTTCAGACAACAGATGCAGTGCTTATCAACATCTCACCTTGTGACACGCTCCCATCTGAAGGAGCTGCTGCACTCTCCTGCAAAAAAAAATCCCTCACAGTAGCATGTCAGATGTCTGCAGCCCAAAATAAATCATCAATACATCAGTTGTTTTTTTTCTTTTTCAAAGGCAACATTTTTTGACAGAATAATGACACAGCATGTTGCACATTTTGTGTTTGAAATTCCTCCAACCTTTAGTCCTTGTATTATGTCCGCAAGACTCTGTGTACACTGATATTAAGTTTGGGGAGAAAACAAATCTGATACCGATTATCGGCCGATATTTTTCTTAGATCTATGTTTGACCTTTTGATATAGATAGATATAACACTTTTTTTTCGTTGATCCCTCAAGTGCAGTTATCAAACACTTGCGGAAAAGATATACAGTATAACATAGACATGATGATCACTCAGCTGGACAGTAACTGCACATGTACGTGCGTAATCCAACAATACTCAATTGAAATGCTATTTGACTGGAGAATAAATTGTGAAATAAAAGTTATATCGGCACATATCTGCTATAAAATTAGCCAATACAGATAGTCACTTGATATGCTAATATCAGACGATATTATCGGCTGACAGATGAATCAGCAGGGCTCTAATGATGGCCTGTTCCCACCCTCTTAAAATCCAACAGGTAATAATTACAAATCCCCAGACAAAGGCACAGTGACCCTGAGTGTCACCCGCTAACCTTATTCCTAATCAGCAGAAGGCTTTGAAGGAAGGACATAGTCGTGAGACATCACATGTTTGTCAGACAGGCCAGAGATATCAAAGAGCCACTTTGAAGTCAAACACACCTTTCACAATCTCTGTTATTCTACCTTTCAATGTCCATATTGACTCTCTCTCTACTTTCAAGTCTCTTTCTAATTATAAGAGTACACTCCCAAGAAGAATTCTGTTCATAGAGAACTTGTACGAAGTTGTTAAGGAAAAATAATGAAATGTTCTTTAGAAAACAAGTTGTATCTAAAATGTTCACCCTCCTACAAAACCCATAATCATTAAAAGGGTAAGAAATACATCATTAGTTGATTTCATATGGAGATTCCTCTACCTGTAAATCATTCTGCTTAAATCATTTTTCCTTTGACATTATTTCAACAGAGTTGATTTATGTTTGGCTGTGGAGAATAGTGATAAAGGTTCAACATTATTGGACCCTCTGACCCATCTTCGCGAGTTGAGAAAAGAAACTCATTTTAACATCAATTTACTTCTTACTCTCTGGTTATGTTTGGGTGTGACAGTAGGCTATAAGACGCCTGGAAAGGAAATGAAATTATATGAGTGGAGTGGAGAGGAGAAGATGTGGGTGAGGGGAAATAAAGTGATTGGTCTGGAGGGAGAAGGGAAACCACAGATAAATTATACATTTTCTACAAGAGGGAGAGAGTCCAGGAAATTACGTGGCTGTATTGATTACATTCTCTCATGTGACTCTCCATTCAATAGTAAACGCAGAACACAGCATTGGCTTGGTTTGTCCATTTGTAGTCCTGTGTGTGTGTGTGTGTGTAAAGGTGCAATAGCATCAGCTGAAACCCATTCAACCTTGGCCTCAGCTCTCTCAGCACCACCTCTCCCCCGTCAGCTCAACCAGTCAGTCGGTCAGTTTGCAGCATGCTGTCCGTGGCTCATCCACATGTGCCAGTCTCATTAATCACCCGAGCCTGTGACAGCCTAATAGAGCGTGGCCAATTCATGAATATTTTCCAGCCATGGTTGAGGAGGCAGGAGTGGAGGTGGAGCCGTGCCCTGAGGCATGGGGCACACCGGGACGCACATTCATCTAGTTAACCTTCAATATCCATGACAGTGTTTTGTATGATACTATCACCCAGAGAATCAAATATGTGTTTGAATTTTGGACCAACCAGGTGGTAAATAGTATGCAGCTGCGTTCCTTTGGTTAATGTAAAAAGATACAAATGTAAACAAAGAAACATTCTGCATGGTCGCATGTGCACCATGAACATGCAAACCACAAACTTTTACATGTATGGTTGTCCCTTCACTTCCAGACAGTGTGCTACAGCAGTGTACCTTCAGGGATTGGTGCATCTGGCAGGAAGGTGAAATAGTCAATTCACTTCTTGTTTTAATACGTTTCCACTTTGTACATCTATATATAGTGCCTTGCAATTTATGAAATGTTAATGGTAATGATTGCCTGCCAGTGTCATTCTTTAAATTGCAGTTCTCCATTTTGCACAGTTTTTTTTTTTGCGCTCACCTGCTGTCCCTCAGTGTGGGATTGCCAGTACTAACCTGTAATCGGTGTTCAAAGGTGAAACAGACGCCTCACTGACTTGTGAAAAGGAATGTAGACAATGGTGTGAGTATAACTGGGATAGAGTAATAGCAGGGGACAGTCTGTATGAATTTTGATGATTATAATTAAACTGTGGCATCTAATGATACGTATGTAAAAGGCTGCAATGAGTAGTCGAGTTGATGGCCGCTGCCAAACAAACATAGTGCTATAAGTAGGTGACCAGAGTGATGTGGACATGGGAGAGATGCCATTCTCTCGGTCGAAAGTTGTTGCATTTGATGGACTTCGAAAATACTATTTTAAGATGGAAAAGTAACATGTTGTTGCTTTAAACATCTAACGAAATGTACCTGAACTCGACTACCTTTGCCTTTTTGCCATTTCTTAGAGGTATCTAACTTGGTCCTTATTTTGCACTTCCACATCTCCTACAGTAATATTTGGTCTGAGCTGAGATTCCTACATGTGAGTTGTTCTGCACGACAAGTTGTTTCCTGCTTCCTGTTTCCTGATTAATGAATGAATATGTATGCTGATTTCAGAGCAGCACAGCCGGCATGTTAAAGGTGTATTACAGTTATTTTTGATTTAATAGCTCATTATTATGGTTAGTTGGGCTAAAAGGAGAGAAAAGTGCTCATACATACTTTTAGACACATGATATTTTTAACAACATTTGAAAGCAATGGCTCTAATGCTGGCAAAGCCATGAAAGGCCTTACTCTCTGCTCAAGGCTAAATGTGTTAAATGTTTTAACTGTGAGAAAAGGTTTTATTATATATAATTCCCCAACACCTATCAAGAATGCTAATGTTAACTACAGGGGGGTATATAATCGCTCCAGCGAGCTCTAGGTCAACCCCAAGGCCTCGTCCCAGTTTGGTGTGCCCAGGAAAACTCCAAAGGGAGTCATCCTGGAGGCATCCTAATCAGATGCCCGAACCAATCAACTGGCTCCTTTCCATGTGAAGGAGTAGGTCTACTCCCAGCTTCCGCTGAATGTTCAAGCTGTTTACCCCATCTGTATAAGGTTGAGCCCAGCCACCCTCCAGAGGAAACTTATACCAGCTGCTTGTGTCCACAATCTTTTCAGTCACTACCCATAGCTCATGACCATTGGGAGGGTTGGAACGAAGATCAATCGGTAAATCAGAAGCTTTCTGCTCGTTCTTTGCCAGTGTGGTCCGGTACAATTCCTGCATTACTGCCAATCTGCCATCAAATTAGCCTAAAATTATGTGGAAAAAAAAAATTCAGATACAGAACAACATAGTTTTTGTTTTTACTTTCTCTGTACAGGGACCAACACAAGTCTAAACAAAGAGGGGTACATTTTTAATTCAGCTGTATGCTGTATGAAACTGGTTCAGCAGAGCAGAACTGTAAGAGAACAACTTGACTGCCTTAAACAAACCTGGTGTAAAAAAAATATTCTGACTCCCCTGTGCATCAACACTTTAGTGAATATGAGCTTTTCTTCTGTTCTTCTGTGATCACTCTATTCATGTGTTTAAAGGTGTGCATACTCTTTAGCGTGCCACATCTGGAACAGCACACAGGGTAATGTGATGAATGTGAAATTGTATGTGATGCCCCGTGAGAAGATTTAGAGTCTGGCTGCAGAAGGCAGACAGGGAGGTAGGTTATAGCAGAAGCTATTTCAAGCTCAGCAAAGTTATCCTGCGTAGTTCTACAGAGCAAGCTGATCTGACAGGTTTGGAGACTCAGGCATGCAAGAAAGCTGAAGCCAGGAGTGAAGTATAATGAGGCAAAGGTAGACAGGTACAGGAAGACAAATAGACACAATGATAGACTGCTGACAGGCAGACAGGCTGAAAGTAAGGCTCAGACAATCGAGAAGCCATTAGACATGATGCTGGTGACTGGGATGCTGCTTTAGCTTATGTCAGTGGGAAGTGGAAAAGCTAATGGAGCCAGCTTGACAACTTAAAAATGTCTACCCCCAAAATGGTTTCTGTGTGATAAATCAACTGATCTGCTGTTGCCAAGACAAAAATGCCATTAAAAAACAGTTCAGGCCAGTCTTCAATGTTTATTTTATTATTATTTGATAATAACAAAGCAGTTGGAGGCTCAACTAAAGCATGTCCTTCTAATAAGGTTCATCTTTTTCATGAGACTCTCCTTGCCAATGTCAAAATAAATGTTATGAGTATAATGAGATCCAACAAGAGGAGACTAACATAACTGTCACAACAACAGACCTTGGTCTCCTGCTCTTTCAGGTTGTTAGCTTTTTACCCATATGTAGAACTGGCCCTATAACCTATCAAGGGCTGTGCATATATGGCCGCAAAGTGACGGGTAAAATGCTGCAGGGAGCTTTTTAGATTTAGTCTGCTCTGCTTTAATTAGGGCAAATCCCACTTACCTCACTGGAGTCTCTTGGACAGAGAACAAGAAAAGTTTGATGAAATGTTACCATTGGGTTTTATGGCTTTCAAGATAATGAAATAAAAGGTATATAGTCAGCTTGTTCTGGATGGCGAGGTTTTCATGACTACATTGTTTTCACATTCGCAATTTTAAAAAATCAACTGGCACATTTATTGGCAAATGAGAACAATGTATTAACCACACCCCGCTCCTCAAGGAGATACGAGATGACAAGAGTGCCATGATTATAGTCAATTCCGACGCCACTATATCACATATCATTCTGGAACAGGTGAGCTTTTCACTGATGAAGATTTCCAGGATCCACATTTTCATAATTTGAAGAAATTTGTTAGCTTTTAGTTTTCACCTGAAGAGACAGAGGTTGGATTTCAATTATTAAAATATCTTTTTCACAGCGATGTTATACCTGCCCTATTGAATCCAAAAACAGATTATGTGTGTTCAAGCATCTAAAAGCACAGAGCCTGAGGTCATAAACATAGTCCCAAAATAAAAGGCAAATTAATTGAGGCAATCTTGTTTAAAAAAACTGTAACATCAAATGAAATGGGCGAGAGCATTAAATCAAGTTGTATCCCAATGATTCAGCTTCCATGAATGAGAATCCTGCACAGTTAAGTGGATTAGTGTAATAAATAAAAAACAGATTTATAAAATGAAGAAGCCCCTTTTGTCTTCTTTCATATCATGAATGTCATGGATTATAACAAACTGCTGTTTCAGTCAGGGAAGCAGATTAAGAGGACAGATTCTTTCATGTCCTTATCTCTTACCCATATGTTTCTTCTGTCTGTTTAAACAACTTTGAATAGAAAAAAATACAACTGTATAACGACGAGTTCATCATGTGAGAAACACAACTTCATGAGAACGTTAATGAGCAGTATTTCTGTCAGGAACATCAGTACGACTTTCATATGTTTTCCATAAATAGAACATACCAGTAATTATAATCTTTATTGTGACCTTGAGAGCATTATGGAGAAGCTTCTTCTGATTGGAGACTTTGCATTGCATCCATGAAGGTGAGAGCTGATGAAGCTCGGGTTTTTTGAAGCAACATATGGCCTCTATGTAATTAATACACACCTCATTATTTCTAAAAGACGATGGATGGATGGTTAGAGTGGAGGTGACAATAACTGATGACAGAAGATGGGGGGGGGGGGGGGCTCATTCTCGCCATGATATTCTCTCAAAGAAGTCTACAGTGTTAACCTCTCACAGTAAATCAAGTGTTCATGCTGCCATCAATGGTCATGCATGGCAATTGTGACAAGGCCACAGAGCAGCGGGAGTTCACAGCAGGGTGTCTTCCTTTTTTGTCATGCTTCTCCATTTCTTCATGTTTCATCTTCCTCAAAATGCAAAGGGGACAGTTTGACTTGTTTTCTCACCTCCCCCCCTTTGCTCTTGTATAAACACCCATTTTGACCCCTTTATCTGTCGCACTGTTACTTTATCTGTTGAGAGCAGTCCTGCAGGAGGAGTGCGGAAAGTTGGCGGTCCTCAGAAGATATGCCCAACACAAATTATGTGCCAGTCTCAGATGGTGATAAGAGTTCCCAGCTTTTCAGATGGGACAGAATCTCCTTTTGTAATACAGAACATCCCCTCCTCATTTTTCTGTTTACCTCTTACAAACCCTCCTCAGACAAATGTCCTCCTCTCTATGGGTTGAGCCTTCACTCTGATGTTATGTTTTACAGTCAGTCCTATGTTGTTTTACATAGCTGTACAGGACCAGAGTCAATCAATCCATGAATCAATCTTTATTTCTATAGCGCCAATTCAAAACAAACGTTATCTAAAGACACGTTACAAAAGAGCCGGTCTAGACCTTACTCTTTGTTACACTATTTACAAGAACTCAACATTAATCCATCATGGGCACAGCACTAAGCAACACTTAGCTAAGTTACAGTGGCAAGGAAAAACTGGCTTCAACAGATACAAACCTCGAGCAGAACCAGACTGATTTTGAACAGCCATCAACCGAAACCGTGTAGGGATTGGAAAAAAGGATAGTGGGAGATGAAGGATAGAGAGCAACAACAACAACAACAACAACAACAGTGACAGTGAGTCCAGTATGTAGGGACCATGCAAAATGTTTGTTGCGTAAATAAGTTGTGTATGGAATTAATATCTCGCAACTTTGCCCATGTAAGGATTTGGGGCACCAGTTGTTGTTTGGTCACAGTAAACAATATGTAATTCATTTTGTTTTGTCAGTGTAAAACATGAAAACAGCAAAAAGTAAAAAATTATAGATTTCTTTATCAACATCATAACCAGAGTCTGAATTCTCTTTCAGGGATATGATTACACAACCAATTACTTGGCTTTAGATTATAGTTGAACAAATGAGCAGTAATGATGATTACAATAATGACATCTGCAATAACTGAAATGACTATAAATAACTCAAATTAGATGACTAGAACATTGGTGAGGGCATGATTGTAAGAGATTATGCCGCTAAGGAAGGAAATTACAACTGGCTGAATAAAAATGGTTTGAAATTAATCAACGGATCAGAGCTTTGTAAGATGTCGACCCATAAACGCAGCAACCTTGGCTAGATTGGAATATTCTCACTTTGCAGTTGGATCAGATGTATTCCCTTGTTCAGACTCAAATTGGCAATTTCAGCTCCAGAGTTCTGAAAGGAAAGCTCACTGTAGACAAGGTTTTGGAGGTTCGGCTTGGCCATTGGTTTCTCCATCAGATATAGGCGATCACTATTGACAGACACGAGTTTTGGTTCAGTGTGTCTGGTCTGATGGAGAAGCCTTGGATGGATCTAGTTAGTTTGAAGCTCACAAAAAAAAATCTTAAATGGCCAGTCTTCCAATAGTCACTTTAAATATGAGAATGAGAAAGTACTAGAATATAGGTGAACTGTTTACACTGAGCAGAAGCAGAACTGAAGTCCAAAAACATCATCCTCACATGTGAACCAAGGTGTTCCAGATGTAACAGAGCAGTGTGGAGGGCTATGTTAATGGCATCCTCTGTTGACCCGTTGGCTCTATAGGCAAACTGATGATGGCTATAGTGTTGGTAGCATTCAATGTCTTTTTGGACCAGCCTCTCAAAGCACTTCACAGTAGAAGTGAGAGCCACGGGGCTGTAGTCATTTAGGATGCTAAGAGCTGTTTTAGGGGCAGGCGCTATGGTGGCAGACATTAGCATTTTGAGACAGTGCATGTTGACAGCGAGAGGGTGAAGATGTTGCTTAATACTCCTGCCAGCTGATCTTCAAAATCACGTATACTCTTCCTGGAATGTCGTCCAGGCCTGCAGCTTTCCTGAGGTTGACACCGCCAAGCTCTCTCCTCACGTCCTCGCAAACGCCGAGTGCTCTGCTGTCAGCTGTAAGCATCGATGCAGGCCCAGACTCCTCCTCAGTCACCTCAAAGTGGGCCAAGAAACTATTGACTTCTTCAGCTAACATGATGCTGCTCATGGATGGGTCTTTAATTAATTTGTAGTTGCTAATGATGTCTTGCCAAACAATCCATCTATGAAAAGTTCACACTGTCCTTCACAACTGCTCCTCACTGTGACTTTGATTTAATCACATTATAAGACGGAGCATTGAGCAGCATAGTAAAGCACCTCTGAAATTAATTGCTCCGTAGAGAGCCGTTGACAGATAAGAATGTGTCGCGTCTTATCAAGATGTGGATTTGATCTGTCTGCTGCAGAGTGGAGCTTGAGTTACACCGAATCACTGACCTCTCAACTTCTTTCCAGAAACCCTTTATTCTTGACTACCTGTGCTTTCTGTTGTACTTTCCCCTTCCCTCTTCGACCTGCATCTTAACATCTTTTTCTTCAAATGCTGATCCTCGAATTTCTGTTTTTGCCCTTTATACCTTCTCTCTACTTACTTACTCCTTTTCTCTCCACTCCTTCTCCTCTTGTCTTTTTTGCTCTACAGGCTACAGAGCTGGGGATGCTGTCAGTCTACTACACTTACATCTTCACCTCTCTGGTAAGCAAACATGGGGATAGTGTAGCTACATCAGTACTCTAATAAGGTGACGCTATAGTGTGATAGAAAAAAGTGAAATCTAATTTGTAAGCCAGTTGTGATTGAATTGATGGCGTGAGGCAAGTGCAAGTGCAAAGAAAGAGGAATAGAATAGCTCAGTCACTGTGTGTGATTCAAGACATGCTTGGTGTCGTGGCTCCAGACGCCGCTCGTTTGCCCTCCATGGCTCAAGAGCTCTTCTTGACCTAACAAAAATGTATTAATGATTATTATTACATTGCTTTTAGTACTATTGATGTTTTTGCTGCTGCAGCATTTACCGTTATCATTATTCAGGAAAGCATGCCAAATTCCTACTGAATGAGCTGCAAAGTGGTTGTCATTCTTTCTTTCTTTCTTTCTTTCTTTTGTAAAATAAATGTGTATTATCAACAGTGGGAGGCAGGGAAGGGGGTTTCCCTAATTGGAAGTAAGTCACTGCTCCTTAAATGTCTGTGATGACCATTAAAGGGATGACCCCAAAGAGTTTTGGTGTGTAGGCACATAGACGCACTGTGTGAGTCATTCTTAAACCTTAAAGATAGCAGCTCAGAGAATTTGATGCTGTGGTAAACTTACCAGCTAGCTGCTCCTTAATGGAAATTAATGAGGTTCTCAACACTGTTCTCTAATAGCGCTGTAGAGATGATTCATATCAAGCTGATTTATGACTCATTAAGAGTGGGCTGCAGCCATCTTCATGTTTTTTATCTGCAGCCCTCGACATAGTCACCTCTCCTATAATCGCTCTCTTCTCTGTTGCTTTTCTTTGCTTTACTTCGTGTCTACACCTAAATGAGCTCCTTTATCACTCTCTTAGTGTTACTATGCTGGAAAACACAGTGCAGCACAGAGATTCCTGGGACATACTAGAAGATGATCCCATAATCCCCTATACAGCTGCCATCAACACTTCTCGAAATCATGCCTTTGCTCAGTGATGGCATCATTAATACATTCAGCAGCAGGCCCCAAGCTGCCTGGTGTATAATGTAGAAGCTGTGACTGGAAAATAGACCCACTGATATCATCCCACTTGTTATAATAATTTATTCAGCCTATTTTCTTTGTCTTTAAAATGGTCTTATTGTTGAGCACCACACTTTCTTATACATTAATACTGGCAGACACATAGGAGGAAAGTTTCATTATGTTGTCTCACAGGACATTGTACCCCCATTTTCCAAACTTCCCTAAGTAGTGCATCTCTGAAAATGGCAAAAAATACATTAAAGGCTTTGGCCACTTTTGATCCTCCTCAAGTAAACCATGCTATTTCATGAGACTGAGCATTTTTTCAAAGCTTAAAATGACTCAAAACAGACAGCGCAAAAGCAGAATGTTATGTGATTTTCTCTTTGAAGTCAAAAAAGTTCAGTCATTGGTCATATTGGTGATATAGCGTACAAAGAGAATGATGTTGAGAGACTGGAATTTACTTCAGACTTTTGCCCACATCCCAGTGAAAGTGGGTTTTCTTACCCTTCAATAACCTTTAGGTTGCTTTATCTCTACTGTACTTTCACAACAAATAACCTTCAGCTAAACCCTACACAGTTTTTTTTTACTATGAACTATAAATCTCTTTTGAAAGTCCCAATGGACTGATAGCTTTTTTGTCTAGCAGCCTATTATTCCAAAAAATATTTTAAAATTGTTTTTAATGAATATTTAAAATCTAACAACATATCAAAAAATGGAAAACTGGAATGGTTCAGCGTAGCTGTCATGGTAAGATCAGACAAGTTGCAATCAAAGATGGTCCTCACATGTACAGATACACATGTCGTGTGTGTGTGTGTGTGCATGCATGTGATTTAGAGACTGAGAAGCACGTTTCTAAGTTGGAGCTATGCCTAGACAATTCAGCACCATGGACAGGGCCAGCATTAACTGTACAAACAACTGCAAGGGCAGCATGTTTCCCAGTTCCATGTTGAAGACCTAGAAATACAGGAAAAGCATTGTTCTTAATACAATACACTGATCCCTGGTCCCCACTGAACTTACGTTCATTTGGAGCTACTTATCAAATACAGTAAGTCTAATTTTTAGAAGATTAGTTTACCGTTGCTACAAGGTACCAATTCAAACAGCATAATCCAACTGATTATTTTCCTTTTAACAAACCGTCAGACTGTATTTCCTAATTTATGACCAGAAGTAGTAAAATGTTATCTCCTGATGTGCTTTCTCACTGTGTGGTCTGTAGGATCCAGTGCTCACAGTTTGCTGTCATATTATTGTTCGTGCTTTGACAGCAGTTTAATTAAGCTTCCCAGTGTTTCTGTACACAAGCAGATTCTCATCTCCATGGAGAATTTAAGTGTTTCTCAAGTAGATTTGGAGGAAAGTAATTACTATCTTTAACTTTCAACAGTTTTGTTTTTTACTGAATGTACTTTCTGTACTTTTAAAGGACCATATATAGTGCTCATTGATGCTCTTTATCAGACTAATAATAAATGTATTTGTATAAATTACTTTGAGAGTAATACAGACTACCTAATCTTAGAAAGGTGAGTCTTTACTCTAGATATTAAGGACCAAGTGAGAGTTCAACTCAACTCAACTTCAACTGTAATTTTCCCCGAAGGTCAATTGGTTTTGTCAAAAGGCATAACAGGACAGAGAAAAGACAAAAAGACAAAATACAAAAATACATTTCAAAATCTAAAACGGTAAAATGTAAGAGGGACTGAATGAAGCAGCCTTTGAGAAACAACAGTGATCCTTGCCTGATGCTCTTTGTAGCTTTCATCAGAATAAAGTGACGAGTCAACATGGAATATAAACAAGTCACTGGTAATAAAATTCAAAAGTGCACATTCCAACACAGTCAAATACATAATGAAATAAAAAAAAAACCCACAATAATACGTATTAGCCTACATGCATGAGAGATAGACTATGTGCTGACAATGTTTCCAACAGAAGTTAACTGCAGTTGATTTAGTGGACAGTAGAAACCGTGGTTTATGACGATTTGGAATAAGCCTCCACAAGCATGCGGGACATAGCGGCTAAAAGAAATGATCTTTTCTAATTATGAATATACTTGATCTAATTACATACAATAAATGTATCTTCAGTCACTTTCCTTTAATGAGCTAACACAACGGTGATCCAGCCCTCAGAAGTATGGCAATACCAATGAACAAACACCTTGCCCACAGCTAGACCCAGCAGTGGATGGCCCCCCACCCCCAGAGCTGTTAGACAGAGTTACTGCGACAGAACTTGCATTTGAACTTTTTTTGTGTGGGAAGCAGCTCATTGTTCTTTCTGGTTACCTTTAGCATTCATGGTGAAACACAGGCAACACTATTTGGATCTGTAACTGGAAGAAAATAATCAACACATTACATTTTTGATAATGCCATAGGTTTTGGGAAATTAATTTAACAAGCAATTAGAAACATATCAGGCATCTAGTTGCTACACAAACTATTGTCTCAAAGTTTTACACAGTTGAGCACACTGACTCACAGTCTGATAAATAACACAAACATACAGTACGCTAAAATTGAAAATATATTGACTGCTTTCATTGCTATTATATTCTACCAAAACCTGTTTTATAAAAGCTGACTCTTGTTTATTCAAATATTTCCATTCTTTTCATATTCTTCTCTATCCCCCGTCTTTGTATCTTATTTTTTTCTAACCCTTGTCCGCCCCTTTTCTTCTCCAGACATTCCCTTCTTCCCTCTCTGTCTTCTGCTGACACTTCATTTATCTCTGGTCATGACATCCCTGACTAACGATCTGCCAGACTGCTTCCCTGTCTAATCTGTTTACCCTGAATCATCTCAAGACGTACGTCACTGTCCTTGCACAGCTACCCGCCTCAAGTCGGGCGTTTTTTTGTGTCATGCTCACTTATGGTTTTGACTGCTTCCAGTCTTCATTGTGGTTTTCGTTGTTTACCTGTTTATATTTAGATGTTGTTTTTTTAAATTGTAACCAAGCAGAAATGTTGCCCTTCATGTCAATGAAGCTGGTCCTAACTGTAAATAAATGATCTTGATTCTCCCCTTACATAGGCCTACATATAGTGTGTATTTTCTTTATGGTGGTAACAGTCCATTTAGGCTTACTGTACTGTATAAGGATTGATTATTCATTGACCATTATTAGAGTTAATGATCTTCAGTGGACACAAAAGATGATTTCTTTTTGTTGTCATTCCAGTCTTTAAAAGCCGTAGGATTCAGACACACCTCACAAAAGCTACTTTGATTCAGCTCTGTGATTTCCGGGGCACTGGTCCTGGTTAATGTGATTCTCAAGGTTAGTTGAAGACGATGATTAAACTTAGACATGCTGGAGATGGGGAGTACTGGGGGCACAAAGATCGTACTCAGATTGTATCCAACATTGTTTCTTTCATTCTGTGATAAAGCTCTCAGTTCCTGTTTGTTTTTCCTCTCTCTCTCTCTCTCTCTCTCTCTCTCTCTCTCTCTCTCTCTCTCTCTCTCTCTCTCTCTCTCCATTATGTCCACTTAATACCTTAAATATCCTGGGCTTTCATATTAAGATGTTACAGAAATCTTGGCCCTTAGGTCAGAGTGAGCAAAGAGATGAAAATAGATGGGGAAAAAAGGCTTCTTCTTGTAGAGGCAGCTTTTGTTTATTTCTGGAATCTGGAGCGATTGAGATCATGCAGCCTTCCAAGTTTTGAATTTAAGCAGCACTCACATCAGAGACAAGCACACTTGTATGCTTGTCTAATGGAATCATACACACAAAGTATCAAAACCAACACACACTCACGGAGGCACACATGTTTGCTGTTACACACAATCCGTGCTGCGTGGGTTCCATCTAAGTGATTTGTATCCAGCGGGATTGAATAAATCACATCAGGTTGGCAGTGACTCATCAGATGTTGACAGGAAGCCTAATGTCATTTGAAGGTTAGGTGAGCACGGGATTGGCTCTAGCGGCGTCTCGCTTTGTGTTGTCATTTTGAGTCTTGATGAAAGCGTATGGGCTTGCTCCATCTCGCTTTTTTCAGACACTCGCACACACACACACACACACATGCACACTCTTATCCACACAAAACAGTCAAAAACATGCTTTGACTCACAGAGCTGGTGACATATTACTGCTCTCTGCAAATCGGGGCAATCAGTTCAACCCCTCCTTCCCAAACGCGCACACACACACAAATGCACACACACTTATCCGTGTGTTTGTTTTGTTCTTCATGTTCCATTTCCCCTCCACACACCCGTGATCCCTCTTGTCATTGTAGTCCTTGTCATGCATCCATGCCTGAAAAGCTGCCAGCACACCGCTACTGTCAAACACACACACACACACACACATACACACACAAATGATGCTCATCTACTTGCCTGACTGTTTGCAAGAGTAAATAAGCAGTGTTTTATTTATTTTCTGGCTGATATCATAAACCAGTAAGAGTGAAATGTAAACAGTATATTCACATTTCAGCATGAGTTAGTGACAATGTGGACTCAACAATGACAGTTCTCCTTAACCAGAGGTGGCTTCTATAAAAGGCTGAAAAGAGGAGTTGGGTTTTACCTCTGAAGCATGAGCTGTTATTCTTGAGTTAACCTTCATTCTTTTCTAGACACCACCATACTCCATGCTGCTCTTGGTCAGTCTGGGTTTAAGGCTTGACATATTTCCATGCTTCTTATTGTTCCCCTCATCACTGTTTACAGTAAATGATTAACCTCTTTGGTCCCACATTATTTGAAAGGGGTATGCACAAGACCAACATTACATGAGATGAAACCTGTCATTAACATGAAGGAGGCTTTAGGAATGTTTATCAATGTTGTCATTAAGTGTCATTCGGTCAATTATGGCACCTGTAATGCAAAGTTGGCATTGTTCAGGATGTCGTTATTATGACAACTTGACATTAACATGTCATAACAGGCCTGATTATCAAGCTTAACAAAAGTATTTATCTGTATCTGTTAGCATTACATCAACCTGTATATTTGTTTAATGTTGACATTGACTGTCATCTTAATAACCAGTCCAAAGTGTTCGAATGTGCTTGAGGTCAAGGAAATTATTCATGACACTGTTATAATGGTGTAATGACAGCCAATACCAACATTAACATCTACATCTACTACATATTTGCATTAAAGGTGCCATAATAGCCCCAATGACACAACGTTCATAAAGCTTCCTTTATGTTAATGACAGGTGTCATGTGATGGTTATGACAGTGTCATTTCAGGCTTATGCATACCCCTTCAAAAAAAGTGTTACCAATTCTTTATAATCAAATGTGCCGAACTGATTATGCATGTCTCACTCTCTCACTTGCACAAACCTAATTTTCACATTTTCTCTCTGTCGCTTGTTCAAAATGTGTTTGTCTCTCAATAATTTCAGAAGGTTGTTTCGTCCTCTTTCACTGTACTTCTAAAAAATAGACAATAACACTTATTGTCTGCCCTTGTCCTTGTCGTTTCACCTCCCCAACACTGCTTATTTTTGCCTCTGTCTCTCCTTCCCTCCCTCCTTCCGTTTCTTATTTTTCTCTTGCTGTGTCTGGCATTGATAGCAATATTGTCTGGGTGATTCGGAAATTCAATTTCACAAGTTTATTGTTCTGGTAAAAAATTCTTGTCCCATATCTATGAATGTAAAAGCATGCAGGTCACATTCCACATTAACCTTCCCCCCTGTGCACAGAGGGTTTGGTAACACTGAAGATTTATAAAATAAAATTTAAAAAAAGTGTCAGTAAAACTGCTTTAGAGGGCAGTGACTGTGAAAGTGATTGGGATTTAATTAATTCCCCTCTACTGCTTATGTAAAGATCATACTTCCCTGTTTAGGCGCAGAGTTTGAGAATCAATCATGTGAGTAATAGAAAAGGTATTAGGCTACGTGGTCGGTGACAACAGAGAGCAGGATCCAGCCAGAATATAAACTATGTCATTATAATGTCATAACAAGAGTGATTCACCAAATAATGCCTGGCGCCTACATATTTATAAGGCACACATTAACATATGTAGCTGAGAATCAAATGATTCCAATTAAGCACTCTCAAAGTAATATTAAGACCCAATTTGAGTTACAACAGATTGAATGAAACTTTGACGCTGTTGCTATCTTAATTAAATCAAATCTGAAGCAGCAGTTTGAGTTGCTGTGATCAAACAATCATTTTGCAGTTCTCATGTGTGAAAAGAGTTGATAGCAAAATATGCACACTTAGACATGGAAAGACTTCACTGACTCTTGAAGTCACCTTATAATGCTAGATCTCAGATTTAATGGCCACTGACGTTAAAGAAAAGCAAATCTAGTATACAACAGGGGCATGACCAGATTGGATGCCAGGGGTGGCATGGCCCACCTTTGATATGTGATTGGCTACTTTGATTGACGGGCTATTTGCCTAATCAGAGGTGGGATTTAAATTCTAATCAACTAATCTGGCTGTTTTCAACAGGCTAATGGTAGAACTTTTCAGTTTTAAATATTAGAGTAACAAATGATATTTTAAGAATGGCTGATACTGGTGTATGCTCTGTCCTTGTACTGCTTGATTTAAGTGCAGCATTTGATACAGTGGACCATAAAATTCTTATTGAGAGGCTTCACCACTAGGTTGGTTTATCTGGGACAGCTCTGAAGTGGTTCTACTCTTATTTATTAGATCGGAAATTTTTTGTGTCTATTGATGAACACACTTCCGCTCACTCCACAGTGAACTGTGGAGTCCCCCAAGGGTCGATATTGGGACCAATTTTATTCTCCCTCTATATGCTCCCTCTTGGCCAAATTATACAAAGACACAACATTCAGTTTCACTGCTACGCTGATGACACACAGCTGTATCTCCCAATTGACCAAAGGGCTTCTCCAAACCTAGAAGACCTCAGAAATTGTTTTACAGACGTTAAGAAATGGATGTCAGCAAATTTTCTCAAATTAAACGCTGACAAAACTGAAATTTTAATAATTGGCCCTGATAAGTTGTACCCAGATGTCCTCTCCTCCCTTGGTCCTCTATCATTTAATGTAAAGCAAAATGTCAGAAACCTGGGAGTGACCTTTGATAGCAATCTAACCTTTGAGAAACACACAAAACAAATTGTCCAGTCATGCTATTACCACCTCAGGAATATTGCTAGAATAAGATCAATGATATCTTTTAATGACACACAAACAATTATTCATGCTTTTATCTCTTCAAGATTAGACAATTGTAATGGTATTTTAACAGGTGTAAACCAAAAATTAATCAGCCGTCTCCAAATATTTCAAAATTCATCCGCGAGACTTTTAACAAAAACGAAGAGAGAACATATCACTCCTGTTTTAATGACCTTACACTGGCTACCCATTTCTTTTAGGATTGATTTTAAGGTTTTACTTCTTACTTTTAAAGCACTTCACGGTCTGGCCCCAGAATATATTTCTGAACTGCTGTCCCCTTAGCCAGTGCGTAACCTGAGATCCTCAGGCAGGAACCTCCTTACTGTTCACACCTCAAACTTGATAACTAAAGGAGATCGAGCATTTGTAACTCGGGCTCCTCAGCTGTGGAATGACCTGCCTGAGGATCTCAGACTAGCTACATCAGTATCTTCTTTTAAATCACTTTTAAAAACACATTTTTATTGTAAGGCCTTCTTATAATCCTTGTTTCATCCAGGATATTTTATTTGTTTTACTGTTAACTTTAGCCAATCTTTGTCTCGGTTGTTTCTCTTTTCTCTGTTAATTGAATAATTGCTGCACTTTTGTTTTATTTTTCATGCTTTTAACAGGATTTTATTGTTGTGTATTTGTTGGGATTTTTTCTTTTTTCTGTAAAGCACTTTGTGACGTTGGTTTTGATAAGTGCTTTATAAATAAACTTTATTATTATATTATTATTATTATAAAAAATGTGCTCTTTCCATAAAAATGTCCAAGAAAAAACTTGTTCACACTGTCTAACTTACCGATAAATTTATTTTTGCAAGTTTGCATGCAATTTTGAAGTTCTTAAAATTGTGACTTTGCACATACATCATTGTTTTTGAGTCCCTAAAGAATTAAGCTAAGCAGATTTATAAGTTGCCAAATCGTGTTACCTACATATCATTAATGGGGCTAGAAATGGTAAAAATACATTCATTTGCATGCGTGTGCCCACAAACGTCATGCGACCCCTGCAGTGCCTCAGTCAGTGCCCCAGGTGGGCCACCCCAGTTAAAATAGTCTGGACACACCCCTGGTATACAAAGAAAGGACATACAGGATGAAGATCCATGTTTTTCTGTGATACACTACCAACACATCATCATGTTTAATATGAGAGTCAGGTCTTCTCGCCTTATCAGCCAAAACATAACTCTCCCACAAAATGCAAACAAGCTCTGAGAAAGCTTGTTTACCATTAAAAAATATGAGTTGAACTTCCAAAGCCTATTTTTATCTTCACAGATTAGTCAGACAGCAGCTGGGTGTTTGTGTAAATGAAGGTAAACCATTTAGCGGAGTGTTCCACCCCTCAGACTTTCACCTTGTTATGTGTGAGGACTTCTAGGGTATTGATTACTCTGTCTCAGGCCTATTACCAGCAGCTCTTCTTCTGAGCCCCATGCCGGGATGACTCACTGTTGACAATTGTATTACAGTCTATTATCTTCCCAATCCCAAGGCTTGAGTAGAGCTCACTGTGGAGTCTTCTTTGAAAAGTTGAAATCGCTTACTGACTTCATATCTGACTTCCTTCCCACGCTCTCATACTCTCTTTCAGCGTAACTGCAACCCACCTGGCAACCAGGCTGCTACTATCCTTTTAATTTCACTTTTCCATTTCTTCCATTTCCTTTCACTTTTATGTCATCTCAGTGAATCATAATTAATTTATTTGTCCTTTTTTCTATTACTGCACTTCTTTTTAATGTTTTTTTTTATTAAACTAGAAACTAAACCACACAAAGTCAACGCAAGTCAAGAGTTGTTGTTTTTCTAAAAATAAACTCTTGTGAAATATATCAGACCTAACATGCTTTGTTAAGAGGGCCTCTATGCAGAGTCAATTCTCACTATTACATTTATAAGGAAACAGCATCTTTTTAAATTGCAGGAATGTAGATGCTCTATTTGGGAGGTTGTTAAGTTCTGTTTTATTGTTAATAAACTAATATAAAGCCACATTTTCAAAAAGCTGTTGTTACTTTGAGTTACTTTTTACTGTAAAGCACCCAAACCCTGCCAAGTCTTTTTGACTGACCATCTAACTGTGCTTGATTTAAGAGTGTGACTTTGGTCATTGTGATTTGTGTTGTATTGGGACACATTTAGCACATACTAGCTACATGTATAGTTGTATTTTGGGTAAATATCATTTTCAACTGGATGCTGTTTTAATTACCCTGGTGTAGATTTTTATTAAGAAAAGGTATATTACGATCATTGTATGTTGGCTATTACCTCTTCAGACAAAAATAATTCATAAATGAAGTTCAATGCTAGATCAAGGTGATCTGATTATATCAATCTGGATTATAGAGGGACTGTGAAACAGCATATTTGCCTCTGAATATTTTTTTTCGATTATCCTTCAAACATGCATCTAAAGTATGTTATATGTTATAACAGTGTGATTTCAAAATTAAGAATACGGACTCAGGGCACTGATTTAACTTTGCACAATGTGTGATTCAGCAGAAAGAGACACTTCTATGGTGTGGTTCTTCTTCTGAAGTGGATCATTTAGGGAAAATAGCTTACTTATGTTCGCTGCCTCAATATAAGTTTGGTACCCCAAACCAGATGGCCTTTGGCTGTATTTTATGTCCGTGTATACCTCTGGTTTAACAGCTGTCATTCCATCCCCACTCAGAACACCCTGCTGATCCAATTTACTTGTTCACAAATTTGCCAAATGTCTGACTGGGCTGAGGGTGGCACAAAGGCTTTATGGGATTTACGCTTTTAATCCCTCCAATCAAAATGGCGCACTTAAAGATATAGAAAAGAAAGCTCATTGACATAATACCACCAGTTAATCAAAACAACTGTGGGATTATTGTGTTTTATGAAAGGGCAAAAAACAGGAACACAAGGAAATCTGAAAGAGAAAAATCTACCTCCAATGGAGCCTCTTTGACCATCAATCAAACTAACTACACGGACAAATCTTGTCAAGGGCAGTGTGTGTGATATTAAATCATAGCACAAAAAAATGAATAAACATGACTTTTAGAAGCCATTCAGACTTCTCCTGGATATAAGGTATTCTCTTGCAGCTGTGGCTGTCTAGTCTTGCTGAGGGGTTCTTGATAAGAAACAATCCGGTGATTGATGTGAAGCACTCAGAGCTTCGCTAAGAAGAGTGGCATTTAGATTTAGTCTCATCTTCATTATCTGCTGCATCTCCCTCTGTTTTTTCTCTCTCTCAGTATTTCAGTATTTCAGCCAACGACACCTCAACCTCACAGCAGACTGTGCATGCTTTGACACCCAGGACCAATTTTCTGTTTCCAAACAAAATAATCTGTTGTGTTGATGCAAAGCTCTAAATGAAACGAAGCATTCATGAGTTATTTGAATAAGGTTTTTGACTTTGAAGCTTTTGTCCTTTAACATATAATTTGCTTCTTGTGCTTGTTTTGTGCTGTCATGTCCCTCAATAAAAATCTCTTTGGTTCTGAATGAATAGCTTCCTGTGAAAGATGGACTGTATCAGATTCCAAACATATGCTAGTATCTCCAATATTCATGGGGTTTTGGCCTCCACCAGTGTAAGAATTATTCTGGACATAAGGTCTCTTCCTCACAAATAGGCTGTTACTGTTGCCGGTCAGACGTAATTCTATGAATAATGAAATGAAATTGGTCATTTGTTTCCAACACTGCAGGAACGCTGCCAGGTTGTTGTGATGTATGCGGCCATTAGATGCTTTTAAACAAAGCTAATGTATCAACCTGAGCACGTTGCACTAAGATATATGTTATGTTAATTCCATGGTCATCTTCCAGTGAATAAAACTTGCTGGCCACTGGGAATGATGGCAGTGACAGTAAGTGACTTACACAAGAGGGATGACTTTTGGCACAATTCATGTACATACAGCAAAGCAAAGTGTCCTGACAGCAAGTGTGTCACCAAAGCCAGAGAGGAAGGCAAGGTCAGTGTCCAACTGCAGTAGAATATTGTGATTGATTTCATGAACAGGAAACTCTGCAAATCATTAATTCAGGTTTTCTATTAAATCCCAGGTTCATAACAAGTCTACAGGATTTGATATTTGTTAATGCTCCTTCACTCCGCCTGTCCACTGCTCACAGAGAACATGGTAATTAATAGGCTGAATGAGCCTTCAGAGCTCAGCCTGAATTTACATGACACAAGCATACAGTTATGTATTGCCCAAAACTCTGCATGAACACTCCGGCTATTCAGAAATAGAAACAGTTTGCCACTAAAAAGGATACTAAAAGGATACTTTCTTTCTACAGAGTGAATACCACACTAAGGCCAAAGGTTATAGCTGTACCTCCACTCAGTGTGGAAGGACATAATTTTTAAATCTGCACAAATATATTGGTTGAGAGACAAATATCGTGAATGGTGCCTTCTTCGTAATATACCCACTAATATCAGCAACATTTCCTTTACTTGTATTGCAGCCCTTAATCTCCCTTTAATTTGTGTTGAATGATTCCCATGATTCATTGAATGTACAACTTTAAGGAATACTTTATTAATGTTTAGTGAGTCACAACTGCAAATTAATTTACACAATCTTTGACTAGTAATCCTCAAATTATACAACCTCCTGTCATTTCACAGAGTCACAGTTCTTCAAACTGATAAAATTTTCAGATGACTCAAACTCATTGAAACACAGAGACTTTTGATTTTCACTAAAGCTAAGTAAAGAGAAGAACTCCAACAAACCCTGCACATTATACATTCATATCACAGGACACCCTATACAGTCTAACTTAAATGTATAAGGCTTATGTATGAACGGAGTTTTTCAGGTAGAGATATTAACATTTCTGTCACACGATGTTACGGTGCAGGCAGCAGAGATGAAATCTAGAGAATCGCTATAATCTCAGCATTTCTGTCCTATTTAGGGAGATGAGACACCAATAGACAAAGAGAAGAGCTGAAAGAGGCTGCTTGATAGAAAGGGTTTTGCTTCATTTTGGATATCCTGTTTTCAATGGTGGATTTGGAGGCTTATAGTACTGCAAATAAATATTTCTGTGTGAGTGTAGTTTGGTATAGGCTGTGAAGGGGTTTCATTCATGACTGTATACCCCTCTATCAGCAGCGTCAGTTCTCATGGGTTGTCATTATTCCCCGTTAAAACTGACTACATCATAACAAACACTTAGTAGTTACACATTTGAGCATTTTGTCTTGGTGAGTTTACACGTGGTCATGTGTAAAAGGTCCATTTTATGGAGAGCAAGAAAACCATTGAGAACAATAAGAAAAGACCATGGTATAAAATCCTTAACAACTATAAATTACTTAAAGTGAATACTAAAGGAGGCAAAGATAAAGAATAGATGAGGGAGACACTTCCAGATTGCGAGGTTTCAGAGAGAATAGAAAAAGTACAGAGGAGGGGAAGGAACAGTTTTTGGTTGGTTGGCTCCAGTTCTGGCTGCTGATGGATCTCCAGGTGACAGCCAGTGTCAAGGGACCCTCAGCAGGGCTGTCACTCCCTTGTGCTCTACACCCTTACTCCCCCTCTCATCTTTGATCTGTTGCTCTCTGTTTCTCCAGTACTGCTTGATAAATCCTTAGTTGTGCCAACGGCTCTCTCACCTTCTTTCTCTTCATTAGTTCAACCTCTGGCTGCCGTCGCTTTCTCTTTCTTTTTCTATCTGTCTGTCCTGCTCATTATCATTATGGTCCTGCACCACCATTTTCCACCCCTCCATGGCAGACAGTTGGTTCCTCTGTTGCTGCTTTTTCAACACTGCCTTTTTGTTCCTTCACTGATGGGAACCAACTTTCCTCCACTGACATTTCACCCTACCTAAGTTTGCAAGAGAGCATCATGTGCAGTTTTGTGCTCATTTAATTTGCATATGTCCAACCATATGTTAGTGTACTTGAAATTCAATGATAGTTTGTGTCTGTGTTTCTGTTCTGAAACCAGAGCAAGAGATTAGTTTTTCTCAGGCATAGCCTGAGGATATTTTGTTGACCTTGGTCTTCAGTGAGTGTGTGCATGTGTTGTTGCAGTTTTAAGGGGTTTCATTTCAACATGTGGGTGTGCACATGCATGTTTGAGTTTGAAATTGTGTGTGTGCTTGCTTAGTGTGCCTATGTATATAAATGCTGGCACTCTTGAGGGGCATGCTTAATGATAAGCTCGTTTGCACAGCTCTGACTCTAATGATCTATTAAAGTGCATTTAGCCAGTAATTACACAGCCAGTCCCAGGAGGCTTTTGAGGCCCCACAAGGGACAGCTAAAGATACAAAAAGACTGCAGAAAGGCCAATGAGTTTCATGTTATGCACATGAATCAAACCTAGTATGGCCTTAAACTTCGCCTAAGGTTTATCATGAAAAGAATTTGTCAAACTTTGCTTTCCTCCTTGTGTGAACTCATACTGGGTTGAAATTACAGTAGAAGCTCTGCAGGCATGATCATCCCTAATCACACATCATCTCAGGTTATTTAAGGGATTGTAGTCCTTAGATTGAAGTAAATCATTTTTTAGCTCATCTGTTTTTATTAACTTGCTCTTTGATTGTCTTATTTCAAGCTAAAAATGCAGAACCAGTGTATCAGGTTTTTAAAGAGAGGTTCTTAAAATTCAGTATTCGAGTTATAAAGAACAGACAGCCTCTTCTCTAACTAGACCACTAGACCATTATCTGGCTCATTAATTTATAGTCCTAAAGTTGAAGTGTACTACGCACAAACCTAATCAGTTCTTTTTCTGCCTCAGTATATGACTATTTTCAAATTACATTTTTTTCTCTCTTTTAGATGCAAATTTTTCTCTTCCCCTCCCTTCCCTACTCTCTTTAATACCTTTCTTGAGATGACCTCGTAGTTTCTCTTGACCCCTGTCCTGGCCTTCTACAAACTTGACTTCTACAAGCCAACAGATATGACCAGATATACCTGTTTTTAAAATGCAGCAGTATTCTGAGATTTACCGGCGTCTATGAGTTTAGCTCTGGTGATAAAAGGCCTCCTATTCAAATTCAAACCCATTGCCTGTTTCCTCCTGTTCTGCTGTGAACAGAGTCTGTATCAATGCTCCGTCTCCTTTCAGCATGAAAGCTTTTTATACCAACCTGATTATCAGTTATTTAATTCACTGACCTTTTCACATTTTTTTGTCAGAACGTCCATTATCTGATTTGCCTAATCCCCTCTCATCCATTTTCCTGGAACAGATGAAAAAGGAAATTTTTCTGTTGTTAATTTTTTTCTGTTGGCACTCAGCTGAACCTCAGACCTCAAAAGCTTTGATATCTCCAGGAGCACTGCCAATATTTCTCTTTGGCTGAATTAAATATGTTTCCAACTAGTTATCTACTTAAACTTGTAAATACTGTTCCCAACTATTCTCCCACCGCTCTCTGCTCTGCCCAGTGGCCTGACAACAACCCAATGTCACCTGCCACCTTTTTCCATCTAAAGCACAGATTTATCTTTATCAGATCTATCTCAGAATCACCTCTACCAGCCACCACCACTTCTTATCTTCAGACTGTCTTGCTTCGATGACAGACAGGTGGACTGGGTTTGGTCTGGCAGTCATAAACGAGATGGTACAACGAGCTGCCGTGCAAAGGCTGGAACCTGAAGGGGTTCTATGTTCTGACACATCCATTAACCTTCAGGATATGGCAATCCTTCGTCACTCCTCAGCCTCCCCTCCTTCCTGCTCATCCTCACCTCTACTGCTGCCTGTCCCCTGTCTGCTGGTTCCCAGGCATGTGGAAGACTTTTATGCCCCGGGAGCAAATAAAAGCCAAATAACACTTTTTTCCCCCTGTCCTTCAACCTGGATCATTTCGATAGTATGCCACAGATTCCTGTCTCACTTTCTGTCAGACCTTGTGTTCTTGTTCTGTTTTCTTTTTTTTCATTTCCTGTCTCCAATATGTCTCAAGTGTTTCTGTCTTTCTCTCTAGCCTTCTCTGTGGCCCATTTGCATTCCACCATTCAATCCAGCACAACCTGAGGATGCATTTGCTGATGCAAAATGCATGGTTTTGTGCACTGATGTGTAGCTAAATGGATTGAATTGACAAATTACTCTAGCTAATGTCAATCACCTGGAAAAATGGAAGTTAATGAAAACTAAATGAGACAGATGGAATCAGATGCAAACATGATTGATTAACATATGCCGTTTGTACCTTGTCAATAATTCAATACATTATTCTGTGTAATTTAAAGTAGACCATGACAGTTTGAATGACAGCTCTCATGTAGGTCAGCAGCCAATAATCTGTTTCTCTCCGCCTGTCTCTCTACCTCTCATTTTCCCCTGCAGGAATTCTCTTTACTTCAGCTGAACGATGTGGCAGACCAACGAGTCAACATAGTCGGTTTTTCAGTCTTCAACAAAACACATCCCTTCTTCCAGGATTTTGTGCTAAGCCTAAACCGCTCCTGGCAAGAGAACTGTGACCATGCACCCTTTGCTGGCACCCCAGTGAATGTACACACACACACACACACACACACACACACACACACACACACACACACAAACGTGATCCTACACACAGTGAAGAACAAGATTATCCATGTGAGCCCTTGTCCTTTACCTCCTTATGAAGTCTAAACAGGGCCTTCCTAGGCAGTACTCTTAAGATACTCTGTCTATATCTCATACTGACCAACTCAAACACTTAAATAATCCTAAAGACATTTAAACAACCTCTAGCTGGAAATAAACAGAGCTGACATTTATCCAGTTAACTGTTGTTTCTAATGGCTCTGTCCTAGATTCAGTTTGTTTTTCAGGTAAGATTCACAGTAAAAAAAGTGTCATACCCTCAACACATCCCTCATTAAATATGCTCTCATCTCAACTTAGTAAGCTTTCAAACTTTTTTTGTCTTTAAGGCAGGGTTGTTCATTTTCTCCACATAAACGTATTTGTCTTTAGGTCCTGACAGACGGAGCACTGACGGAATGCTACTTTCAAAATCATGCTAGTCTTTAGATTACCAATAACATTAACGACCAACAGGGTACCCAGTGCACAGCCAACCTACATCAGGTGCCGGTCAGTTGAAGGAACATACAATGAAAAAAAACAACAACTGTGGCACACTGAAAATAACTTTACTGTAGATTTATTGTGAGCAAACAAGCTTCCTCAGGTTTGGTGAACAGCATACCCTATGCTAATTTCTTTTCAAACTAATAACATTATTTCTGATTATAGTTTATCTTAATATGTCTTTTAGATGTTAGTAATCTCTGCATATCAAAATCTATGTTCTCAATTTCTATACCAATCTTTCATTAAAAAAATCAACATTCAAGCCAACCAGAATTGAGCAGCTGCTATGAGTGACACTTTTATGTATCAGAAAGTTGCTCTACCACTGACTTCTTAATTTGCTTCATGAGACAGTTCCTGTCTGCCTGTCTGTTTCAGCATACACAATACTGTAACCCAATGAATGCCATCTCGGTTCATGTCTTGTAAAATAAGACTGTCTCACCCTATAATCGAGAAGTGCCGCTCGTAAAAATGGCTTTATTTAAAAGGACAACTTCTCACGACGTCATGATTATAGTGCCCTGTAAAAAAAAGTTCATTCAACATTTTCTTTATAAAGCTAACTTATCAGAATAACTTATTATAGTGCATAAATTAGTTAGTTTTGATATCCTTGAGCTTAATTTCTTCAGGGTAATAAAGAAAGATATATTTTTTTTTTAATCACTCCATCAGAACGTTGACTGTAATAAGAAATAATTGCTAACAAATATAAGAACCAATACGAACGACACATCTGGGTACAGTTCTATATTTTTGCCTAAGGGCTTCATTAGATACCCGAAATTAAGCAAGTCAATTAAAGAATATAGCTCTGTTTGAAGTCAAGACGAAAAAAATAAATAAATATATAAATATTCACCAATCACCCTTCTGCTTCACACCAGTTGAGCATGGAATCAGGTAAAGAATAGTTTGAAAGCAGCATTAAAATAGGGCTGTGTTCTGTACAAAGCAGGTCACTTAGATACGTCTAAGCCTGCAGCAATTAGGACTTTTGACTAATTAGCTAACAGCTAGAGAGAATAAAGGCTGATGAAGGCAGAGCAATACAGTGATTAAGTCATTTAGACATGCACAAAGATAATGTGCTGTATTTTCATTAACAAGAAATAGGTCTGCATTCTGTATAAAAGATCATCTGGGAGAAAGGAGGAAGCTGCATGTTATTAAGAAGAAAGTTTTACAGGAGTCGGTATTGTGTGGCAGAAGTTTTGCTGCCTTTAAATATCTTGCAGTATAGTCAAAATATGTATATTCTTAAGATCAAGCAAAGTAACCGCACTCGCACAACAACAGACCTTACCCTAGATGAGACCAAAATATCAGTATGTACACAAGATGTGTCAGTATTTGTGTTTGAGAAACTTCAAACAGAGCCAAATGCTGAAAGGTTTTAGATGCAATATTATTATCTATAAAACAGGCCTGAAAGGGACACTGGTGTAGCTCACTTTGTAGAGCAGGCACCCCTTTTATAGAGGTTCAGGTTGTGGGATCGACTCTTTGTCCTGACACTAGCTTGTGCATGCGCCCACCCCCCCTACTTTCCCCCCACATTTCATATCTCTCTGTTGTTGCTGTATCAAAAAAAGACAAAAAGCCCAATAATTAAGCTTAAAAAAGACCTGAAATGTTAGAGCAGATCTAGTCAATCGAAACTGACTAGGGAGGTTTCAGTGGGGCAGACATTTCTATACTGTGATACATTTGTAAATTAACTTGATGCATCAGTACTGATTATGGTTGTGTTGAATGGCGTTTGAGACACACAGTAGTTGTAGAAAATAATTCATAAATACTGATTTTAACAACTTGGTCCATACAGGTTTTTTTTTTCCAACACAAGGAAATTGTATGAGATGTCCAGCCCCGTGCAAGTAATTTCATATGAACTTTATTATTTTGTCAAACGCTTGATGCTTAGAGAAAGAAAGTAAGCAATAAAAGAGATAATGAGGCAGACTGACTTAAGGTGTAAAACGGCAATGTGTAAATGCCATGACCTTATCGTTCTCATTTTGTAGACATTATCAGATAAGAGTGGAATATAATCAGAATCACTGTTGTCACATTTTGCTGTTTATTTTTAAAGCTGACTTTGAATGTGACTTTATCTGATTCCTACACCAAATTTTGTTGTACATCTACGAAGACAAATAATGATATTCTATTCTATTCTATGTAATCTCCGTGTGTGAGAACTATAAGCATTGACTCGTACTTGTAATGTCTTTAAAGGGCCCATATTATGTTTTTTCTGGTTTTATATGCTCTTTAGTGTGTTTTCCATGTATCCTGTGCATGCTTAGGCACATCTATTTGCAAAAATTCAAAGTCTGCGTAAACGCAGCTTCTCCTACGTCCACCTGTTAGCTGCAGCATTAGCTGCATGTAACGCTCAGTTCTAGCCCCCCTCTAAAAAAATTTGCCAGTGTGACATCTTGTCAGTGTGATATCACTGATCTAAGCCCATTGGCTCGTTGTGGCAAGCCCTGCATCTCATGTTGCAGGCCCATTAACTTCTGTAGCACGCCCACGATATGCCGTAGCCTGCGGTAGCACAGTAGTGCTAAGGTGCTAATGTTTATGCTCCCCTCGGACGGAGCCAAAGTGGCTGCATTCCCAATATGGTAAAAGGGGCGGGACGTTTCTGAGAACCGTGCTGAGCGACTGACCAATTACGGCAGAGCCGACAGGCCGACCAATCAGATCAGACTTGGCACACGTGGGGACTCTGAACGTGGGCACTTCAGAGCCTTAGAGAGAGAGTCAGAAGCGAGCCGGTGCATGGAGCGGCAGTACATGAAAACAGACATTTTTTTTTCGAACTTTAGCTATTGTGAACATGCTTTAGTAGATACATAGATTAAATATATGAACCCCAAAAAGGGCATAATATGGGCTCTTTAGAGGGCTGTTTGTCTACACCATATTGCTCTTACTGAACAACCAACCTATTATGGTTTCCAATTATAGGTTGTAACACATTATAGTCAGTTTAATGGTCCATGATTGTTTGCTTTGTTTTCCAAAATGTACTATCAGGGGTTGACATTAAGCTAAATTTGACACTGGCCCTCCGGGCCACTGGTTTTCAAAGATCACTGGCCCGACCATTGTAACCGCTGGCCCAGGAACGTTACTTTTGATAGGAAGAATAACAGTCACCAATTAAGGCTACTCTTCAACCATTCTGATGCAAAAGTAAATTACAACTTTTATTTAATTAATTGAGCTCTAGTTAAAAAATGATTGTGTATTTTTCTTATATTTATGAGCTCATGTTTATTCACCATGCTGGTAACTGTAAGAGTCTACTTAATCTGATTGATATTAATATGAGGCTGTGATAGAGCTGGAATTGTTATGATCACCTTTCTCTCCTTCTTTCTTCTCTGTGAGAAACTCTTCATCCTTAGATCTTTACTTTAGGAGCTCTCTTAAGGGCTAAGCTGCTTTGTGGGGAACCTTTATCTTTACCAGGATCTAGTCTTTAACTTTAGCTGCAGCGTGTTCCAGCTCCTCCAGCTGTCTGTCACTGTGGCTGAAACTTTTCTCCGTTCTGTGTTCGTCATGCCCTGCTGTCACTCTCGACTCTTCCGGTGATTTTTTTTCTTTTGAATGCTGATTTAAGCTCGGCTTTTGTCAGGATCTGATGGTTTTAAAACCGTTTTACCAAATGTGTTTTTTATCAGAGAAAACCTGCACTAAAATCTGTGTGCGAGTGTACAATTCGAGAGTAGCGGGCACGCTCGCGGGAGGGACAGCAGTGAAGCCGTCGGCTGCCTTTCAACTGTGACACACATGCGCACGATATATATAATAAGTTGATGCTGTAGCAGTTATTAGCACAACGTTTAGAAAAAAAAAAATACTGACAAAACACCGGTATGACAGGAAAGCGCTGTGAAATTGAGAACATGTTACAGTCTATTTTTTTTCAGGCAGTATTTTAACTGTCCCGAGCGGGCAGCTGAACGTGCAATCAGCTGGCCCGGACTCTATCAATCACTCATACGGGCCAGCGGACCAGTTATAATGTCGAGCCCTGACTATCCATCACGATATCTCTTAGTCCTATATTTAGATATCCACTGAATATCAGGGACATTTTATCTCTGGTTCTATTACACAGATGTATGGCTAAGAAGCCCAGACTCTCCTCCGCCTTTACCACAGTTTTCTGGCCCTGGCTGAGAGAGGTGGGCAGTAATTGGAATGGTCAGGGTGTGCCAGATTCATTGGGGAGAAGAGAAGGAAGGACAGAGTCTCTCAGAGAGAGAGAGAGAGAGAGAGAGATGGTTTCAATGCTGTCAGCAGATCAGAGTCTTTCTAATGATCTGATGGAATAATCTCACTTCTACTCCAGGGATAAGTTAACCCTTTACTGACTGCTAACCACTGACATGGCAAACTTGCAGTCTGTGTGCTTGAAATTTTTGCAGTTTGTGTGCCTGTGTGTGTGTGTGTGTGTGTGTGTGTGTGTGTGTGTGTGTGTGTGTGTGTGTGTGTGTGTGTGTGTGTTTTTGGGTGTGTGAATTCATGTTGTATTCACCTCCTTCCCTCCCTCTCCCTGTGCAGCTCTCCTCAGCTCTGCTCTTTGATGCGGTGTACGCGGTGGTGGCAGCCGTCCAGGAGTTGAACCGAAGCCAGAATGTTGCTGCCACTCAGCTCTCCTGCAAGTCCTCCAAGATCTGGGAGCATGGCAACAGCCTCATGAACTACCTGAGGATGGTAAGACTGCCTCTACTGGAACAGTTTACTCTCTTGATGTAGGTCCGGCTTATTATGAAGGAAATGTGTTATATTTCACATTTATCTGTTTAAAGTCAAATTGTCTTGGCCCTTGATAATTCAATGAACACGTTAAAAAAACAGAAATAAAACAAATGCTTGCCATCTAGCTTTGATAAATGTTTTTAGCCTATAGGCTTACAGGTGGTGAGTGTATGGCCTCCTCATATATCACCTGGAAGGTTACTCCAGGACTGTGCTGCATGACGAACTCTTGAAACGGCCGTTTAGGCCAGCCCCAGATGCCCATAGGGTCCAAGATGCTTCTTATGACCTTAGCTTCAGCAAGAAAGTAAAACAGGTATTACAAAATGCATTTTCTCATTCTTTTATAAAAGCTTTTGTGTTCATTTTGCCATTTTCTGACTCTTTTGCTTGAAGCAACAAGAAGTGCAAGAAATAAAATATTTAGATAATATCTTGTCATATTCTTTAGTCTGTGCTTTAATCTTTGTTAATGATCATCCCATCAACGAGAGGTAAGTTTATCTCATCTCTATGTAATACTGTGAGACTAAAAATGAAGGGGAGACAAAGATGAGCTGTCAGTGAATAAAATGTTTTATCCTGTTAAAGAGAAAATAATGTACTATCAAAATACTTAAGTATGACATGTGTTTGATATCACACTGTTTGCCTTAATGATTAATGTCTCTCCTATTTTGCTCCATTTGATAAATAACCGTTGATGATAGGTGCAGTTTAGGAGAAAGCAGGATGGGTTACTTGGTGAGATTTTTTTAACATATTGTTCTCTCTCTCTCTGTTTTGGACAGGTGGAATTGGAAGGTCTAACAGGCCACATTCAACAGCAAAGGCCAGCAGTCTAATTACGCCCTGAGGATCATGTTGAACAGCGAGGAAGGACTAAGGCAGGTAAAGTAACTCTCAGTCTAACAGATGTATTGTTGGTGTTGTCGGCCCCAACATCAGAACAGCCTCACCACAGCATAAAGTCCATGTGAGTGGCTCAAAAGAATTGATGTGTGAATAGGTTGTATTTTTGAAGTTGCTCACACCTCTATTTTCATTGACCATAATATACTTGTTATTGCTGAACACAAAGCTCCTGAGCACAGTCCAGATCTCAGCAGGGCACTCCTGCTGTCAAATGTTACATTTGCTGTCTTCATAGCAGAGATGTAAGTCCAGGGATTAAAGCAAAAAAATAAACATTTGACTGAAAATTCAGTCAAACTCTGGTTTGACTGGCCAGAGTCTGGTCCACTCATGTGCTGCAACATATGTGGCATGTGAGTGGCATATGCTGGTCTTGTCCACTCATGTGCCACAGCATATGCCGCATATGAGTGGCATATGTCGTGGCAAATAATCGGCATATGAGTGGCATATGCCATTCTGGTCCACTCGTGATGTGTCAGGCAGGCATATGCCGGTCTGGTCAACTCATGTGCCGCCGTTCTTGTCCCCTCATGTACTGTGTCAGGCCGGCCTCTGAGTGGCATATGCCGTTCTTGTCCATTCGTGTGCCGTGGCATATGCCGCAATTCAGTTTTACACTCTGTCTAATGAACATGCTACATAAACATAGGCTGAAATACATACACATGCACAAACTGGATCCTATGGACGCATTGATGGAGAGGTCTCAGAGTGAGGGGGCTGCACACAGCGAGCGCTCCAGAGAAGTTTTGGGGTTCTGTGCCTTGCTCAAGGGCACCTCGGCAGTGCTCAGGAAGTGGACTGGCACCTCTCAAGCTACCAGACCAATTTCCAGACAGTCCGTGCCGGGAAACCTCAGATTCCCAACCCAACTCCCTACAGACTGAGCTACTGCCGCCCCATGAGTGGCATATGAGTGACATATGCCGCAGGATATGAGTGCCATATGCCGTTCTGGTCCATTCATGTGCCGCAGCATATATGTTCCGGCCTGACACAGCACATGAGTAGAACAGAACAGCATATGCCACTCATATACCGCGGCATATGAGTGGCATATGCCGTTGTGGTCCCCTCATGTGCTGTGTCAGGCCGGCAAATGAGTGGCATATGCCGTTCTGGTCCACTCAAGTGCTGTTTTCCGGATCCATGGATTGCCGGCTAGGGGATGCTTTACGATCAGGTTTGGACACAGGGCAAAGTTTGTTCAGAGGCGAGGCTAGTGAGGAGAGATCTGTAGAGATTGTGGCAAAATCCGTATGAGCAGGCATGGCATTTATGCTTTTAATCCACACCATTTTTGGTAGTTATTGTGCTACTATTATGATGCACATAGCTTTACAGTACAGAGATGAATACCTGAGTTTCACACCTCTGTTTTAATACATTTGACCCTTTCGAACTGATCGAAGTTTCAGCCTGAATGTGAGGAAATTCTGACCTAAGCAATCTTTGAAGAGACAGACAGACGCCCATCTGCCTTTATTAACCTTGTCTGCGTCTCCCCACGTCCCCTCTTTACACTGGCACCGGGCCAGTCAACAGAAGGATAATGCAATCAGGTCTAATGTGATGATTTCAAGTAGAAGTATTATATAGCAGCTCTGCCAGTTATGGTAATGGAGAGAGGGAAGGTGCTACATAGGGGATGGGATTGGACGGGGTAGTTATTGGTTATGTTGAGTAACACCTCTCACATGCTGCTGGGTTTGGACTGCTGCAGCTGGACAGACATTGGAGGTGCCAGGGCTTTGGCAGGGTTAAGGAAGGTGGCTCACTGCCCCCACACACACATGCGCACACACACACACACACACACACACACACAAACAGAGTCCCACCTTTACACTCAGAGTTTTGGCAGAATATTTGCCACTGAACATATGAGTAGTTGATACAAATGGTCTTTTGTTTGGCTCAACTTGATTAGTTGCATCATAATGAACTACACCCACACTGTGTCTCACCAGTCACTGCAGATTTAAAAAGAGGACTTTCATTCACAATGGAGCTCAAAGAGAAAAGAATGTCCTCCAAGTTTTTTCAACACTAGAGAGGAATTAATGAGTCCCCTCTTACACAATGTGATCTCCATCCTTTTCCTACGCTTTGTCTCTCTTCCCTTAGTCGATGTAACAACAACCACTCATCTCAAACACTATGCTAACCTCCTCAGGGTCCCAACACCCTACAGCCAATCACTGTTGCAAATTGAAATTCTCTTGCAGGCATTTCAACACATTAAAACAGTGTCCTACTTTTCTGCTCCATCCTTCTGTTTTATTTATAGCTATCTGTTTGAAAGTAACAAGTGGTCTGCCAGTCCTTGATTTAGTCAATATCAGTGTTTTTTTCGTCATGACTTTCAGAACTTTTTAAGCCTCATATGCACCAGTCATGGGAATGTAATTTGTAACTTGTTACTTTTAGCTCTGACTAGAGTATTTTAAGGGTTAAGAGAATGTAAATCATGCTTAAGTTGTAAAACAGCCCTCATTTGTCGCCACCACGATCTCAAGCGTTTATTCTGAGCTTTTTGAAAGGTGCAGATTTCCAGATTTTTTTGCAGAGAGTTCCTTGAAAAATAGTAAAACACCATGTCAACATTAGGGATTTCAATAGTAAAATGAATGTTCCCATGATATAGTGTAGGCCTTTTATGAATACCTTTTAATCAAGGATTTTTGCATTTCTCTACAAAATAATGCTTTATTTACTGTTTTTCAAATGGATATGTCTAATACAAGCAACTGGGCGGATCCGAAGACGAGTCTTAACAATTGTACCTTCACTTATCAATAATCATCTTTAAGTGTTGGTCCATTGCAATTTTTGGGGGGGAATGCATCTGGTGGTTCAAATTACAGCAATTTTTTTCAGGTGTTCAGATGAAGTTGATAAGCAGTAAGAATGATAGTCAGCTGGAATTATCAGTTTTGTTTGCGCATAGTAATGAAGTAGTAGGTCATCAAGTATTTTTTTGGAGCAAGAGTCGCTCAAAGGAGTCCTTTGGAATCTTATAATGCAATAGACATGTATAAGGCCAACATTCAATTTTAATGGAAATCATTTCAAAGCAGTAGATAATTAAATAGCATAACATAACAACTTAGTCACAGTAAAAAGTACTATAAATTGAAAATTCAAAAAATGAATAGAATGAAAGTTTTGTGGTTGCACAACAACAGAAGTATACGATATATGATCACACACCACTCTCAGTACATTGTACAGTTGTACACACATAGACACACGCACACACAGACATACACGCACACACACACACACACACACACACGCTGACTTTACTGTCCATTGGTTCTTCACCTTTGAATTTCACTTTCAAAACTGGAGCAAATGGCAGCCATTCGGAGGGGAAATGAGTCGTCAGTAATTGATCAGATAGGAGACGACTTGCTCTCCTGGGTGAGTACAATTCTCAGGCTGAGATTGTGTTTCCTCCCTTCAAACATTTTCTTTCATTGAATGAATTTCAGGATGACTGATGTGGTGGGTTGGAAAAGCATTGTGCAAGTAAAATTGAAGTGTTCACATACATATCTCTATAGAGACTCAAAAAGTGTGATGTTGGTGTGAGACATTGGTTATTTGCATTTTTCTGCACACTTAACATTACATCTAAAATCTTGCCCCAAAAATCCTCAAAGGCAAAAACCTCACACATGAAATAAAAGATTATGAATCTTTGTAGCCAGGGAGTGAAATGGAAGTCTTAGATACATTAGATGTGATGTAGCGACATATTAGCTGCCTGCCTTGGCTGAAATGTTTCTATTGGGAATAAGTAGAGTACACGTTCCCCTAAGGGTCTGAGCATTGATCTAGTCTACATTAAAAGTTAAGCTCTCTCTTCTACTTTGAGGACTTAAGTCTGGCCTTCTTCTAGTAGTTGCTACTGATGGTTTAATTGTATGACATTACCATGGCAACATCCCCTGATGTAGATTGACTTGGTGACTGAACACAATCTCTGTTCGTCCGTGCTTTGTCCTGTCTTGGTTTGGACAGTTATATTGAAGCAGTGGAGAGGAGGAGAAGATCAAGCAGACAGTTGGGACGTTCTGCAGTTTCCAGCGGTTTGCTTTAGAGATCATCAAGACCAAGAAAAAGACTTCTGCTTCATTTTGTTTCCCATGCTCATCTACTGCATAAAACTGCAACACAAAAAGATAAATATGAACTTAAAGATGACCAGAGTCAAGCTCAGAACATATCATACAGAATCGTGAAGTGTCACTTGAATAGTAATCAGACTATGATCTAATTCTACTTTTAGCCAACTGCAGCTTAAGGACATCATTCCCTTTAGAGATGCAGTGACATACCAAGCACCCCCCAAGACTTTATTGCTATGTACACAAGTGCTATAGTGCTGCTTTACCAACCTCACAACACAAGAAGAACAACAGCAGCAACAAATGTATTTTTGTATTTTCTCCAGAAGTGTCTGAAATGCACTACTTTCCTGAGTCTTTTTTTAAAGCTTTATTTTTGGGCTTTTTATGCCTTTATTGTAGAGATAGGACATTGGGTAGAGTCAGAAATTGGGGAGAGAGAGAGAGAGAGAGAGAGAGTGGGGAATGACATGCGGGAAAGGAGCCACAGGTCAGATTTGAACATGGGCCACCTTCTTTGAGGACTATATCCTCTGAACGCAAGTATTTTGAATATGTGGGAAAACCTTTAAATATTTACATGTAAGAAATGGGAAACATGGATTTTTGGACACATTTGATTAAAACAAAAACATGAAATCTCACATACATCACAATTGCAACCCACAGAATTTCTCGTGACTGATTGCTATAGACATGACACTTGGTATAATCAGAGCATACAAAGCTTCCCCGGCACTATTAAGCCTTGATGTCATCGTGCCTGCAGGAAGAGCCACGGCACAAACTACTTAGGGTTCATCAAGGTTCAAAACTGATCCCTCGTCTGCACTCTTATTCAGACACTTCACACAATCACAAGTTCTGTCACAGGAAGCCAAATTATACTCTAGATTGCTTTATAGCTTTGTTGCAGCAATAAGTGATTTATGATTTAGTTACTGTATTCAGCCTTTCTCTCACTAAGATCCTCTAATCAATTAATATGCTTTTTTTTTCATTTAAGATTCTGGATGTTAATAAACACAATCGGTACAAATGTAGATCAACTCTTGAAATAGAAGAATGCAGATAGATGAACAAATTAGTTTCATGCAAGGTTCAGTGTGGCATTAGGGCAACATCAGTGAGTTACAGATGACAATGGAGGGATTCACATTTTAATGCTCCTGGCAGGGGGGGGTGCACATTTTAGGAAATGTCTCACCCATTATTTGGTTCATCATTTCTGTCTTGGCTGCAGTTCAGCCTTCACACAGAGAGCACACTAATGATAAAGTTAACCAGCTATTAGAGGATCATAATGTCCCCCCTGCTTAATCACAATTTCTTAGAACGATGGTGTGGTAATGGACAGAGGAAACATAGCCAGACAGTCCCCTGCAGAACTAAGGGGGCCTTGCTTCTTTTTTGATGTCTTAATATCCTTTTAGACAGCGCATCGGAGAAAGACAAAGTGAAGCAAGCAGCAGACTGCTGTAGGAAGATTCTCAATCACGTCAACCAGGCTGTGAAGGAATCTGAGGACAAGCAGGTGGGATGTTTTTTTAAATCTCTTTTTTATTTAATGCTATCCCCCAAACTTATTTTGTCTTCTATGTTTTCTCCTCCTAGGTCCTTCCTTCTTTTCTGTTCTGTTATTAATTTTTATTTACCCTGTTATCTGCTCCCTGGAGAATCCCTTCTCTTTAAAGAGTGCCTACTCATCCAATTTCCTCTGTCTCATTTTTTCTCTCTTCTTCCTCTAGAGGTTGGAGGACAATCAGAGAAGTCAGACGGACAACCCCATGATCTTGGAGCTAAACGTGAGTTAGAGACAAAATAATGCGGTATTTTGATATCAGTGTAGTCATGCAGGTACTGCGAATTCTGAAATAATATCGCTCCAAACCTTCTGTCTACAGAGAACTTGTGTCCTTTCATTTTATTGATTAAATAAATTCCTAATGATGCAGTTATGGCCTAATAAGAGTTTTTTTTTTGTTTTGTTTTTTACAAGGTGGCAGCGTCTAATCACCCAAAGAGCTCATGCCAATAAAAGTAATGTCTCACAGTTTCATACCATTATCTCAGTGTGTAGCTTTATCATCTTTCTAACTGAATTCTCAGGGTTTAGAATCATTTACTTAAAGTGTACCTTGTGAGCTAGTGAAAACTAGTGGAGATCATTACACCAAATGTTTAGAGGCTGAGCGAGACCCCAACTCTATTTACACAAGCAATTTTTCAATTTCAAAATGAAGCATTGGACCAAGTGTAAGGACAGAGGAGGCTGCGCTATTTCAGCCTTGCAGGTAAGGCAGAAGTGTGAGGCTGGTATGCTAGGGTGTTCAGTGGAAGTGGGCAGCAGGAGCTCTGTGGCCAGTTCCACCGCAAAACTCCTGAGGGAGGGAGGAGTCAGTAAGCCTAAAAGAAGGCACTAAAGCTATCTTTGCTGCTGCAAAAACGAGGCAATGGCTGTGGCGGTAAAGAACACAGGTTAATAAGCCTTGTGTCCTACACAGCGTCACCTGATGGTCATCTAAACGCGTGCGTGTGTGATTATCGGTGAAACTGTTCAGGTTTGTCTGTAACAGTTATTGACCATTTTATATTTAATCATTTTACTGTTTTTAATTTGCCTGTCAGCCAATGCCATCAGAGTATTCCCCTTCTGTCATTGAGTTTTATAGTTGTTTTTTTTTAATGCAGCCGACGTCCTTACCTTGTCCCCGATCAGAAAGTGATTCTCATTTCTAGAAAACTGTCAAATGCTTCTCTTGTAAAGAAGAGTAAGTAACATTACGCTCTTTTGTTTCTTAATACTTTAGGAATGGGGGTGAAGATGGTTTTGAGGAGAGAGATCTTCAACAGCCTTTGTCTTCTGTTGGCGACTTTGCTTCTTTGATTCTTTTTTAGTTTAATCATTTTGTCTTTAAATCTTGTTTAGTCCCTGCAGGCTTCAATCTCCCTGAGCTCTGACTGCTCCTCGTCTCTGAGATGGAGTCAGAAAAATGCCCACGTGTGGCCATGAAGTGATTCGTCCTCATCATATTTTTTTTTTTTTTTTTTAGTAATAACCCTTTAAATGTTCAAAATAAGAACATCAGTATTTAAATGCTTATTTGCTCATTTATTTAATGAGAGGTGAAAACAAACAACACAAAAACAGACAAACACAACGTTCTCAGTACGCTGACAGAAAACGATCTGTACAGGCTGAGAAGGTTGGAGAGGTCAGATCAAGCCCGACCCGGTTCAGGTGTTTCTGGGCTGATAGAGCGACTCTTTCTGCTGAACAGCTTCCTCCACAATGGAGGCTGTTTGGCCTCTGAAGGCTGTACCTCCTCCTCTTTGTCCTGCTTCTTCTCTTTCTGTTAGTGGATATATGTATGTGTGTATATAGTTTTGTTCAGGGGTTGTTTAGTGGGGTGGTGACACTACAGCACAGCACTTTTGTTTACTTACCAACATGTCTGATATACGGGGTAAGTTAGGTTATGGATAGTAATTTAGATACAGGTTCAGGACAACAACCTCTCCTAGCTTCAATTAAAATAATGCAGCAATGATGACTAATTCTGTACTTAAAATTTGCACTTGGAATATTAGGGGCATGCATCATCCTGTAAAAAGGAAAAAAATACTGTCATATCTTAAAAAAGAAGAGGTTGCTTTAGTGCTACTTCAGGAAACGCATCTCAAAGATATAGAACATGAAAAGCTTAAGCAAGAATGGGTCGGACAAGTATTTTTTTCATCCTTTACCTCTAATAGTAGAGGAGTTTGTATCCTTATTAACAAAATACTTTCATTCCCACTAGAATCTTGTACCAAAGACAATGCGGGTAGATATGTTATAGTAAAGGGACACCTGTTCAATGAAAAGATCTAAATTTTAAATATCTATTTTCCGCCAGGACATGCTCCTAATCTTGTCACAAAGGCTTTCTCAGAGCTGGCAGAACTGGATTGTGCACAGTCAGTTGTCAGGGACCTTAACTGTACAGTATACTTGACCCTCAAATAGATAAACTGCCTGGAGAAAAAACAAACCCTTCTAAACGGGCAAGAACAACGGCTGATACATGTAAGGATTTGGGTTATCTGAACGTCTGGCAAACACTAAATCCTGGCAACAAAGAATTTACATTCTTCAAAAGCAGCTCCAGAATCGACTACATGTTTGTCCCTAAGACAATGTTGTATTCTGTTCAGTCTTGTGATATTGGTAGCATCACAATATCGGATCATGCGCCTGTCTATTTAAAAATTTCACATGGAGAAGCCCGACAATGTTCAAAGAGATGGAGATTTAATGTACATTTATTGATTGATCTGAATTTTATTTCTTATTTTCAAACAGAGTTTGAAGTGTTTTATTCTATAAACAATACACCAGATGTATCTCCCTCCACTTTATGGGAGACAAGTAAGGCATGTTCCCGGGGCTTAATTATATCATATGGAAAAAAACATATGCGAGAGTGCATATAGGACCCAACTGAAGCTAACCTACAAGCGACTCTAGCTACAAAGGCAGCACTTAACTCATTACTAACTCGTACAGCAGAGTACAATATAAGTAGGCATGTTGCAATCAGGAAAGACACCGGGCCCTGATGGTTTCAGTGTTGAATTCTATAAAAGATTTAGGCTCTCTTCCAAGAACACTCACAGAAGCAAACATTTGCCTGATTCTGAAGAAGGGTAGGCCAAGGGATGAATGTTCTTCCTATCCACCTATCAGCCTGTTAAATGTAGATGTCAAGCTTTTATCTAAAATACTGGCTTTAGGGCTGGAGAAAATCCTCCCACATATTATTAACAATGATCAAACAGGATTCATTGCTGGGAGGAACTCCTGTCATAATGTTAGAAGGCTGCTCAACATTATTCAGTTGTGTCAGAATAACAATCTTAAGGGTCTAGTGGTCTCGTTGGATGCAGAGAAAGCGTTTGACCACATAGAATGGATTTTTTTGTTTTTCACACTTAAAGAATTTGGTTTAGGCATTTTATTGACTGGATACACGTGCTATACCACGAACCATTAGGGGCTGTTATTACAAACAATAAATGCTCTCCATATTTTTCTCTGGGAAGAGGCACAAGGCATGGCTGCCCCCTCTCGCCTTTGCTGTTCGCGATCATGAGGCCGAGGCTATCAAAACCCACCCGGATATTCATGGCATATGTATTAACCACAAACAACATAGGATCTCATTGTATGCGGACGATGTTTTGTTATTCATTACCCAGCCTGAAATATCTATCACTTCAACCTTGAGTATCATTAAACAATTTAGTGAATCTTCTGGATATAAAATACATTTCAGTAAGTCAGAGGCAATGCCGTTGGGGCAAGTGCATTACACTCTCTCTCCTGGAGTATCCCCGTTCCGATGGGCAACACAAGGTTTTGTTTATCTTGGTATATTTATCACTTTCATACTTCAAAAAATGTATAAAGCCAATTTTCAACCTCTCCTGAAACGCATTCATGATGCCCTAGAAAGATGGGTATCTCTTCCACTGTCAATGCTGGGAAGGGTAGCTCTGATCAAGATGAATATCTTGCCCAGGCTGCTCTACCAATTCCAAATGATTCCGATCCTGCTAAACAGTAACACTACTAAGACAATAAATAGTTGGCTGATGACTTTCATTTGGAACCGTAAGAAACCACGACTTAAGTTTACAAAGCTCCAATTACCGGTAGATCGTGGAGGGATGGCAGTCCTGAACATCAAGCTATATCAACTTGCTTCTCAATTTCACTATCTGGTTGATTGGATACGAAACGATTCAGAATCTGTTTGGCTAGATATTGAAGCGTTTAATATAGGCAAACCATTAACACTAGCCAGTCTCCCATTTGTCTTGAATAAAAAAGCATTAGAGGTTGCAGATGACAATGTTATTGTTAAATCTACAGTGAAAGTGTGGGACTTAATTAGAAAATGGGAAAAGAGAACAGGCATTTTGTCAGCAATCACTCCAATTTGGAAGAATATAGACTTTCCACCACGAATGTCAGATGATGGGTTTTCTTTGTGGGAAAATGCAGGTATAAGAATCCTAAAGGATTTATTTGATGGGGACAAAATCATGTCGTTTGACCAACTAAGACTGAAATATAGACTGATTCAAACACATATTTTTAGGTTCCTGCAAGTAAGAAGCTTTTTGCACAATCATACTGGGTCTAAGTTCAGCCTAGAAATGTCAGCAATTGATGAATTACTGTTTAAAATGCGCAGCAATAGGTTTGTAACAGGAAGTTGCTACAAGGCCCTTTATAAGTCCAGTAAAGTAAATGATGCAGTTCTGCAAACATGGGCTCAGGATCTTGGGGTGGAAATTGATGAGGCCACTGGGATAGGTATATGGGATCATGCTAATAACATATCAATATGTAACAGAGCAAAATAATTACAATTTAGGCTGCTACATTGCCTTCAGATATCGTCTCAGCTTAGAAATAGGATGGACCCTCAGAAGACAGCTATGTGTACTAAGTGTAGCAAGGAGATCGGTAGCTTTGTACATACTGTGTGGTCTTGTGTGTATATACAGGATTTTTGGGGGAAAATTGTTTCAAAGTTGAATGTGGTTTTTAACAAGGATTTGAGAATGGACCCAGTATGCCTTCTGTTAGGGATGCCACATCCACAAATCAAGGGCACCCATAATCAAAAACTGCTGAATGTGTTAACCTATGCTGCACGGAAAAGTTTATTACTTAAATGGATTTCACAAAAGCCACCAACCCTCTCAGACTGGCACAATTTTATATTTGACCTGCTTCCCATGGAATATTTGACATATTGGTCCAGAGGGAAAATTGGAATATTTCATCATATATGGACTCCGTTTCTTGATTATGTGGGGCCAAGAATATGTAATGTATTTTGGAGGGTGCTTCCTAGACCAATGAGTGATATTTGAAAAATAAGGAGAGGCTCTGTTGTCTCTATCAATTTACTAACTGTGTGTATCTATATTTACTGTGTGTTTGATTTCATGTTGATAACTCATCTAGTCAGTGATTTAAGACTGTTCTGTGTCTTGTATACAAGTCTGTAAGTTGTGATGCTTTATAAATATTTTAAAAAAACGTAAACTTTTTCAGTGTTTGAGTTTGGGTTCAGTGCACAGACTTACCTGTCTCTGTGCAGACATCCTCAAGTAGAGCAGGTTTCTTCTCCTATCGACTTTATTGATGTAAACGATGTTATCGATGTGATCGATGTTATCGATTCTTGGTTGTTCAGTTTTTCTCTCTCTCTCGTGTGCCGTAAGTGTCTATCTATCGTCTATGTGTGTGTAAGTTTATTTCTATCTCTGGTCTCTGTGTTGGTAAGTTTTTGTCTGTCTCTCTCTATAGTGTGTGTTATCAGGTAAGAAGTTGAAGCTGATATGAGCTGAGTCCGTTCACTGTGTTGATATTTAAACTCTGAGAATGTGACGACTTCACAACGACCCTCTGTGAGCTCATTCTGACAGAACTCTGAGTTCTAATGGAACTCACCGTGTGTGTGTGTGTGTGTGTGTGTGTGTGTGTGTGTGTGTGTACACAGCTATTTCTCCTAATTTTTAAGTACAATAAATTCTTCCTTCTCCCAAGTAGGTAGGCTGTCAAGTAAGTTGCCTAATTGTTATCTCTGAGAACAATCCCACAGAAGTCAACTGCAGTGCATAACCTCAGGGATTGTAACAGAGAATAGATACCATTAGAAAAAGGATTAGACAGTATCAACCACTGAGGGACCCGATCCTCACATTTTGTCCAAAAGTAGCACTAAGAGGCTTCTTTTGAGTCTCTTAGCAGTATATTTAATCCTTGAGGGTTATGGTGGCCAAGGGAAGAGAAGCAAAGATGATGACATCTTGGCATCTACCACATGGAAGAAGCTGTGCACCTCACGACGCTGTGCAACCGACCAGGGCTTTTCTTTGACGTCACAGGCATACAGCCTCTACTGTCTCACCCTGGCAACCTTTGGCCAACCCTAACTATCTGAAGGCATGTAAGAGTTAATGATCCCATCAACACACATACTTAAAAAAAAACACGTATTTTTGGACAATGTTGTCAAGTTTATTTAATGATCTTACACATATTAGTGTGTTTTGTCTTGCAGGAGGTGGGGGCAAAGTAGATTCGTTTAATATGACAAAAGCCAGATAGCGCAACAACAGAAACAAAAGTATCTTAGTTCATGTTCATTACTAACATATACATAACTATATTTCCTCCACAGATTAAACACAGTGGAAGTCATTTCCTGAGGTCTTTATGGAAGTTCAAACTTGCATTCTGTTTCTGCTTTTGTGTCTCGGGCTTTTCTTACAGCTTGTCCTCTGTGCCCCTCCATTTCCCTTGTCTTACAGTTTAATCTTTTTGGCTGCTTTTCCTGCTTCATTAACACAAGGTTAGTATGAACGCTGACATACTATTACCCTGAAAACAATTCAGGAATACATTTATGATTGTACTGCACTGGTGATGAATAGATCCCATTGTGTTTAAAAACTCTTGATTGTGCTGAAGTAGGATTTCAGATGAATTCTAGGTGTGGGTTTTAACTGCAATAAAGAGTCGCAAGGCTCTGATCTGGTCCTGTTGCATTTCTGTGCTGCCTCTTCCTTCTTCTCCTCCTCCTCCACCTCTGTCACTGTCTCTATGAAATGTATTTGTCTCTTGTCAGCTACTTTCTTCTTGTGTGTTTGATTTGGTCCCTTCTTCCTGCTGAACATCTATAGTGACTTTCATGCTTATTTATCCCCTCCCGCACTCTATATGTCATGCTTCCTTGTTTGCCTTTGGGTATCTTGCCCCTTTCCCCCTCAAGGAGCAGCCATGCTCTTTTTATATCAGCTCTTGACAGATAATGCTTCTCCCTGATGCTGTTGGGGATTGTGAGCTGGCTGCCTGATAAGTATATTTAACATATAGGCTACTGTAACAAGTTGGAAGGTTTTGCATAACTTAAATAAATAAATATTCACTCAGCACTCTCCTGCACAGCTGACTGATATGCCCACAGGACTATAAGCAGGTGTTGGTCCCAATGTTGTTTCCAGGTACTGATGGCAATCTTAGGGAGGTTAGCGTTCTAGCTAGTTCATCTCTGTCTCAACATTTTTAAGATCAGTGAAGGTAAACCTTAGACCCCCACCACATGGCCTAGAGCTCAAAGGGCATCACATGGAACTGCCAGAGGCCTTGGCAAATGGCGAAGACAGTCTTTGGCCTGGCCTCTGGTGCCAAATCCACCAGAAGCCACATTGCATATCAAGAGAACAGAACCACTGTGACCCAGCAATGTAGGCCAGAGCATCATCAAGACAGTGCAAAGTCTTTACAGGTGGCAGCATTTAGGCATCTGTAGTCGATACAGAGCAGCATATGCCATCATTCTTCCTCACCATGATGGCTATAGCCCAAGGACAGTTGGGTGGCTTCCAGTCAATAGAGACACAGCTGGATGAGTGCAGCATTGCCAGTCAATTTACTGGTTGCACTTAGTTGTTGCCTATGCATTACAAATTATGGGCAGCAAAGATGTTGGTGAACTCTTTTAGAAGGATTTTTAGCTGCTCCAATTTTCCACTGCTATGCTGCCACAAGTCCTCTATGGCTTGAGGAATGGCTGACAGATGAAGGGGAGGATGGGTCAGCTTCTTGGCTGTTGGTCTGTTGAGCAGCTTGTTGGGCAGTAGGAACCATTGGTGGCTGTGGTGGTGGCCTGGTTTCTGGTAAGGCAGTTGGGTCAGATGATGTTGGTTGCTGATGGCCTGAGCATCTCTGCTGATGGTCACAGTGTAGTAGTGGTGCATGAAGTTGTAGGACTAGTAGGACACAGGCTTGTCTCTCTTTCCCTGGCATGGCTTGGGGGGAAAGATCGGACAGTAACCTTGTGCTGATGAATGGAGACGGTGGAGCCAGTGTCTTCTGGGGCCCAGCAAAATATCATAATCCTTTCAGCTTGAAAACGTTTTATTAGGGCTGTTGAAATTAATCAATTAATCGATGCATCGCGACGCAGACTCGAAGATTAATGCATCGATGCGGGGACAGGACGTAATCGATGCTGACGAGGGTCAGAAAAAAGCATCTGCCAACCGCTAAATGCGGTTGTTTTGCGCAGCGTTGATGTAAAGATATCGATAATGACATTGTTGTCTAAAGCACTTTTGAATTATACAAAAGGAGTTCATATTTATAAGACTGTTTGTCTCTGACTGTTTATGAAAAAGTAGCCATGTGCAGTAATATAGAAAATTGAGGATGAATTGTGATGCATCGTGATGCATCGTGATATCATCGCGAATCAAATCGAATCGTTGACTGGATAATCGTAATCAAATCGAATCGTGAAACCGGTGAAGATGCACAGCTCTACGTTTTATATGCCCATATTCTTTTATAGTCACATTGCCTCTCAGTGGTAAAAGTCTGTACATAATGCAGAGCAAAGCAACATAATGCTGTGTGTTTGCTAATGCAACCTTGACAAGAAGTGACATGCAAGTTCTTCATTCAATGTCCAATTCACATTACAAAAGCTAATTTTGACAACAACAGTCTCCCAATATAACCAATTACTTTTATTGGAGGTATTAGTTTACATCTAGTTTTTATAAATGCAATTCAGCTTAATAAGCAATAAAGTTAAATCATGTATTTTAAGTGCTAGAATTGCAATCAGTACATAAGCAAAAGAAGATGTGTTTTAATACATTCTTGTTTATGCATGACCTGAAGCTTTTTTATTTGTGACTTTCTCTTGTGCTGCAGCTGACAGCGATTCAGTGTTAAGGTCATCGACTCAGGGCTTGACCCACATTTAAAATTCTAAAAATGACCTTTGTCTAAATCTAAGAAAGTAAGAAAAATTGTAACCATTACCAATTTGTAAGACTTAAATCCAATCCTTTAATTCAATAGTTTTCACACGGCCTTTATATCAGAAGGGTGAGTCTTTAAAAGCAGCCTACACAGTGGTTTGATAAAGAATGCAGGAGAGGGTGAGGATCATTACCAGCAGGGGGCAAACTTTCACCATCAAACATCAAGTCAAGAAGGCCCACCCTCCCTTAAACCTGGAGTGACTTCAATGTTTTGGAAAATTTCCGGAAATTAATGATTTTTCAAATTAAGGAGTGAGACTAAGAATGACTTTGAGACATTCAGTTATCCTCCTAAATTACAAAAGCTGTGGTCAAGAGGATCCTGCAGAGTACTATCAAACAATTATTGTGACATTGTTGTGCGTGCGGTTGTGTGTGTGTGTGTGTGTGTGTGTGTGTGTGTGTGTGTGTGTGTGTGTGTGTGTGTGTGTGTGTGTGTGTGTGTGTGTGTGTGTGTGTGTGTGTGTGTGTGTGTGTGTGTGTGTGTGTGTGTGTGTGTGTGTGTGTGTGTGTGTGTCTGTGTCTGTGTCTGTGTCTGTGTTTGACTGAAGAAGCAGAAGCACGCCTTACAGTTTGAATGACATGCCCCCTCTTTTCTTTGTCACCCTGACTGTAGGCATGGTTCAGTGAAACTGAGTGCAGAGAGGAATGAGAGGAGAGAGAGGATATGTTTTAGGAGACAAAGCCACACAAGGTAAGAATGGAAAAGAGGGAGGCAAGATACATTTAGAGTAATAGAAAGGAAGAAGGGGACAGAGTGTGATAAAGACACAGAAGAGAGGGGATGGTAATTGATTGTCTCGTTTCTCCACATGCACCTGTCACCAAGCTAATTGGAACGGTAAAGCCAAAGAGAAGAGAGGTGTCAGTCACATGGGAGGATTTCAGGGGGGCAGTTCATGTCAAGCTCTGATCAGACGAGCCGTTTTAGCCCTCCTACTTCTCAGCTTTGCAACAGTGTTGTGTGAATAATGGAATGAAGCTTTAGTCTTTTAGAGAAATCAGAAAATTGTCTTCAACCCAAACGCAAAAACATGCGTCGTAAATGTATCTTTTATCTGATTTCCACCCATCAAGCCTTTCATGTTGAGTGATCCTTTAAATATAGATTAAAACCAGAACAGGAAACAGTCACCCACATGTTTTAAGAGTCTATTTAGCATACATTTTAGTTACATATTCAAGGCTGAAAATCAAGTTGAGGATGTGATGTTTTTACCTGATTCTGTGCACCTCAAAGATCTGTGAACGTTGGATGATTATAGCAGAGCGTGTCATTTTGCTTGTTGCTATGGGGCTTAATTTCAGGATAAGGATGCTTGACTAAATAACTCACCTGTGACAGGAAACAAACAGGGAGAACTTTCTGGAGACCTTTTTTTTCATACACAGCTCCCCAACCAGCCTTGCAATCATCATACTCTCAACAAGACTGCATAAAACTGACTTGACGTTCCCTAAACACACACATGCATGCCCACATTCAGAAATATATGTGAATGTTTCTGTTCCATAGGATATATAATTAATATGCTAATGTATCTAAAAGTGCATCTATTACCATTCTGATGCTTCAGATCGTATATATTCTCATACCAGCTTGCAGCTGCTGCATTACACAGAACTGAATCAAACTATTGTTGCTGCATGACTGGTTTCTACAGCCAGTGTTGTCACATAGAGAAGTATTCAGTGTCATTCACAAGCCGTGTTAAAACTCGACCACCTATCAAACCACGCACAGGCAGGATGCTCCTCATTCTCTATTCTGTGCTCTTTGGTGGCTGATCATCAATATTCATCTGTGTTTCCTGAGCTGCTGCTCTTATAAATATATATCGTTGAATCACCATTGTGATCATCATGTTTGTGTGAGGTCAAACTTTTAGGACCAGGTAATAAAAAAAACAGATAATATTCCTTCACTTCTTCTGTGCAGCTTTTCCAGCAGAGTCACAGTGGGATTGTTGGGCTATGCAATAAATCACTGTCTAGTTTCATGGTGCTCATCAAAGAGTTTTACATTTTCAACTGGGGAGTAAAAAAAAAGAGGAATATAAAATGTGCTGCTTCCAATAATTTAAAGTAAGCTTCTACAAACAAGCTTCTCGCATGGTGGTTTGGCTGTTGCCTTTCTCTTTCTTTTTTGAGAGGGGAAGTGGCAAGATCTTTTTAACTGCTGGTAAAAAATTTTTAGCTGGTACTCTGAAGGATTTCTAACAATTCTTTCTTTTATGGAAAATATTTACATTGAATTAATTCTTTAAAGTTACCTTTTTTTTTTAGCAATCTTATCAAGATCCTCCTATATCCCACCGGCACTGTGAAATGCATGTCATTTGTCATTGATGTAAATCAAGGACATTTGATGATTCCTTTAACACCATCTCCTCAATTATAACCTGTTTCCCAAATGGGAACCCCTGACCTCATGGGATTGATTTTCACCCTGCAAGTCTCCCCCGCTTATCGAGCAGTCGCCAATATCAGATGGATTGGACCGAAGATCGATGTGCTCTCCACAGTCGGATTAATCCATGGCCTCTCCTGAGTAATCACTGTCCCAAGCACAACAATGAGCCAAGCCAGACAAGGGGAGCATGTGCTAAGCTGATGCTTAGAGATGAATGAACTGACTCCTTCAAATGGGAGGAATATGCTAAAATATGTGCTGCTGAAAGAGCGCACAGTCATGGATGCCAACTGACAAAAATGGTACCTGAACCTATTCAAAGGCTGCTGCTGGGGGACACTCGATAATCAACCTATCCAATAATAAGTAGCCACCTGTGGCATGGCTTGGCATTAACCCTGTCTTATTACTACGCAGCTCTGATGGAGTATCTGGGTAAAAAGCTTCCTGTGGGCCAACTGGCATCGGGCTCCCCTGTTCAGCCTGCTGTGAAAGAGAAAATGGAGACAGTACTGCACAGCACTGGCCGGTTGAGCTGTGATCAGGGACAAGGCTTGACGTAGCTCAGAACAGCAGCAGAAATCAATAGATAGATAGATAGACATTTTATTGATCCCGAGGGAAATTCAAAGCATCCAGTAGCAGGTTACAAAGACGTACATAACATGAAACATTAGTTACAAATTAACCACAAATACATACAAACACAATGGCACTTTTGGCAGGCGTGATTCTCCAGATTTAGGTGACCAGCATTGGAAAGGTAAGGTCAAATCTGAAATGGAAAATTTGTTAGATATAAACTTAGCTTAAGCACAGACATAATGCTGGAGTTAGCTCATCTGTGTTGTTGAGGTGAGGGTGATTGATGATGATTGCAGACTGTCTTGCTCCTTCTGATGCTGGATGTTGTTGAAGGGAGAAACTGATATGTTGTTCATCATCCTTAAAATATAAATATGCAAGCCCAGCGACACAGCAAATTGTTGTCAGAAGTATTGTGGGCGCTTTTGTCATTAAAAGTGTAACAAAGGTTCCCTAAAATGAGAGTTAAATTGTTGATTTTGCAGCACCTTTGAATAAAAATGTTTTCAATTATTACAATGAAAAGGTTTTACAATAAAAAGGTCGAGAGTTCATTTTTGTAGCACAGTTGGCATATTGATTTCTCATCAATATGCTAATGTATCTAAAAGTGCATCTATTACCATTCTGATGCTTCAGATCGTATATATTCTCATACCAGCTTGCAGCTGCTGCATTACACAGAACTGAATCAAACTATTGTTGCTGCATGACTGGTTTCTACAGCCAGTGTTGTCACATAGAGAAGTATTCAGTGTCATTCACAAGTCGTGTTAAAACTCGACCACCTATCAAACCACGCACAGGCAGGATGCTCCTCATTCTCTATTCTGTGCTCTTTGGTGGCTGATCATCAATATTCATCTGTGTTTCCTGAGCTACTGCTCTTATAAATATATATCGTTGAATCACCATTGTGATCATCATGTTTGTGTGAGGTCAAACTTTTAAGACCTGTAATGTAACTATGGGCATGACAATTAAATGGGGAAAAAAATCTTTCTTTAAAATATAGATAAAAGGATAGTGGAGTAATAGAATAGTAACTTATAGTGCTGTAGAGTTATCATTAAGAACAGCAACTTTTGAGATTATTCTCATCCGATCTCACTTAGTGTTGGATACATCCCAATGCAGTTATAAACAGCTCCTGATGTACAACAGCTCACACTGATTCCAAAAACAACCTAATGAAGACATCCAACTAAAAGATTACAAGATTATAACGATTAAATGATGATAAATACTAAAAGATGGTATAAGTCTGACAGTACTGAGAACATTTTGTAGTATTCCAGCTTTTATTATTCTAACTAGCACAAACATTCCTGAGTCATCATAAGTGTTCTTGTAATGGTGAGTTGTTCTTTCTTTCAGGAAGCATGCCGTCCTAACTTAATTCTGTGATCATCATTGTTGAGCATGTAAAGTATAAACAGACCTTATCAGTATTCTTTATGGCCCACATCCATAATTACAACATGCTGCCATCGTACGAGACGCTAATGCCCCACCGCTGTCTCGGTTTATGTTTAAAGCATGAGCATGAATTTAACATGAGTACTGAAGCTGAAAAGGTTTGTTTTACACTGACAGTATTTGTGAACAATGAATTTGTAAAAAGGCGTCCAAGTTGAGATGTAAGGGAGTAAAATGCGCATTTTCAATGTATATTTGAAGCTCCTTCATCCAACTCTGAAGCAAAATTAATTCAGTAGGATTTTTTAAATGTCCTGGCAGCTTCTTCCATTCACATTCTCAGCCAAATTTTTGTCTTTGTGTATTCTGCTCTGATTGAAAAACAGCTTTGAAAAAAATGATGATCATGTTAATTACGAACACTCGCTCGCTTGCAGATTTTCAAAATAAATTGTGCTATGAAAATGAAGAATCGTTATGATGTTAAAGGAGAGATCTCTCAATCAAGAGGATTTTTTCCAGACTATTTATGTTTGTGTAGTGCACCTGAGCTGCAGCAGTGTCTGTTGTGTCCACTGTCCAGTGATGTCGTGGTAGCAGGGCGAGTGTTACCTTGCTGTGCTGAAGGAGCTTCGGCTGCATCTCAATATTAGATACGGATCGCCTGTCGGAAAGTTCCAAATGGAAGCTGAAAGACAAAGCTGGGGTCAGGTGATTTAATCTACCTGGCATGCTCCTGCAGAGTGCCGATCAATAATACCTCAATGCTACCGTCAACATCGGGAGGGAATGAATCCACTTGGAGAACAGAAAAAAGTGAGCAAAGACGGAAAGAGAACAACAATAAAACCTGACTGGAATTGAAAATAACGCTTTTGTATGGTCGTCTGTTGTTTCTCTCCACAGACTGGAGGCCCCAAACTAGTCAATTGGAACAAGAGCGTATCCTGCTGTCGGCCTTAACTCGTCTGACAGCCTCCTGCTGGCTTTTGAAAAGGGCACAAATTCAGTGGACACATATAATCCCTGGTAGGGCCTGAAGGTGAGCTGTCTCTCAATACCTACTGGAGCAGAAGTTCAGACAGGGCTTCTGCAGAGAATGACTCCAGTCTAGAGCCCGGCTAATCTAGATAAACTGGTCCACAAGGGCACTATTTTGGCAGATGGGGGAAGTGAGAGGAGGGCACCTATTAAATGGTGACCCACTGAGAGGCCTCTACTCTCTACATTAACACCTTCACCTTGATAATGAGACAGAAGGTGGTTTGGGCTCACACAACAACACTACAACATACAGGCTTTTGTCAAGTGTTAAGTTCAAAATAAGACTCTCCACTTGTCTTCACTTTCTGAGCAGAAACACATGTTCATGAGAGACAGCTTATTTAGGTAATAGCTGGTCTGGATCATTCATTTCTATGTGTTTATAGAGGTCATGCACTGACAGTCCCAGTGCTCCAGTTCATGATATAGTTGTCTGAGGTATAAATTACACTCTGCCAATGTAATTCAAAAAGAAGGACAGTTTGTGTTGCGAGCTGTTTAACCTCTAATAAAGTCAGGAATGGTGATTGACACGTGGATCAGATTACTCCTGAGCTGAAGGAAATTAAGATAAGAGGGGATGTTGAGTGTGTTCGTGTGCAGGTGAATCTTCCCAAATTCAAACTGACGGCCATGCAAAGCTGCATGAGCTTGATTCATACAGTGACGGATGTTTTGTCCCTTTAAGGGCAGCTAAGGCAATGCATGGCATGTCATAGTGATGGGAGGTGAGCACAAAGGAAGAATGATTCCATGGTTAGGACATTTTCTCATGGATCAGTCGGATCTAATTCGGAAGAACATTTGAGTTTGTGCATTAACTCTAGTACAGCATCCTACTACAAGACAGATGTCCCTCAAGCAGTGAGTGCTTCCTGAAACTATTACAGCATCGTAAGTGCTCTCACCTGTCCTCATTGCTCATTTCTCCTGCCTTGGATTTAAAAAAAAGAAACACTTTACTGCCCATTCTCAAGAGTAATAATGCTCTTTTTTGTACCTGGATAATGGTTTGCACAAGTGACAAAATTATCCAAACAAAGCATGTAACCTTTGATTTCCCCATCAGGCACCCGTCATGCTGCAGCTTTTCTACTGTTTATTCAGATCCACTTCAGCACATGCAGTTCAGATCCAGGCAGTATCTAATTGTATGATTGCTTTCAGGACTGTCACATGTAGTTAGTGTTTGCTTCGACCTCACTGTGACACCATTCTTGATTTGCTGCTTCAAATTCATGTCATTCTACGCCGCTGCAGTGCTTTATTCCTTATCACCTACTGTCTCTCCTTTTCTCCCATCCCTCATATTTTGCCTCTCTATGTCGCTGTGGCCGCTGGATGGAAGCCAAAGCCTTTAGCCTGCTGTCTGTCAGTGGGACAACAGTATCACCCTGTTAGCTTTTGCTGAATGAACAGCATCACATGGTCACATAATGCACAATGCTTGGAGGACCTTTAGGGATGGAGGGTACGGTGGTAGAAACACACAAAGAGATTGAATTTTTTTTGCACTCACACAGATACCATGCCCACAACATGACAATTTGGTACAGCAGTGCTGCATCAGTGCAGTGCTCTGATTCATGGCTAATGAATATTTACTATCAAGTCATGCCGTGTTAGAAACTGCAGAGACTCACTGGGGAAACCACGGTGTCAAACCACGAGTGGCTGAAAGTTGTAAATCTCCAACACAAGCAGCTGTCAAGGTGAAGGCCTTACTCTCCATGTGGACATGCACCAGTGTGCATTGAAGTGAATATATCTATGTGTACGTCCATATGTATGTGGAATCAAATACATTGCTTGTCTCTTTCCCAAGGGATTATTAAATGCATTATCTGTAGTGTTTATTTGTGCTTTACACTTCTAGTTAGCTTCAAACTTCATGATATAATTAACTCAGGGAAAGATAAAATTATAATAAAAATAACATAAGCTTCAGTTATATGTGCTCTTGAACATACTGACCCCTTTGACTCTTCCTCAGTTGGAATGTTATTATCTCTAAGAGGCTCAATGTGCATCTGAACAAGAAGCAGACAGTCAACAGGAGCAGCTTGGATTGGAATCACTACCGTTTTGGGTTGTCCATACATCTGTCCATCAATCAGACAATCTTTATCATTCTTGTGAACGCAAGCTCTTAGATACACTTAGAAAGCCTTCAAATATGACAATTTATGGAGGCTATGGTCCTCCAAGTGGGCGGCCCGGGTTCAAATCCAACCTGTGTCTCCTTTCGCGCATGTCATTCCCTACTCTGTCTCCCTGATTTCCGACTCTATCCACTGTCCTGTCTCGCCATTAAAGGCACAAAAAGCCCAAATGTAAATCTAAAAAAATAAAAATAAATATGACAATTACATCCAGTCAGATTCAGGGGTGAACTCATTTAGATTCTATTTCTATGGTCAGATAAGAAAGGTCAAGTCGATGTGACCTCATGTCCGTCCCATCGATGTGAGCCGAGAAGGAAATGAATTCTATCTGGTAAAGACTTATTATATTATCCCTTCGAGAGAACAGCTGCATCCGCAATTCATTGATCTCCTCTTGCTGTACCCTTACTCCCTCTCTACCTGATCATTCTCCTGGCCGAGAATGGTCAACCTATCTATGCTCTGCATAGAAAGAAAGAGAGATAGAGGGCTTTTCTTGTTACCTTGTTATGTTTTAGGGGAAATATATTCAAGTATTCATCAACCTTTAACTTTCGCAACAGATCAATGGAATAATTGGAGAACAGATTAACTTTGACGACTGATCTTTGATTCTGGTGTGCGAAGTTCAATGCAGTTCACACCAGTCCTCTCAGAAAAAGAAGAAATCTCAGGTTTACGAGTGAATAAGGGAGTCAGTGCCCAAACAGCAGACAGAATAATGCCGTGAATGCTAATGAGGCAAATTGCTGACAATCCATGTTCTGATTGGACAGTGGATTTTATTCCCTATAAGTGCACCTTGCCAGCTTCCTTCAATCAATAAGCCAGTAAGGATGTACCCACCCTCTGACTTCAGCACAAATGTGTCATCCATTGTGCTGTTCCTCTTGTCCTTATTCTCATCATAGTGAGGTGACTGTACCCTTGTCATGCCATTTTAGCATCAGCAGCCTTATTCACATCCATCCCACCCACACAACGCTGTCGCTTTCTGGGGATTTCAGACGTCGTCAATAATGCCTATTGCAGTGTCAGTATGCTGCCTAATTGCAGTTTGGCTCAAGCTGAAATATATTTTGTTTCAAGGCAGATGTGGTCATCGGAACATAAATCAAGGTGTACATAATTGCTCCTCCTAATGGTACCTGGCTAAGAGACAGTGACAGACTCCTGTATGGCATGGCTTGAATAAAACATATTTATGAACCTTTTTTACATCTGACTGTATTTTCAGTTGGCTTCCATGACTTTCAACAGTTTCTGTGTAGGTCGGTTCTATGGCACTCAGTAAATTATACTGTGCAGTTCTGTGCCTCAAAAAAGGCTATGCAGCTGTCAATGTGCCAGTTCCACAAGTCAGATTTTACTACATGCCCCATTAACAACCCATTTCACATCAAGCGGTGCACAGCTCTATGATTGTGCCTGGAGTAGAACATCAGATACGCCAGTTCGTATTCTCAGCACTCCTAAGCTGCAACACTGCACAGCAAATCAGTCCAGTTCAGTGGTTATTAAGACAGCCATCTACCACAGCTACTCAGCACTGCGCTGAGCTCTGAAAACACTGACAGTGAACTTATGTCTCAGGTTGCAGAGTGTGGCGATAATGTAGAAATCATTCTAATATATGCAGATATTTATTTTTAAGCAAACCTGACACATTTTAATATTTCATTCATTTGTATTCATTTAAATAGTGGACTGTATGCTATGGGAGTTAGTGAAAACCCATGGAAAATATGGAATAATGTATTTGTGTATATTACAGTGAAAATCATTTATTCCTTGTATCTGAGGCCATATCTGCACAAGCCTCATAATGCAGGTGATTTCTAAAGAATAAGGCCCTCGTGTAGCTGTGATCAAGAGCAATACAACAAGAAGACATCCCCAGTTTACCATCATTGGGAAATCATTCCTCAGATTCTTTTTTCCTCCCATTAGTTTGTATGTGACATCATTCTACAATTCTCTGAGTTATACTCTTTGATATGGTTGAATGTGGATGGGCTTCCCTTCAATGTGCCTGTAGATCCTCTTCTTTCTGATACCTTGAATGATGTGTTGGTAGGTGCATGGAGGATGGGTGGTGGTGAACTCCATGAAAATGTCAGCATATCTCATATGTCCCCTCACATCTCGTAAGAGTAGTTACCTTCACCTTTAATAGCCACTGTGTTGGGCGGTTAAACAGACATTTAATTCCACTGTAACCGAGGGTGTGATTGATCTGTGTAGCAGGACGGACATCCCTCTTTCACTGCAGAAAACTATTAATTCATTGCACTATATATGAACTAGTGGCCTCTCCTCCGGAGTCCTGACGAAGCAGGAAACGTTTTGAAAGAAATTCTTACACAAGAACCAGTCAAAGGGCAGGACTGGGCAGCAGTATGACCTTATTGTTCAGACATTAAATCCTCACAGATCTTGACAGATGTCAAAGTGCACGCAGAGGCTCTGGGTTGTAGATCTGCGATAAGGTCAGTAGGATCTACAGGGTTATAATGTACTTCTCACATGTTCAGGAGGGAGAACACCTTGTTGCTACTCTGACTGTGACCTCTAAATGTTGCTGCTGCATTGCATGTATTTGGTTGGGGTTACATTTATATAGAAATGCGTTTACCTTTGTATATGCCCTGGGGGTGCAGAAAACAGGTAGGAATAACATTTATAGCAAGTTGCATGATGCAAAGACGCTGTTTTCTCTGCAAGTTTGTTTAAGGGTCCAGGCAGATAGTTGAAGGATAGCAGTTGCTTTTGTTCTCCTTCTACTTCTTCTTCTTCTTCTTCTTCTTCTTCTGTAAGATCAACAGCAGACTTTGCTGATCTCAAGTTATAACAGTATATTCAGTAAATGTTTGATGGATGTCAAATACTTTAAAACTTGTGTATTGAAGGTACATCTTTCATTTATGCACTTTAGTCAAAATTGATTTAGTTGATTCTTATCAAATTTATCAAAATCTTGTATGTGGCTTTCATTTCCTCAAAGAAAAAACAAGCCTGTTCAAGGTTTAAAAATGTTGTGCTAAAACTTTAACAGGGGTTGTATAACCATTGCCCTGTTTTATCTTTTTATCTGAAATGTTATGTTACATGCTGTTATATATTTTTTTTTTATCTTAAATAAAAAGGCTTTATTTACAAAATTGATGACTATCCGTCATACTTTCAGCTGTTTGAGTCATCAGTTTCAAGAAAGACAACAAATAAAAACGTACATTCTCGGCTGGAAATAACACAACAGCCACTCGGGGAGGACACATGAGGATTATGCAGCAGAAGTGGTTTGCAGAATTAAAGGGGCCATGGAGAGAAAGGGAAACTCAAGTGGTTGTTCTGTGAGTTGTTTCATTCATCAGTTTTTTTTTTAGCACTGCCTTTCAAGATTGTGTAGTGCTCTTTAGCTCTTTAGAGTCGAGCTTGATTATTTTTGAATATGTTTCATAGTCCCTCTTAGAAAAGTCATTACTCCAGAAGTGCAGTAGTCACTGTAATACCCATGGAGTATTTACATTCAGTGCAGCTAGCCACACAGTTTGAGGCGAATATAAAGGAACACTATGTAATCTGTGGTGACCAGGACACTTTTTGTTATCAGCGCCTGTGAAAACATGGAGCAACTGTGAAATCTTTAGGAATAGAAAGTTTAGTTTCAGTCTGGGCTGGCCACAGCACTTTCTGACCTCCCAAACAGCTCATCCATGGGTAACACATTGCAAGTAGAAATACAAGCAAAAAGCAAGGCATGTCATTGATATTTTGTCTCCCCTGTTGCACAGTCAGAAAATTACCTGGGGACATAAAGTTCAAGGGTTCGAATCCACGATGTAGCTAATCCCACAATATGCTGTTTGTGAAAGCTTCTATAAAACCAGATGCATCAAATCATTAATATTCTTTATGGATCCTGTTTACTGCTGCTTCTGGCTCTATTTTCAGTAATTTTTTTTGACTCTTGCCTTTTATCATCTGCCTATAATAACGCTGACAATCCCATGTCTCAATCTACTACCGAAACCTTATGTTACACAGCGCGTTTAAAAAGATAGACTTATTCCGTTAGCTGAGCTTTTTTTTTGTTGTTGTCGCTGGCTGCTTTTCACATGTTGAAACCCAGCTCCGGAGTTGAATGCATCAGGAGTCCGGAGCGTCTTCCTCTGCACGTCTGTGGTCAGCCCCGGTGTGAGGAAGGCACCAAAAACCCTCTCATCTCTTCTGACTGAGAGTGTTGCGCACAGGAGGAGCGGACAGGACTTCGCCTGCACCTCCATCTGCTCTGCATCTTTCCATCGGACCGCAGTGGATACAGTCGACTGTTCAGGACTATATAGCCTACATACAACACAAGATGTGACCGAGCGGTTTTTTTTTTTTTTTTTTGTACAGATCGGGTTTCACTGGTCCGTTTGTTTGAAGCAGAACAGCACAAAGCGAAATCACTGCCTGGCTTTTTCTTTGCGCTCTTCCCTCTCGCTGGTGAGGTAGGATGCAGGATATGCAGCATCACCGGTATCGTTAGAAAAAGCTTTATAAATCAGACCTTCGAGCTAAGAAGGCCTACTATTTTAATGCAGAAGGCAAGGACTAAGCAGTGAATACAAAACTCTCATCCCGCCGGTGTGAAAAAGGCTGCTTTTTTTCGGGGGTAAAGTGAAGAGGAATAATTTTCCAACTGTTTAGGATGTGGATGTCTTTTTTTTTTTTTATTCAGCTGGCGCATTACAAGCCCATAAAACAAGGATTGATATGGCCATCTAAATATGATATTTAACCGGACTGCAGCTGATCTGATCGCCTATAGCCTATCTGCCCATCCATCTGCTCATTGAGCCTCGGCGGTAGAGGGAAGCGCGGAACAAGAACCAGCGAACTATACAGAGGGGGATTGAGTTACACTGCAATTGCGCTTTTCTGGCAAAATGACGTTTTTCTGCGGGCAGCGGACATACACGCTCACAACCTGAGGCAAAGTTACTGTGTATATTTGAAACCCGCGGACAAGAGGGAACACAGATCCCACGGTAAGTAAATTAAGTTTTAAAGTAAAATTACGCAATGGATCATATGCAAAACAGTGTAAATGCGTAAAAAGGTTCGACACCACTTTGTAACAGAGTCAAGCTGGGTATCATCTCTTCTATGTGCTTCCTTTTTGTGCGTCAGAAGTTGAGATGTTATACATTTATGGTCCCTTATGAAAGGATGTGTGAACCTGTTTTAATTCTGACTCCGATCACTCCACCAGCCGGGTTCCACATTTTCCTGGTTTTATGTGCCGGTGTGTCGTAGGAGAAGTCCTGTTGTGTAGGCTAATTGTTGCATGCTGGGCTGAAAGGAAAGTGTGTCTCTACAGCACTGATGGCAAACAACGGCTCAGACCATCAGTGAGGGCTCACACATTGTTAATTTGCAGGAGGCAAAGGCCGAGGACGGTTCGTGACGGCTTACAGAGATAAAGTAGACTCACTTTAAGTGGACTGATACAGATCGAGCGTAAATTCATTAAGGGGATGATCGATTGTAGGTTAAGTGTCCATACAACACTCCTTACAGACACGGGCTTTGGGCTATCACAATTTGATTATTTCTTTCTTTTTAAATGAGGAAACAAAATAACTTATTATTGGACGTGATTTTGTAAAGAGATTTAGTGATTGTTTGGTGACAATGAGCTAATTTTTGGCACCACCCTGTGGTCCAGTTTAGTGCCTTTTTAGCTCCGCTGGTGGCATCAGCCGATTCTGCTGTATTTTACTTTCTAAACCATTTTCTTTTCGCATTGTTGTTGTTGTTCAGTCCCTTGATGCTGGGGCAGACTGACATGTTAATAGCTTTGGACTCTATAGGTAGTCACTGCTAATACACCTTGCCAAAAATCAAGGGTTATTTGCATCGAATGCCCATGTACATTGATCTAGCCTATACAACTTTACTGCCACAAATGAATGTAAACAAACCATTATGAACAGGGTAAGTATTTTGCTTCCTCTTAACCACTATATGATCAATTATTTGTGTGCAAAGGCTATTAAACAGCCCATTAGACCTACAGTAGGCTATTGTCTACACAGCAATATTTGATGATTACATTTTTTTGTGATAAAGTTCTTTGGTTTTTCATAATTTTTCCACAAAATACTAACAATAAGCTTTACTGGACACTGTGTGTGTGAACCACCTGTTCCTGCTACACTGGTTCCAGCTAATGCTAGCAGTTCTGCAATCTCAACTAGCTATGTGTTGTATTGATCCCAAAATTAATAAATGCTGTAAATACAAACTGCTTTGCCGGCTGTCTAGTTAGAAGTCAGATATTTGCTTCACACAGAATCGATTTGATGTAGATAATTTTGTCTGCAAGCTGGCAATCCAAGTTCACAAAGTAGGCTCATTGATGCCAAATGATGATGATGATGCACCAAATAAACCCTTAGTTTAGTTGAAAAGCAGAATGGTGATTTTCTTGGTATTTTTGGTAAACAATTAGAAATTGGGTCTGTATCAACAATAGCTATATTGTTCTGTAGATGTAGTCCTTTAAGGTCTTGTTCTAAAACAGAGTGATGTTTAATACTTCATGATGTTAATTAGGAGGATAAGGAATAATGAAGGATTTTTAGGTGATTTGGGACAGACACAAATGTTTATAGGCTTGTGATAGTTTAAAAGCTATTAGATCTATTTGAGATTTGGTTTACAACTCCATGACAGCTGATCATACTCCATCCATGCACTGATTAGGACTCTGAGATACAGTTAAAAGATCCAGCAAAATCTATAACTGACCTTGAAGATAGGTATTTTTGTGAATCTACTATTGCCAATGTTTAAAACAAACAGGCCTACTTGACACATCAAAGGTGACAGTGCTCGTTTTGGCTTTTAGCAAATAAAATATTGCTTAAACCATACTGAAATTGAATAAGACCTATTTGGTCACACTAGTTGGTAACTGAGCATGATAATCAATTTAAATCATAGACTGTAAATATACAATTTGAAGGCATAATTAGCAGTTGAATAGCCTACATTCAAAGTTATTGTAAGGAATTCCCAAAAGGTAAAGCTGAGATACCTCCGTAATAACGGGTTCGCTTTGCATAATATTTAAGTTTTCAGTTTTTCCCAGGTTCACTGAACGCAGCATTAACATGCACAAACTTGCCTACTGTTCGATGAGACCTGACAGGTGGTTGAGGTTAGCTTACTTCAGGTATGTTAACTTTCACCAACATTATCTAATGCTTCATTTATACATCTACTGTTTCAATTCCTTTGCGTATTATTTTGTATTAATTTACTATGTAGCCTAGTAAGCAAGCTAACTTCTCTTACAGTCAGTTAAAAGTAACCCAACTACGTCACAATGTTTGGTCAGGTTTTTATTAACTAACACTAAAATAAAAACAATTTTTTTTAACTTTATATCTAGCACACTACCTGTTGATTTGTCAAAGGCCAATAACTAATAGAACAAACATAAAACTGAAGTCTTTTACAAGATACTTTCAAGAGCCTTCATTGCAGAATAAAAAAATAATGTCCTGAGCCACGGTGCAATTAATTCTTACAAGAAAATGCATTTAATTGGTGACATAAATACGAATGATTGAAATAAGATGTAATAACTTTAAATGCCAAAATGCATATTTTAATTATTATACTTTTTTGAGATAATTAAATGCCTTTGTGAAAGAGTGCGAGACAGGCTTTTAAACCAACTCCAGTTTTCTTGAATTCTTGAGGAAGATTTTTGAAGTTATGATTTTGTTCTGTACAAAAGAAATGCTTGCAGTGAGTTTGTCTATAAATGTGTTTACATGCACTCTGTTAAATCTGTTTTTTCCACAAATCTTCTACCTACCTTTTATTCAGAAAAATGTAATCTGCTTTCTCCAGAAATCTGTTAAAGAGTGGAGAGAGCAGCAGACTAGCCCGTTGACGTAATGCACTTCTGTAACAAGACAGCACAGACAAGGCTAGCCCAAACCCTAAACCAGCAGCAAGCGAGAAAGGCGCCAAGTCAGCAGAGGAGTTGCCAGCAGGTAAAGGCTCTTTGACTGATATTTAGACAGTAGTGTTTCCAATTCTTTTTTTTATTTTCATGCCAAAGAATGCAGGAAAAAAAAAGAAACCCCAGATTTCTGTGACACTGAGGCATTATCCCTCTGTATTTGTGAGCATTTGGTGGTGGTGAAAATATCGGTCGGTTATGGTTGTGTCAATTGACAGTGCTGTGGTCTGTTGTAAATGATAGCTCATGGTCATCAATCTATCATTTTGAACGGTAAAAAACACGTTTGGCCGGTGAGTTTTTTTTTATCTACCCACTCATTATACTATTGATTATATTGCAATATTGTCCTCCATAATTGCAATTGCACACTTTCACCAAATTGTGCAGCACCAGCTGGAAGTTCTCATGTCTGCATAGCTTTGTGCTCTGCACTGTTTTAACAGAGCACAATGGTTTGTTTTGTTGACAGGTGGCGTACCTGGAATAGTAGTTGGCAGTTTGGTTCAACAGAAGGCCAGTAATTCAGCATGTGGAGCCGAGGCTTGTTTATTGTTCCACAGATACACAGAGACAAGCATTTTTATGATTTAAATAATTTATTTGTTTTGAATATTTTCTCTCTGGAAATGGCTCAGATATTAGCAAGCTTAGATATAAAGTATAGTCCTTGTAGTATAATGATGCTTGGTCATAGATCCAGACTTGGCACACAGGCTGAAGACAGTTCTCTGAAGGACAATAAATGAATGACAGGATAGAGATTTGGCTTTACATACTGTATACCTTTTATGTTATGTTGCACTAAATGTGAATACCATTAATTAAAAAAAGACCTTGTTTAGGCCAAGGATTGACACATGGGCTCTGGTCTTAGTTAAGCGAACTTAATAATACTATTTGCCATTAAAATCCCGACTTTGTATATTAGTTTGAAATGTGAAAGATAATCTTAAAAGCAAAAGAAAATGATAATTATAGTAGTTACACTTAAAAGGAGGGGTGAACTGAGATGCTTGTTATTTATTTAACAAAAATTACATTTTTTAAATTCTTATCTCATAGATAAACATGTCCACATATCTGCTCCACAAATGTGAGAATTACTGTCATTTGTTTGTGAACGGTTAGACTGAAGGAGAGATTTTCAATTCTCATAGAAATCTTGTTGGCAGTGTGAATTATATCATGATATCTATCAGGCATTTCTAGTCTCGCTTTGAGGTCAGTCAAGATTTAGACATTACGATGATTAAGTTAACACAATTGGATGTATTGAAGTAGTTCTTGCAGTTTAACACTCACTTCCACCCTTTCTGGAAAAAGGCCAGTACCATCTTTTGTGTTTAATGATGTTTAATGAAGTAAGTCAGAGTACAGGTTTTCATTCTCCTATTGTCACTTCAGGGTTCGGTCTGACCATCATTTCAGTGTTTGTTCAAATATTTTTCTTGTCTTCAATAGCATTTGTTCCTTGGCATAAACACCAGAGATTGTTGGTATTACATTTCCTTGAATTTGTAGGTGTGTCACATGAATGAGTGCATGGCCCAAGCTCTCAGGACCTGTGTGACAATCCCTCTGTGTCTTGGCTGATTGTGCTTAGGGTTAATTATCACCCGCTGCTCTCTTTTCCTGTGAGTGGGAAGGAATAGTGCTGTTGTGTTGTGAATCTGTCCTACTTCATTTAGCCAGACGCCACAGCTGCATGCTACCAGTCATGATAGAAAGTTAACTGAGCAACTGATGATATTTTTCTCTTTCTGTTGAGCACACTTCCTGTTTTCAGCCTTGCTGAAAATGTTTCACATTGTTATATTCCTGTTGGAGTCAATTTTTTACATGAACAATGTTGCATGATAAAAACAGCATCCTAATGAAATTCAGGTATGCCTCTCCACATTCTTGGTTCCCACTCGTACTACACATAACTGAACAGTCTTCAGGATCGAGTGTTTAGTGTGCTTTCTTAAGGTGATGGCTGGCATAGATGCACGGATGTTTACTGAAGTGGGAGAGATGTCAATTGTACTTCTACTTGTAAGTGTCCACTTTTATCATTAGTTACTCATACTTTGATATTTGTCTCACTTGATCATTCAGTCGGACATCACACTCATGTTAGCTACTTTATGCAATTCTTATTCTCCGAACCATCATTTTCAGACAACACAGAAGCTGTGGTAGCAATTTGATGTTGGAATAACTGAGAATTTAAACATTCTATATGATGTTCAAAATCACCCATGTTTGTTGGCATTTTTGTGAAAGCTTTGCCGTCATCATTTTTCTACTGTCAGTCAATCATAAGATGACGTTATTGTTATAATTGCCGTAGAATTTTAGTTTGGTTGTTTGTCTTCTTTGTAAAGACAGAGCCTGTGCACAAACACAACACCTGTTTAAAACATCAAGAAGTCAGATATCGATAAGCATCAGCATTAAATAAACCCTTTATGACCTGTATTCTCCTTCATTTTTATACCATTATTTTAATGGTGCAAGAGTCTTTATATACATAAAGTAAAACAAACATTTAAAAAATAATATAAATTGCAATCTCTGCATTCAGTTTTCGCATTCTAGATAGATTCAAACAGCCATTATTAAAACTCTTCAGCCTAAGGTTTTTAATCAAACTCATATAAGAATCAAATTATAGAAACAGGGAAGTTTACTGCTTCACTCGCTTCGGTTGAATTCTCCCAGACTCCTGAAGCAATGATCATTTACAGACTCTTACCTGGCTGCATGTTCCTCACTGCCTCTGTAAACAGACCTGCAAAGAGGTTTTTATTGTGTCAATTTCAATATTCATCTGTAATATTTCCTGTGTGTCTGATACTCCTCACATCAGGTGTAATAACATGCTCATACACTGCGGTTTTATCATTGAAGTGTCCCTCCGCAACCAAATGATATCACGGGAATATTCATTAAATATTTTAACACGCATACCCCAGCCCACGAAAGGGACAGAGAGTGAAACGGCGAGAGCTCGCACATACATACGGGCAGCGCAGACGCGCAGATCCGCCATTGGGCAGGGAATGAGGAGAGAGCAAGTGCAGGTTAACAGTGTGTGTATATCGTCTGTGTGGCCATCCGTTAGAGAAAAAACTACAATCAGTGACTATTTCACGAGGCCATTGCATAAAGTTGTTTACCTGTCTGTCTCTCCTCGCTGCCTCTGTGAACAGTATTTGTGGCTACAAAAAGGTTTTGAACGTGTTTGGTATTTGTCCATTATCAATATGTATTCTTCTATAATTTTCCCTGCAAAGTGAGATGTCTCACCACAGCTGTTTATAATCTCACACTCATACACTGATGTTTTATCATCAAGGTGTCCCTCTATGGAACATGAAGGAAACATTAATTGAATACAATTTAAACGTGCCGTATTCCCCCTCCGACCTGGGAAGCAAAAGAGATACACAGCGAGGGTGCACACACACATTTCACAGCGCGAATGCGATGATCCGCCCTTGAGCAGAGAGGTACTTTCGGGAAAAAGCAGCAAGTGCGGGGAAATGGTCGTTCTTTGAGGTTATGTCTGCGAGGGACATTTGCCATGTGCTGACAAGAAATGTGAAAAAAGATACATGGTCTCATTGAGCTCTTAATCAATTGATGGATTGTACATGGGAGCTCAACTCCCCAAAGTTGTGAGGGTAAACCAGCTGCTGCACAACTGCCCTGTAGCTTTTGTAGCATGCATGCCAATTTTAAAGACAAAGCTATGTCAATAACCCATATATTGGTGTTCTCATTAAGAGTCACACAGTATTTGTGTGATCACTTTGGGCCTTATTTTTTAGTCATTTATTTGTGGCGGGATGGAAGTGTATTTGTGCACAGTGTGCCGTTTGGGAGAGGTTCCTCTGACTGTCTAAGATGATCCATACCCACTGCAACACTTGTCGACTGTCTAGATAATGATAAACGAGACTGAGAATATGTGAAAGGCACGCTGCCATAGATAAAGCACCTGCAGGTATTTTGACCTACCTGTGGTCGAGAGAAAAGAAAAACTGGATAACTGGATAGAAAAGTATGTTCTTTCACTACACTAACAGCAAAGCAGTAGTTTACCAGTCCGATCTAAAAGGAAATTTACAAAATCCTCAGAGCTAGGATTTTAATTATAACCCTCAATGTATTTACAAGTTTAATAATGTGTACAAAATAATTGCCAACAACAGTTCCATGATCCAGAGTTTTTGCCTAATTCAAATGCTGATTAATTAAGTGTTAATTCTGTGGGTTGGCCAAACTAGAAAGTCTTAGCAGCCTGGCTAAATGTGCTCTTGTCGGTGTCAGCACTTGTTCTACTTGACCAAATAACATTAAGCTGAGAAAGCATAGTCATCCTTATCATTTGGATCCACAAAAGGTGAACCTCTTTCTAGATGATCTAGACCTTGTTTATCCCATCACATCCTTCTTTGATGGAAAACATAACAGCTAGCTTGTTGTGGCTAACTATGCTACTATTGATATAAATCCCTTTACAAAAGCCATTATTAGAAACAAAACCAAAATGAAACATTTTACTTTATCACTGTCTGACTGAAATATCTTACTTCATGAGTAAGCTAAATTGGTCAATATTTATCCATTTTGTAGAATGTAGAGTAGCAGTACAGATCGGGAGATAATACAGAAAATGCATATTATACAATAAAGATATTTTGGGGGTAAATTGGTCTGGATAATTATACCTGTTTTTTTGTTACTTTTGTACATATGTGTTTAGAAGGAGTAATATTCACATAATCTTAGTTAATTTTAGAGTAACTTGAACCCATGTTTAGTGAAAGGGCTTCAATATCAAGATTTATTTTGTAAATATGCAACACAAGTAGTCCTTACTTACATTTTTTTAGTGACATTTGGATAAACTTTACGTCAATAAAGTTGTCTAAATTCTCTCTTTCTGAGTCTCCTCTTCATGAGCCACTTTGTGCTATATGCTGTCTACAGATGGAGGAACATATTGATGCTTTCCTTTTCAAGGTAAAACACAGCTGGTTTCATGAGTCAGGCATTTGGCACTCATTCTGCATGCAGATTAATAGTTCTTCAGATCAGTATAAAGGTGGGATTTAAAGACAGCCAGGATAATAGGCTCTGAATTGGCCAGTATGCATCAGACTAAAGCAAAAGGAAGGGGGAGAGATGTGTAATTTCTCTTTGCTATGTTGACACAGATAAATGGTCTCTTTGCTGTAGCCTTGCACTGACTCATTAATATGCTATACGGAGGTTAGATTTCCCCCACTGCAAGCCTTTCGAGTTGTACAGCATTAAAGGATATGCTTGCGGATTTGACAGCTCTTGGTCATTTTTTCCCAGCGATCATCCATGTTTAACATGTTTCACAAATTGCTTTAACTGTCCCAGATGTGTTTTTGTGATCAATACAGTGGTATCACACAGCACGCTGTTTCTCTCTCTCTATGTAACACTGTTTCCCACGTAGCTCAAGTTGAACCACTTTTTCATGTTGAAAGTTCTATGGGAACGGGTGATTTCACAGCCAAGAACTTTCCAAAACTTTTACCCAGCACTATCTAGAATGAATGATACTTGTTGCCATAGCAGCCAGTCCTTGCCTATCATTCTGTGTCATTGTAGGGATGAGCCGTTAAATGCTAGTTATTTTACAAGTCAGTAACTGAAGGGCACAGTGAAGCTTTGTCTGTCATTTTGTCAGATCAAAGATATTAATAGACAGGTAATTGTAAGAAAGTGTAGATAAATACTGACACGATGTTCCCAAAAACAATTTACAACTACTTTCAGATGAGTATTCAAAGTAGTAGTATTCGAAGTTTTCAAATAGGTTCATCGGTGCATTAAAGTGGCGAGCTGAAGAAGCGGAGCAGAACTTTCTACTTTAAAGTTTAAAATTTCATTAGCCTCAGGATAATATAAGGGCTGAACGATATATCATTTAACACTACAAATGTGATGTGTGCAACCCCGGATCGTGGGTTGGCGGCCTGCCAGAATAACCCCCCCCCCCACACACCCCCTCCCCTCCCCACCGGATTGCTGATGGACGGTCTACCTCCCCCCACCCCCTTGCTCTCTATCCCTCTTCCTGCATCTTATCCCATCTCTCCCCCTATCCCTTTCCAAGCCCGGCTCAGTCTAGGCCTGTGAAGGCTGTTTCATCATGAGCCGGGGATCCGGCCGAAGATTTCTGCCTTTTAATAAGGCAGTTTTTTCTTACCACTGTAACTTTTGCTGCTTTGCTAAAGTGCTCATGATGGATAGGCCGGATCTTTGTAACATAGCAATAAGTAAGGTCTTTTACCTGCTTTTTGTAACATAACAATGAGTAAGGTATTTTACCTGCTTCTTGTAAAGTGTCTCGAGATAACACTTGTTATGAGTTGACGCTATACAAATAAAAATTGATTGACTGATTGATGTGCATTAGACACATCACAGGATGGCTACTGTATGCAAATCACTTTCCTGTTTGATGCAAACAGAAATGCCCGGTTTTCTGGTTTTCCACAACTAATTTACAATAAAAGTCTTTGTGATATCACCATCAGTGGTCTCAGAACTGACCAATTTGCATTCAGTCTACCCTAGACATACAGGACGCTGCTGCTATCAAATGACATGATGCTTGAGGTAGCACTCATTTTCACGAGGCGGATTTACAAAAAGGTTTATTGCTGCTATCATGGGCATCAGCTCGTTAATGCTTTGGCAACATATACGGACCATTAAGGACCGTTATCAGAGCCAAAGTGTCGCTGATTATTTACTTTTAAAGGCTTTATGTGCAGCGCACACAGTGAAGTGAGTCACAGGCAACCCACGACGGTGAGCTTTCGTTTAATCAGAAAATCACTGGACTGGTCATGCAAATGAAACATAACTCTGATACATTGGTACAAAATGGTTGATGACATAAAAAGAACCCAACAACGAGCAGCAAGTTTATTAGTCCAGTTTATCATGGAACGTGTCACTGCTCTCTCTCCACATGTTGCCTTTACTTCTCCACGTGTGTGTGTGTGTGTGTGTTAGATTATTATGGATATAGCACTCACCACATCTCACTACAGTTGAGCACTGAAATAAGATTTTAGACGTATGTGAAATATTTCTTTCTACCCTGTCATTGATACAACAATTTAGGGAGCATCTTTCTGTTAACATGTTTTCATCAGGAGTAGACAAAGGAGGACCGTTATGGCACTTAAAATGGTCAGTTAATGGTGAAATTGGAATATTGGGGATATTTGTTGGGCTAAAACTCAGGCGTCTTTCATCAAGTCTGAGCTCTGAGTGGTATCGTATTAATCTATCTCTGTTTGGCAACTTCTCTGATTTGTTCATGGAGAAATTGGAACATTGTTAGGATTGATTCTGGTCCATCACTCCTAAAGCTCCCAGTCTTGCTCCAGAACCTGCCCCTCATGGCTTCCCTATTTGTCCTACTGACCAGGTATGCCAGTCCGCCCTGCTGGCAGCCTTGTACTTCACTTTGATTTGTGAATATGAATTTTATCGAACATCAATATTCTGGTTTGAATCATATCCAAATGTGTATTTTATAGTGCTGCAGGCAGATATCAAGCTCTCTGTTCAATATTGTGCCTTGCCAAGCATTGCCAGATCACTTCTGATTCCCTCTCCAGTTGTATGTGGATATGGGTGAGATGTGCTTGGATTGTGTTTGAGTGTGTGTGCTGTTGTATGTGTACATATTTTATATTTTATATGCTGCAGCTGGATTGCTCCTACAGAGATTTGTTGTATAAATTTGCAATGACAATAAAGATCGATCTATCTATCTATCTATCGTTCTCTCTCTCTCTCTTTCTTTCTTTCTTTCTTTCTTCAACAGGAAAATTATAGCCAGCCAGGTCCTTCCAATCTCTTTTTATACTTATATTCTTCTATTTCCTACCACTTTCCTCTGTATTATTTGTCTCTCTTTAATAGGGAGATTTCAGTTTCAGTTGTTGTCCTCAGACTCCTCACATTCCTCAACATACATTTTTACCTCAATGAGACCCTGATTTTTCTGCTGAGACCCCTTTGATGTTCAGCATATGGTATGTGGGTTTCAAGGCATCCTAATTGGTTAGTGGGGGCCATGAGTCCCTGCACATCTGCACTTTTCTTTTTGATTGACATGTGTCAGCGGGGACCAGTCATATCCCATGTGCATGGGCAGTATGTCCTGGCCACTTTTTAATCATGTTCTCCAGGCTGGGGCAGATAAGAGATGTAAGGGTGATTATGGTTCAAGGATGATGTCCTTGCACAGGGTCCTTGGGATTATGGCTCTTCACTGTGTTCAGACTGGGAAAATGAATACATCAGTATTCAGATGGTAACCTTCTCAGGGGTTACAGAGTTACGGGAGAGATTTGGAAGGGAGAAGAGAGACTTCAACGAAAATCAAACATCCTAGGATTGTGTGTGTTATCTCTAAACTAATTATTTTCTGATGAACACAGTTAATTAACAGTGTATGGACTTCAATGATATTATGGATATGATGTGCTTTGTTGACCTCAACACTCTGTTCTCAGTTATTTTTAATACACCAGGGTGGAAATTGACAAAATATGCACATAGAGAACATCTATCCTGCTATTCATTTTGATCAATTTTGATCTGAAATCATGAAAACCACTTTTTGTAACTGAAAACAAGTAGAAACGCGTCTGTTCATGTCCTCAATATGTGGAGTAGAACAAAACAAACTACCCACTTGGATCCTGATGAAACTGTCTCGTATGTCAATCGGTGCTTGTGCTGCAGAGTTCTGTCTTGCCATGTTTGGCTTTGTCTTTCACAGCCTTTGTGGGTTTTGCTTGTGGAAGAAAAAAGTAGCGGTGTGGGTGAAAATTAAGGATAACGAGCACTAAACGCTTCTCTGATTTAATCTGGGAAAAGAGAAAGCATATCGGGCAACAGACGGACACACTTGGATTAATGATGCCCAGTGGCTGACCTAACTGCTTATTTAAAGACTAAGCTTCTTTGCGCCTATGTTTTTTATAAAATGCAACAAGGCAGGCTATATTGCCGCTGTAAATTAAACTAGATTTAATTACTTTGAATACCTTTCCCACCTGATATATATTCCATCTGGTTTAGAGTTTCATAAAATGATGAAAATATTTTTTATGTTATGTTTTATGAAGTAGCATCAAGGTCCATCAAAGTGTATTTGTCTGTAGGATGTACTTTCGACAAGGCTTGGAATGCTCCTCAAATTGCTTGTGTTTTATAAACCAGATGGATGAAGCTGGCAGTTTCTCCAGCAGCTGGGACTGTTGTCTATACTTTCTGATCAGTCAAGAGCAAACAAAGGGATTGGAGATTGGTAATGGGTAAATATGATTATCTCCAGAGACCCTGAACCCCAGACGTCTGCTTGACCTTTGAGCCTTACATGCAAGGACTAGGGGATGGGCTTTCATTTTAAACCTGTCTCAAATACAAATTTATGTCTAAATCCTTCAACACATTCAGACTGGAACTTCAAAGCCATAGAGTTGAAAGAACCCACACCCAAGTGAATGCACACCTATTCAAACAAGTTTTTAATTGCCCTTTTGCATTACCTGCTCTGTATTTCATGCATGTCTTTCATCACCATAGATAGTGTTAGAGATAAAAAGGGGCAGAACAGATTGCCTATAATTACCTGTATGTCGATGCTGATCACAGTATGAGACTTGCAGATGGGAGGAGATTGGTAAATTGGAGTCTGGCTGCCTGAAGCTTCTCATTTAGTCTCCAGTATATGTTCCACATCCACACCTCCCACCCACAACCTTTCATACACCCCTACACAACATACATGCACACATGCATGTACACTTTTCTCCTCTGATGAACTAGACCCTTCCTCATTATGGCACCATCTTTTCTGACCTTTTCAAGCATGATATTCATGGATCCATGGGTGATCGTTCTCTATAACCTTCATTAAGTCATCACTGTGACATTAAGAAGGTTACAAAAAAGGATTTAACTCTTTACACTCTAAAAAGTGACATGAAGAAGACATTATAGTTTCAAATATGGATCACATGTTCTACATATGTTAAGGGACAAACAAACTTGATAACTTAATCATTGTGCTAATTTGAGCTTGATTGTAATGCCTTGATTTGGACCTTGCTTTGTTGTTAATTGGTGTGTTGTACTTCAGTACGGTGTTCAATAACACTTGTGTCATCTGGTGATGTAAGCTGTTTTTAACTCTGCTAATACTGTCTCTTTTTAATGGGAAGAAATTTAGAGGAACTCCATTTTTGTAACAATATGTGTTAAAACTATAGTGCGCACCTTAAAAAACTTTAATCATGTACAGCTTTTCCAAACTGTTGTGTAGTAGATAAAGATTTTTATTATGTAGTTTTTATTGACTCCTTTTATTTTATACTGTAGCTATCAGCTGTGACTGCTCACACGAAAGAGACATCTGGAGCACTGGAGTGGTAACTTAAAGTTACAAGTTCTGTGTCCTGTGGAGAGTTTTGTGTATCACTTATAGGGAAGCATGAATCAAGCACAGTCATGTTTTTCTTTTTAACAGCCAGTGAATCTTCATTTTCATATTCGCCTTTTTTCCTTTAATTTTACCCAAAACAAATGTATGTAAGAAAAAGCTTTTAAGAAGCAACAAATTAGTAGCACAAACACACAAAGTCTGGACAAACTAATTTTATTATCCAATAGGTCTGTGCAAACAATCGTATTTGTTATTTTTACGATACAGAGCTGATTTCCCCGTCCCTCACATTGATACATTTAATGGATTAAAAATCAGGCCTGGGCAATACAACAATAACGATAATTATCGCAATATAATTTTTCTCGATATAAATACCTGCTGTGAGTATCAGAGTAACATTTAGGTTTGATACACCAGTTGTACAAGAAACAAGGCTATATTTGTTACGGGGCTGTCTTTATCACTTCCTTAAAACAACTGCTTCGCGTCCTCAAGAAATCTTCTCTGCTCCATATTAGCATCTTAATCAGCCTTATGAGTTGAGCCAAGCAAAAAAAAAATAATAATTGAAAGCTGACGAGTTTGTTGCAGCCAATTATTGTACTGTCTTTCCTGTACCAGCTTTATCTGCTGAAGGCCGGAGATTGGGATCAGTGGACTAGCAGCCTTTTCAAACCTGCTGTGTGCTCTAGAGACTGGTATCGATTTAAGGAGCAGAGGAAGAGAAGAGAAGAGGAGGAGGAGGCTGCAGACAGATTACTGAACACTAATGTTCTTTGCTTGTAGCCACTGCAGCCGTGGTTGCTATAGCCTATAATAGTTCCTTTACAGGCATTGGACTTGTCGTTTCAAAGAGTTTCTGCCAGTCAGACAAACCATGAATCCTTCTATTTTGCTTTTGACTGTATTGTGACTGGATGCCTTTTTTCTGTACCTTTTTCTGAATGGCCTTTCTTTGTAAATGCATGCATTATCTGGCCTGGTACTACTCATGCTTTTTCATTGTTAAAAATGACCATGGTAACATCAAAGGCAAAAGCTGTACCACTTTAATGGCATGTTAATGTTTGTTCTTGTATTTTTTTTTTATCTTGATTCATGTGTTGCAGTTGATTTATTGCTGACTTGTATAATATTTTTTTGCTAACAAGAAAGTCAATCACCATCTCTTCTGTTTAGCTGGTGTTGAGCTGAAGGTGGTTGAGCTTACACCAATCAACAAGTTCATGATGACCTCCCTGTAATGTTCGTTCCCCTCAGCTACACACCCAACAATGGCTGTGTCATCGGAGAACTTCTAGTTGTAACTGTAGTCTGAGGTGCACAGGCTGTAGAGAATGGGGTAGAGCATTGTCCCCTGTGGGGCCCCTGTGCTTCAGACCGCCATGTCAGACACACAGTCTTGAAGCCTCACAAACTGTGGTTCAATGTTGAGTCTATGCGGCCCCAAAAAAAGAAACCCTTTTATATATCCACCACTGTCTAGTTGACTGTGCTGTATTCATTTGGGGTCCCATTTGCCTGATGATGAAAGATACAATTAATTATTGAATTATAAAATAAAAGTCTCTGCACTCATTATTGCACAGATTCCCCAGGAGAGTGAGTGCTAGGGAGAAAAGCAGTCAGTGACATTCCACCAACAGCTCAGGTCATAAGCCACTGTCATTGGCTAGTGTGTCATAAAGCCTAATGGCTGTGGGGACAAAGAATCTCTGAAACCAGTCAGTCCTGCAGCACAGTGAAATGAGCCGTCCACTGCTGCAGCTTTTCTTGCCTGCCATGATGTCTTGGAGAGGTCGGCTAACATTGTCTAATACAGCCTCCCCCCCCCCCCCCCCCCCCCCCCCCCCCCCACACACACACACACATCTCTCCCCTGCACAGAAGTGAGCCAGTCTTTTTTATCAGCTTGTCCAGCCGCTTAGTGTTCTTGTCATGTTGGCCCCCCCCCAAAAAAATAAAACAAATAAATAGACCACACCATAAAAAAGGACACTCCCCACCACTAATTGCTAGATTATAAAAAATAGTCCAATGAGATTTATGTTTGAATATGATTTAAATAATGTGTTTACTAGAGATGAACCAATCCACTTTTTTTTTCAGTTCCGAAACTGATTCGGATAAATGTGTACCGATACCGAAACTGATTCAGATATCTTTTTAATCACAACTTCTATTGTTGTGTAAGTGTGTAAGGTTACACAGAGCTGAAGTAAACCTGGTAAAAAATAAAAATTATTATAACGAAATGTATCACATACAAACAGGAAGCAGCAACAACTGTCAGGTTTTTAAATTAAATATTTTAAAGTGAAGTGTAACAACTGCGCTTTTTGATCATATAGAATGAGCTGTTCCATCTAGTCTGAACGTCGTCATGAAGACAATTTGTGGGCATTTCTTACAGTTCAGTCTGAATGTTTTCAAACGACTGTGAGAGGTGAGGATGTTTGAAAAGCCCAAAATGACGTGGATCAGCGCAGCCAATCTGATAACCGATATATGTTAATTACATCAATATCAGACCCAATACCGACATTAGATCAGATCTGTCCCATCTCTAGTATTTACATCAGTAGATACAGCATGAAGTTTCTTATGTTGCTAGGGAACTCTTAACGCTTATGCTGCTGAAGGGTTAAGGACTCCATTTTCCATTGCTGGCTTTTCATCACAGCGCAGAGGTTTATTAGTTATGCTGTAATGGATCACTTTTGAGGGTGATTGCCTGTTGGCCCTCTGGGAAAGGTACCATGTTGTTTAGAGGGCATCTGGCCAAATTGTGGTAAACTGAAGAGCACTCATAATGAAACCAGAGTGTGTTATAGGTCATGTGCATTCAACAATTGCTCTCCAGAGACACACAGTCTTAAACTATAGACATATTGGATTGGCCTTTGATTCTTACAGAAGCTCACAAATACGACTGCACAAGTTCACACCAACAATAAAACCCATTTAAGAATATAACATTTAACCTATTGCCCACATTTACAACATTTAAGGCTTAGTTCATGTAATACATTGAACATCTTGACAAATAATTAAAATGGGGGACAATGACGTTATCTGTATGAAGCATTAACCTTCATCAGGAACGTGCTTTATTTGGTGTATAGGTATTGAAGCAAGTGTACACCTAGCATCTTCCCCTGCTTCATTTTACTGACATTTCATTAGAGGCATGTCAAGTCCCTGTGCTCTATGTTGTGATATCGTTTTCTATGATGGAAGTAAAAGAAAGAGAAGATCTTCACTGCCTCTACTCTCATCATGAGCAGTGATAAGTTATTCATGGGGCCTGTGCAAGAAAGATCTAAAGCTTTATTGAGCTTGTTGAATCGTGATTGTTAAAAACAGTTCTGTACCTTTTTAAAAGTTATTTAGAGCTTTAACAAAGAGCTGATTTTTGTTAAGTGCCAGAGGACAGTGCAGTGAGAGGACACATTTAAACGGCCAATTATAAAGTAAAATGATGTAGGAAAGCTACTTTTTTAGTATGGATACTGTTGGTCTTTGGTTTATGACAAATATCAAATTACTATCCAACAATGGTCTTTTATCAACAAGCTATATGCTGTACTGTGTAGAAGAGACTGGAGGCTAATGTTTAAGGCAAAATTAGCCTTGGCTAAGCCTTTATTTCTTATCTTTGTAGGACAAAATGTTGCTATACTTTACAGGTATTATAAGTAGTCATAAAACTACACAGGCAGAAGATACATCCAGGAGCAAGTCGCTCATTCTTCCTTGGATTAAATGGGAACTCAGCGGAGTGCCGATCCATTCAGGAATATGTACAAGTAAACATGAACCTTAGTTAGTTAAAGACCCAATCCAGCTAATGTGTTGGCATAGTTTCATAAATGTCTGAAATAGTTTTTTGATCCTTGCATGCCTTTTCAAAATCTGTGTTCGGTAGGTGCTATTTGCTTCTTAAAAGGTTAAAGGCTGCTTCAACATGTTAATTTGTCACGACTCGACCTGATGAGATTAAAAAATCTCCCTGATTCTTGTGTATTGCAAGCTGTGCTGGGATACAAAGCTAAGCACACCAGGCTGTCCGCTCCACTTTATTAACATCTATTCTCGATCATGAAGTCATAATCAAGAAAACAGTGGTATATTGTTCAGTAAATAAACCTTGTGGAGTGCAATTAAGGTTGACAATTGACCAGCGGAGGTGGGCAGAGAGACTTGCGGGCTGTGGGTCTGTACTTCACAACTTCCCCCCGTAGGCTGAGAGCTCAACTACCGTACTATAGCTAGTAGGAGTGCAAACTCCACAATGGAAATTGACACGCAGGAAGACAGTTTAAACCTTTTTTCTCTCTAAAAACAGACTGCTTCTTAAATGCTGGTGAGACGTATATTCCCGATTTTACAGTCATTGCTTACTCTTAACTAAATATCTATCTTTGGTTTGTATGCTAATCACTTCATGGCAACCTGGATAGCTTTTATATATTTTTGGCTGAATGATGTTTTTTAATTAGAAAACGTTTTTGTATCCTCTCTTAATTAATCTTCTTTTTACTCTGTCTTATCAGTGTTTCCCCTGGGTTGGAGTTGTAGCAGCCGTGGTGAAGTGGAACAATGTTTTAGTTGCGTGCAATTTTTCAAAATTATTTTTTAATTATTAACATTTATTGGAGAAAAATAATCAACCAATAACCACCCTATTGTCATAATAGGTAATGGCAAAAGACGAGAGGAGTCAGAGTTTTACCAAAATAAAAAATAAAAAATACGAAATCAGCAGAGGAGGTCATCTTTCAGCAGCGGTGAACCGCCGGGGAAACACTGCTTATTAATCAGAAATATGCTGATCAGTTTACTTTTTTAAAAGTTAAATATTGAATGTGGTTGATTCTGAGAGCTCAGGATTTGGGTTTTGGCGTTAACGTTTCGTAGCTTCTTCCCATTGGTGTTTCTTAAAGCCACACCTTTCTTTTTTTCGCTTCACACTCTGGAGGCTCCGAACCAAACACACGAGAATTCCCTTAATTAGCCTTAGCCTTAGCATGCAAAGATGATTTTGGGTAAATGCAGTAGCAGCACCTAAGGTTGAATGAACAATGACCACTGCATTTGACTCATGTCTTTGTTGCCTCATTGGGCATTTGAGACATTTTTTTTCTAAACTGAAGGTTAAGGATGCTGCACAGAGGTGAGGGGAGGCTGCCCAGTCATATTGACCCAATGATTCATCTTCCAGTCCCCTGATGTTTTGTGAATTGGGTTTGGGTGTGCTGTAGCTGTGTAGGAAGGCGGACAAGGTGACCTGTGCTGTAGATCAAACTGTAGAACAACTGCTTTGGGACAGGGTCCTGCCCGCCTGACTGGACATCATTTTTCTCCATTTAGCCCCATCTCACACCTGTAATAGGGTGGTCGTCCACATGAATGCCCACGCCTCCGTTGGGATAGAGCCATGTTTTCACTCACATGCACTGTCATTAACAACTGGAGTCAACAGATTTGTATCACTTTTCTACTGGCCCTTAAAAACATGTACTCTCATTCCAGTTCTTTGATTTCCTTTTAAGCAAATGTTAGTTGTTTTATTTTTTTTTTAAGCAGAGAAATTTGGCTTGATGTTTCAAGGTTAAAGACAGTCAGTACTCATTCTTGTTTAGTAGATTTTGATAATTGAAGGATTTTATACAGATGATTCTTTGGTTTTTTGTCTGGTTTTCCTCAAACAAACTATCATTCTATTGTTGTTATAATTCCTGGTCTTTGTGTTTAATTAATGAACAAAAACTTTCCATCGTCTTCTCTTTGACCTCTTAAGAACATTGGAAAATCAAACTCAAATGATATATATGTTTTAAAATGAATTTTTAAAGGTACAGTATGTAGAATTTTATTAGAAATCAAATAGTTATCAAAGCCATAGAAATCCTTCATTTTAAAGTTGTCCCGTGTCTTGACGTGCCGGCCACATGACAGATAAGACATGTTTTCTGTTCCCGTGGAAACTACGGACGTTCTTATGTCAAAACTGCTACATCAGGAAGCGTGAACTGCTAATGAAAGCTGCCGTACTGGTGCTGTATTTGCTGCTGGGATAACTGCCATGAGTTCCCGCCAGTTCTGGCACAAACTTCACTAACTGACAAGGTGCATGAAGAGCAAAAGGCTTAGAAGAGTCAAAATGCTCCAGCAACACTTAGTAGTAGTAAGAAGATCAACTTTATTAACAATTTAGACCGACGCGTTTCGGCTCGTGGCCTTCATCAAGAAACAGATTGACAAACATCATTTAAATAGGGTAGGTACACAATTCAAGGAAAGGTAAAACATTTAAAAAAGGTAGGGACAACCAATCAAATGCCTATTGGTTATAAAAAAGAGCGTTCGCAGCAGAAAGCAGCCGCCTGGAGAAAACGCTCAGTGCTCAGCGTCTTTTCTTCCGAGCGCTCTGCTTTTTTGTGCGTCAGCTCCGAGTGTTCAAGTTTAAAATCTTTCATCTTTTCAGAAAGGTGCTGTTGACGTCACCAGTGCTCTTTTCCAAATGTATGATATTCCCTGTATTTTTCCGCCTACAGATCGTGTCTTGTACCCGCATCTTCTTTGCTCCGTGTCTGATTGGGTAATAAAGGAACTAAAATATAAAACATGCAGTAAAAAGTAACGGAGCAGTGTCGTTCATACAGCGGCTGTTGTCACTACATTTATAGTCACAGAGAAAGGACGGACATGCAGCGCTTTTCTTCTCAGCGCACAAGCTAGGAGGTAGAGCTGTGCATCTTCACTGGTCTCACAATTCGATGTCCCTGAACAGTATTTCAAAAAAGAGATGTTTTTCCTTAGAGATCTCATTTAGAAGACTGTTTGTTTGAAGGTCAGGACATAAGTGCATAAGTCAGATGTCAAGAGTCACTTCCACATTTATGGATAAACAGTATAAAATGCTCTCTATACACATAAGGACCAATCACCTGCTTTGTGAGCCTGACATGAAACCAATAATATCCCTCTCTTTTTCACTCATTAGGGAACCTGCACATTATTGTGCATTAGTGCATTAGTCACACAGAGCCCTATTGTAAGGTCTTGATGCTCTGCAGTCCAGGGCATGTGCCTGGCCATGTGGGAGTATCGATTGAATTGACAATTTAGCCAGAGTTCCACTGAGACACATTATTCATGCTCTCCTGAAAGGATATTGAAAAAAAAAAAAAGGCTCTTATGTGTTGTGTTTTGTGTGTCTGGGAGCTGAGATGTGATGATTACATGTTCATGTACATGTGTGCATGTATTAATTGTCCCCCTTTCCTAGACTTTAAGAACATAGATGACAACAAAGACAGTAGAAGTGTGGTAAAGAACGTCACAGTGCAGCGGCCCTCCACTTGAGTGACGCCTCTAAATGATTGCACTACGTGCTCTATCAAAGGATCAAAGTGAACTTGACTTGCTGTGCAACTCAAATCAAACTGAGTGACTTCGGAACATACTTGGTGTGATGTGTAAGCTGATGATAATTGAAATGGCTTCTCTCTTCAATTCAAGGTATAGTTCCTGTTCTGCTTTATTCTGAACCCCGTCCGTGTTCTATGCAGCTAGGCCCCACCCGCTGTCACTCCCAACATACCGATCTCCACCCTCTCTCTGCCCTTCTCCTCGACCTATCCTACTTCACCACCCCTTATTATTTTCCTCTATTATTTCCTCATTTTTTTGGCTTCTGTCCTGAAGCAGCATATAAGTGGTGCTCAGAACCTGTTTTGGAGATGCACACGGTGTGACAGGCGTAAGCTCATAAGGCTAACTAAGCATTCTCTCACTTTCCAATAAAAAGGAGGCTCTCTTTTCTGTCCTTCTCCTCCATATAGTAGGGCACAAAACAAACAAATAAGGGTGAGAGGGACAGTGAGAAAGAGGATTAGAGATATATAGAGGGCACGGGAGGGAGAGTGACCTCTGAATGGAGCAGAACGTGGCTCAAGGGGAAAAAAGTAAGCCTGATAGCTTATGATATACAGTAGATGTGATGGTTTATTGAAGTACAGATGTTAAACAGTCCCACTGGTGTACACAAGGGCAGCTGAAGAAACAGAAATGTAGGAGAATAGCAGTGTTGCGCGTTTGTGTGTGTGTGTGCGTGTGTGTGTACACACAGATAAACTGGCTCTTCCTCTTGTCGACAGATATCTGAGCTTTTTCACATAGAATGCATACGTGCATGTACATAAACGACAAATCCGTTATTTAATGATCAAATCCTCTCTGATGTGTGTGTCAAGTCCTTGTCAGTGTCTTTTCTCTTCAACAAGACTTTACACCAACTTCAAGCTTTTCTCCCCTAGAATAATGCTAATCTTTAAGTGTTGCTGGATCACGTTTTGCAAACAGACATCCAAAGCACAGCTTATGGCTCAAGGGGCTCAGAGTAGATTTCAAATCTTGTCTGCAGTTTTCAGCTTTGATGATATACGCTTTGATAGAACAACTGCATGTCACTGAGCAAGCACGAGTGCTCAAACATAGAATGTTTTTCTGCGCCGTAAAAAGCTTGATTACATATAACATTTAGTGCAGGAGTTATCTTTTGTTTTGTACACTTTTTCACTATTGCATACACACAGTTCCTGAAACTATAGGGCCCTGTCAAAACTCCACACACAAAAACTGAAGACATGAACTCAAATACAAAACATCTTGCATCCCTTGCAAAAGCAAACACTACATTCAAAACTTTCAAACTTTATTAAAGACGATACTTTTTGTTCACACACAATCAGCAAACACATACATCTTTCCACCATCAACTGCACATGGCTGTACTAACTCTAAAAGACTTTTCACATTTCTACTCTTCTCTTGATATTCTCTTAGTATAAAAAAACACAAATGCAATGGGGAAAGCTAATATATTCTCCTCCACACTGAACACACTGACGTAAAAATAAAATACATAAAATACTAAGATTGCTTACTTACTAAAGTTAGAAATAATACACGTTTGGAAACCTAACGTGTAGGATAAAAGAAGTGTAAACTTCACCCAGGTCTCGTGGACCATTTGCTTTGTGTTGAACATGTTGGGGCCGAAAACTGTTGTTTTAATTACTACTTGTTTTTTTGTCTTGTCAATGTCAGTAATTCAGAGGATGTTGTTTTATGCAGATAAATGTTAGTTTGTGTACATCTGAAGTTTCACACCATGACTCAGAGGACCATTAAACACATGTATGGAAGTTATATATATGCATAGTATATATTATTACATCTGTGAACAGTTATATAGTTATAGTTATAGTTATAGTTATATAGTTAATAACAGCTTGTTATTCAGGCTGAGTATTTAGTCATGATGAAATCATCATTATAGCGATATCTTCTCTTTATCCTACTTGGTGGAAGTCCTCTCTACCCACAGTATCTGCTGCAGCCCACACTTTGGGAAGCACACCTCTATATAATTTAGTTTAGAGCTTCTCTTTAAATAATTCATCGTTTGTTTCCTGTTAATTTCCCCAAAAAATATGTTGTCCCTTTTTGTAAGTGCTAGGAAGTAGTCGACCGCTGTGTGTTTGTAGAAGGAAGGCAGACTGTTTTTTTTTTTTTTATAAATGTGGTGCTTTGTTGTTGACTGTGTGGCCTCTGAAGAGGATCTGCACACCTGTCAGTCATTTATTCCTGGATAGAGGTGTGCTGGCCTGGAACTGTCAAACTGTGTATTTTTCTTATGTGTCTATTTCCCTTTGTGGCTCATCACTATAAACAGACTTCTTCATAGAACCATCGGCTATTCTTCAATGAAAGGGGATGAGTTTCAATGAAAGCTAGACTCTATGGTTTGTATATATTTTAAAGAAACAAAGAGATGCCTTTTGGGATTAAAGTGAAGTTCTGACAATTGACAGTTTTGTGTCTGATAGAAGGTAGACCAGAGTTTCGTATAATCTTTCAGAAGTGCACATAATGTTATTAAGGAACAAAAAAAGAGATAAATCATAAAGAAAATCTATGAAATGTTTTGTGCTATACTTAGGTCTGGTCAAATTCTACTATTCATTTAGCAGATATCTTAGTCCAAAGTGACTTACACCTGAGAGTAAGTACAACACAAGAAAGAATCTAGAGATTCATTTTAAAAATATTTCTCATATCCTCATCATCATCAACTGCATCGACCGCTTCTCATGAGTATTCTAATCAACATCAATACCATCCACAATATCATCATCATCATGGATGATTTTCTGAAGTCTTGAGACATTAGCCGATCCTCTGAAGCATGGCTTGATTAACATTGATCCAGGACCACACAGAACATTTTTACCAGCTTCTGCTCACCAGGAAATGTCTTTGTTTGTACCGTCTTTCGTATGCCAGGTCTATGGGTCTTAGATGCCTGATTATTTTTATACCTCTGCTCCAAAATAAATTTCTCCTGATTTATTAAAGAAGCAACAACAACCAGGATTAAGACAAGCTGTCTCTTAAGACACAAGTCAGGACAAATGAAGCAAGGGGCGAAGTGTGTCAAACAAAGCTGCGTTTTGAACAGGGTACCAAAGATTTTACAGGAAAATAGTCTTCTGATTTAAGCGTGGTGTGGTATTACAGTATTATATGCTATCAATGTTATAACTTACAAAGGAGATGAAACCTCTTGGTAACTACTCGGGCTGGGTATTTCCCACAACCCCAGGATACAATAAGTAACATGATACAGAGGCCACGATACATATTGTGATATACATTTACTTTGGATAATGACCATGTCCAACACAGAATTCACTACAACAGCTGTTCGTTTTATTGTTGAGAGACAACAGCAGAGGCTTAAGGGTCCTACAACTTAAAATACTTCAATTCAGGTCCTCAGAGATCCTAGAAATACATTAAAATATTTTAATACCAGAGCTATGGCTAAGGTGTTATGTAAACTGGACGATAGGTCAACTGTCTTTCAAAACTGACATGACAGCTTTGCAGCCATATCGATTCTGTAACATCTGCATCAATACATGCGTTTGCAAGGAGCACATGACGATATATTGCCATATGGATTTGTTTTTGCACAGCCCTAGTAACTACCATATCATAATGCTGAAATTCAGCCAACCCTTTTATTCCAAACATTCCCTTTTGTTTCAAGGCTACACTGTACAAATGCTGTTTAACTTTGTGACTTATTCCATGGAAACGCTTCTGTTAGTTTCTGTGTAATAACCATGAATCAGTGCTGCAAAATGCTAATCCACCCGTTTCTGTTTAATTTCATGGTAATATGAGATTAAAGCAACCAACACCAGAGGCACTGTGATTACCTGGAAACACTTCTGTTAGTTTCTGTGTAATAACCATGAATCAGTGCTGCAAAATGCAAAACTACCTGTTTCTATTTAATTTCATGGCAATATTACATTCAATCAAACATCCAGATGCACTGCTATTATAAGGAAACACTGGTGGGACTTTATGTGTTGCAAAGATGCAACAGAGGCCAGGGATGCAGTGGTCAACCAGTTCCACTATTAACAGTGCTTAAAATGTCATGGTAAATTAATCATAAGACTCCTCAACACCAGGTGTTCTCACTCTCAAAAAAAAAGGGCATCACTTTTGGTTTAATCTACATGAAACAAAAACAAAGTGACACCTGTGGTTCTTATCAAGAGACATAGAGCCTGTACGCTAAATTAGCTTTACAATGGCAGAGTGTCCAAGCAGCGAAGCTTTTTTTCCGTAGTCACGTACAATCGATGGCGATGTGGTGAGAGTTTTCCTCTAAAACTGCAGTAAAGCGGCACGAAGTCAATCGTCAATTCTTCATTGCTCAATTTAGTGACTTTAAACATGTAATTTGTTTTGTTTTCAATCTCACTGTTAAATTAGATTTGTTTAAAACTTGTGTTTGTAACTCATTGAATTGAAATATTTGTATTAGAGCTGCCGACACGAACTGAATCATGATAGTATTATTTACTCAGTGCAAATGCAATAAATCCATAGTTCATCGAAACAACATTTCATTTGAACAAACTCTCCATTAGCTTTTCAAGTGGCCTTAGTGCTCTGTGAGCGATTAGTCTGGCTTGTTGTTCACTTCTTTGATCCAGCACAGCACTTAGTCCTTCCTTTCTAAACCTGTCTTTCCTCCTGCCATAGCCCCTCTCTACATCCATCCCTCCTGACCCCGCCAACTCCCTCTACGCAGGGACTCAATTAAACAGAGCTATCAAGACGTTTCCTCTCAAAGATAGATCATCCACAAATCCCAGATTGTCATTATAGATAAACCAACCACTGTGAATTCTGTGAATATAAGGTCCCACTTCACTTGCTTCGTAATAATGCCTGATTAAATTATTATAGGCATGATTAACACTGTAAAAATACTGTGAATATCGTCCTACGTCTCTTTCTTCTTAATATTGCATGATGACATTATTACTAGTAGGCTGAATGACTCAAGCGTGAAAGAAAGACTTTCTGATCGAGAATAAAAAGGAGAGCAGATGAGCATTATGTGTACAATCAAGACTGCGACATCAGGTCCATATCAGTCAGCACTGCCAATTGAAATAACCCAGCTAGCTGCTGCTGCTGATGGGGCTTGATGTGAATGTGGTGGGAGTGACGGTACACTCCCACGGAGAGGCAGCAGCAGAAGCAGCAGTAGGCACTGATTAATCCTCATGCTGGAACCCTAATGATTTATTTATTTGGAAATTACAGAGCCCCGGGAGAGCTGGGCACAATTGATTACAAAACTCAAGAGTGAAGGTGGGAAAGAAAAGGAAGGCTCTGGGACTTAACACTTCCTCCCACCTTAGACGGGGTTCCCTTTGCATTTGTATTCACTTATTTGTGTGTCCTTGATGATCTATACCCAGAGGGCGCATCACAGGCGAACTCTCATATTGGCTTAAAATACATTTTCCAGTAGAATATTTTCTGAGATGTTGCACTGCTCTTTTCTGCCGCAGGCGGTAGTTTAAGACTCCTGCTGTGAAGATATTGATGTTTGATCACAGGGTGTTATGCTCTAAACATTGGGATTGATTTTTTCAAACCAATAAAAGCAACACATTTTCTCTTACAATGTTTTACTCATGCTGAATTTGAAGTTGTTATGCTGAAGTTAGGCAACAGTTTGTTTAAACATCTCAAAGCCATATTTGTTTGAAGTATATGTAGCTAAGGCTGTGGTTGCAAATTCTGTCCACACTCTTAAATACACAGACTCTTTACATTCATGAAGCAATGACAAATTTACTATGCACGAAAGTAGTAATGATAAGTATGCCATGCTCTCTGAGGTGATGGTGTTTTATAGTAAGCAATAACAGCTGTATGTGTCGGTATGAACTGTTTGCCAAGTTGGAGATGAGCTCTCTCTTGCCCCATCTGAGTTAATGGCTCCAGTCAGTGAATCATCGACTGTGAGCCCCATGATTCATACGAGCTCATTAATGATAATTAAAGTCGCTATCTTCGACTTCTCACTGAACCTAATGTAACCACTGTCAGGAAAAATGGGGGCTCTGGGAAGGGCATAAACATCTCACAATATTCTTGAGATGATGTTTGGACTTCTCCTCCTGGCTGGTAGAAAGCTGTTTCTTTGATGGAGTGCAGACAGTTGTGCAGTCTAGACTGAGAGGTTTTTTTCTTTTTTCTTGGGTCACGATCCTGTGGGTGAAACCTTTGTCTTTGACAGAATAGGATTGAGGGAACATTTTCTTCTGAATTGTTTTTTCTCGTTCACTGGTTTGATGATTGTTGAATGATTTTTCAAGCAGCTTTCTAAGCTCAAAAAGCAGTCCGCATCTCATTCACACTATTTAGCTGTAGGTTGTCGTTTTTATTAAATGCAACTATGCTGTCCTTTTTTTTCCTTTTGCTGACAGTAAATTTTGTTTTAACATTCGAGGGAACTTTTATCTCTGAATTTAGATTTGTCAGTCTTTCCTCTGTTTGTCTCACATCACTTATTTGTTTCTGTTATAAAGACAGACATGCCCTCATGTGCTATCGCACTTTGCATTCCTTTGTTGACAAAGTATTTAAAGGCAGGGTTGGTCATTTTCTAAAACTAGCATGATTTTGAACGTAGCATTCCCTCAGTGCTAACCCTAAAGACAATTTCAACCAAAATCTTAAAAAATGTATTTGGAAAATGACCAACCCTGTCTTTAATGCAAACACATTTTTGTTATTGCTCGGATGAACGTCATAAGGGGACAGCAGTCAAAGGGTTTGTGGTTCAAATCCAGGTCGGTGTTCTGAGTGTGATTTCTATCCAAGAGACGTCATTAGAGACCTTCGACTGAGTAGATGAAACTACAAAGTGAGAGAAAGAGATGCAGGGACATTTAAACAGGCTGCTTGCTTCATAAACACAACTTTTACTGTGTTTTGAGGTTGAAGTTGTTGCATTTTGTAGTAACATGAAATAAACAAGACCATAACGTTCAATTAGAAGGTCAGTAAGAACCTGTGACTGAAGCAGTCTACGGTCAACCATTGGAAAGTGGCTCTTATATTATGTTTTTACATGGTCCCGTATGAGGCTACTAATTAACTGATGAGAAATAAAAAATAGTGTGTGGTTGTATCCAAGTCCATTTTGTAACTGCAAATACTTACATACAAATAGTACCACTGCATTGCATAGCAGTGACTTCTAAAAAAAATCTTGTAAGTTTTGAAATATTCAAGCAAAATGTGTTTCTCATAAAAAAACATGTTCTGGTGGGGAAGTTTTGCTGTTCTTAGATTTTTTTTAAAATTAGATTTGGGGTTCTCATGAGTGGATCCTTCAGCCCGCTGGCAAGTGTTACAGTGTGAACAGATGCCCCCTGTGGCACCAGGCTCTGCCTTATATATCCAAGAGCTCTGCTCATATTCAGAAAGACAGAGAGCCAAACATAGAATTGTTCTTCTTTCTCCATCAGCTCTCTTGACTTCTGAATCCCCACTCTTTCTTTTCTGTCTCTTTGAAACTTCTTACTGCTCTTCTTTACTCTCTGATATGCACTTTACACTCATCTGTCGATCTGCCTTTATCTGTTATTCTAAAACTCCTCCTCCTGACCTTAGCGTGTCTCTCTTTGCTTTCCTAGTCCTCTGCACTGGAGATAAGTATATCTCTCGAAGGATTAAGGTGAATGTTTTGGTCGTTGAGGGGCAGACAGAAGGGGCAGACTGGAGGGTTGCAATCTGCTCAACAGGATGTGAAAGCTGGTTTTATTAAAAACTGTAGGAGTACATAAGTGGTGGGTTAGAGATCTGCTTCTGAACCCTATAGTCACTGCCTTGTTGCCTCCTTGATAATTTGAGTGACTCATTTCCAAGCTGGACTGCTTTCAAAAGCTATCAACTCAGTTGGTTTTATCATGATCTTTTTCAATTTCAATTTCAATTTCAATTTCAAAGCTTTATTGTCATTTAGTTGTACATACAACAGTAGTGCAAGCAAAATGAGAGAGCGTTTCTCATCATCAGGATCCAAAAAAAAAAAAAAAAAATAGGTAAGAAATTTAATCTTTGCTAAGCCTTTTATCATCCTCAGCAGATTCATCTCTTAAAAATGTGATTAGATTTACATTGCCTTAAAGCATTTTTAAGATGGTAAGATCAATAATTTGCCAGGCCTTCCTAGAGTTCTCTCTAAAATTTTCCCCTTCCTTTCAAAAAAATATCCTACTTAAAATTTGTCTGTTTGTTCCATAATTGTGTTAATGTGATTTGTATTGTGATTGAATCATTTTCTTTTCAATTGTTTGCCATGTAACGGCTGCCCTGCAGCTGGCAGGAAACATTGCAAACAGAATTTGTTAGCAACAAAGGTTTATCCAACCCTGCAGATATATTTCTGTGTTTTTATTGCTCAGTATTGCACAAAGGAGGGTTTTTTTTGGCAGGTGTTAAATAGTCGAGAACCAGAGTCAGGGCCAGCAATAGATGTAACGCAAGATCATTAGTCTCAACCCTGATCTTTTCATTATCTTCTTTCACATAAAGTCTTGACTGTGATAATTACTGTGGGGGTTCAGTATGAGGACGTGTTGTCATCAGACACACACTTATTAATAAAAGCACAGAGAGGCCGTTGATTGGGTTCAAGTCTTTGTCAGTGTCACACTTAATTAAGTACCCAAGGGAATGGAAAGGTAAGAAGATACACATGGACAAACACACACACACACACACACACACACACAATTGATTATTGTATACCCCTGGTTCAGTGTAAAATAAGTGCATTGTTGTAAGGACACCTTGGGGGTGTGAAGATCATAATAAGGCTCCCTTTCATTGGTTCAATAATAGATTACCGTTAGTTCATTATTAGGGGTGTAAAGGTACACGTACTCGGACCGGACCATTTCGGTACAGGGCCTTCGGTCCGGTCCGCATCCGATCCGACGTTGCCTAGTGGAAAATGCTGTCGGATTGTCAGAGCAACGAGATCGCCTTTCCCTAAGTCCTTTATGAATTCTCCTAACATCTTTCCTTAACCTCATGACGTTTTCGCGGGGTTAAGGTAAAGTGGATAGTGAAAGGAGATAGGAGAGACAATTCGAACACACCCGAAGGCTGCGGCCGCTGGTATGGGACACAGCTTTTAGTTAGTAACTTGTAAAAAAGTTCAAACATAAACTGTGCAAACTGTGCAGATTACTAGTTCCTCGAGCCCTGTCGGTCTGGACAGTTGCATATAACCGGGATGGAGTTCTTTTTACAGACTTACTCTTCAGTTTCATTTTCATTTTCAGCGATGATCCTGCTCCAACAGCGCTACGGCGCAAAAGGGGAGGGGGAGACATGTCTGTGTGGGAGCATAACCTGTAGCATGATAGAATGAACACCCTCCCTCCCCAACAGACAGCCTTTTGCTAATAATTCGGTACAATGCTGAATTAAAAATGTTATTAAAAAGTAACCTGAGCAGGTGTACAAGTCTGAACTGTTGATGCTGCACTTAGCCCAATGTGTAAAAGGGAAATTCTAAGTGTTCCTAATAAAGAAAAACAAGTGTTGCATCAGGTCCCTTTACTGTACATTGTAAACAAAAAACTAATCAGGAGGTTTCTTTTTAAAGAGGACAAATCTAAATTGTAGTTTGGGGGGATACATAGCTAATTGGAGCACAAAGACAACGAATGAATGAATATAGACAAACAAAAGAGAGCTATTCAGTTTTTCCTAGTTCCTAGATATCTCTCTGGTGTTGATTTTGACCCGCAACTCATTAGTAAGTCACCATTATGAGCAAGTTGTAGATATTGACTGGTGTATAGATTTGAAAAAGAAAGGATCTTCTTGAGAAAAAAAAAATGCTTTCAAGGGTCCCAACCTGTCACACGATCAAATCCATCACCTGTCTGCCTTACCCTCATACCGGCATGACCACAAACACCGCTCTGACTCACATCAGTTTTAACTTTAAATCCAAGATGAGAGAAAGGGCTGGTGCTTGAAAGGGTCATTAGACCATTGATATGTGATCCTTAACCAAGCATACATTGATGTGTGTAATGATCCTTAATAGAATTGAGTCTAGTCTGAGACTGTGCACCAGTAAGCAGGTAACACGATTGGCCTGTTTTCTGCAGGTCACTGGTCACCATGACTTCTTTCTCTACTGCTTTTACTGGCAACATAACATGAAAACTAAAAGGCCCTTTGTGATTTCCTCCGTCTTATTATTAGAGCCTTTTATCCATTCAGGTTGTGTCATTCTTTGTCTTGCTTTGTATGCATGTGTCACTACTAGTCTGACTCATCTGTCTGATGTTCTCTTTCATGGCAGTCGATGACATGACCCTTCAGCTCTCCCCAATGCTGTGACCTCAACTTAATTACTAAAGTCTTTTATTTCTCACTCACTCCTGTGTCATCTTGACCTCACCACCTCCCTTGGCTGGTCTCACCTTAGTAATGGCACCCTGCTGTACCTTTGTCACCTTGTAGAGACAAATCCTATCAGCTTCACATGCACCAAAACACTCAACCTCATTGTCAAAAAAGGATTTCAATAGGTTTTAGAGGTTAGTGCAGGCTGTGAACTCATTACAACATATTGTTTATAACATTGCAAAAGGCTGGAAACAGCCATTAACTTGTTGACACCATTGTTTTCAATTCTTAGTTTTAAAATTCATCCTGTGTTTCAAAATAAAGCTGCATATTTGTTTAAATGGGATGGCTGTGGCTCAGTTGGTAGAGTCATCGCCTCTCAACCGGAAGGTCGAGGGGTCGATACCCAGCTGATGTGTCCTTGGGCAAGACACTTAACCCCGCATTGCTCCCGCTGCTTCGGTGGCGGTGTATGAATGGATTACTCTCTGATGTACGTCGCTTTGGATAAAAGCGAGTGAATTGTAACATTGAATGGAGCAATGAAAGGCCAACAAGGCCACAAAAAATGTTTTTATTTTGAAGGCTGTGAATAAAGATGACTGTTCATCTATTTGCCCCTATATAAAGAGTTGTTTTGCTGTTTAATGGCCACTCTACTGTGCTTCTATCACCCCAATGAGTACAGCTGACATTTCCCTCCTAAATCCTATTTGAGAAAAAGTCTTGCCTTATCTCCATAAGGGGATTGGAGCCAGTAATTCCTGTTCGCATGTTGTGCTCTGTATAGAGCGTTGCCAAAAGCAGGTTGATCTGAATCAGCCACTTGGGTTTCAGATGTTGAAAATGCATTAAGATTATCATCCCTGTGTAATATGTGTTCCTGTGTGCATGGCTTTAGATTTGTTACGTGGCTCAATCCTTTTATGCCTGTGCTTATATTTGTACATTAAACACCCAGGGGCATCAAATGTGTTTACAGAAGTTCTGGTGTTAAAAGTTCCCTCAGGTTTTACAGTTTTTATCTTTCTTCTAGAACAGTGGACTGCAATGCGTACTCTTTGTCCAAGAAATAAATGTAAACTCCAACATTCTGAACTTTCTGAAAGGTTTTATAGTTTCCATGATTATCAGTTTGGATTCTTTGGCCATGACTTGTTTTGGGCACACCACACACAAAAATATTTAGAGGCTTATAGTATAATACTAAAGACAACACTCATTTTTCAGAGGCCTTGTTACAATACGTTTTGCATGACTTTACTCTGGATCCCAGCCCAGGACAAGCAGATAATTTAATGACTAAACCAGCTGAGCTACCCAAGACTTCATGTACATTTTAATGATTATTTCCTCTTGGCTTCTGCCGCCGTCTCCATGACTGTAAAGTAAATTTGACATTGATTTCCGCCATGTCTTTTGCTTGAAATTCTGTTTTTTTTCAATCAATCAATCTTTATTTGTATTGTGCCAATTCATTCAAAATTCAAAATGTAATCTCAAGACACTTTACAAAAACAGCAGGTCTAGACATTGCTATTTATTATATTATTTACAAAGACCCTACATCAATCCCCTATGAGCACAGCAACATTTAGCAAAGTTGCAGTGACAAGGAAAATCCACCGTTTAAACAGACAGAAACCCCGAGCAGAACCAGACTCATGTTGAACAGCCATCTGCCTCAACTGTGTAAGGGTTGGAAAGAGGGATGGAGGGAGATGCAGAAAGAAATGGATGATTCAGATTTGGATCTTTATTGTTCCACAAGGGGAAATTTGATTTGCTGCAGGAGCACACAGAAGACAACAAACACAAGGACAATATTAACTTAAAACTAAATTAGAGCAAAGTAAAAAAAAAAAATCAGATAACACAACAAAATATTAAAATGATATAAAACTTTGAAGTTTAATCAGTCAAGCGTTCATGCCATAATGGGAAAACCTACCGCATTAGTGAAGTGCACAGAGGATGGATGGAGAGCAATAGATTAACTATAACATGAATAATGAATGAAAAAGATTAAAAGCTTCATTGCTAGTAATAATGGTCAAAGTATGTGGTATTAGCAGGAACTACTATGTGTCTTAAGTTGTGTCAGAGAGCAAAGATTTCTAAAGAAAAAACAATCTCTGTGCAACACCTCCGTCTATGACACAAAAACAGAAGAGAAATTAATTCAATAAAAAAAGTACGAGGATCTAAAGCAGACACAGTGAAGCGCATCATTTGGGTTGTTAAATTACAGTAGTCGGCACAAATCGTCCAGATAATCCTGGTTTTAGAACAGCAGTTGTAAAAAGAGACAGAACGTGATAGAGCAACAATATGCAAAACCAATAGTTTCATACTGTGATGGCCATGGCTTAGCGTGTATATGTGTCTATTTATGTACTGTACACGTCATTCCTTTGAGTTGCCGAGAAGTTGATTGTCGTATTACTGCTAGATCTGTCCAGGATATCAAAGCAAGCTTCCTGTCTCTCTCTCTCTCTCTCTATCTCTCTCTCTCTCTCTCTCTCTCTCTCTCTCAGCCAGACCAACGACTGCACCATTTGTTTTCTTTAGTTCTTTATGTAAGCATACTCTTCCACACCTCACATCACATTAAGCTCTGAAACACACTTACCTGACACTTATCATGGCTGTTCTAATTTATTTTGAAGGCTGAAATCCTGCACTGCAGTCACGCTGGTGGTCAGGAAACTTGTGATCAGAACTAGACAAGACTCTCTGATTGTTAGATTTACTGACCATGCAAGCACTCGCTTAAGTAGGAGGACATCCTTCAGCATGCCAGCCCACTGCACCAGAAGGGCAGCTTGAGCCCCCCTGTGACTCACTTGAAGTGGTCACAGGGGGGCTCAAGTACACAGCTCTTTAAGTGCTGTCAGTATCAGGATAACGAGATGTGTTCAGCAGGTATCGAGGTTAGTTTTAATGCTCCGAAGGGAATCTTTTTTTGATAGATAACATCGTCTCTGCGATGTACTCTGTGCACAAAGCGGAAAAGGTCTGCGAGCCTGGATTATGCTGTCGCAATGCAAGGAAATGTAAGGGAGAGGCGAGTTTTCACTTTTAACTAGAAGTAGCACAGGGTTCACACACACAAATACTTTGGTACAACTTTATCTGTCTCTGCAACAATGGCGGACTCCTAATGAAGTCTTCATTAGGAGACATTTTGGCAGGAACGAAGATTTGTTCTAAGTGTAGATAATCGATATCTGGGCCTTTGTGTACAATGAATGTGGGTATCAGACAATCTTTGGAGTGTTGACCTGGGAAAATACAGTTAAATCTGTTGAATGCTCTGGTTTAAATGCCAAGCAGATTAGCCCAAGATAAACAACAAGCAAGGAAAGACTTCCAGTGGCAAGTGAATTCAGGACTGGGTCTTTTTAAAACCCGAGGATAATCGACGAATAAGTGCTGTCCATGTGGAAAACCCAGATTACACCAACATTAACAACTCATTCCTCATTATGATTCTTTTAATATGCTGTTGGTTTAGCTCTGACACACATGTTACGCCCAGAACATGGTCATTAAATACTAATTTGTCTTGACAAAGGCATGCAAACACACACAAACACACCCAATTACAGATCTGTGCTAATTGTAGCTGTGGTGCTTGTTGACATTCACACCTTTTGTGCTAATCCAATTGAGATGTGAACCAGGCGGATGAAGTCTGCAGCTGAAAGACCTTCAGGATATGAGATCAAGATATGTAGAAATCACAGGGGTGGGATGCTGTGTGTGTGTGTGTGTGTGTGTGTGTACCACTTACCGGAACATTTTTGCGGTCTAATATTTGTAACGTATCTACTCCCAAGCTACTCATGACTGTAAATGGCTGAAAAACCAGGTTTTTTTTGGACAAGTCTGAGTAAAACAGTCTGTAATATAGAATGTAACATCAAGTCAAAGCCTGTATCTGTTACCCCTCCACTTAGTACATTAACATTAACTGTAGTTCAGTTCACATATGGTATAACGAAGTGCGGGGTATGATCAGTACAGATCACGGATCAACTTAAGCCCGTTGCACCACTAATGTTTGCGGTTGTGTGACCAAATGTTAAATGGCCATCAGTACATTATCTTTCCCCTTGTGTTGGCCTGCATTAATGGGCTAATTGCTTTTAGCATGTAATTGCAATATTAAGTACAGACGAACAGCGGCACAGTGGCACTACATATCGATCCATTAAGCGTAATTCAGGTCCCCTGTTCCTTGTAATGGCAGCAGCCATGTATCACTTCATGCATCTTGTCCCATGAAAACAAGGAGAACTGTGAAGGGCAGAGGATGAATGGATCACAGGTCGTGGTATTGGCTGCTCTCACAATCTAACCTTGTCTTTTATCTTGGGGGCCTTATTAGAATCAACACTTAGGTTAATGGGGAGGATGTGTGCTTTCACTTACTGTGTTTGCTCTGCAAATAATACATTTGTGTGTCAGGGAAATGGCTGCATACTGTAACAACGCTGTCAAGGGATAAGTGGGACAGATTCGCTGGAGACAAATGCTAGCTCAGCCTACTTTTGAGAGCTTTAATCAATTTTGTGTATGATTGGGTCGGATCATTTAGGAGAACATCAGATCCTTTCCATTGTGTGATTTCTTAGACATAGTCATTATTTAATTATTAGGTGTGTTCAGACTTTTGACTGTGGATTTTATGAAGTGCACTCACAGACGCAGTGAATATGTGTATTTTGTGTGATAATTGTCCTGTAACTGGGCAGCTACCTAGATACAGTAAACAGTATACTTGATCAAGATAACCTCTCCTTGGGTACAGTGCTTTGGAGCAACTACACACTGTTTATGCAGCAGTATAATCTGAACCAACCACTTACAAGGTGGTAGCAGCAGGTCTGTCCATGTCCCAGCGGTCCTCATCTCCAACAAGCACTGTAGCTCATTCAGAACTCTTCTGTGTTCTTGTTGTGGTGACACTGTGGTTAATGTTCCCAGACATCAACAAGCTGGCTATGCAAGACAGATGCAAGGTTCAGAGTCTATTTAACAAACAGCAAGAACCGTCATATCACTGTCCATGTCATCCTGTATCAGCCCACATCTTGACAAGCCGCAGTTCACCTGGGACGGGTTACCCTGCAGCGTTGTTATTTTGAAGGAAACAGCCAGGTTTGGAGTCATTATGTATACTTTGTACTCAATCCTTCCAGGACTACTTTCTCTCACTAGTATGCCTCCTCTAGGCTTTGATCCTTACATGAATTTAATAAGAACACACACTGGAATTGTTGAGCATGTTTTCGGTCTGCCTTGATCTCCTTACTGTTAATCATTACCCCAAAGCTTTCACAAAGCCAAAATAAAAAAAAAAAGATTTGTAATGTCCAATGAAATTATGTCCCTTTCCAGAGTCTCAGATCACCATGATGTGGAACTAATGAGAATCTTTATTCCTTAATGATGTAATTGAATTAGGTTTAAAGGTTTATAAGACGTATTTGCATACTTTGAATCTTTGGATTTTAACCTTAGGATGAAGCTCAGTGAAGTGATCACCAATTCATTTTTTACACCATGTTGCAGAGCCTCATTGAGCAATTGGCACACATGCATGCTGCTCTGTTGTTGCTGCCATTAACCGCCTTCCTGGGCTGCTTGACTTCAGTAATGATGCTTGACTCCAGCACCCACAGACTCACTTCCAGTGTCAACCATCAATCTACCCAATGAGAGGGCTGCTGTGGCCCTTGTTTATATCATGTTAAGACTTCTACTCATCATCCTGGATCCTGATGGCTCTTTTGTAAAATTACACCGTATTGATGCTTCTTTTGAGTGCTTCGGTATTACATTTTCCTGCGTGTGTGAAATGGTTGTTTATTTGACAGTTAGCTTACTCACCTCACTGATGGTAATCAAGGAGAGAGTGGGAGAAAATCACTGAAATGAGTTTGGTAAGAAATGCAGATAATAATAATAATAATAATAATAATAGTGAATTGAAGAGTCCAGCCGGGCTCACAAAGATTATTTATTTATTCCCTTGAAATTGTGCTCAGATTCTGCTTAGCCGTGTCCTCAGATCATTCCCTCTGAGTTGATTGGGTCACAGCGTGTTGTGTGAAGCTGTCAGCAGTTAACATGATTGAGAAGTAAAGTGATGCTGAGGGTCCTGCTGTATAAAAACAATCATTGTCTAATAACTTCATTCCTTTGACTGTCAGAAGTCATACATAACCTTCATACTCTTTTCTCGGCTCTGTTGGTACCATTTCACTGCTCTTTTTTCCTTTGACAGCATTGATCGATTTTATGTTATATTTAAAAGCGAATGGATTTTTTTGCAAGGTAATAGACCCCTTTTTTTCACGCCCATCAAATTCCTCCCCTCTGCCTTCACTGCTCTCTTTGATAAATTCTTCATGGGATCATTTCACTGATCCGTTGTAAAGTGTTTAAAAAACATTTCATTCATTCTGATAATGAATCCTGACGAAGGTAGTACATGAAACTCATTTTCTCATATTAAAGATCACCTTTATTCATGATGTTTACGTGTGAAATGTTACAGTTCCTGTCCCTGTCAAGTGAGTGGAAATGTATTCATCTTTGCAGTAATACAACTCCACCGTGATTCTTTTTTATAGTATAGAAGAAAAATGACGTGCCCACCGTGAGCATCGCTTAGCCTGAGATATTATATGTGACAGGGCAATTTCCATCCTGAGCCACAGCAGCCTTTCCAGTCCAGCGTTTAATTTTCCCGTGTGATTGCATAAGAGTTTTTTGAGAGCAGCTTGGTGTTCAGACACTGTCAGATTAGCTTCAGTAGAACTGGCACCTTTCCCATAAATAATCTGGTAAATATGGAACAGTCACCACAATCAGACGCGTGTTTTATTGTACGCAATCACTTGCAATATTCAAGTGATGAGTGGCGTTGTCAGAGCAGGTGAACATTGGAGAGTAAATATTATAACATCACCTACAGCAGCAGCAACCGCCGTCGCCATGCTGCAGTTTTATACTCTTTCTCTCTCTCATCCCTTCGCCTCCTTCTCCTTGCTCTAACGGAGATGGGAGAGAAGTCTCCGGGAAGTGAATCTGCACAAAACCCACGACAGCATCTCATTATCCACTAAATAGCACCAGATTAATTACAATGACAGTGACAGATGGCTTGTTACTGGATCATTGAGACGGGACACTGGGGAGAGACGGAAACATGCAGGTACAGAACACTGACTCTATGGCAGACACACACATGTACTTTTTGCCATGCAACCACTTTGACATCAATGCTTTACTCCCTACTACTACTACAAATTGAATGTAATATTGTCATTTAAAACTCTCTGAGTTTACAAGACATACAAAGTTTAGTTTGACCGTATTCATAATTATTTATTTAGATATAGAGGTATTTCAAGTATTACTTTGAGGGACTGATCTGCAGTATTACCAGCAGCTCTTTTGTGTTTTGTCGATTGAATTTTTCTTTAATTATTAAAAGTACATTTTTGGATTATTTAGATTGCAATAACTTTATGTTTGCGATCTCTTATATTATGATACAGCAGCCAAAAACGTATATTTTGAAAAACTCAAAGATATACTTTCTTCATTTAGATCTAGCCCGTCTACAAACCCCCCAATTATGAGAAAAGTTCATCCTCTCCGTCTTTTGCCTGCTCCACTTTTCAGAAAAAGTGTGCTCAAACAGGCCATTTGGAGATTTTCCCTTCATGACATCACAAAGGGCAGTAGCCCCTCCTCCAGGCGGGTGAATCTCACACAGCTAGGTGTTTGTTCTGCCCTATGAGTCTGCCTTCCCACAAATTCATTGGGCATGGAGGGAGAAAGCTCGAGCCTTATCCCCTTCCTGAAGGGCTTGTTCAGACACAGCCCATTTAAATTAAAGCTATAGACACAGAAACAGCCTATTCTGAGCAGGGCTGAAATAGAGGGGTTTATAGACATGTTAAAATATAGGATAAGAGTGGATTTATAACGAATAACTTCACAGACATTTTTCGGGAGCTCTTAGACTTATTGAAACTGGTTGAAAAGGAGGAAAATATTTGACCTTTAAGAATGACTGAGAAGCAGTTAAGGTGCCATCTGTGATAACTCTGAAGACTCTACAACTTGAATGTTATAATTGTTATTCTTCTATGTATACACAGATGAAGAAAATGCATAATTTTGTTGTTTCCTGGCCTGGACCTATTTGGTATATAAATCAGGAGTGCATCAGTTCATTTCTTTGGCACTTCAACAAGTAGAAAACATTGTCATTGAGAACATTATTTGATGGAAATGTTTGGCCCTTGTTTTGCCTCTGTTACACCAATTTATTGGAAGGAAAGGTAAATAGAATTTTTACATGAATCAGTTTTTCAATGTAGGTTTACACCAACAAAGATACATAGAGATAGAGTTAACAAAGGGGTCAAAAGCAAAGCATTGTAAAAAACCCTTCAGCATGACTGCAGACAATACATTCCAGGAACTGTGTGAATGTGGCTTTTGTAAAAAAGCAAACATAGCCGCTAACCAGACAAACAGCACAGTGTAGCAGGCAGGATTGTGTTCAGATGTGAGGCAGAAATTCATGTGGCGAAGACAAAAACTGTAGGAATGTAAAATGTCGTACACTGTGGAAACCTTGACAACCTGTGACAGAGGTGTCTTCCAAGAAAGAAAAAGAAAACAGTGGAAAATCCATAGATGGATCATTAGTCTGAAAAAAATTGTTTTAGTAGAGAAATTCAGTTACAGCAGCCTAAGATAAAAGTGTAAGGACATTTTGATGTAGTTGGTGTATTTATATTACCTTTTTGTAATATTTTAAAAGCATTTTCTTTAACTCATAACCATTAACTCTTTAATAGAATGTATCCATTCTCAGTCAATGCAAAGATACAGTTAAAAATCTTCATGAAAATTAAGCTGCATTTCGTCTGAATACAGGGAACACACAGGGGAGACTTATGACCCTTCATGTAATAAGTAAGTTTTCATTTTTGCACCACCTTGCTCTCTCTGTCTCCTTTTGTCTTTTTCTGTGTTATCTGCTGCTTTAAGGACCAAAGCCCAGTTTAGTAGATGAAAGTGCTTATTGACTTTGATCAGTTCCAGCAGTTGGAGCATTTAGGCCTGTCCATTGAAATATTTCCTGTGGGGCTCAGGTATACTGTGGATCCGGGGCTTATACTAAAGACAGTCGGATGTAGATTGAACATAAAGGCTGCTGGAGACCTTCTTAGCTGTGAAATCAAGTCCTCAGCTGCCCCTCAGTCAGTCAGGTCATGGTCAAATTAACAACAGTAGTTATTCAAAACAGCCACTTTGCTACACCACACTTGAGACCCTGAGGGGGTTTCTACAACGAGAGATGAGTGGGTAAGTCATTTCAGGCTCTCTTTGAAGCTAAGTATCATTAGATTGTCATGGTATCATACTCTACACCCCTAACCTGGTCAGTCAGAGATTATCTAGTTCAGGATATAATTTGGCTTTAAAGCTACGTTATAATACAATTGTTAAACTGAAGCACTAAGTTCGTAATGAAACAAAATGTAACAGTGCAGGAACAGCATGATATACTTTTCTTTTTATGTGTGCTTCACAAAATAAAGGCACTGTTTTGGACCTAAATGCAATTATTGAGTGGTTAAAATCCTGTGTACCATTGTCGGTTATAGAGCTTTATTATGTATTGATTTATTGTGCTTTAATCTCAAACTTACTTTAATGTTGCAAACGACTTTTAATTAGCTAAACTTCCCCACAGTTCCCATATCCTCCGACACAGCTGAACCCAACCCTGCTCTCTTCCAGTATGTGTCTACACCTATGACAATCTTTATCAGCAGTACCTTTTATAAAGTCGCCCAATCAACTAAACTCTTGTTAATCACAACATGTGATCCTCGTGCATGGAGCAGCCTGCTGTACAAAACTATTAGCTAAATGGCATTAGAGGTTCATATCTAACATGAGACATTGCATCACAATCAATGCATGATCTTGGTTGGCGGTAAATATACCTGGATGGCCCGCTCGGGTATAGTCCATGTGTACTGTTTGTACTCAGTTTTTTTAAAGTTCTCGTCTCAACTATCACAGTTTGAATTTGGACGAAGCCTTTTTAGCAGGGTGCCAAGCAAAGAGCGCTATGTTTTTATGTTCCTTGGCAAAGCAACACAGGAGTAGCACACCAGCCAGAAAGGAAAGCAAGGAGGAGATGATTCTTCAGCGAATACTTCACACTATGGACAGGACAGCAAAGCGATAAAATGTTATGCTTTGTCTACAGGTGCTGTCCAAATAAACCCAAGTTGAATATTCACCATTGCTGTTTTCAGAATATTAATGGCCATCAGCATTTGGGAAGTAGTTTGAAGCTCTACCTTGTGTGTTTGTATGAGATGCCAAAGGGCATTGGCTGAACAATCTACTGTGTTGTGGTTGTAGAGAGAGCTGCAGGTGTGCCTTTGGGCAGAGGCCGTACAACAGGCAGGACAAAGCTTGGCCTCAGCTACATCGAAACAAAATCCAGTAACTTTCCCCCAGGTTGTGTGGAGGTGTGGGTGTTTCATTTGGCTGGAAGCAGTCATTCTCAACAGCAGTGTTTTTTTAATGGCTGCTTTGGTTCTTGGAAAAACTAATATATTTAATGAACAGAGGTAGAATTATTTTGAACACACTGCATCAAACTTATTAGAGAAAAAAGAGAAAAAAACACAATATCTATATGTGAAGTTAAGAAATCAGCTTCTATCCCTTCTGTAAAATGTTTACATTTAAGACATAATCTTCTGTCATTAAGATATTGTTGAATAATTATGTAATGGCACTGTGCATGTACATGGGCTTGCAGGCCTATCATTTTTCTTCTTAAGAATGGAGAGGCAGTGGTAAAAATAATTTTCTAAAGTATGATGAATCCCTACATCTTTGGCAAAAACATCATATACATACATATATTTTCATTATTCAGCTCAGTACAAAGCATCTGCATTAGAACACTTGATATGTCCCAATAAGGTCAGCTTTAATATTTCTACCCTCATCATCAGAAATAATTTCTATCAAAGTCTTTATAATAGTCCTCCTTTCAAAAAGTCAGAGAAAACTGGCAAGGTCAGGTCATATCCAACCTGGATTGAAGAGCAAAAGTGGAGAGGTTTAAAGCAACAGCACGGTTATGGGAGGTTGTTCTGGTGTACTTCACATTATTTGAAGCTTTAACATTTCGCCATGTAGGACAATAACTGCTTTTTCAACTTCATTATAAGTCGTCTTAGTTTTATATTTTGACAGGCTGGACAGCTGCTGTTCCCCTCTGTCGTTTTCTCCACAGTGACATCAGGTAATAGCTTTGCAAAGTGTTAGTGGCTCACTGGTTAAACAAAACGGGACTTGAAATATGTCAAGATAAAATCCTGGAGGTGTGCAGTGTTTCCTCTACAGCAGCAGTCTGCTTTTGGATGATTTTTGTGTGTTTGTTCTTTTTGTTCAGGCATCTGCACTTCTTGGTGAGTCCATTGCTATGATGAATATTTGGTTTGGAGGCACACAAGGTTATAGGGATTCAATTCTGTGTGGGCACCTAATATCAGAGCTCTAACTTTCTCAGCGGGTCCAAGCAGCACATTATTTGTTTACACCCTTTCCTTTATTAAAACAGCACTGTATGAATCAATAACCCTGGCTGCTGATTAATATTTGTCTTAGTTTGCATTGTGGAGGTAGAGGTGGTCTTTTTCTGGAACTGATTGACTGTACTTACAGTGTTTCCCACAGAATGGCGAGATACCTGGACGGTGGATCACGCGGGGGACGAGGGATTGACATATGCCTCGCGTTTTGAAAAGTTCCGCTCGATATTCTGTTACTTACAGGAGTTCAGCACAGCGTCAGCAGCAAGCAGCTGTACATTAATATTTTGAAAATGAAGCCATGAGAAGCTTCAGCTTTGACTGGAGCAAGGTGCATTTACAAGAGGGGTGTACGGACAGTGGAGCTTCTCTCTAGCTCTCTCTTTCTCTGAAGCTGATGTTATTCTGCACTCTTGGTTTTGCTGTCTTATCTCTCCGCAGGAGTCGAGAGGGATTTTTTTTTTTTTTTTTTTTAAACGGGAGCAATGTTGCACGGAGCAGTGAGCTCCTTGCGCGTCCCTCTCTCTCTCCCCTGCTCTCTGTCGCTCTTGCTCTCTCGTGCACGCAGCAATTTTATGAATAAATGAAAAATAAAATACATTTTTATTGACTTGTATTTACTTGGCAGAGGCTTAGTCTGTATAGAATTGGACATAGTTGCAGTGAACTCACCCATTGGTTTTTGGACAGTTGTTTTTAAGCACTGAGTTTGGCACTCATACAGTCACAATATTGTTTTTCTAGTAGTCAGAAGGCCTGTTTGTCCTTGCAGAGGTCTCCCAATGCATGGGTTTGTGCGTGCCATCTTTGATGATACAATGTTATACAAAATAGTGTTATCTTATCCAGTGGCTGCACAGTCTCTGTTTATGACATGGAAGCACATTGTGTCTGGCTTGTTAACGGGCTATTGTTCTGTCACTATTTCCTCACTCCACACAGTCATCAAGTTTATGTACTTAAACAGGAACACCCACACTCAGAGATTTAATATCTAACCTGGTCCACAATCTTTGTTATGTCAGATTCTGCATTTTTTTTATGGCAGATCTGGTCTTGGTGTTAGATCATCTAGCGTTGAATTGATTGGACATGGTCACAGCATTATCCGGTTTGCTAGCAGGCATAGTCTTAGAATTAAAACTACTTTGACCAAATGCTGGCTACATTTAATTGTTTCTTGCATGAAAGTTTGTGTGCTTGTGACTTACTTGTGTTAACATTCTTCTTTAATTATATGAAACTGGGAGAGGGGGGGGAAGTGCACACAGTGTTCTCCCTACACTCCCAAGTGCCAGCAGGACAGCCATACATTTTCATCATAATTTATCTATTACTTGTATACTACAGCACAGATCAGTTTCTCCACTCAATCAAGAAAAAAGAAGAAGACTGGACACATTATTCTAGATAGAATTACAAAATGTAGGTGGCAAACGTTGTAACAGTTAGCAAGCGGCATTCATGACATGTCTGACCTTTCTCAGCTTGTTGCCCCTCACATTTTTTTTTATGAAAACATAATGCAGAACCATCAGTTTATTGACCATGATACAAGACATGCTGTCAGAAAGCAACAGTTTTTTTAACTGTTTACAAGAATCACAACCAAAACAGTTCAGAAGCCATGTTTTTTCTGGCTGTAATCAATTTTTATTTTACAGTGGCAGCTCCCCTTTAGTAATGGAAAATATTACAGCACACTCCTTGAATGATTGCAGTGCTGCTGCAGTCTCTGGCTCAATCCTGTTCCTGTGGCAGCAGATTGGACCATGTCCAATATTCTGGATATTAATGGGCACTTTAAGTACAGAGAGAGTATGAATGACATGATGAAAGCGAGGAGAGTGTAGGAGAGAGCCAAGTGTGTGTGAGACAGAAGGTTGTGATGACCGCTTTGAGTTTTATATCCGACCTGCCTCTGAACAGTGAGGCGCTTAATGTTCAGACACCATGTAAATAAGGAAGAGGAAGATGTCTAATTGCCATCCTTTGCATGTGGTTACTGAAGCATTTAATGTTCTATATTTTAAGCAACACTAATGGATGTTTGCTGTCGAACGGAAAGTGTAGAATTAATTAGAGGTTAGATAATCTAAGTTTGCGCAAACAGGAAGGATAACTTTGTCTGCATGAAGTACATGCTGTCACCATTCAACTGTTTTCTTGTTATTCTTTACAAAGTGTCTGTACACACACCACACAGATTGAATAATGAACCTTGAACACATCTTTCTAATGTCAGATTTTGATTTGATTCCTGATGATCTGGTGCTGACTTGATGAGGCTAAATGTGCCGTCAAACAAATAATCTGAACCATTTTCTATCATGTTTTCTATGAGAATTAAATCTGTCAATGATTGTAAATATAGCAGCTTATCCTACTTAAGAGGGATTTGGCACACACTGGGGCATCTTTGCTGAATAAATTGTGGTTGAATGTAGACTTACTTATTATTCAAACACATCATCCTGCCCTTGAGGCCTGGCCAAGAACAAGTGTGTTCAGGGCTCAGGGTTGAGCAGAGCTTATGGGACACAATTGTGGCTGATCACAGCAACTCTGTGAATGGGTGCCAAATAAAGATAAAAGTTACCATGCAATCGCCTCCTCTCTTTCCTGAGCAGGCAGATGTGATGGACTTATTTTATATAATGGCGTCCATCTACTCAAGCTTATGCAAATGTCAAGAAAATGAAACATTGGACATTTCAAGCAAAATAATAATTTGCCCAGGAGAGTGGGACCATTTATCACAATAACGTGATAGAGTGGCTGTGAAAGACTTGGAGAGGTGGAGATTCCAATGAATTTCATTTGTGGGCAGTCAGCAGAACGCCTACACATCAAGAGGTAGAGACATTTCAGAGATTCTACAGAACGTTTTTACATTTCAAACAGGATGGGGAAGGCAAACAACCGTTATCTCATTCAGTGCAATGACTACGGTGGATTTGCTTGTATCGTATTTATTCAAATGTTTATTTTAATTCTTTGTTTGAGGTGTGAAGGTGCTGTGTGTGTGTGTGTGTGTGTTGCCTTTTGTCCATGTGGTTTGATGACTAAAGTCTGTCTGGGCAAGTCAAAAAGGAAAAAATCTTTCTGATGAACTTGTCCTCAGTAGTAAGATGTGATTGATTTGATAGCTTATAAGTAAACTCCCATGCATTTCATTGTGAAAAAAAAAAGATAGCTACACTGATGAGTAAAACGTGCTGCACTCTGTATGTTAAATTATTACAGTTAATCCTCAAATAATAATCGGTTGCAAATCAGCAGCAATTATTAATGCTTTGTAACTGCAGTCTATTTTAAAAGCCTTTACGGTAGTGATTGTCACACCTGATAATACTCAGCCAATCAAATGCTTTTCTCAGACCAGGCATTGCAAGTGAACAGAAGCACCCTGAGGAGTCAGCAGACAGAATGCCTCAGAAACACAACTTGAGAAACTAAGTGAGTCAGGGAAAAGTAGACATTGTGTGCACTGAATTTAGAAAAAGGAGACGGCAAAGAAAGAGTGGACACACTCTCACACGTTCATTTTCCCCACAGGCAGTTTAAAACATATAATATATGAACATTTAAACTTCTCAGACAGATAGAGTTTAATATAAATGCATGCTTTCTAACACAACTTTACTTCATATTGAAGTCTGGTACCTTCTGCAGTGGAAGTAAATAAAGGCCCCGGCTATTATTTGAGGATTTACGTTCCTCTAATTTAGCATGAAATGTTGCATTGGCCATTTTGGTCATGTCTTTAGAGGCTGCAGAGAATAAATGAGACAGAGGGACTTTAGGGCTCAGAAAACTTCAAAGTAATGAATAAGATAGAGACTGTAGAGACTCATTGATTCACTTGTGCATGCTGGGGAGTATGTTGTGTTTCAGCCTGAGATAATGGCCTGTTAAATGGGAGAGATCATAGCCGTTCCAGTCATTTGGTTTGATTTTTGTTCCTTCATCAGCACTTTGAATTCAAGATGGACTGTCTTTTGCCTCTGTCTTTGCTCTTTGTCTTCCTTTACAAAACACACACACCTACACAAGACGGGCAAGGTCGACCATTAGAGCAATGTTTGCACTGTCAGTCCTGCCTTGCTTTTATAATTAGAAATCCGACTATGCTCCTCATTCACAAGTTCTCCACACAACTGCTGTTGCTTGGAGGGACCTCCCTGTTTGGATGAAAACTGATTAAATTCAAGTCACTGATAGTCGCAACAGCAGTTCCAGAGGAAAGGATGGAAGAGAGGGGAGACAAGCGAGGGGGGTGTTGCTGGGAGAACAGGCTCGTAGTGTGATGGCTGTCTCTGTCGCTCCATGTCATCCTCTTTAATCACCAACATAGAAGAAGAAAACACAGCTGATTCAGTCAGCAGACTTGATTCATGTTTGAGGATTTGATTTGACGCTGTTTACAAAGTGAATGGGGAAATCATCGCTGTTTGACGACGTGACAAGTTGTACCCTCAGGCACTGTGCTGGGCATGTGTCCCATACCCTGTGTTAGAGTTAGAGCAGGTGTTTTTAGACGTACTGAGGGCACACCGCACACTTCACTGCTAGTGACTGTTGGGAATAGACAGGATGGGATATGTTTCCTGCTGAGGTAGCTAGTTTTATTCTGAAATTGTTAATAAATACTCAGAAGATCTTTATGATAGCTTCATACCTTACATATGTCTTGTCTTGTACAGATTACATTATTTCTTTTAACAACCCGACAGAGGGCCTACGCACACATGATCTTACCAAAATACCTTTGTAGAGTAGAAAAAGCCTCACATTTGCGATGGGAGTGGCATTTAGGCAAGTTTCAGGACCCGTTTTGTGGGTACACAACATTAATAAAATGAGACCCCTGGCTTTTACTGGGATTGAAATTTGAATGTCCAATTTAACTTCAAACATGACAAAAAAACGTTACCTAAATTTAATCTAATTTAGGATCATAGGGATCCAACTTGAAAGGTGCAATTGATAAAGAATGGAAAATTAAAGCCTAGGTGTTATTCCTGCAAGGTATTGTCATCAAAATTGCTCCAATTTTACCGCAATTATTCAATCGTGTTTTTCAATGTGTTAGTGGGTGAAAACAGCTGGCGGGACTCCGGCTTCTCACTCATTGTAGACACGTGACTCAGAGAGACATTAACAGAGGATATACTTGATTTCTGCTGTCTTTATGTGTAAAATGTCACACATTCTTCCTTTAAGAGGACAGCGTGAATTCAGGCAAAACTACAACATGTACAGAACATCCTGTGTTAGTGCTTATTAATAATGAAAGACCCGGAGAAACGACCCCTTTTTTCCTCTCATGACCATCTCTTATAATCTTGTGCTCATAATAATCAAAGACACTGATATAGGCTCATCAGTAAGAGAAATCAACAGATGCATAATTGTGCAAAAAAACCCACATTTTCATTTACACACTTCATCAACGCCATGATTTTGAGCCGGGAAAGGGCCATAAAATTCCAGCCTGCAGGTTCAAAGCATAATTAGGATGATGGTTTGTGGAGGTAGGGAGATCATTTCACCAAAGAGCTAAGGCTCAGGAAAATGTAATGCAATGGAATGAATAGATGAATCATTTCCCTTTAAGCCTTTGTAATATTGTCTCTTTTCACTGTGATCATTGATTTCGTTCTAATGAAAAATGCAAAAATACCAGAGTTAACGCTTTGTATGCCAGATTGTTTTTTTTCTTTGCCTCTGTCACATTACAAATAAAGTCTCAAACTGTGTATTGTTATATACACAGTATGTCATATAGTTGTAACAAATTAAAGTACTTTATAAAGTGAGGATCTGTGTATACATCATGCAAAACACTTCAGAACTTTGTAAAACAATAATCAACCTTTAATATGCTCCTAAAATCACAACCATTCTCTGTAAATCACACAACAGCTATGAAGTTAAATGACATTATTCCTACATCTGCTCTAGAACAGTATGGTTCTGGCCTTGTCCTTGATCTTCCTCACACCATGTGTTCTATGCTTGTGTATGTGCATTCACAATTGTGTTGATTTACAACCAATGCCTAAGCACATTTTTTATGTTTTATGGCTTCATAAATCCATTAATTTCAGAATTCACTGCAGACACTGCCCTTTAGTAGGCCCGTCCTCAATGTCAGCTCTTTGTCATTGTCAGGCAGCTCATCAAAAGCCATTAGTGTGTTGTTGTTGTCTGGGTGGTGTTGGGGTTGTATCAAGTCAACTTTGGTTATATTCTTTCATAATTATATTTAATTATTAATAATATAAATAAAATATTGTTAAACTATGTTTAATCTCGTTTTGGGGCACCACCCTGTACTCAGGGAAATATAACCAAAATATCACTCAAATCAGTCTCAAATGAGTTATTTAATTACTAATATTATTAATAATTAATAACTATATTTAATAAATTGAAGGCGTGAAATCCATACACAAAGCCTTCGCACCCAGCTTATATCACAATGCAAATACACCAGTAATCACAAACAACTGCTCTCTTAAATTATAACAGAATTTATTTAAACAAAGCAACATCAATCCAAAATCAATTAACTTAATTAAACAAATAACTATCATAACCTAATCTAAGCAAACAAACATTATCAAGCAAGGCTTGTGGAAGAGGTGTAAAAGTGTAGTTGTATGTGTGTGTGTCTGTGTCTGTGGATGAAAGAGAGAGAGAAGGGGGAAGAGGGGGGAGATTGCTTCGTCCCACGTGGTCGCCCTTCCGATGGCGCACACCTAACAAAGACCTAATGTGGCCTTAATGTCTAAAAGAGACCGAGTTCGGCCCTACACGATCTGTGTCTCTGAGGCGTCTGGATGGCCGCGAGTGTATAGATCTGTGTGTGTGTGTAGCCTATGTGCGTAATGGCGCGGTGGTGGAGTTAGTCTCCAGATGTGCGTCTACACAGGAATCTGTGTATGTGTGTGTAGCCTATGTGCATAATAAAAGGGGGAGAAAAGAGGAGAGTAGAGGAGGAGAGAAATGCGTGCCTGAAGAGGTCGGATCACAGTCCGAATCCCGCGCCACAACTCTGAGTAATTCCCTTCATTCACAGAAACAAACCAGTGGCTGAATTCAAGTTAATACGGCTTACACTGGTCTTTCTGATCAGAAGAGTAATACCCGGTTATAACGCTGTTACGCTAAACACATACAGGACGCGGCGGTCCAACAAAGATACAAATTACAGTTTCTGCATCAATCAAACAATTGTTAAAAACACTTTCTAAAGCTAATTCTGCCCAGACCTAATTAAGGTGAAGGAAAAAAGAGTCTGGCGATAAAACAGATCTTCTGTCCTTTCTGGTGCAGAGGCGTCTGATGGCGGTGAGGGTCCCTTACGGCAAGAGCGGCTTCGTTGGTTCTCCGTCGAGTGGAAAGATGTCCGTTGATGTCCTTTCATTGCAGGACGGAATAAGACCGCTATCGTTCTGATAATCTGTTATAGTCTGACGCTCTCCGGGAAACTGAGATGCGTTCACTGGACAATCCGAGCTCGGAATTCAGAACACTGCCGGCCGCGGATTACCTGCGCGCCAAAACAAAGGAAGATTGTTGCAGGAAACAGGAGGTGAGCTTGTGTCTCCGAACACTTGAAGTCAGCGCGTGGAAAGAGAGAGAGCAATGGAAGTCTCAGAGTTTTGTCACCTGGCCTCCTTCCTGTGGGTTCTCCCTCAGGTTCCGGTCCCCCCTTTGCGTCACATGTAGGTGTGAAGTACTGCAGGGGATTCTGGGATAAAGAGTCCTTTTAGGCCTCTTTGGGATCTCAGTGAATCACTCAAATGAGGCTTCTCACAGAGGTGCAGGCCCAAGTCCATTGTTTGACTGTCCTAAGCCTGCATGGCCCAACAGTGGTTTGGAACGTAACAGATTGCAGAAGAAAATACAATTTAAAGATTTTAATATGGAAGACTGAGATCAATAAACAGGACACCCTTATGAGGTATTCCTGCATCTGCTGTAGAGCAACTCAATCTGACAACACAGGAATGTGTAAATTAGTTTATGGCAAACACTGGACACTAGTGAATCACTTTTATGGAGAGGAGAAATGATACTGGGAAAGGAGAGAAGTACAATAATGAATTCTAAACTCCATCAATATAAAGCAGTATCAGGCTTTAAATGTGTTTTAGTTTAGTTTAAAAAAAAGAAAAAGAAATTATAGTTATGATAACGTTTATGGATACCAATATGGATACTGTTTATGGAGATTGATACTTATCGATACCCTATTGATACTTCCTTCCATAATTTGATGCAAATAAATAAATATATAATGTGAACATAATCTTTAAAATGTTGTCTTTGTGAAGCAAAAGCTCTGGCTTCTTTTTGAATGATTTCTTTGGGATTAAAAAACAACAACAGAGAAAATAACTGCTGTCAGTGGACCCTCTAAACTTTTGCATTCATCAGCTTTATTGTACACAGAGCAACATCTTGACGAGCTGTAACCTTTACAAACTGAGTCTCAAGAAGACCACAAACCACAAAACTAACTGTGATGGAAGCAGAAGGGGGGGAAAGGGAAATAGATGGAAGTGCTATTGCACTGAGCTTGTTGCAATCGATTTAGTAAAGATAGACAGTACGTTTGAATTGCCCACTTAACCATCAAGCCCAGAAAGTAAAAATGCAGTTACGCAACTACAAACCTCTGATGGGTAGCTTCATCATGATTAGAGGGTGGGGAGGAAATTGACAGGGTTGTTTGAAAGCATCACTGTTTGTCCCTGAGTGCCAAATGCTTGACGAGCTTAATAACCGTTACCAATCAAGTACGAGGCTATGATATCAAATCTTAGTTATAATCATCTCATATATGTGCATTTTTATTTTTAAAACAATCTCTCAATATCAAATATAGAACAAGATGAAAGTTCTGTTTTTTGTCATCCAGGTCACAAAAAGTCAAATCAAACATTTCTTAGAATTTGGTAATCAAAAGATAAAAGAAGTTAATAGAGCTCTGCCCAGTTCCCTACATATTAGAGCCAAGGATGGCTGCAATACATTCATTTCATTTTGTATTAACATTATGTCATTGATTTGAGCGGTTGTAGCTCGGTGGTAGAGTTGGTCATCTCTTTTTTTTTAAAGATTTCTTTGGGGACCTTTTTGTGCCTTGATTGAAGTGATAGGACAATGGTTAGAGTCAGAATTCAGGGAGAGAGAGAGAGGGATAGAGAGAGAGAGAGAGTGAGTGGGGAATGACATGTGGGAAAGGAGCCACAGGTTGGATTCTAACCCGGGCCACCTGCTTGGAGGACTAAAGCCTCCGTACATGGGGCATGAACACCAACCACTATGCTACGGGTGCCTCAGAGTTGGGGCTGGGAGAACTGGAAGGTCGGTGGTTCAATCCCAAACTCCTGCAGCCACATGTCCGATGTTTCCTTGGGCAAGTTGCTCCAGCTGCTTTGGCGGGGGCGTTTGAATGCGTATGATTGAGATTATTATCCTCTGATGATCACTTTACATACATTTACCATTTGATAAAACTGTAATTATGAAGTGACAAGATACTTGGTTGTCCTCTTCGACTTTTATTCTACACAGGGTGTTTGTATCAGGGGTTATTTTGATAATAAAATCCAAGCAACAGCTAGATCAGAAACATTTTGGATGTAAAGGATGCTTTAAACTCTGTCAAGCCAAACCTTAAGCTGACATGACACGTTGATGGGATAAGGAGTTTTGAAGACAGGACCTTTTACGTGTCTGAACAGAATATAGGTCATTTCGGTTATGTGAAAGAAAGATTGATTTTGTTCTTGTCTCATTGAAGGGTTTACTGTAAGGAGAGAATTTGAGTCTTGAAATATCTCAGTCTAAATGCTTGTTTCCAGCACTATTCTCTTCAGTAGGATTTCCATAGAGACCACATTCCTGTGGAGGTGGTGCTGTGTTACGTCTGCCTTCATGGTATCTGTGCTAAATTATGCATTTGACTGTGTACCCACAGGGATGAATATTGTACTCCAGGTCATGCATTATAAATGAAAATGAACAACTGTAAGGATACACAAACACCTGGCGTCCTCAGGTAAGGTTAACACCCCAAAGGATTTCAAAGTTGTGTTGCTTAAGTAATTTGGGCCACCCAGGGAACCCAGGGGACAGATACAAGGACGCAAAGCAAAGACACTGAGATGATGTGTCTTTGCTATTTCTCAGTATGACTCGCAGGTCGCCTGGATCTAATAAGTCTCTCTAAAATCCTTCCCCTCTGGCAGGACAGTACACCTCAGACTGACATCATCAGTTTCTTCAATGTCCATTACAGTCTATCAGTTAGAAATTTTGTGAGAAACCCTCTAACCCAACTAGAGCACTGTTGTATCTGGATGTTCTTTTATGGCTCCCCATTGGCTACCTTTTCACCCTACTGCTCCATTGCCAAATCTCTTTAAGTATTTTTTTACCACCTGAATGTTGTGAAGTTCAAGGTCAAAATTGTCCTCTTAAGCCTCTTCTTGGAGTCATAGTGAGCAAATGGGGCGTCTCAGTTGGCCATGAGAAGGAGAGAGACACAGGAAGAGTGTGTGTGTGTGTGTGTGCAGCTGCTCGTTGGTGTGTCTTTTGCTGAACTGATTTAAGGCCCCAGGCCACAGGAAGAAGGCTACTCTACACTCCAGGCACGTCCCTGAAACCAGCAGCAGAGGAAGCACTATTGCTGTTGAGCAGCGTCAATGCAGACGCCTAAATGAGTCAGTCCTGTCCTGCAATGCCCAACATAGCAGTCCGCCACTGACTCAACTCCTCTCTCCCCTGACTGTGAAAGTAACACTTGTAAATCAAAGAATCTGCCATTGCCTTGTCAGGTTACTGAAGGGCATAACATAGGAAAGGGGTTCAATGCATGCACATGTTGCAGAAATGAATACGTCAAATCAAAGTTTGTATGGTACCATTGCTGATCAAGAAAGAACAAACAAACTAGTTTGAAGTTTAACCCAATTTCCACCACAACAACTGAAAATGCTATTTTTGCACACTGTCTATCAACCACTTCCCATTTGTAGTCTGCTGCTGTCTGCATTCATATATTGTTTTCTTTTCTTACCTTTCCATGATCCATGGTTTTTTATTTTATTTTCTTGTGTAACTCCATTCTGTGCCTGAAAAATATTTTTGTGATCATTTTCCGCCTGAGGAGTTTTTTACAGGGTTGTTTTGCATCAGAAACTCCAAGTAAAATATGTTTAGTGCAAATGTTCCTGCAGGTAGACGGATTGGAATTATTTTTTAAATCTTTTGTATGAAAATCACAATTGTCTTTGTTAACTTCTTTGTGCGGTGGCTGGAAACAATGGTGGCGATTTGTTTCCTAATGAAGGCATATTTGTGGAGTCATAGTACAAAACTTTTAACCCAATGTCCCCTTTGCCACCTGAGGGCTGATAAAGGAGGTGGGTTGGTATCAGGGACGGTGTGATGACAGCTCATGAATTCTAAAAGCTTTATCGTTCCCCTGCAGCCAGCCTGGGCAGCTCACTGCTGCCTCTCATCTCTTCTGTGTGTTGCACTGAATATGGCTCTCCAATTGGGGTCACAGGATGGACTGATAGGAAGCTATATCCCCTCATAACTAGAGGCACAGAGTTCAGCATTAAGAATAGCAGCAGAGAGATCGCAGGCCTTAATACAAGCCGCCTCATGTACTGAGACATTGTGACATATAAACATTAACAAAGCAAGAAATGCACTGGGAAATGCATGATTCTTCAGATTCACTTCTTTTGAATTCATTTGACAGCATGTGTGGACATTTTAGCCAAATAAGGCTAAAACTTTTCCTTTGAAATGTTAGCTTGTCTACCTTTTGATGAGTTTCAGTATTGGAATTTTAAGCCTCAGTTTCACTGTAACTATGCAATTTCATCCCAGCATGTGTGAGACTGTTGAAAAAACAATCTCATCTCAGATACATTAGGTAGTTTTCAATAATATCAAAAGGCTCTAAGCCCCCCTGTTAATTAACCTCCATACTGCAGCTGAACCAGGCAGTCAAGGATAAGCATCAACTGTATGAATGAAAGCCCCAACTACATATATATTATTTCGTATGTTACAATTGACTTGTTTGGTCAATTTATTCTCAGCAAGTTGAGAAAAATCTCTGAACATTCCCTTAAACCTGAGGTAGTATCTCTTTTTGGTAGCAAAACCCAAATATTATAATTTAACTTGTCATACAGCAGGGAGAGAAAGAAGCAGCAATTTTTCCAAATTGAATGGACACAACATATTGTTTTCTATTTTGCAAAATTACGTGTTGATGAGGATTCCATTGAACTACTCGGACTAATTGACTTTCACCATCAGCAGTACAGGATATTTACAAAAAGAACACTTACTCCTTAATTTCCTGTGAGGTTTTTTTTCTCCATAGAAATGTAACCATTTATAGTAAAAGAGAAGGATTCTGTATTTAGACTCAGAAGTACTGTGTGGAAAAACATTTTATTTTTCTAACTTCTCCAGCGTTCATACTAAACCAGAATTTAATGTTTATGCAACATTGGACTGTTCTGTGGCACATGGTGACGATGATTTGTAGCCACAAGGCTAAAATTGTGAACATTGTGACACTATTTTTAGAATCAGTGGTAATGGGTGCCTGTCAAGTGCAATAAATTCACATTTGTTTAAGGACACTTGAAGTTCGACTGGATGAGAAATACTCAAATCTTCCAGTTTGATTTGCCACTTGTAGACGCAGTAATGGCAAGCAGATTTCCTTCTGGAGATGTATTCCAGGGGGGGTTTGCTATACTTTGCTACTAAGGGCAAATAAATCAAAACCTTCTTAACGTGTGGCCTCTGCTGCAGCAGCTCTTTGCAGCTGTCTCGCCTTCCCCAGGCCGTCCTCTCTCCCAGATTACCTTAAGGGATTGATGGCCATGCCGAAGCAAAAACAGAAAAATCCATACCGCTCTGCTGCCCTTTCCATATGACATTGATTTCACGGTGAAATATCAATCTGCATATGACATGTACTGTTGCATGCTCTCAATAGTACAACACATGTTTAGAAGTAAATCAACATAAAGCAGCTTGAGGACAGTGCTTTATCAAGTTGCTTTGTGGTCCTTTTTTAAAAATCCAATCAAAGAGACAACAGATTTTAGTCAGGGAGATTTATTGCAACACCTCAATTTATTTATACACATCTACAACCATATAAAGACAAACACACAGGCACAGACCCACACTGGCTCATTCATTTACAGCTTTGAAAAACAGCACTCAAGAGAAATCAAATTCTGCCCTCATGTTTTGTCTGATAACTAACAAACTGTATGTCGTTAACCCCAAGTAGTTTTTTCCCAGTGAGTTTATGTTGATAGATTGTAGCAGCCTGAGGTACTTTGACATGAGTTTTGACCTTAAGAAGCATCTCTTCAATAACTTTTACTACCCAAATTTTGTGGCCACACTTTCTCAGTGAGACATAATAACTGAGAAGCTCAGGAGAACTTAGAACAATGTAAAATGCAAGAAGATTGTCACGGCAAACACAACCCTGGGATTTTTACTACGTCTAGGGCTTCCAGGCGTCTGCTGCCCTCGGCATAATTGTTTGTGGCTGCCAACTAAGGTAAGGGAGACGGACCTTACCTGTTGCAGTCTTCTCTCAGCGCGACGATGCGTCACTCTCTGGACCAGCTCACTCTGCTCGGTTCAAACCAACGCTTTTCTCCGTCGGATGACAGTTCATTATTTAACAAAACACGCGACAATAACTCAAAGACTTAATTACAAAGAACACAGGAAGGCACCGACAGTCTCTCGTACAACTCCCACGAAGCTTCTCAAATTCCACAAACATTTGTGTCCCACACACCTGCCCGCCTCAGCTAATCAAGACGGTGGCTTCCCCGCTATTGGCCGTTCGACCAGGCAGGAAGGCCCGCCCCCCTCACTAGCTTGACAGCCATGCCATACAACCTATCAGGGACTGTGTTGCCGTAACAAAGATCCATTAGATAACCTCTTCTGTGATCATATCTTTGCTTATACGTTGTTTTTAAATGAGTGAAAATGACAAAAACATGTCTCAACTTTTAGACTTTTAAACATAACGTAAAATTATTTTGCCAAAGATGAAAGAGGCTACTTTTTCAGAAGACAAATTAATACTAAATTACCATTGGAAAAATATAAAATAACCTCGTCAACAAATCATGGGCTCTGTAGCATCTTTTTTTTATTATCAGTCGCACAACTCAAGTGTCTCTCATGGCATTAAAATAATACATTCATAAAAAGATTTTAATAACTTTTCAGTTTTCCATGTGGGGTTAGGTTTTCAACTTTGCCACTACCTTTTCAGCAGCAGATGCCTAGTGAGGAAAATACAGGCTGTTCTTCTTAAACATCAGATATTTTAGCACAGGTGTTACTCATTTCACTAATGATGGCCCTGAAACTAAAGCAGCCAAAGGGGGCGGAGTCTACCTTGATTAGATTGATGACACCTGTGATTTTTTTCTGCTGTGACATTATAAGGATTGTGCAGTTTGAAAACTGTCTCCGGAGAGCGATTACATTTGTTCACCCGGCTGTATTCGCCACAAGCATTTTTTTATTTTTTCTCTCTTTGGTCATGTACACCTACTGAGACAGATTTTTATATTATTTTTTCTTTATTCTTTACCACATGGAAAACTCTAACCCCCAATTCACACATACTCTGTGCGTGCTGTGGTCCGTCAGCGCCGCGCACTACGTTGTACTTAGCTGCCACTCTTAGTCAATCATTGTGTTCTCAGAGCGCGCGCTGCGGTCCGTCTCCAGCGCGTGCCACCGACGGCACTACGTTCTGCTCCGTTTTAAATACGCAGCGAGTCTATTTTCGCCGGAGTGCGCTGCAGGCACGCGTCAAGCTGGACAGAATATGACAGCCCGGACAGGAAGTCAGACAAGGAAACGCACAGAGCATCCGGTCAAACAACACAATATGCAGACTCGCGATCGTATTTTTCATCACTTTATCAACATTACGTCAAAACAGGAACCGAATTAACAACAATGCATCCTCAGAAAGCCAAAGCAACATGTTGTTTGCAGGTTTTTCTCTTTATTCCCGCGGGATCTTGTAGTTCTCCTGTGATGTGTCATGGCTGCTGCGCTCCGCTGCGCTGACGTCCCAGAAACGGATCCAGTGTGAATGGATAACGTGGCGCTGACGGACCGCGGCGCGCACGGAGTATATGTGAATTGGGGGTAAGCCTCATTTGGATCAGAGAGTACACCAAGGGAGCTGAGGAACAAGGTGTGTACATTGTCTTTAGCTCTTTGGAAGTCTTCTTTTTACCGCAGATTTGATCGTGCTGATTTACATGTTCCTATTAGATGGCCAGTTAGATGTTTTTGCAACTTGGTGTTCCCCCTAGACCCTTTGAGTCCTAGGTGAACAATGTTTATTACAAAGTCAACACTTATTTCTAAACATGCATAGATAATATTTGTTAATAAGAATAACCACCAATCCTAACATAGGCCTACTCTGTGCACGCCACTGTCCGTCAGCGCCACGGTTTAGCTTCGTCAGACAGTGCTCACCCTGCCCCACTGGATCCGTTTCGCAATCTTATTTTGATAAAACAGCCCTGAATTCTTTCGAATTTCTACATCCCAAAAACCCAATCATGGTCAATTTAAGGCTAGGTATTACAGTTGGGATTGTGAGCAGTGTTTAAGGGATTAGAATATGTCCCTTTGTATGTATGGTGAGCGAGAATGGAGGAGGAAGAGGGAAGGAACAGATACAATTTCTTTACCCTGAAACTCAACATATGTCCGCACTTCAAAGTTTCCCCTTCATAATTTATCCCACATTGCTTCCAAAGGCTTCAAATATTCATTTGATTTGACCTAAATTAATTGTCCTGCTTTAAATGGTTTCAAATGACAAACAATTACACTAGATTACCCAACATTATAAAGCAACAAGTGATTCAAACTGGTAGATGTAGTTGTGCTTTTGTAAGACTTTCAAGACAAACCTTAGTTGAAGCATTGTTTCGCTAGTTTTTGTTGTGATTTCTAAGTATCAGTATTCATCTAATTTGCAACATGTTGGTAGAGGAGTCAGCCAAGTCTAATGAGATCTTACCCCAAAGAGGAAACAGAACAAAGCCATTGTTTGTCTACATTATAATACTAGGAGGAGGTTTGACTAGATGGCTGAACGAGAGACGTGTTTTTCTTTCTGTGGCATGATGTTATGCTTTGGAATAATTCATCACTTGTTTTGTGTCCCCATGTTCAACTCTTAATGCAGTCAGTTTCTTGAGTGACTAAAAGTGACAGTTTGATTTATGTGCTTGGAACACAACTTTCAAATGATGCTTACTCTTGCACAATTATTTTACTGTAAAAAGTCTACTCATCTATTTGAAGTTGTCTGTAGGCAAGTTCCCTTTGTCTTTCTCTTACTTGCCACATGTTGGCTTTCAACTGCTCCATATTTTCTCACTCGTTTACTGCTTTTCATTTGTTTTTTTTTCCTGTTATTGTGAATAATGGAACATGCTTCATCCCTTATTAAACGGTCCTCAACCAAAATCAGGGCAGCAAGCAACCTTCATTGAACCCTATAGTGTAGAGAAGGGTCATGAAGGAGACTTTGTAGGGGTCTGGTGCCAGCTACACCTTGTCTCACTACATTCAGAGAAATTTTTTTGATACTAGTGGTGCAACGGCCACAGCTGATCTGTCATCTATTGGACCATCATCCCAGCCTCACCCCCGCGGTTCAGATGGGGATTGATGTAAATTATATCAATATGTAAAATCAATGTAGTGCAGTTATGTTTACATTTTATTTTTTATTTTTTTCATTCAAGTTTTTCACAGACTTTCATACAAAAAAAGTCACAAAGTGTTGGTATTTGATTGTGCATGTGTACTTGGTGTCAAGCCTGCAGCCAGTGTTAATCACTATCTATCTTATTTTTTTTAAGACATTAGCACTGGATGGTGATAATGTCTGGAAGATTCAAAGTATAAACACGTTTTAAGCTTTAATCTTCTCAAAAGCCCAACCTTTGTTTCATCTTTTAACCAGGTTTTTCACGTCTATGGAAATGTGTCTTTATTTCTTATCTCCACAGTTAGTGATGATAATGCAGGTTTTGTATCTGCTGCGACATAGCAGGTGATCTCACCGTGGTGCTGAGTGATTAGGTTGATCCCCAGCGAGAAGTTTAATTCTCCCCTGAGTAAATGGGCCATTAAAATGCAATGGTATGAGATTAATGTTCATCTTGTAAGTGACATTTTCTTTCTAATTTACCGTCGAATGTGTCTCGCAATATTGTGTGCTGGGCCTTGTTTGGAATGCTGATGAGTTGCAGAAGCTGTTTAAAGTCTTGTGCAGTGACAATATGAAAAATGTTGGATGTGCTATACAGAGAGGAAGGGTGTCTAGCTGAGTAAGGGACAAACAGTAAAAACAATACCATTTGCAGAATGGCACAGTGAACTTTGAGACTGTGGTAACAGCAGATCCCAATGTTGCTGTACAAAGCAGCATTAGGAATATGACTACAGTCTGAAAGCCGATTGATGATGCAGTGCCATTTTTCTGTAGTTGCTTTTGAAAATATATACAACATTAAACAGTAGAGACATTGCCTTTATGCCATATCAGCTGTTTGTCTTTATGTCTCAGGGTTTTTAAAAGCATATACACTGTCAAATGGATGCACTCCTTAATATTACCTCTCTGTGTGTCTCATAAAATAAGATTCATCCCCTTTGTGTTTTCTCATCAGATTTCTTATCTCTTTTTTTCTCTCTCTTTTTCTTACAGAGTGTCTGTAGGCAGCAGTGCAGCAGGCAAAGCCCAAGCTGTGCACGTGTGTTTACACACAATTGTGTGGACGTTGGGGTAACATCCTATATGTGTATGTGAGATGAGGAAAAGCTAAGGAGCTACCACAACCACCCAGATCAGACAGCCTCCTGTGCTGCAAGATGGACTAGAGCCCCACACCTCAGGAGATCAAAGGTAGGTTCTCTGTTCAATGACTGCATAGAGAAAAGAAATGAATCCTTATATGTTTAGGCTAAGGTCTCTTCTGTCTTTGTGTTGGGGGTTCAAGAGTGTAATATGAGTAAATATAAGCTAAAAACAATAGCTGGTAGTCATTGGGACCTATCGTGGGTCAGACGCAAAGCAACTTGGCATCTAACGCAGTTGTCATTTTAACACCCAGTGCTCACGTTGTTAAGATAGCAAATTAACTTTTGCTCTCATTGACGCATGGGGTTGTGTTTGTTTTAAGTTGAGGCTTGGTCAGGCGAAAAGCTGCAACGTTCCTATCTTGAGGACAAAGAAAACGACTGCGCCTTCGATCACCTCAAACCTTTTGTAAATCCTGTGACGCAGTATGCTCCTGATTCGAACAGTGCGCATTAGAAGGATGGGCATACAAGTTTACGACGCACGTCCACTAAGCATAACAGCGCACCTACTTGTTCTTGGAGCTGTTTCCAAAGCGAATGTCAACTTTGTAGCCTTTATAAAATGAGCTAAATGAGGTTTTATGCCTCACATTAAGCTAAACTGAAACTTTCAATTTATGGTAAAATGAGACAAGGTCAACAGATCCTCATGAATCAGCACAGCACCAGTTTTAAGTACTAAGCCTATTGTTATGTATTCTGTAGCCATGTTGTACTATACAGGCTACATTCAGTTTAGGTAGTGCAGTGGCCATTGTTTCTGTCTTAACATGAGGTGGGGTTAGGTGACTTCAAGTGCGGTTTGGACGGTGGCCTACAGTGCTCCGCGGTGGGCTTGTTAATTCTTTTGCGGTTACCATGACAGCCCTACTTCTTTCAGCAGATTGATGTTTAAAGTTAGTCCCCAGGATGGTGCGTCCCTGGCAACCTTGTGCTTCTGTTATTAATAGTTTGTCTTTCAAAACATTGGTGATCCATCGAGGGATAGCAGACCATTGCTGTGTGTAATTGGCCAATCAGAATCAAGTATTTGACGCAGCTGTGTTCTAAAGGCTAATGATAAACTCCACTGTGGCAATGTTACCTTTTTTTTTTTTTTTTTTTTTTTTTTAGCTCAAAGCAGTTTAAAAGATACTTGCTGCTCAAACAATAACTGCCATAACTGTAATGAAAATGGGTAAAAATCTGTTTTTTAGAAAGCCAAGCTGGTTCTATGGCCTTAGTTAAGACCTTACTCTGAGAACAAAAGCTGCTTATTGCACTATAATTCAGCACTGTTTGCGTGAAATGGGATTATTTTATTGAGATTTCTGCTGCTGGAAGGTTTTTGTAAATCCATGTCATTGAGCCATGACAATTGAATTTTCTCTCCTTTTTTTTTATTTTTTTTTATTGGACCCCCGCCTTAGGGGTCTCGACCAGTCTCGTAGATGAACTTTTACCTTCTGTTACCATCTCTCATTTTCCAACCAACAACTTCTATCTGAATAATTTTGGCTGAAAAGTTTAAGTATATTTTGGGAAAGTGAATATCCTGTATTTTGCATGTGTGTGTGTGAAAATAAACAAACTCCAGATCAAGCATGTCACCAGTGATCATTCTCTACACAACTATTCCACTGCCTATCAGGACCCTTTACTGCAAAACTATAAGCTTTCATCAAGTCTTCAAGTTTTTTTTATGTCTGCTCAGACTCTGTTATGATTTCAAATGTGTTTTTGTAAATAATACACTTGAAATTCACTATTGAAGGATATCTTCTTTGTGTTTAAAATGTTAATGGACTTCGGTTTGAGGGTAGCATAGATACAACCATTGAAATTATGCAGCTCTTTGTATCATTGACTGTTATAATCTGAGTTTTACAAGGACTTCAAGTCTATCTGACTGCTTGTATCACTTATCGCAAAATGTGTTGAGCATACTATACATTATTGAGATGCATGAAAAGCAGCATTAATAAACGCACAGTTAAAATGCACACTGATAGTCATGGCTGTCTGAGGCTGCGAAACTGTAAAATTATCGGAACTTTTGATTTTTGCAATTCAGAAAGGCAACTGGAGCTAAACCATGAAGCGTTAAAACAACACATCCTGTTACTACGACAGAATAAGTTGATTACTGCTGACTCACAAAATGACACAAATGACTTTGCTCCGAAAAAGCAGATAGTAAGAGTACCAGCAACAAGTGTGCCAGACAAACATCTGCAACGTTTGAGAAACATTGTGTCATGATCACAGTTTGGATAGTTTTAGGCACCAAAATGACTTCAGTTCTTCTAGGAGAGAATCATAGAATCCTTTAAAGTCCATTAAGAATTCACTAAATATGGGTTGTAATGTGCTGGTTGCACTGACCACTTACTGTAGTGAGGAAAATACAGTTCCAATTTGTTACATAGTGACATAAATGTAACTTTTGATCTTGCATTCTGACTGATAAAAATACCTCAAGAATTTCAGCATGCAATGGCTTTCTGTCATTTATCTGACGTTCCTATAGTTGTTTGATGTCTTGCAAATTCAGCCAAATGGTGTATCTGTGGATAAAGGTGCCAGGCAACAAGTACTTAACAAATGACTGACTGTTTCAGGTTTTCTTTTGCCAGGGCTGTTCAATTTGGTACCATGACACATTGTCGTTGAGTGACTTTCCTTCATCTGCTTCCTGCTGTGCTCTGTTAGTACAAAAAAAGAGATTACATCACATGAAGCCTCTAGGTGAATACTGAAAGGATCTGCATTTTTCCAAAAACCAGCAGAGATCTGTAAAAAAAAATTTGGAATATACAGATAGAAGGTCTTGCAGCATCATACCCCATAAACGTACAACTACGACTGTCCTCTGAATGTACCAACTTAAAACAGAAAAGCAAGATTCATATTCATATGCAGAATTACACACGTCATCATTTTTTAGCCACCATATCCCCCAAAGGCAACTCCAGTATACTATGAATACAAATGCCAGAACACAGTGTTCTGTAAAGACATTGAGTTTCTCTGAGGCCTCAGTGCCCTGTGAAATCTAACACTGACAGAATTTGACTTTTTGCTGACTTTGGCTCAGGGAAACTGGTTTGATAAGAGCTTCATTGCCCACATGTGCAATCTGGCATGAGATGAGAAGTATTGAATATCACCTCTGTGCAGATGGTGTATTATTGCCTCTCTTTTTCATCTGCATCTTTCAAGTGCCATTGGGTAAATTCTTCTTCCCATCTTTACTTGAAATAATGTACTGGTTCTGGTGGGTCATCAAATAAAATAATATTTGATGCTGCTCCTTTAACTGATGCTCTCACTGCTGCCCAGCGCAAATTCTCTACACACTTAACAGAAACACAGCATATATCTGATGAGCCCAGTCCCTTCTGTCCTAAATAAGTTGTGTGGGTTTTGGTGTGTATTTTGTGTGTGTGTGTGTGTAATGAGCTGTTTGTGTTGTTTGTGTGTTGACTGAATTCATCAGTCTGCTCCTGTCTGTGTTGCCTCTGGGCCACCTGCCTTTTTCCTGCCTCCTTTCCTGGCTGCTCCTGAGAAGACGAGATAAGGCCCACTGATGTTTGTCTGCTCCCTGGCAGATTACTGAGGCAGACAGGTACAAGGACTCTGGCAGACAGTTACAGTATACTGGAGGCCAAAGAAAAACTTGTTTGGGAGGCCTTAGCTGACCACAGCCCCACTCCGGCTTGAAGGCCATCTGGCTTCTTCATGTATACTGTTGCTGCTCAGCTAATTACTGTTTTAAGAGAAACACACAAGTCAACTCCAGAAACATCCAGACTTTTCCCACGTTAAGGACTTTCAAAAAGTGCACGTTTTCCAACAAAATGTACAGATTTTCATCTGATGTATAATGATTCAAGTGTAATCATTCAGCCACAATAGCACTCGACTGCACTTCTCTACCTTGTGACTGTCAAGTATTGTGTTACACTGCTTTGATTGACCCTCCCAGTCCACTATTGGTTCAGTCACAAACAGAGCAGTTGTTAGAAGCATAACATGGTAACTGCCTGGTGGACTGAGGGCTTCCTTTGCTTATTGTATACTTCCTTTGTCAACCGGCTAAACTGTTTCCTGTTCTCGCGCTGCAAATAAACTACATTGATAATGTGGTAGCACTGTGGCTGTGGGAGACAGAGGAGTAGCTCACCACCTAACACCCCGATTGAGGAGACAGCAGTAATAGCTACTAACAGAACTGAGCAGCTTGTGGATGTCTGTCAGATAAGGCAGTAAGGGGAAAGCTATGAGTGCTTGATCAGAAATATTGCAAATAAAATTCAACAGCAGGAAGTATAATGTTGACATGTAGAAAGACTCTGTTACAAGCAGAGGTCAGATAATTAAAAACTTTCAACCATTCAAAATATTCTCACACCTGAAGGTGGCCGAGTCATTGTCTAGGCAATCCCTACACTCCCTGTTTTGTCCACTCCTTGTGGACAAGTGAGGGAGTCTTGATGTAGAGGATGAGTTTGGTCAGAGTGATAATGAAGAGAAAACGTGTCAGAATAGGTATTAAAATTCATCACATGGTTTTTGAGCATCTGTTTCTTACAAAGGTGTTAATGCATAAATTACCAAACAATAGTTCTTAGTCCCATCATAAGACATTTTGAGCTTCTAATAAAGCGTCCGACTTCAGCTCTTGTTTGTTTATTTAAAACTTCTGCTGTTAGATCATTGCTGTCTGACATAGCTGTCTGTATCTCTTTCATGGGGACACTAATTCCTCTCTGTGTCCATTGTTTCTGTTTGACTGACTCCTGTTTAATCAGAGCTGTTTAAATAGTTGTCTCAATATTTAAATAGCCTACTGTGAAGATATTGTGATCGTGGCTCAACTGACAGAGTATAAATTGTTCATGTGGTCCTTCCACATGCCTGGCAGCTCTCCTGGAAAATGAAATTAGAGGAAAGGAGAAGATGCATGGGCAGGAGCAGAGGACAACGGATAATACATGATTCACAAGCAGTAAGCCTTCGCTGTGTAACACAACGAATATACATGGGGGAGAAAGCGGAGAGGGGATCTGAGGGTTTAGAAAGAGTTAAGAAGCAGGCTTCTACAAGCTGAATCACAGATTATGAAGGGAGCGCTGACAGACTGAAACTGTCTCTGAGAATCAATGACACATTAACAGAATGATAAATGATTTATTTAGTAAAAGTCCTGAAATAGCGGAACAGCTCTCTATATTTGAATAGAAATGTTACAACACACTGTAAAAGCAACAGCTTAACCTGTCATATAGACTAAACAACCAGTATTAAAAAAGCTTAAACCGCTCAAAAAGAGAAAAGATGCTAAAGGCAAAATACCTGGTTTATTGTGTGATAAATTGACTTTAATTAAAGAGAACACTTTTTAATAGAAATGAGAAACATAAGGGTGATGGCGAGGGTGGCTCTTGGCACTTTTCAGCTGACAATTAGCGTCGGCATCTGGTCAGTCAGAAGTAATAACAGCACTAAGATGTCCATGGCTGAGAGTAACTCTATTATATAAATGTGACTGTGAAACAGTGAAGCAGTTAGTCCATTAATTGATAAGTTGATCAATAAGATTAAGATTAACTTTATTGATCCCCGCAAGGGGAAATTCTGTTTTTACATTCTGTAAGTCATACAACACACACATGCACAAACAGGATCCTATGGACATGCACTAATGGAGAGATGTCAGAGTGACGGAGCTGCCCACAGCGGGCGCTCCTGAGCTGGTGGTGGGGAGGGGGTTCAGTGCCTTGCTCAAGGGCACCTCGGCAGTGCTCAGGAGGTGATCTGGCACCTCTCCAGCTACCAGACCAACCAATAATTATTACTTATCTTGATAATCCATAGTGATTTATGAAAATGTATGTTTTTGATGTAACATTTGATGCTTTCTACTTATAGGATGTAAGACACACACTTCTTTTTCACTCTTGCATTGTGGAAGAGAGAATATTTTTTGGTTTTGAGATATTTCAAACGAGGCGAGACGTCATTGTAACTCTGTGAAGTGTTCTTTCTTATAGAATATTTGGGATTTATAAACAAAGAATTAGGGTAGTCACAATACCAGATATATAAACTTTCATACCTCTTTTGATAACATGGTATTTTTTATTTTGCTCTGTTCAGGAAGATTCCGGGCTTTATGCTTTGGGAAGAACAGGAGACATCGCTGTCTCTCTGCTTTGTTCTTGGTCCCTGTCCCCAAACGCTACATGGTTACTTTTGTGTCTTCTGTGTCCGAGGGCAGAGGAGAGAGGTACAAAAAGGCAGGCTGATACACTACTGCCTGCATACCGACAAAACCCAGAACGAGGAGGTGTCGCCCTTTATATTTGTGTTTCTAAATTTAAGCCCTCATGAGACAATCGTAAAAAAATAAAAAATCCCAATATCCCCTTATTATTCTTAATGTCCTGCTCCTCTTTTCCACTCTCTCAAAAGTTTTGCATTCTTTAGTACCAAAAGTATCAGAGATTGTTTTATTTATTTGTTATTCAATTATATCGAGAATATATTTTGTTTTGGGGATAAGATGTGAAAGGTCGGGGCATCATTGGCACTTGCTCCAATCACTTTTTTTAATTGACCGTTGCTGACCATCACCATCACCAGCCCGGTCCCGTTTTCTTCTTTGTTTGCATAGGGCCCCAGTTCATCCAACAATCTGATTGCTGTGAGTTTACATTTCCACTAGTTTAGCCTAAAAATGATCATGTTACAAACTGAGCAACTGTTATAAATATGAAGTGATAGTTGGCGGTCTGTGTGCCCCTCCTGCATAGTGCCATGCTCTCTTCAGTCACCCTCCCAGGCTTTCCCAGTGTTGGGTTATGATTCGTGGGCGGTCAAATGGGGACTATCTATGGCAGCTAATGATTGAGTTTCCATAGTGTGCATATCCAAATCACTTAGCCTTGCTCCCATCACATCAATTAAATGTCATTAATAACATTTCCAACTGTCGCTGTCGGAGGCAGAGAGGTAGCTAAACACCTGACACACCAAACAGGACACAGCAGGAAAGATGCCCCAAAACACAGCAGCTTACTGTGATGTGACCCTATGACACAGGGACTTTGCCTGGCATACATTCACACATACGTTACTCCTTGGTCAATTATTAAGATGTATTTCTTCATAACTTTGCCATGGGTGGTTACACTGTAAATTCTGTTGTGCAGGCTTGAAATAGGGAGCAATGATTTGGTAAGCATTATTAACTGAAGTCAGGCTTTACCTTGCTAGTATTAGCCTACATATTTTAAATCTAAACCCAGGAAACATAACACAATAAGGTCTCCTATGCCATTGTGTATCTCAGGGGTGTCAAACTCATATTTGGTATTGGGCCAGATTTTTCAAAGAAGACCTCATCGGGTAAGGACTAAATATTTTTGCTTAAATCTATATGACTGAACCCTTGAATAAGCTTCTAGTGGATTCATTATTTAGAATAAAGGGTGTTACGGAGGGGGACCTTGAGTTTGACAACTGTGGTCTTTCTAGTCTTGTGAGTATATAAAGTAATCCAGTGTGAATTGTGTGATGCATCCCGTCTGGCATAATTCTCTGGTTTGCTTGGTTTTGTTCTGGTCTTATGTACCTGATCATTGATGGCCAGGTCTTGATTTACTTTGAATACATGACTACCTGTTGAAAGGACGTTATCCTTTAAAAGTACTATAAGATCGAAAACAGAGGAAAGGACAAGGATTGCAGGAGGACTTTTAGCTTGTTTTAAAATATGAAATAGGAGAGAACGAAAAAGCCACTGAGAAAAATTCAAGAGAGAATGTAGGAGGTGCATCAGTCAAGAACAAAAGATAATGAGTAGTGAGAGGGTTTCAGAGGAAACATGGAAGAGCAGACTGTCAGAGGATGTAACAAGAGGAACTGAGGCAGAGAGGGGGACATGTTACCTCAGCTATTAGAAACAGTGTGAGAAGCAGAGTGTGCAGTGGGAAAACTCGCCACATGCTTCTCCCCATGCCATCAGCACGAGAATGAAGGGCGGTAGAAGGGTTGGATGCAACAGCTGGCCCCAGCGGTGTGTGGTCAGGGGTGCTATTGTTTCAGCCTTTGTAGCCACTCCCTAATCCCCTTCACAAATTGGAAGGACCACCAGTCACAGTGACACAGAAACTGGCTGTTGTCAGTGGGTAAGCTGTCTGATGGATGGAACCACTTTGCCTGGTGGATAAAATGGTAATGGGCACAAAAGGTCACAGTTGGATTATGAGTGTCTGGTCTGGTGGCATGAGGACTGAGGCTGACAGTGGTCAGTCTAGTTTGTAAAGCTGGTGCTCTCCATTAGATTATGCTGATGATTGGCTGGTTAGAGTTTTTTAATGGCTCTAAAATCGGATAAACGTCAAAGTCTGGATTATTCTTTAATAGCCAAAATACACACTGAGTTCACATTTTACAGTATGTGTAAAGTAACAATATTTAATTAACATTGGAATTAAGTAATTTAGTTTCCAGCAAGAAAACGGCTGCCTTGATAGAAAATGTCATCTGTACTTTTCAGCAGTATAACACACAATAACAGAGGTGGATCAGAAAATCACTGCATTATATTGTAGTAAATTAATTTATATATGTAGATGAACATTTTTTGTGAAAGTACTATTTTCAACAGTCTGTTTCTACTTTAGACAAATGTGACCATGGGAATTTCAGTTGATTGTACTGCTCACCATAAGAGAAATGGAGCATGCACATAGTCCGTTGCCTGGCAGAGCTTGCACACAGAGCACAGAGAGGATTTGTCTTGCAGCTTTGGATCTGTCACAGTCTGTGTATGCTGGGAATGCATACTGGTAACTCTAGGGCTGATCTTGGGCTTTACAGCAGATTCCTCTAGTATTGTTGGTTATCGATACTGAAAATGCCCTTAGATGGTGTACTGGGACACAGGAAGTATCTTGAATCTTTAAAAAATGATACAATCGTATCTCCTCTCATACAATCTTGATTGAGCTCTCATTCCATTAGCCCTTGTATCTGCACAAATCATCAACTTACTTACATGTTTTCTGTCAACCAGCAGCAATTGATGTGCCAAAGTGAAGCTAAGACCATAGACTCTTATGAATCCATGAATTAAACATGGTGGATTTGACAAAAAAAAAAGGGTTGATGTGTCTTACAATCGACCAATATGACACTGGCAAAACTGTTTTGATTTCTGGGAAGTGTGTTCCAGTGAGGTCCAAAAACAGAATAAGAATACTATCTTTTACGAAGTAACTTCAACTTTGATTTAATATGACATGGTATACTAACAGAGAAATTTGTGTTCTGATCCAATATCGAGTATGAAACTAATATTTGCTTTGCTTAAAGGTCCTTTTAAGCACCTCAAGTTTTAATGTATTGTGTTTCCTTTCAGCAGGTATCATACACTTCAAAGCATATGTCATTACTAGACTGAATGAAACACAGTCCTATCCATTGGAAGTGAAAACTGCTGTTACACATAGGTGTTGCCTCTAGAGGTTTCTTAACTCAATAATCAAGTAATGCATTAGTATTCCACCCTGTCACTGTCCGTGCTGTGGGGAATGTAGCGCTGCGATGAATGCACACAGTGCATGCAGCATATTTCTGTGAAGAGATCCCACAACAGAGCAGGAGGAGAGCATCTGCGAATGGAAGAGAGAGGCATGTGTAGTTGAATTACTCCAGTGTTAGCATGTGAGTGACGGGTCCTTATCAGTGCTCACGCTGGCTGATCAAAGTTGAAAAGGGGTCAGGCTAAATTAAAGACTAGCTAATTAAAATGTCCAGGGAGCATGCCAGCACTCATTTCATTTGTCTCCTTGAGCTCAGTTGGCAAGAGAAAGAGAGAGGTGATGTGTGGGAGAACAAGCAAAAAGACTAAAGGAGTGTTATCCTGCAAGTTCATCTATTACTAGAGGATAGATCATTAAACCTGCTTCTCTATTGTGTTGGGCAACATTCAAATATGTGTTTTGTAATTCCCTGGTGTAAAAGTCCCACCAGTGAGTGACTTGACGGACAAATGTTGATTTTGGCTGACATTTTTCAACAATGATTTCACCTGAAACAGAGTTATGTAGATGGATAAATTAAGGCCCAAGGCAAAGAAACATAACTGTAATAAGACATCTATTAATGGTCCTCTCTGTTTTCAGCCTGTTCATATTTAGTCTCTGTGGCATGGCTTTTTTCAAACCTCCTATTAAACAGCCTCTTAGAGAACAGAGACTCTGGGGCTGGTGGTCCAAGTATGTTTGTATGGGCTATTGAGGAAGTTTCTTGGGTGGCTTGAAGGTCTTGATTTACTGAATGACATTTTTTTCAGAATCATTTTTTTCATGATTCTTCAACCTTGTAAACAGCACTAGGGATGGGAAATTTATTGAATATTTGGAATAGTCATTATTTTAAAGAAAATCCAAGAGTTCATGTGACTATTATCTCGTTTTTAGGATTTTCTTATCAATTTCTTGCTGCTTCGTTGGAATGCTGCACTCCTGCCAGAAGGTGGCTGTAGAACAGCTCAAATCTGTTTGCGAACCCAGCGTAAGATAACAAAAGAAAAAAAAACCTGCATTCATTTGGTGTCGGACACATCCGAAATTTTTTTTTCTGAATTTGAAAATGCACATGCTCAAGTCAGAACAACAACTTGGAAACTCAGGAAAGAATAAGGTGTCCAACTTGCCAACCTGATGTCATATTTGCCATCACGTGGTCTGTGTGAGTGTGTGATTGGTGGGGTATGTTTTGTTAATGTTAAGATACATTTTATGGATTCACATATTGCACGTTAACTTTTTGCTTAAGTATAACTTGTAACACTGACATTCCACAAATGTTCTTCGTAGCATTTATGTTTTGTTGTTGTTGTTGTTAAAGCATTCCAACTTTCCAAATTGAAATAAGGGAACACACTGAAGTCGGAAGAAAGACTTTCCAACTCAGAAACTGGGCTGTCCGTGGAGCTCTTGAATGCAGCATAAAAACCAAAAGAAGGAAAAAGCCTTAGCGCCGGTTGCTGTTTATACTGGTGAAGTGCTGTGGGATTTAGAACTGGAGAAACCAATGCTAGTCAATGCTGTGGTCACACAAATGGACTGTTAACGAGGCGGTGGTCCTAGGGAGGGTTCATTTTTAGGGTCCACACCTATGGCCCACACGCTGAAGTCTTATGTGAATCACATGCAGTAAAAGACCATTAGCTTTTGTTTAATAATGGGGCGCTGTCAGAGAGCTAAACCCAGGAAAAAATGACTTAAAGACCCAAATGATAAAAAGTATGATCATATGATTGAATTTCTAATTGATGTACATATAAACCCACTTCAATATCTTGTATACATTTCTTTTTTTATTCATATTGCTGTAATAAAATATATCGCAATTTCAGGTTTTTCCAATGGTGTTCAATGCCGGTCTGCGTGTGTATTGAGTGCGAGTCCGTGGCAGAGGTTGGGGGGATGACATTATCAACAAATCCACTGTTCAGTAGTTTTTAAGAACCTGGGCCATCAGGTGTTCTAATAATCTAAGTGTGTGTGTTCTTTAACACCAGGGCTTTTGTTCTGAAGGTGTCTGGGGCTGACTGACACCGAGAGTCAATCCGCCTAATGAGATGCCATGTTGTGCTGTGGAAATGATTACCTTAGGAGAAGAGACATTAGATTGATGAGGGCAATCTTTGTCTCTGACCTGAGATGCACCAGCACCTCAAACACTTCTTCCCCTACCCCCATCACCACCCCCACCACACCATTTACTTACTAAAGAAGCCTAGCTTGGATGCAGACTCCCTGACCAATTATAGACCTTGCTTTCTTGCTTTCTTGTCAAAAGTTTTTGAGAAAGTGGTCTCAAATCAGCTTCTAAATTATTTATCACTAATAAGCTATTTGAGCCATTTCAGTCTGCTTTTCGGGTAAATCATTCAACAGAAACAGCACTTACAAAAGTGGTGAATGATTTGCTACTATGTTTAGATTCAGACTCAACCAGTGTTTTATTGTTATTGGATCTTAGCGCTGCTTTCGATACGGTGGACCACTGTATTCTACTGGATAGGCTTGAGAACTATTTTGGCATCTCAGGACAAGTTCTGGAGTGGTTAAGATCCTACCTGTCAGAAAGGTCTCAATGTGTTTTATATAACAACATACTCTCTGAGCCCTGTGCTGTTAGGCACGGGGTTCCACAGGGGTCTGTACTGGGTCCACTGCTGTTCTCACTTTACCTATCCCCACTGGGTCAGATATTGCGTTCTTTTGGGATTGCTTTTCATTGTTATGCTGACGATTTGCAGCTGTACATGCCATTAGGTGTAGGAAGTAAGTACGATACAGCTAAACTTGAGGCCTGTCTTGCAGCTGTTAAGAGCTGGTTATCAAAAAATTTCTTGTTGCTTAATTCTGCTAAGACAGAAATTATGTTTATCGGACCAGCGAAACTGGGTCATCTTTTTGATCCTATTACTTTGTCTCTCGATGATTGTGTAATCAATCGCAGAGACCGAGTTAAGAATCTTGGTGTGCTTTTCGATCAGACACTATCGTTTGAATATAGGAGGTGACCAGAGTTGCTTTTTTCCACCTGAGAAACATCTCCAAGATCAGATCAATCTTGTCGTTTAAGGATGCTGAGGTCCTCATCCATGCCTTTGTGTCATCTAGGCTAGATTATTGTAATGTCCTTCTGTCAGGTCTGCCAAAGAAAAGTCTGCAGATGGTTCAGAATGCTGCAGCTGGTGTTCTAACCGGAGCCTGCAGATATGAACACATTACCCCGGTGTTGGCCTCTCTTCATTGGCCAGAGCAGACTTTAAGGTGCTGCTGCTAACTTTTTAAAATATTAAATGGTAGCGCACCATTGTATCTTACCGACCTGGTGAACCCCTATGTGCCTGCCCGAGCCCTGCGTTCTCAGGGGACGGGTCTCCTGAGTGTCCCAAAGGACAGAAAGAAGACAGTTGGTGAGCGGGCTTTTTCTTTCCGTGCACCGACACTTTGGAACAGTTTACCTCTGGCCATTAGGCAGGCTTGTTCTGTTGAGGTTTTTAAAGCAAAGTTAAAGACTCATCTGTTTACTGTTGAGTATGAGTCATGATTTCTCTGTATGTTTTTTCCTGTATTTTAACTGTATTGCTTTGTACAGCACTTTGATTTAAAGCGCTTTATAAATAAAGTTATTATTATTATTATTTAGATGTAGACAATTCACTCCCACCCAGCTCAAATGACCCAAAACAATTCCTCTGAAAGTAAACAATTGGTGGAAAATCTTTGTTCAATGACCTAAACATTAGTAAATAAATCAATGTATGTATTTTGCTGTTCAATTAAAACTTAATTTCTTACCGTCATCACTCACATCAGCCTTTGTATGTGCCAATCGAAATTGTAACTTGGTGTTACTCTATATTGATTTCTCCCTTTGAGCCATGGAGCCTGAATGTCTCAAATGAATTAGAAGGCCCTTTTCTGAAAGTGCAAGCAGAAAGTCTTAGATGTGTAGTAAAGACATGTCACACACCAACGATTAAGTCCTGTTTCTCGTTTAAAACTTTAATGCTGATCAATCAATAACTGAGGTTATTAATGCAGTAAAGGATGACTGCTGAATGTCCCATTTGTTATTGTTTGGCCCAACCCTCAGTAGGATTGCTTCCAAAGGGGGCTTACAGACCCATTAATCAGGTCCTGGTTGATCTCTCCTCAGGCCAGTAGTGATCCGAGGTAAAGCTGCTGGAGGAGAATTCGGTAGCAGTTTTTTTTTTAGCTCCCAGAAGACAAGCCATGAAGCCATGGCCATGATTGCAACTGGTATTGCAATTGGTAACTTTAGAGTACACAAAACTGAGTATGAAAAGAAAGTCATGTGCATAGTTGCTCCTCTTCAGTACAAGGGATAGGAGCATCGAAGAGTGCAGAAAAAAATGCGCTCCTGAACACATTACACAACACCACAAAAAAGTAGGCAACAGAGGGATTTAGATTCTGAAACGGCACCGTAACAAAGCTCTGCTGTCATTACGCCTTTGCACTTTCGCATTAAAAGATAATATTGGTGCCCCAGTCTGTGATTTTACATTGTGTGATGGCATTGAAGAGGCACGACGTGTATACAAACAGCTGGTGCTCCACATAGACACACGCTCAGGCATACACACACACACGAGCACACACAGTGCTGTCTTCCCCCGCTGACTCTGTCATCTTACTGTGATCCTGTCTCACCCCTGTAACACCTATGTTACTATACCTCCAATGCTGTCAAAGAGGTGGGATGACTCGCCCTCAGCATTACGCCTCTGTCACAATTCATATTGAACGTGCGATATTATAGGGGCGTTAAGATTGCACATTGAACTGGCAATATGAATAGTGCTGGAGTGCAGGATAATATTGGCAGCAAGCAGCTGAACCAAAAAATGAATAAATATGAAAAGACCTAATGAGAGGCTTCAGTTTTATGATAAGATCCACCTCAATCAATGCATTCATAGGTGGGACATATCAGCAGACTTCTCTCTCTCTCTCTCCGATGGGGATCATAAATTGACTGAATTAGACTCATAATACTAATGATAATGATCAGTTATGTCAATCAGAAGGTAGAAATGTTACTGAGATTAAGCTGTAAAAATACAGATATCAGGCTGACTGGCTCAGAAATTACACTTACACCAACAGAACTGCAATTGGAGGTGAACGTTGGACCAAATAAACCCAACAAAACTTGTGATTCTCTGTTGGTATCTTGGCAACCTTTTTGAACAAAATGAAACGCCTAATATCTTTGCTGGTCTTTTCCCGTACATGGTTAAGTTTTGTTCTCAATTGGAATGAAACTATCCTGCTCATCTCTCACTGTAAATATTTTCCATGGCAGTTGGAAACATAAAGGATTGTATATAAATTGTTAATACTCTCCCTGATGGTCTTGTTTGCTTTAGTAAGTCATATAGAGGCATGATCATTGATGTCAGTCAGTGTTATTACCAGCTATAAACTCCTCAAAAGGCTTACAAACAAAAACGGTACATCTAATTTTAATTTGTGAAGTTTTTGGTTTGGTAAAAGTTGCTGTTCAAAGATACAAAGAATGTGATAACAAAACACCATTTTCCAAAACTTCCTTGACCTGCATGTTTTGTGGTAGATGACAAGAACCTTTTCACTCTTATTTAGTGATTTAATTAGTCAACCTTTGTGATGAATGTTAGGTCAGTGTTGGAGCCCATTTCATATTTTCTTTTCATATTTGAGTGTTTGCAGAACGAGACGAGTCATCTCTTTCGAGACGATTTTCATTCCATCAAGTATGTTTTGTGTCAGTCAACACAAATGCAATATCCTTGAGCTCCAAGTGCCTCAGGTGATCGAAAGCAGGAGAGATGTCTCTGATACACTAGCCTTTGTATCCCCTCTCCACTCTCTTTCTTACTCTGGTTGCCTTTCTCCATCTCACTGTCTGAAATTTCTTTTTTCCCCTTCTCTCATATGTGTGAACACATAGACGCAGTGTTGTGTTTCAGATTCCAGCGCTATTTATAGTTTGTGTTTCTCCAGTATGGAGCTGTCATAAAAGCTCTGAGTGTGTCTTATATAATATTACAGATCTAGCAATTAATCAGCAGTACAGAGTCTGTAAAAGGTAATATCTACCTGCTAATTTTAGCTGAATATCAAGTGCAAAGTTCATATGCATAAAAAGTATCACTAAGTAGAAAACAATTCATTTTTATTCTACCTGGGTCCCAAACATTGAATTCTTATAAATGCACTATGCTGTGTGTACATTACAATCGAACAGAATGAAACAGATCAAACAGATTAGTCACGAGACTCATTTTAGTTTTGGATGTTTCAATAGAAATGACTTGGTTCTCTGATAACCACAATGTGGTCAAGGACATTCTATTAATTAAAGGCTTTATATGCGATTTTTCACACTTAAATGTAATAGAAATCAAGTATATCCTCTGAAAATAACTCTGTGAGTCATGACTGTCTACAATGGTTGTAACACCTGAGTCCCACTGTCTGTGATGTTTTCCGAGTTTTCCGAGTCCTATCTTCAGTTTGTTTACATCGCCTGGACGGCAGGCAGACTCCTCCCCTCGAGTATAAAAGTTGTTTAATTGAGGGACTAGAGAAAAGAAGAATAACATACTGTACTCACTGCTTAATTGAATGCCACTTAAGCGTTTCTAGATCACGGTCATTTCGGGTAAATTTACATGCAGTGTGAAGATACGAGCATAGTAAAGATCGCTAGCATTAGCATGCTAACACAACAATGCACCGCAAGTTGTTTTGGTTTCATGCTGGTGCTCCAAAAATATAAGATTTCTAATCCTCTGTTCAGTACCCCTGTAGTATAACATTTAATTGTTTATTTTTTCACATCTTTGTTTTCATAATCAAATAGAGAAAATATGCATATGTACATCCTTAGCAGTATTCTTCACATCATCTGGCACTGCTTTGTTAAAGCTGTGATTTGTATGCTCCATTTCTCTTAGGGTGAGAAAATACTTTGCCATGAGTGCATAACACTGATGACTTGGTGCTCTATATTAATTGCAAAAAGATGACTTTGTACTGGCAGCTGATGTAAACTTCAATGCAAATTAAATTTTCCACTGTAGGAGGTATCTAAAATATTAGAATCTTTTAAAATATAAACTTTGGTCATTAATAAAAACAAAGAGGGCCATGGCTTCAGCTATGGTGAACATCTACCCTTAGACATGTAGATTAAAATTTGTTTGTCAGCAGTACTTTTGATAGTTTTGGTCATCATTTTTATTGGTTATGATTTCACATCCCCAATTTATTTTTTTGTTTGTTTTACTTTCGAGTCCTGCTGTCCTGTAAGCTGAGCATGCTTCATACTTACGTCAAGCCATTCATGTGTTGTATTAGCCTCTTGAGCGGAGCCTGCTCAGGTGTTCTGCATTTAGGACAAAGCCTAACACTCCACCCACTGAATCCTTGAAAAAGGGAAAACAAAGTTGACAAAGGGGATGGACAAAACGGGTATAAAGAAGGCCAACCTGTAGGCAATCACAACAAAAAGAAGAACAGTCTCTTTTCTCTGTGGCAAATAGATTCAATTCTGCTTCTTCCTTGGGAAAAGTGTCCATGCTCTTACAAACTGCCATTTTTTGTCTTTCCGCCTCTTTGTACTTTCACTCTTGCCTCTTATTCACACCAGCCAGATTTATCCCAGCAGTAAGTCTCACCTATGCAGCACTACCCATTTCTCTCCCACTGGCCCTGACATGGCTCATTCCCCCATCAGTGTGACAGTGGCAGTCCATCAAGCTTTCTCAAGTGCTAAACACAGATAGAAATAGATGTTAACACACTCAAAATCACATAGTAAGAACTTCCATTACTATTTCTTGAGTGTTTTGCCAGTAATCATGTCAGAGTGGGCGATCTGGGGGATTTTAGGGATGGTGGAGTGGGGTTGTCTAGGATCTGATATTTCTGTTTTGACCTGAGTGGCTGTTCTCAGATGTATCAAAGCTGTAGTTTGGACTGACGCACTCTGCATTATGATGTGGCACATTTAAAAAGAGGTTCCTTGGGACATTTTCAGGGCTGGATACTTCTGGGGGTTCAGATCATTGGTTCCTAGGCATGCTGGGTTTCGGCTGTAATGACAAAACATGCTAGTTCTTACAATTAGCCTAGTTTATGCTGCTGTTCTGTTGATTTTTGAGGGAAATTATGTAGAGTTCTGTTTGTCAGAACAATGGCATCTTTTTGTTAGTGCTTTCCAAATTTGGAAGCCTGGTGCTGGAGAGCAATTGTAAGCCATTGCACACTTCTTGAAATACAATTAAAAAAAAAAAAAAAAAATATTCAGACTGTTTAATCAGCCCTAGTGCCATGTTTTATCCACTTGGGTTACATGACATTAGGATACGGTAATGTCAGTCAGTTTATTGGTCCTTCATAAGCAAATTAACATATTAGAAATATATTATCTACCAACCATATCTTCAATATTTTACAGTAGCCTCTCTCTTGACAAGTTATTGGTGAGAAAGACCATGCTACCACGTTCTCTAGCTATGACTATACATTCAAAACAGAAATCGGAATGTCTCTTGGGGTGAAACAAGCCAGCATTACATCATTACTGTAGTCTGTTCCCAAATGTCTTTACCTTTTGGTTCTGTACTTTATCTTTCTCTCTGACAGAACAATTTTACAGCACCAATGCACCTCATTTATATAGTCAGTGACATGCATTCATACATTTTCCATCCGAGTGTGTACCAATATCCCAAACTGATTTCAATGCTGCCCGGCAGAAACCCGTGCAGTAGAGAAAAGAAGCAGCGAGACCAAGGCGGTTCGAGGAAATGAGTGTTCCATTATTAATGCTCCCTTCACTTACTTTATGATGCCGTTAGGTGGTCATGCTGTTGTCCTCTGTCTTCTTTTATTAGCTTTGGTTCACCACTGCACTTTAATGGATACGTCAAAGATGAAGTTTGCCTTTTGGCACTGTAACAGAGACCCAGGGTCTCAGGCTCAGTGAAACAAAAGTGTAGATGATACAAATCATAAGATGGAAGCACATCTTAAATGAGTTGTTTTGTTTGCCTGCCAGAGTCGAGAAATGTGAAACATTTTTACCAGATAAGCACTTTTTTTTTCTCAGTATTTGTCTGAAAGTGTTATTGGTTTGAAGTTTAGTGGCATGGACTGTATATAAAATGATTTTACTATGTGAGCTTTTATTTTTAATTCAATATCCAATTTCCTCAAAAACTGCTTTTCATGTGTTTTTTTTGTGTGTTGTCTGCTTACTTTGTGAAATATTGATGTGAGTTCATCCTCAATCTCTTTTCTCCCTTTAAATAAGTAAAGCACTCTGTGAATACTGTATATTAACTGCTAGAGCATGTGATGCAAAGATAGTTTACTTTAAGGGTGATGGCCCCCACCTCTTTATTTTCCCTATTTGCTGCTTGTAGCTGCTCTATAATCTCCAACCTGCAGGGAGTGGACCTGAAGACAACACTAATGGAGAAAGACTGGGACCGGGTGTGATGCATCTATAAGATCTCAGTACAACACTATAACTCATACTCTCCTTATGCTACCAGTGTTCGAGTAAGTTGCTAACATGCGGTGGATCTGGTGTACTTTGTGGGTAAACGACGGGACAGTATGGAAATAACAGGCCACTGCATGACAAAATTAGGAATTACATTGCATCTTTATTCTAATGGAATGCAGATTTATTTTTTTATGGAAAGCCTCATTTAAATTAAGCACACTTTATACAACAATAAACCATTCAAGATTGGAAAACAACAACATACAGTATAGCTGTGTTTTCTTTAGCAACAGCAGTTTCATAACCTGCCACAAAGCTATTTCAGGGTTTCATTCGTTAATTAGAGATGTCAATTTAGTTGAGCGTTATTGACAGATTATGTAACAGCTGTGTGGAAATGAAGAATACAATTAATTGATAATCCTTTCATTGCAACAGCCCGCTGCTTCCCCTGTTCTTACATATGTTTCAGTGAAAACGACTGTTGACAGAAATGCACATTCATTTCCCAAATCCATCTGCTCAATGTCACATGGCACGTGTGGATACAGAGCACCTTGAGTAGAGATTGCCCTGATTAACAGTTTACAAGCCAGCTCATGAGGTTTAAGTGGGATTACAGTATCATTTTGCCAATTGTTTTTATTAAAAGTGTTAAGAGCACTGACCTTTGCAGCAGCAGTGGCTGTTTTTCTCGGCTCTGATTCAAACATCAATAGTAAATGTGTCTTAATCCTTGCTCTCTCAGGTCTGATCTTAAATTAATGTGTTAGGCTTAATAGATCCAGAGGATCTGTCATGAAAAATAGGTTGACTTCAAATATTCAGAATAGGAAATACTTCAGTAATTTAAATGTGGATTTGTCCCAGTGTTTGTGGCATTTAGATATCCAGAAAACACTTTCACCAAACACAGTGTGGGCAGAGGCCAAATTCAGGGATAATTCAGAGTGTACCTACTTCTCATGGCAGCACTACACCACTGATTTTAATGCTTGAATGTAAGAGTTTGATTCGTCATGAGGGTGTTGTTGGGGACCAAGCAGTCAAGACGAAATGAACACAGGTTAAAAGTCCCGAGCTCAGGCTTCTTTAATCAAAAGAGAGAATTCAACAAAACAAGTAAATAAGGTAAGTGAAAGTATATACGGAATAGGGTCCTTTAAAAGAGGTCAAAATCACATAAGTGTACTGAAAAATAACGCTAACAGATCCAGATGTGAACTCGGCTTACAAACTTAACTTAATGAGAACTGAGTTGGGTTTTTAAGCCAGCCAACTACACCAGACAGTGCACACAGGGGAGGACAACAGACAAAACAACAAAAGAACTTGGATTGGTCCTCTTCCAGAAAGCCTTAATTAAACCAACAAACAATGACAAAGAAAGACAAGAAGCGTTTCTTCTTAATCAAATAATGATGTATTCTCAAAAGTGCTAAGAAAAAAGAGCTAAACCAAACAAATGGTCTGTGTTATGTTTAAGTGACTGCTAATGAAAAAAATCAATGATGTGAGTGTGGTGGCCTATAACCTGTCCCTGTGTCTATCACATGTGTTGACAACACAAATCTTCTAATGAAAGTCCAGACAAAAAGAGCCTGGCAAAATGGACACTGTATATTTTAATTTAACAGTTTAGTCAGACGAATGTCAGGCTAATTCTGCCTTCTAAGCCTTTTATTTAAATTGATCTCTGTTGAGTTTTCAGTAAAAAAACAAATGTTTTGGTTGTGTTTCCTTAGGTTATTGTCAAACAGCCTGCACATCAATCTTTAGGCCACACCAACCTGATCATTCTCTTCTCTGAGGCTTAGGGCTGATTGCAGGCTCTTCTTTCAGATAATGGCAGGTCAAGGATTGTTCAATTCTTCCAGCTCTCAACATTTCCCTCGACCAAACCTCAACTTTGAAAGCTCTCTTATTTTGCTTGTACCCTTGTGATCCCTCGGATGAGATGGGCAAGAAAATGTTGCAAACAAGTAAATAGCTCTACATGCAGAGGAGTACATGAGCGAACACTCCCACATAATGTGGTAACATAGTGTTTGAAGTAAGACTTCAGTTGGACTCCCCTGAACAGAATGCAACTCGGTATCCCACACAGCACATCCCCGCTCCCTCAGATCTGCATCCAACCACTCTCCCATGTGGCCAGAGCTTGGAGGAAAAGCAGAACATTGATGTATGAATGGAGAAAGGGGCAAAGTTAAATGTTTGATAGTCACAACAAGCTGGTTTCAGAGAGCTAGGATGATCTAAATCCCTTGGTATCCTTGGTTTTTGTAAAACCTTAGGAGGAATTCTTAGTCTGCTAAATGCATGTTAGAATGTGTGTGACTTTTCAACACATTAATTAAAGTGAAATATATTTGAGTTTTAACAGCATAGATTTTGTGTGTTTTGTCTTCATACCCTTTCTTACTTCTGTACACTTGACCTAGTGTTCCACTTGAGTGAGTTATGTCACAAGAAGTAATTTAGACTGTTTTTATGAGTTGGATTCAAGGAGAAAAAGGGCAAATCTGGGGAGAGGTATTTTGCATTGAATACTTTAATATAAAAACTACATGGGCTGTAATATTAACACCATTTGAAAAGGCTTGGCATGTCAATTCTGTAAATACTGTACAACATGTGAACAAAGAGAAATTTGAAGTTAGGAGAGATAACACTAAAAAGGTTCAAAGGTTATCTGAGACCCAAAAAATCCAGTTTTAGAAATGATTCTAAAAGGAATTATTGATGAATATTAACAGGGAATTCAGTGCAAAGAAACATCATATAAACGCCTTTGATAATCATAAGCAAAGCTTGACTAATAAATATTTTTTTACTTTCTTGTAGTTTGACAATTTAAGTAAAATGGTTAGACTATATCCTGTGAAATATAATATCAAAGCACTTGGATACATTCGCAAGTTATTTGTATGGTTATTAGTAAAATGTATTGAATTTTATAACAATTTGATCTGATATGCAGAACAAGTATTTTTGCAGCTGTGGTTCACTTGGTAGAGTTGGACGCTTCTCAACTGGAAGGTTGGGGGGGTTTGATCCCCAGCTCCAGCAGCCACATATCCGATGTGTCCTTTGGCAAGACACTTAAAGGAATACTTCACCCGTTGAAACATGAATCTGTATTGACATTGGGTCATATATGTAGTAGAAATGTGAAATACATTTTGAAGTTGGTGCCTTCTTGGCCGAGAAAAGGCAGAAAGTGTCTTTTTGGCTCATGTGGATGAAAGACACCAAATCCCAGAATGCCCAGCACCGCAGGCCACTCACACTAAGGTCAGAATCAGAATCAGAAATACTTTATTAATCCCAGAGGGAAATTCGATCGTTACAGTTTCTCCAAAATATACAATATAGCAGTAGAAATATAGTAATAAAAACATTTACAGACATATTTACTTCAACACATAAGGCCATTTCCTCAACTGATTCAGAGATTTCTTCCAGAATTGATCTTGGAAATTCCTGGCAGAAAACAGACTCTACGCCTGTGTCCATAGGCAAACAGTGAGAGCACCGACACTACCAGTCCGCCCCAGCTCGAACCGGCTCGGGCTGGGGCAGCTTTCTCCATAGAGCCTGTTAGCATAGCTTCCAAGCAATATGGCGGACGTTAAGTTTCGATTCTGGGAGTGAGTTCCCACCCACTGATGTGTGATTGGTCTGTAGCTTCAGTGGTCGAAAATATGAGGAACTAGCGTTGTAGTTTCACCCTGCTAACCACAACAGCTTCCAGTGACACAAAAATCGTCATTTTGCGTCACTGGAAGCTCCTTTTCAGACTCAGAAATACAAAGATTTCCCATCTCAGGGGAAAATGAGGAAGGGATGCACGACCATTCAAAAATACTACCAGGTTTCTAATGATACAAAGCTTAATGCTAATGGGTGAAGTATCCCTTTAAGACAAGCTCAAGTCCATTTACCATTTAATATGTGAATCTTTCAACTGTAGCACACTGCATGTTTTATTCACTACACTATATGATGTCGTGTGTCATATGGTATATATACTATATAATACCCAGAGTTTTCTTCATAAAAAAGATTTTGGAAATTAAAATAAACTGCTCTGTGTGTTTATGTTGGTGGAGAGATGACATGGATATGCAGGGAGTGACGCAGGTCATTGAAATGTAGACAGGCAGTCAGCCAGATGCTGCTGAAATCAATCCCAGTGTAACAGATGGCAAGATCACTAGGAGCATGGTTTTTCTCACCTCTTTGTGCTGCACTTCCCCATGGGATACTCCAGACGCCTGTCTGCTGTAATGAGTGTAGCCTACAGCACACACACATGATTTTTGCAGATGCCTCCACACCTAGAAATGAGATGGGTTCGAAAATGTGTTTGGATGTGGAAGTTTTGAGGAAATACTTCAGCATTCGGTAGAAGTTTGGCCTAAAGGAGGTTGGCGAAATACAAAATCAAGTTGCAATATCTGACAACGCAGTGCCTTCATCCTTTTGTTAAGGAGAAAATTTACATTTTCTTGAAAAAGTTCTTAATTTTAGGGCCTGTATAAAGTGGATTCCAGTCATCAATAGTTATATTCACTGCTGAAATGATGGGATGTTTACTTTAGCATGAGTGTTCAGAGTAGAGCGCTTGATTTATAATCATCAGTCTTTTCGAGGTAAGATATTTGATTATCAGCGTAGTCCTTGGTTGAAGTGCATTATCAATGTGCTGTATGCATTCTGGATAGACGGGTTCAAAGATTTAGGAAATGCTGCACTGCATTATTTTTTTCAGTTGATGAAAGAAATATTCACTGGGTAGCATTTTCCAAGCAGCTCCTTGATTTTCATACTGATTCGATCTGTGATGCAGAGACAACTGGGTCTAGATTTCCTCCATAGTGCAACCCTTTGCTCCATTCTAATACAGCAAATTGCATGGATATATTATCAGAAACACTCACAGATGATTTTATTTTCTCTCTCACACAAACCTTTTTGGCTGTTTTAGAAGCTGTTGGCCAGGGTGGTTGGGTTGACCATGAAATCTAGATCTCATTGCTGCTCTGTGCGTCTTTCTTGGCACAGCTTCGATTTTGTCAAAACAATTTGCAAATAAACACAGCAGAAAACCTTAACATGGATTTGGCTGTGAATGAGCTTTTTTACGCATTATGATGAATGGGATTTTAAGTGCAAAAAGTTAGGATTTTTAATGTCAATACAATTAAACAGGGCCCCATCCTACACACAGTAATACCACGACATCACTCCCTTCCTGTACATAGATTCTGTATGAGCTATACTATCCTGAGACAATAAAATAGCTTCCATCCACCACTTCTGTAACACTGTTGAACGAAAGCTTTGTCCTTCTGGCAAAAGAAAGTGTCTTGTAGGGAACTGTTATGTCAAGTCGCTCCTCATTCGTTTTTCTCCAGAGTGAAATCTAATAAAGGACTGCAGGTGCTGTGAATTCCCCTGGTGCTTCCCATGCTACTGTGCTGCTGCTGTACAGTCGCTTGGTACCTCCGGGGGAAAATAAGCTGGTAGACGAAGTAAGTCCACCCCTGGAGAGTTTGGGGAACATAAGAGAAAGCAGCCAATACGAACATGGAGGCAAACACAATTAAGTTCCCACTGACTCACACAGAGGCACAAATCCTACCCTACTGTACCTCTGTAAACAGTCTACTAAAAACATAGTTACAGTCAGGGTGTGGATGGTACAACATTATGTTAATTCTTGAAATATATTTAACACAATATTGTTAATTTAGCTAAGATGTCCCCCCTTTTCAATCAGAATGAACCACATGGTCACAACAACCCAGCTCATACAATCTCCTTGTAAACACGTCCAGCAGGAATCAACCTATTTGCCAATACAATCTAATTTCACCAAATGTTTTTTGAGTACATTTCAATTTCATTGAAGAATCCAATGGAAACGGCGATGAAGTCATTAGATATAATTTATCATATACAGAACATTGCACAGAATCAGCTACAGAATTAAGTCAGAAGGTTATCCATGCAACCGTATCATCACTCATTACAAAGTGACCGCTCGTGCCAGCCAGCAGCCTCATAAAAAGAACCCACACCAGCGTCTGTTTGTGGTCTCATGGGACTTGAATTCCCGACATGCCTTTGAGAGACCTGTACTTTCCTAGCAAGGTTACACCAAAAAAAAAAAAAAGTACTGACTCCAGTACTTTTACCCAACCTGTGAGACCACAAACCTAGAGCTGGACAAAATTAGTGTAAAATGCCTGCTAAAACACTCATAGGTTGGTCTTCAGCTTCTTATAACAGTGATTCAGAATAGAAAGAAAACATTTTTTATATTTTTTTCGAGATGTAATATTCAATAGTTACAAATCCTGATATGATCAGTAAGTGTTGGAAGCAATGAAGAGGTGTGGAAGCGAGGCTGAAGGAAGTAGAGACGGAAAGCTAAAGTGTGTAGGTGGAACCCACACAGCTCAGCTTGGCAAAGCTGGCCCTGCATTAGCCAGAAGGCCGAGGCCCGTTTGTCTGGAATCTCTTAGGAAGGGACAGATCAAAGCCAGGGCAAGGGGCCACAATTCAGCTTACACACACTCCGAGGCAGCAGCACACATGCACATTTATGCACATTCAACACAAAGGGATGCAGAGCATACTTGCTCCCTTGGCACCTATTGATTGCTTTCTATATCTCTCCTCCATTTTCAGAGTCCCCACAACAAAAGCCAGTCTTCACTGGCAAAGCATTTAGCATTTGGAAAAGTCAGTCCCAGCCTGCAGCCAAATGCTTTGCACAATAAGCAACACGACACACTGTACAAGCTTTTTCAAACAAAGACGTGTTTGTATGGTGGATATGTTGTTTTTTTTCTCTCTCAAACATGCCTTCTTGCACACGTAAAGGTTGGAGGCTGCACAGACCATTTTTGCATTTTGTATAAATGAATGAAACCCACCACTGAAAGTTGCATCACAATGCAGAACAGTACTCAGCTATCACTCTATAGTAACTTCTTGCCATTGCTAACATCTTGGCTCAAAACAGACTCAAAGACTGACCTCATTATTTATTTGTCAAGTTGCGGTTGTTTTACAACGGGATGACCGAGATGCAAACTCAGAAGGATTTATTGCAACAAAAAATAAATAAAGATGGACATACAGTGATGAGTCCAGGGAAATACATACCAGACGAAAAAATGACATGGTCCAGAAAAAAGAGTGAACACACAGGTAGAGCCACAGGGGACACATCCAGACATGTGACATGTGTTACAGAATCAAACTGGCAGAGAAACGGGTAAAGGTAGTCTAAATACACTGGGAAGGTGTGGGTAATAAAACACAGGAGAGAGCAAAATCACGAAGGTGAGAAAGAAATACAGTAAAGTAGTTTAAAATGTGCCTCCAACCCTTGTCGTTAGCATGGATAATCTGTTGCTAATAATGTGGCATTAGGATTCAGTAGAATATGGATGGTACAGACATTGTGTCACCTCAAGTAGCTCATACAAAGTAGTACAATAGTAAAGCTAGCTAGCGAACATTGGCTCTTTTTCTCCATCCCTCTTTCCTTCTTCGTTAACTTAATTATCATTCATATCTGTTTATAGGAGCTTCATTGGCATTGGTACTTCCAAACTGTGAAATCAAAAAAACAAATGGAACTGTAAAAATACTGCCACATACCTTTATTCCTTTCCTTTATTCAGATCCCCATTAGGTGTTTGGGGTCCACATATAACATACATAACAAGCATAATATACACAAAATACCACATACAAAATGTACATAACTAGTGTCAAGCAACATAACATTACATCACAAAAATTGATAATCAATCATATTTTTTCACGTAACTTAAATAGCATTAGGGTAATTTGTTAAAACTGGCCTTACTGGGTGCTCTGAATATAATTGGTAAATGATTCCACATTGTGATTGCTCTATACCAGTGGTTCTCGAACTTTTTAGACTGCGTACCACCTCCGAAAATATTTGGCTCTCCAAGTACCACCATTATGGTAGACGTTAAAATACACTGTAGGCCTATTTCTACACACATTTTACGCGGGAGGCAAACATATTCATAAAAAGAATGTTATTTATTATTGACTGTTGGCAGCCACACTATAGGACTACTAAGGGCTAGTGCTAGAACTGGCACTTAAACTCCACACAACACTGACATTTGCCCAAATCAAAAAAAAGTGCAGCACAATAAAAATGACAACTTTATACCAACAACCTGTTTGAGAATATTTAGTCTCCAGTGTTTCCCACACAAAGACCTGGGCTCAAGTATATATTTCCGGCCTGTTCTTATTACATTTTTCATTTATTCATAAAATTGCTGCGTGCGCGCGAGAAAAAGAGAGAGCGGGGGAGAGAGAGAGAGCGCGTGAGAGAGTACAGGTTCTGTGCAACCAGAGCCTCTGTATGATAAGGCTCTGCGTTCAACATACGTTCATCACCAGACTGGTGAGCAGTAATCAAGATGAGACATAAAAGTGCCTGTGTCACCAGCACTCTAGTGGCAGGGGTAAGAAAAGGGGAACATCTTCTATGCCTTGACCCATATTCTTAACAGTATGTTTCTCCCAGTTTACCTTCGCATCAAGTGTGACACCAAGATAAATTGTCTCTTGAACCTGTTCAAACATGTTTATTGAATTTAAACATGTATGAGTGTGTAGCTGATTTTTTATTATTTTTACATTTTAATTCCATTTTGACAGATCTTTTTTTTTAGGGAAGCTGTACAGTATGTACATCATCACTCTACAGATATCCCAACTTTTTATCCAACAACATTTTCTGATGTCAAAGGTTAAAGGGGCTATATGTAACTCTCAAAAATACTGCGTTTGTAGTGATACCGCCTGGCTGTTAGGCGAACTGCACTTGTAACCTGTTGCTCGCTCTCCCTCGCGTGCTCGTCATACGTGCTCGTACGTACACAAACGAGCATCATCGTCGGCCGCGAAACACTGGATATTTACCGGCATAATGTTTACAGAGGAGGTAAGTGGTCATACAAATGTGAAAGTCTGTGTAGGAGTCTGTGTGTCTGTATTCATTCTCCATCCTACAAACGACAGTCTCGGCAGGCACTGGCTGAGAGCGTGCGAGTGAGTGTGTGATGAGTTTGTCCACCTTTGAGAGCTCTTAGGGCGGATAGAAGTGTGTGGAAGACGGCCTCTGGCTGTGCAGGTGAAGGCCGGGAGCGTGTGAGGAGTTTGTACAGTTTGATCTCTGTAAGCGGAGTGGAGTGAGGAGGACGTTGAGAACGTGCATAAAATGTCACTCCTTGGAGCTTTCGCGGGAAAATACGACCCGGGGAAACTTTTTATTCAGGCTTTTTCACATCAGTTAACCGTTCGCTTATTAATGGGCGATAAAAAACGATTTATACATATATATACACAAAAATTACATATAGCCCCTTTAATACGTCCAGTGCTTTGCCTTATCCACCAGCATGGTGATATAAATGTCTTCTTCTAGATAAACTTCACAGGCTCTCAGAGCTGCTGGTGTAGCTGTAGACTCATAGCCCGCTCAATCAAACAGCTGATTGAGGCTCCTGGGAAAACTATTGCCTGTATAATGCAACATGATGTCACAGACGTACACATCTTGCACCCTATACGGTGACACTCCCTCCTCTGATTGGCTGTTTGATCTCGACATGGAACAAAAAAAAAGAAGCTGACAAGCAACAAGCCATCTGATTCGTATCACCCTTATTGATCTTCAGTGGGGCGGTACTTATTGCATCATCTGCTGAACAGCAAGCATGATCCTTTAATTCTACGTGTCAATCAATGAAAACAGCCGCTTCGTTCATGTTATAAACACATGCACACTTCTTTGTCTGCTCCTTGACAAAAAATTTGCATACTGCTAATTTTAAGAACAAAAGACTACGGTGAGTTGATCATGGACAATGGCTCAGAGGGACTGATTTTGCAGTTTGTGTAGGCTTTTGTCTCAGGAGGATTGTTACATACTATGTTGTATGTTACCATTATTGTGTTCGATTGTGAGTTTGCTGTAAGCTTGCAATGTAACATTAATGTGTGTATTTGATTATGTCTGTGTGATTGCTTGCCCTCCTTCGTGTGCCACATGTAATGAGGCAGCACGCCTCCTCTATGACCCTCTTTCACTTGTCATCTCCTCCAAACCTAGACAAACATTTGGCTGACAGCTTGTGGCAAAACATGTCAAATCAAATGATTAATATTTATCCTTCCCATCTCTCTTACTTTATCTGTTAAGTCAGTATGTGTGTATGGCGGTGTGTCTGTGCGCAGTGTACGTGTATTTGAGTCCTGTCGCTTAAGGACTCCATAGAGGTCTTTTAAAATGTCCATCGGTCCAATAGGATGCCTGGGTCACAGGATGAAAAGCAAATTAACCCAGAGAGGAGATGTCTGTTTGATTTGTGAAAATGGCCACACGGAGCCATCAGTCAAACATTATTCTCTTCAGAGTCACAGTGAGCACAAGAATCATTGACATTTAAACGTGTCAAATCGAAACAGACCAATTGTTTCAGTCAATGTGGGATACGTTTTTCAACCGTCTGTTTCTGAACAAAAGGGCGCATCGTTTTGGAAGGTTTGCTGTGGTATCATTGAAGGAACTAACTAGTTCTAAAAACTAGTGACAAGGTTTAAGGTGACTTGAGTCTTTGTTGTATCGTTAAGGCATTCAATAAATACATTATTTTATTCTAACTAAACTACTCCAATCACAATCGTGAGTGACTGTGTCATTTAAAATGAGTATAAAGTATTGTTTATCATTACGGTATGAAGGTGTTTTGTCCAGAATTCAGAAGATATGATCCTTTTTGAACTATTTCAGTGCTGTGTTTTCTTCTCTTTGTGAGATTTAATTTTCAATCCTCATCACAGTCAGATTACTTTCATATTACCTAAATGTAATTCAATGTTATGAAAAAAATCATAGGTGTTATGAGCACGTTTAAAATAGATAGAAAATAGAGTCTGTCTGTGTAGTTTCCCTACGTAAATCCGTCACCATCACATTATACTGAATCAACACAAGCCACTGAGTTGCATGAGCAGTTGCCTGGCAACTATTGATGCTTTACGTTTTCTTTGAAAATGTGGTGTTATCCCCAATTACTTTAATATCTTTAGACTTTTACCAAGCCATCTCTGACTGTAATGAAATGTATTTTTGAAGCTATCTGCAGTTTTGTACATAAGGATAGTCTTCTGTTTCATTGTTCTGAAAAGAAAAGAAAAATAGGCTGCTTCCAATGCATAGGGATACACGAGGCATTAGTAAAAATGCAGATGTTGTAAAGGAATCAATTGTTAGTGCTGCAAATCAAATTCAATTCAAAATGTATTTACATAGGAAATGTTATTTATAAATATCCTTTTTGTAATAAATGCTACAGAATGTAGAATTAAATGTTCACTAAACAACAATTTTAATTGTATAAATATGTATAAATCTGAGATTTGAAAGCAGCATGTGAGAGCCAGATTCAATATTTCGGTTACTTCATGTCTAAAAAAGTATCTGACCTGAGGTCCTCTTTGAACCTCTAAAAGGCTGTGAGTGACAAGTGGGACGTACTCTTGTGAACGGCTGTGTGGTGCCTTATGGTGTTTACTGTCAAATTTAACGTCAATTAAAAACAAAAGGTAAATGGATTGTAAAGACTTGATAATATGTGCTTCCTTTGTGGATGAAGAATTTAAAATGATTAGAGCTGATTTATCATTGTCTTTGTAGATCAGAACAGAGCATTACGTTCCCCTGCTAATTATAAATGCTTGTTTCAGTCTCTCTGCGTTGCTTTCAGACACAAATGGTCTCATGTTCTTCTAAAGGTAAAATGTGGCACAGGTTTGAAATTGAAACTAGAGTATAAAGTAAATATTTAATTTCTTGCTCTTTGCTCGGGTTGAGTCTTTAGTGTTTTTAACTTTTCAGCCATTCTCTCTCTCTCTCCCTGAAAGTTCTAAACCAATCATCACTGCCCCTTTTACATAGTCAGGTGGGCACATAGAAAGATCACTTTGCCTGTTCTCTGTTACAAACGGTAACTGTGGCCTCAAATTATTTACTCTGTAACATATATACTGAACAATGCACCTGCATTTTAAACACACAGTTTGGCGATACTTTAATACGACTGTAAGGTCTGTTTCAAAATTAAATGCATATCATTTTCTCTTTTTATCCCCTCCAGCCCTTTGCTAATATCAAGATGATGAATTTAGTAAAAGCCCAAATTACACAAGAAAATGATACAAGATGGCCGGAAAATATTCAAACAAGGACTCTTTGATCAAAGACAGAGCCTGTTATTTGTGTCGGCTTGACATTACCCTCACATTAAAGTCATCTCCAACAGTAAATGAGTGAATGAAAAGTTAGGATAACTGGATTATGTTTGTCACTGACATTATGTTGTCCATTAAATAATTTGGCAAGTTGCAAAAAATGTTATACTCAAGGCTTTAGTCAAATGTTTACTCGCAAAGAACTGTCTTTGCTTTTTACCAGATTTTTCAAACTTTGCAATAAAACATGCACTCCTACTTCCTACATGTTTATAATACTTTTATGGTTATATTATGATGCTCACAGCAGTAGTAAGGATTATTAAAAGATAATGGTTTTGTTCTAATACTTCAAAACTAAAGTGCAGGGCGCTGGTTTGGCTTGGTTGATTCAGGAAGCTGCCGTCTCTGTTGCACTGGTCGCAGGTTCCCGCCCTCGGCCCTGGTGCATGTCGTCCGCGACTATTTCCCCACATTTCCTGTCTGTATCAAGCTGTCCTATCAAATGAAGGCATATATCTGATTTAAAACATTTTCAGAAGTTCAGAAGACATTTTTGGGGAGAGTGTGAATCTGCTGAAGCAAAAATATCCTTCAATGTGTATTCATGTTTGTTAGATCTCGTTATTTAACAGGGAGAAATATTGAGGCAGGCGCACAAACGTTCCTCTTTGCTCTGTTATTAACTGCAGTTATGATCCCCCAGCACAAGGCACTTAACTCTAAATGCAAGCACTGGGAAATATCCAAGTGATGTTTGTTTGGAGCTGCTTATGAAGCCAGTCATTGCTGCAAAATTAACTGCATGCCCAAGTCTACAGTTCCACTCCTTAAAGAAATAAAAAAAAAGGTGTCAAAAAACAAAATGAACAAGATTGTGAAAATACTGAACCATCAATCTGTCTTTTTTTGACAGCTTAGTCTGAGACAATTGTGTTTTTTAGGGTTTCTTGGAGTGTGTTTACTACTATGTGTGTGTGTTATTCTGCCTCATGTTTACAAGCTGCAGTAAGGATAAGCTTCCAGACTGGCACATGGCCACTGACCAGTGTTATCCTAACAGCTTGAACATTTCTATCTTTTGTAGGCTGTCGATATGAGCAGTTCAACGCCCTTGTTAGGTGGGCAGCAGTGCTCAGACCAGTCTGAATTCTTCTTTGTTTTTTGGCTTTAAAAACCCAAAAGGGATTGATGAAACAGACACTTTTGAAAATAAATACATTTCATGTTGAAAACCTTCAGCACTCTAAGTAGTATTTATCAGTCTCATGTGAAACCTGTTTAATCCAATCAAGCCATGATGATCACAATGTTAAATTTCATCCAAGAATAGAAATCCACCTTTTGTAAAAGTGCAACTGATGACTCCATTTTCCATTATTACGAGCTTCTGAATTGGTTTTTGAAAAAAGGTTTTTGTCTTCCACCCATTTATCCTTCAGGCTAGAATGTCACAAAAACACTGGAAAATTCAATCTTTGTTTCCCAAAGAGAGGTCTGCCATCTTGTTTTGTCTTACCAACAGCCAAAAACTAAACCAAACATTTAATTTGCAATGATTCAACAAAGCAAAACATATCAAAACATTTGGAAGCAGAAGTAGGAGTTGCTGGCTGTATTGCTTTGCGTCTGACAATAAGTTGATTTGTCAATCAGACAAACAAACAATTTGTGCTGAAGGAAATTGTGATTGGCAATTTTCAGCCTTTTTGGCATTGTCACATCAAACAATTAACCAGAGATTGACATAACTATAACTTTCTGAGGAACTGAGTTTGTTGGCTTTTGAAGTTCTATAAACTATGTGCTGCTATAAAAATGTAATTCAGTTCAAACCTTTATTTATTCTCGAAAGGATGTTGAGCTTTCCCCTATTTCCTATGCCATCGAGATTAAACGCATATTTAAACAAGCAAAAAAAAAAAAACAACCACTTATAATCAATTTGAAAAACAACTGAGATCAACTTAAACACTTAAAATTTGACATAAATTGACTAGAAATCAAAATCTTAAACTCTGCAAGAGAGGGAAGAGCCCCAGTAATTAGAGTTTGCTGGAGAGCGTTCCATGAATTTGGGGCATCAAAAAGAAAATGCAGGTATTAAATATTCTGGGCCACAGTGTAAAAATCATACACATGTTGGAAATGCACCACAGCACCATCTGTGAGACTGTTATATCTGTTAATATCATGGATAAAAAAAGTAGTCTATGCTGCTTTACTTTGATGAAAATTGAGGATGTTGTTGTCTCGCTCCTCTCTGAACTGATGTCGTTCAGCTGGGCCAGCAGTGTGTCTTTGCCCAATCCAATAGATGAAGGATGTGAACAGGAAAGTGAGGTGAAAGGGGATGGAATAGATTTCAGGGGAGTAAAAGGGCTGCGAAAAAAGAAAGATGAGGAGATGTCTGTGGGTGAGAAGAGGGGTGTGTTGAGGGGTGGTAGAAAAGAGCCAAGACGTAAAAGATGGAGGAAGAGAAACAACCCAGGAGAGGTGGCGTGCTTTGGTATTCTCCTGGAGAACTGCTGGAACTAAGCGTGTATCAGTACTTTAACTCTCCTGCTTCTTATTGGCTGATGAAACCCCAGTTGCAGAAAATGAAATTTAATCAGAGAAAATTAGCATACAGTCAAGCTGTACAATTTAATAGTGTGTAAATGTGTGTTTGTGTGCACTTGGGAAAGAGTGTGTGTGTGTGTGTGTGTTGTCCGTATGTGTGAGTATATGCCTGTGTGTCTGCATGCTCATGAGCGCACACACGAAAAATGATATTATATTGGGCTTGAGTCAATAATGATATGCAAAGTAGCTCTGCGTTCACAGCTTTGAGAGTAAAGACATCACCTTTGAAACAACTTATCCCCCATTTCCTCTGTGTTTATCCGTTTTCCTCACGAGTATTAAACATTTCGAATTTCTCTTTAGAGCTGCACCTACGACAAGCTTTAATTTCACACTGAGGAAATTGCAACCTTCAGGAACGTGAGCAAATTGGAACGCCTGACCCATTAGCCTTTCCTGTTAAAAAAATATCTCTTTTATGTCCTTTCCATTGATTTCAAAGACTGCAGTGTTTCCTCATACTGCAGTCTCTCCTTACTGCTCGTCTTGTGTGTAGTGTCGTCAGCTTCCCCCGACTTTAGCGCATGGTGATTAGATATTAACGCGGTGGAGAGGGGTTAATCATATCCCAGTGCATGGACTCACAGGCGCACACAAACAGAGCCAATGCAGAGAGAAATACTTTACATGGGAACTTGTGCGTAAAACCACAATTTAAAAGCGCATATTGAACCGTGGATGCCGTACTGAAAGGTTCAATATTATAATGAGAAAAGTTGCATTCCTAGTCTCATTCAGTGAAACAGTTCTTGGCTTCGCTAATATTTTCATTTTTCGAGTAACAGGATATCTTTGTGTTTCTGTTAAGGGGGTTGTCATGTCAGGAAAACACACACACATGCAAACAGGACCTGTGGACATGCATTGGTGGAGAGATGTCAGGGTGGGGCTGCTACATATGCTACGCAGGGAGCACACCAGAGCTGTTGCGGGTTCGATGCCTTGCTCAGAGGCACCTTTGCAGTACATGGGAAGTGCCCTGGCATTTCTCCAGCTACCAGACCAACTACCATATTACGGTCGGCATCGGGGTTGAACCGGCGACCCTCCGGTTCCCAACCCAAGTCCCTACGAACTGTTCACTGCAGCCCCTACAGAAACCTCACTACCGCACTTATTACATCTACATTTACTTCTTCCTCCGCCCGTGCACGGATGTTATTTCTTTATTTTAGTATTCTTAACACTCCTTAAACAGGTGAAGCGCTGATAAGTCTGAGCAGGATTTAAGTACTTTATCCTGCTATTCAGGATTAAATTCTCTAATCCTTCCTTCCACCATCAATGCCCCTTAATCAAGATACAGGTCTTTGCATGTTTGATGGGTGCAAGTAAAAGCTGTTTCAATTTTTGCCTTGCTGCTTATTAAACCCGTTAGTACAAAACATTAACGACTAAATATCTGACATGATTTATTAAAGTAAACAAGAACAAATTGATTTTCAGTTCAAACAAACCTTGAAAGAAGAATTCTTTAACTACTTTATGAGACTTATAAATGTCTTCCTAATCCTTGTTGTGTGCAAAATGGCACAATGTGATCACTGGGTATCAAAGTAAACGGTCTCAACTCCTCAATTGTTTTGTTCTTTCAAGAAATCACAAAAGATAAAACTGAAAAAGTTAGCAACAAGGGGCTGCATTCAGACAGTATGTGGGCACTGCTCTGGGCTTTCACTGTGAATGTCTATCAGTTCTTCATTTCCCACACATATTATGATTAACTTTGGGCATGACTGAGAGAGTAGGAACATGATTGGTAAACATTACATATACATGAAACATTGACGGCCATGTTTTCATGTAAACAATAAAATAAAGTGATCTATGTCACAAGACTTTTTATTCTATTTTAAAAGGATGGTTTACACTTTCCAAAAACCTGTCAAGGACTAACAACAGTCAGATTATTTTCAGAATCCAGAATAATTGAGCTCATTTTCTGATCCCTTGTCATTTTAAGTTAAGTCTTATTTCTGTGGAAGTGAAGACTGAATTGTCAGATTTGTTTTATGTCGGCATAGTATTCATTCAGTGATTGTAATTGGACAGACCATCCAGATATTTCTTGTTTGCTTTTTGAGTAAGGGGCAGGCAAAATAAGATTTATTGTTCTCCCTGCTCCTTTCCGTACATGGGATAAAGTATGAATCGTTTTTCTTTTTTTCTGTTGTGTGTGTTGACATGTACAGAACAACTAAAAAAATTAAATGAAATAAAATGAAGTCAAAGGAGTTCCTCTGGGCAGATGTACAACTATTTCTTTGCCATTTATAAAAAACAGTCTCAAAATTGAAGTGGTGCATCTTTCCCAGGGAAGTCTTCTCTCCTGAAATCTGTAAACATTACTGTTTGAGAACTGTGTTCGACAGTTTGAATACATTGTTTTCGACAAGGACACACAGATACTTACCTCACATTGGATACTCATGTTAGGAAAATAAAATGCAGCCATGCTGCAGAGAGGCTTTCTGTTAGCTTTCTTTCACCGACCTTGATTTACTGCTGATGTCGAGGGTTGAAGAGAATATGACCGAACATATTAATGAAAGCCCATAGCATGGTTTGCATGGATATAATGACACTCTGTAAGATAGATGCAGAGGGGAACAGCTACTGTTGAGTGCTTCATCATCATCTTTTGACAAAAAGCTGGGATTAAGTCGCAGAGAGTGATTGCTCTTTCCATGTTAATGATCCTGTTTGCCTCAAGTGAATGCAAACTTTAAGATTGTGCTGCATGCAGATGTTTCTCTTGCATCTATAAACAATTGCCTCAGGCAAAACAGAAACATTTGGGTGCATTTTTCAAACCTACTTTCTCTCACTCTGGATGGCACAATGGATGTGCTTGCTGTATGTGTGTGTGTGTGTGTGTGTGTGTGTGTGGTGGGGATTCATATTACAATCACGATCTGTGCACATAAACACACATGGTCACATCAACATCATGCCAGTTTGCCAATTCATATTCAAGCCTGCATGGACTGATTGCTGAGCCTGCTCACTTACAGTATGTGTGCTTCATGTGGTTGCATGTTAATGCTGTATAGATGGTACATACTTCTGATAATCTATGATAAATTATCTGTTTTGTTAGGAATACAAGGATGTGATACATACATTTGTAGTAGCTGAGGTACATGTTGGTCAGTTGTTCTACTTTTTCCCGGTGTTTTGCCCTCGTACTCTCTTAAGTTCCTCAGTGATCTGTCGACAGTTGTTTGTAAACTTCTGGGTGCATCGAAAGCAGGAGATGCTAACATCTAATTATGTATTTCAAAGTTGTAGCCTGCAGCACTACTCGCTGAAACCTCTACTGTGGTCTGACAAGACAGGCAGCTTTCTCCCACCGGTCATAATTACATAATTCAATATTTTCTATCCTTTTAAGGGCTGTTGAGAGAAAGGATTAGTCCCAACAGTACCAACCACAAGGCAGGAAAATGCATTTTGGAACAACCCAAAGACACCTGCTTGTTGTATGGAAGCCTAAAAATACCCTAAAAGCAATCCTTAACAAGTGCACTAGGATCAAATTAACTTTGTGTTTTACGGTAATTACCCTCATGATATAATCAGAGTATGAGTTCCACCGGTATATAAGACCAGAGGGAAAAAAAAGTTAAACTGTCCTGCGTTATGATTTTCATTGAAATCAACAATTCCACAATGTGTGGTTTCTGTGCAGCTGTGTAGCTGTTTCTAGTACCATCTGCTTTTCGACATGTGCAAGTTTGCAATCCAGCTTGTTACCCTGTTACCCTTGGTAGTTGAGCTCTCAGCCTTTGGTAACGAACGTTGATAGTTGTGTACCGATCCACGACTAATTTGCCTAGAGCTGTACTGTCCACCTCTGCTGGTCTCGTGTTGTCTTTAATTGAGGATTAAAGTCCGGCACTCCTCAAGGTTTATTTACTTTAAATCATACCACTGTTTTATTTAAATGCATGATCATGATTTAATGAGGGAGAAAAGCTGTTAAAAAGGGGCACTACTAGCATGGTCCAATCCGTTGTGTATTCTAGCACACTTTGCACATTGAAGCAGCTGCTTAAAAAAAAAAAAACAGGGAATGGGGGCTTTTTTCAGCAGTGGCCGCAGTTGGGGTTTTGATTGCACGTGTCATCATTTAATACTAACTTATTGGTCAAATCGGTACATAGGACACCTCGTGGCCCACTTTTTGGGTGAAAAAATATGTATTGAAGTATGTCTTGTACACAATATTTAAGTTAATTTTGCTAAATTGTAACCATTGTGTTAACAAGATTTTGCTCTTAAGGCAATTTTAATTTTGTCTCTTTTAGTGGCAGCAGCAAGCACGCTCCCACTTCCTGCCATGTCACGAGCCACTTTCTGAAAGCACCTTCAGAGATTCAATTATTCTGGTTCACTTGTCTGAGCTAGACTGTAAAGTCAAGCTCACTTAGATGTGGATGGTGATAAAGGTGCAGCAGAGGAAGAGCTGGAAGAGAGCCTAGGAGGTGTCGATCACAGCTTTTGTTTCTTGACAGGATATACACAGGCTTTTTAGTGGTTGTGTGAGTGTGTATCTGTGTGTGTGTAATATGGCAAAATCTGTCTGTGATCACCACTGCTAGGCCGACTTCATCTCCTCTCTCCTGTGAGACTTGTGAGAAAAAACCCAACCATCGTCTGCCCTTTATTCTCTCCATTTACTTCCTCTCCCCCTTCTCCATTTCCCTCAACGCCTTCTCCGCTTATAACGTCACCTCTCTTCACCCTCTGTTTTACTTTATCCTTGCCTTCTGACCACCTTCTGTTTTTTACCTGCACCAGCACCCTTGAGTCCTCCTGATTCATTGGATCTGCTCACAATCTCATTTGCCCACACATCCAACAATTGTGTCACCCCTCCACCAACTCTTTGTCCATACCCCCTCTTTGTCTCTATCCCCCTTTCCCATTGTCAACTTTTAAATGTCCCTGAACCCTGCTCAACCCGTGCTTCCATCAAGACACCCTGTTGGTATCCGCCTGCCAGCAAAATACAACAATGTATGAAACAGAGATGACCTTTGTTTCAATGTGTGGTGCAGGCTTAATAGGAGGAAAAAATGACATGTTGATTTCTTAGTTGTCCAGGCAATAAGACTTAATATTAAATGTTCTGTTCCGATTTTAACATTTTTATCATCTCCATGTCATTATAATGAACATTCAGTGGATTGAAGGCACTCAAGGTGGATATTGTCCAATTTCAAAGGATTCCAAATGGACTGACAACTGAGGTAGAAAAAAACACAGTCCAACAATCAAATCCAAAGAACTGTAAAGACTTTTAGTTGTTTCAGCTGGGTTCATATTTTCACAGCAAATATATGACTGTCCGACCCAATCTATAATGACCACCTTTTTCTTGAATTCATGAGCCAGTGAGCGCGCACATTAGTTCATCAAGAGATCTTATTTTTTTTCAGTAACTGACCAAGGCTGAGGATCGAGAAATTAGGCGAAGACGTTGACAGGCCCCAGGTGTTTATACAAGTTCCATTCAATACTAAAAACCTATACAGGGGCTGGATCAAGGTTATGTTTGTATACTTTAGTAGTGTAGATAATGTAAATCATGTAGGGTTAGCGTAACCTAACCCTAACCCAATGTATTTTGAACTATTTCTTCTGATCCAAGAACACTGATGTCATGTTCTAAGGTCAGAGAGGATCACATTGAATACAGTTATAAAAGATGTAAATGATTTTTGTTATCTGCAGCCTCTCTTCCCTCCATTGTGGCTACATACTTGTGTTTTTGTTCCTTGAATAGGAACATATATGTCATATGTCAAACACAGACGACCTTGAAGTTCTCTTTTATCCTTTTCTCTCTTATTTCTAACACCAGCTACATCAACGCTGCTACCCGGCAAAACTCTGCAGCAACACAAAGCTGCATAAGCAAAGTAACCCTGTTATGCTGGTTTTTTTTGTGACCAAAAACCATAGCAGCTAACATAGATCATGTATCCTCATCAAATGAGTCTGTGTTTAATGATAGTAGCATTATCTTTGTAGCTGTGAAGTACACTGTATCTACACAAAGATTATGTACATAGCCTACAGAAAGTCATGCTGCTGTTAACCACGCAGAGCCTTACAGAGGCATACTTCATTAATCAGAAAATTAATCTTCCTTGTGGTTTAATGGCTGATAAAGGTATAACACAAGTTGTGTGTGTGTGTGTGTGTGTGTGTGTGTGTGTGTGTGTGTGTGTGTGTGTGTGTGTGTGTGTGTGTGTGTGTGTGTCATCTTGGCATCAGTCAGTGGACTCTCCCTTTTTCCCTCTCTCTCTCTCTCTCTCTCTCTCTTTCTCTCTCTCTCTCTCTCTCTCATTTTGTCTCTCTCTCCCGCTCTCTTGCGCTGTCTGTGTTTATCTGAATGCGTATTAAGTTTTTTTTTTTATCTTATAAGGCAGTGAACTAATCGGACAATGTTTTGCTGTGAAACTGAGGCCAAAACAAGCTTTATATTCTTACGTGAACACTATGTTTTCTTCCATTTACCGGTAAGCGACATTTAACCACACTCTTTATAAATAAACTGGCACAGATGGGTCTTATATTAGTTGGGTTGCACCCGTGAGGGCAGGGAAATTTACACATCATTTATACAAGTGCAAGTCACATAATAACTCGTGGCTCTGTGCAACTTAGACTCCAGCTGATGTTTTGTCTTCGTTTTTCTTTTTGACTTTTTATGCAAAGAGAATTCAAAAAAGGAAATAACTGCCTCAACATTGCCATGTAGCTTCATTCCCAGATAGCTGGGTAGCCAGCTCACTGTGCTCTGACTGATAATTTGTGTCGGATATGTATGAAAGGTAACTTGGAAGTGAAAAGCCCATTAAAACCTAAAGGTACAGTTTCTCCTCACAGCACAGTTTCTGCAGCATCAATAAATATTGGATGCATTCTAAACACAGACTATTCTGTTGAATTGGAAATCATACCCAGGTTACACTGGGGATAACAGAAACCAGAATCCTGTGATCATGTGCTTTAGCTCTGTGCCTCACTCTCTCTCTGTCTTCCTCACTGCTTAATAAGTGGGCTTAGAAGGTGTACTGTACAAGATATACTATACTTTTAAAGGCTTGATGGCTGTCTTAGCTTTCTCATCTTCCTGACATTGTTTTCCTTTTTTTCACCCCTCTACCTTTTCTAAACTTATGTAACTTTTTACTCTTTCATTCTTGCTTTTTTCAGATTATTCTTGATGATTCCCAGCAGCCAATCCGTACGTAAAGGGATTGCTTTTTATTGTAATATGGATAGGGGGGGGGGGGGGGCATTTTTAATGTCAATCTCACCTTTTGGAGTGTCAGCCAAATCTTCTGAAACTCTTATAAACATTGTGCAAACTGAAAAAAACAAGCATTGCCGAATTACTTGATTTTTATTCAAAGTCCCTAAACTTTTTTTATTTATTTTATTTTATTTTTTTTATGTTTTAGCACTGTACCTTACTCGTTAAAGAGCTGATCAATAAAATCAGCTCGATACAGTTTATTTTGAGGCAGTCATATTGTTCATGTTTAAAGGTTAACAGTTTTCTTAGTTATAGTTTAGGGGCGCTGGTGGCGCAGTGGTTAGTGCACGCGCCCCATGTATGGAGGCTATAGTCTTCCAAGCAGGCGGCCCAGGTTCAAGTCCCCACTCTCTCCCTGGTTTCCGACTCTATCCACTGACCTATCTCTCAATTAAAGGCACAAAAAGCCCAAAAAATAATCTTAAAAAAAATAAATAGTTATTGTCCCCCCCCCCACACACACACACACACACCTCAGTATTCTATACTTGTCTTAATTTCGTAAAATTTTAAAACAAGAAAAGCTTTGAGATTTAGTGGTCAGAAGTCTACACTATCAAAGTGGAATCACCAATCGAACAGACAATTTTGACAAAATCCAAATAATAATAAATATTTATATTTGAGTCTGAACCCTGAATGTTTGAAGATATAAAGCATATCAATCGGCCAAGAAGCTGATCTTATTATTTTCTTGTTTATCTTGCTTATTGTGGAGCATTTTCTATCTCCCTGTTTGGTTAATGGGATTTGGACCTTCAGGCCGCATTTTGATTAGAACTGTTATTGGTAAGAAAGATGATAAGGCTAAACAGCTAATTTCAACTCACACACAGTGTTTTTTGTTTGCCTGACCAACCTCTCATCCATTTTCAAAATGCAGACAGAATAAGAGGATGTTAAAATTAAGTAGGAACATCCACTATTTGCTCCAATAATTTTCTCGAAATCATTTGGTTACTAAACCCATTTTCACTTGAATGTTACTGCTGTTTTTCAGTTAGGCTATTTCATTTTATTACTATTTAATGACATTACATTTTAGAATAACATGAATTAATTTTTTTTAGCTCTGCTTGAGCCATTTGTTTATGTGACCTGTGCAAAGCTGTTTAAGGGGCATGACAATGGTATCATCTGAAAAAAAAAAAGATGACCAATGCTAGATGTCTGCTCTAGAAATAATTATGACTCTGTATTTTGTGTCTGTTGTTGCACTCTTAAAACGGAGTTGGTGATTTCCATCTGAATCTAAAGCAGCCCTCAGAACAACAAGCTTCTTCAATATCTGGATGGGAAAAAAAAAATCGGCTTTTATTGATCTGTTCAGGGTGTTGAATAATTTCAGACTTTGTTGACTTCAGGACAGATACTGAGCTTGTGCTGAAGCACAGTTTGCTGCCTCTGATGCTCACCTCCATTATCCACCAACCAGCAGGTACAAGTCATTTCTCTAGCTGGCTGTGCACTGCCACAGAAGCGGGTTAAATCTTTGATTGTTTCCAGCCAGGTTTCCAGCCAGGTTTCCATGATGGATCACCAGCATGGCTGCTTAATATGACACCTACACAGCATACATACCTCCAAGAAGTGTGTCCGGATACACTACCAACACTGGTTTCTATCTTCCATTAAACTCAGTGATGGGTGGTGTACCGACTGGGTTCAATTTAATGTTGGGCATTAAATTGACTGATATTGCAGGAGACATATACGGTATGCATGTATAGTGACAGGGTAGGTCTCGATCTGGAACATGTCAGATAATGGCTGTTACAGCAATGGAGCAGAAAAGGTAGAGGTTGGAGGAGTTCGATGTCCCACATTCCTTGTGGGTGTTTTTCTGCTCTGCAAACACACAAATACTTGTTATGGTGCCCTTCATTGGCTACACAGATCAACTCTGATTTAATTAATTGAGTTAATCTGGAACCTTTTAAGTAGATGTGTGCTTTTTTCTGGCAATCAAAAATGTTCACCTTTCCTTCCCCGAGCACAGATAAATAGTATCTCTGCAACATGGATTCTCAGTGGGCATTAGCTAAGCAGCAGCTTCTAAGAAGAATCAGGCATTCTGCCACTGACTGCCATTACAGTTTCAGCTGCAGAGTAATTAGTAGAGGGTCCAAGTATTGAGATGAACGGCCTTTAGTTAATTACATAAGAAACTTGACCCACATTGGCATCATGCTTTAAAGCTTCTGAATTAATTAAAGGACAACAAAATATACATTCAAAATGTTCTCTATCCTATAATCAAGCTTAGTTTATCCCTCATTACTTTCATGCAAGAGTGAGCTCATGGATTTCATGCATCTCTGTTCATCGCTTGATGATTGGTCGTCTGTTGAAAATAGTGACACCAATATTCCACTAAAGTGAATGTTGGATGATGGATATTAGATAGTTTATGTTGATATGATGATAGTACTTGTCCTCCTTTATGGTGCTTTGCATTGTCAAAGAAGACAATGTCAATAAGTATGAAGAGACAATATTTGAGGAAATGATAATATTCTGTATTTTTTGTCATTTTTGTTCGCATGTCAATGAGATCAATTTATGAATTAGTAGTTTTGCATTATTTTTGAATTAGTTCATACTTCAGGCCTTACTTCAGTCATCTGTGAAACTGACTGAATGTCTTGCTGCTCCAGTTGGCATTCTACTGAGTCAAAGAGGGAGTGATTGATTAGCCCAAAAAATCTCAGAAGATAAGAATCTCGATTTTTCCCTAAATCGATTTTTTTTCTCCCCCACCTCTACTAGCCACACAGAGTGAGCTGTGAGCCCTCTGATATTATTGGATGTATTTTTGTCACAGAAAGTGCAGGACAGAGCAGTGTGTGTGGTTTGATGGCTGCAGCTTCAGTCAGCAAAGAAAACAAGGCAAGAGCCTGTAGATGTGACTGTAATTGTGGCAATCAGACGGACTTCTGGTTTGTACCTCATTAGGGGGGTCTTTCAGGACAGACAGGGTAGAGATGGACAGACAGACAAACAGAGAATGTGGGAATGGGGATCAGGGCACATTGTAGCTATTGAGCAACACATAACAAAAACATAAATGCAACCCTACCATAGCACACACATGTAGACCACACACAGAACAAAGATGTCAACTCTACAAGTAAATACCCTTAAAGTATTTTACAGTTTGGTTAGATGAGGAAAAATACAAATCAACGGAATCATGGGCGTCATTCTTTCAAAGTGCCCAATTAGATTGTGATAAGTGGTTTCACCAAAAGTTTTTTTTTCCTTCCAAACCTTTTCAACACTTCTGGTAGACTTGATTTATTTGTTTGAATTGTTTAGTGGCAAAACCATAGCAACCTGCAGTGAAGAACACCATGTCTTTGAATTAAAGAAACTGAAACCTGATCTGAAATGGCAAAGTTAGATGCTGAACATTGTACTTGTTACAAGTTATGTTAATTATTCTGGCATGCATGAATATCATCCCGTCAAATATTGATGAGTAGGACTTCACTGGTGAAATGGTTTTCCTGTGTTTTTTACACTGTAACATGATGGACTGATGTCTTTGCAGTGAAAACTATAAAATACAAAGCTTTACATAACGATACAACATTATAAATACCAGCTTCAGTATTAAACACAACTTGTGTTGGCATAATTCAACCTGAAATGACACAATTCCTGTCTTTACTCTCTCTTAAAAGGATACACAGTCAGTTTTAAAACAAAGTAGTCGTTCAGAAATGGTATCATTACCTTCTCCTCCCTCTCTTTCTTCTGGGGAAGTTCTATTAATAGAGCTTCTTTTTTAAATCTTTGTTTCTCCAGGTGCTGTTAATTTGAACCACTCACCCTTTCCTCATTTCCATCACAGTCTTTGTCCTTGAGCAAGGCATTAAGCATGCTTGACTGCTAACTTGGAGCTGCTCAGAGGCTAGGTAGAAACTGTGGTTGTCCTGGGACACTTTGAAAGTGTGAAGACACATGTAAAAAAAATGTAAATTATTTGTCAAAGCTGACAAGTTATACCTGGGGTGTTAAACTTGGTCAATTTCCTGTATAATGCCTGCAGGTATGAAATGTAATTTCCTTGAACAGCTAAGGGATTAGCCCTCTATCATTTTTCCAGGGGAAAGGGACTTGTAAAAAGGTAGCTGAGACTTTGCCACATCTTGAAGGCACTTTCTCAAATGGACAATGGTTTTCATTAGCAACTTAAAGGTCACATATTATCATCCTTTTTTAACAAGTTTAAATACGTCTCAGAGCTCCCTGAAACATGTCTGTAAAGCTTCTTGTTATAAATCCACTCTGATCCTGTATTTTAGAACGCATATGAACCTCTCTTTTTCCACCCCTGCTCAGAACAGGCTGTTTGTGTGTCTGTAGCTTTAAATGCAAGTGAGCTGTGTTTAACCACGGCCCTCTAAAAGACTTGGGTAGCTCAGGCTTTCTTACATGATGCCCACTTGTTTGTGGTGAGAGCAACAATACATTTAATAAATTAGAGTCATGAGGAAGGAAATGTGTTTTCAGGGATTTTTCGATACATTCAGTTAGCTTTTCATGCTACATTTTGTGTTCTGCACAGACATACAAACCTTTGCACCAGACACACCTTCTGTGTTGTACAGTATGATAGAGAGAGTGAGCATACCGCTGGAGCTTGAGCCATTTACTTTAGAGTGAAGGGCATCAGACTCATAGACACACTCTCAGGTTAGGATCAAACACACACCAGTTTGACCGCCATGCACACGCACGCACGCACAAACACACACACACGCACACACACACACACACACACACACACACAAACATCAACAAATGAACGGAAAGAGTTTGTGGAATGATAGTGGTGCACATTATGAGTGAGAGTCATTTGAGTTGGGACAGGTGAGATGAGCATTTGTTCCAAATCCATTCATCTTTTTTTCAACCCTGCCCTTTTCCTTTCATTCCATTCCCCTTTAATGCTTCATGAAATAACACTGATTTGTGGCTCTCCACAGGCCACTTGTGAGGTGACTCTTAAGTTTCACAGGGCCCTTTCAGAATATTTCAACCACTGCACTAATCAGACACAATTGTAGGTATGATGGCAAGAATTCATTGGAGCTGATTTTGCTCTCCAGGATTCATGAAGATTTAAACACCTACAATTTAATGGAATAAGTTAGAATAAGTTGTTAACAGGGTATTCTTTAAATACAGCTTTTATTGAGTAATAATTTAATTATTAAGTAATGGGCTGTATATAAGTACAGTTTGTAATAAGTTATTAGAAATATAAGTTTGAACAGATACATGTGCTGTACCTCATGTCTGTGTCTTAACAGTGTTGTGTGTGTTCAATGTGGAATGAAGTGTATTGTCAGCAGGTCTAAATAAGACATTTAAAAAGATCCTATGCATTGGAAAAATATGTAGTATGTTTTTTGGAAGAAAACAAAATGCAAACAATCCCTGTAGCGTAGCGTACCTCTGCCTCTTACAGTCTACAAAATAACATCTGCACTCTAAATGTATAACTGAATATTCTAAATTGCATCAATTGAAGTGGGCTTGGAGAGTGTGTGGATAGTGAGGCAGAGCAGGTTTCCATTTGTACATTTCCCCTCACTGAGATAGTTATTGATTAACAATTTGTTACCTGAAGTCACCATCTGCCTGCGGTCTGACTGGTAATAAGCCTGTAAGGGAAAGAATGGAGGACACTATTGATAACCTGCACAAGGTGTTGTCACCGTCTCTTGTCTCATCTTTCTTCTTACTTGTCTCTGTTCTCTTTGAAATGTCATCATGTTAAGTATCTACTATGAACACATGGCTACATATGTTCATCACTGATTCTCTGTTTTGTGTTAATGAGGCTGCACTAATCTTGCCACTAGGCAATGTTTAAGTAACATGAGGGAAGGGCTCACTTTATCCTCTTATTAAAGAGAGGGGATTATTTAAAGGTCACACATTATTCTCATTTTTAACCAGTTTAAATAAGTATCAGACCTCCCCAAAGCATGTCTGTGAAGTTTCTTGTTATAAATCCACTCTGATCCTGTATTTTACCAACCCAATAACTCCTCTATTTTCAGCCCTGCTCAAAACAGGCTGTTTGTGTGTCTGTAGCTTTAAAGGCAACAGAGTTGTGTTCAATCAAGCCCCTCTGGTAGGGTTTGGGCAGCTCAGGCTTTCTTACATGAAGCCCAATTGTTTCAGGTGAGAAGACAGACTCAGAGGGCAAATAAAACACCTAGCTGTGTGAGTGTCACCCACCCAAGGGAGGGGTTACTGCCCTTTGTGATGTCATGAAGGGAGACTCTTTTAACGGCCTGTTTGAGCACACACTTCGAGAGGATGGACTTTCTCATAATTTGGGGGTTTGTAGACAGACCAGGGACACACATTAGTGTTTGACAATCATGTTAAAGTGTATTTTGCGTAATATGTGACCATTAAGATGGGACTTTTCTGCTGGCAGTTAAAATAAATGAAATCATAATTTAATTAAAACCTCAAAAAAATATCCTCTAGTGTTGATTCAATCTCAAACTATTTATTGCTTAACCGCTATCTACCTTCCAAACCTCTCCAGAAAAATGTACACTTTTACTCCTGCTTCTGCAAATGTTCAATAATGATGAGCTGGGCTACCTGACATCCTTCACTAGTCCTTTTTCTGCCCCACTATTTTGAAGGGAGTTGCGTCAGTTTTAGTCATATATTCAGTTTATCCATTTTTCATAGAAACTGAGAAACACCACTGTACAGTATCTCTCTCTTCATGCTGTTTTAAGTCTTGCTTTCCAGTTTGTCTGGCTGAAGTGAGTGACTGATACACAATTCATTTTCTTGACTTCCTGATATGAACCCTGTGCTGAGCTCCTTGCTTGAATTTAAATCACGTGTTTTTATGCTTAATGTTCAACACCTTGTGCTAGGCACAGGAGTGCAACACTCCTAATGTGTAAATGAGAGCGTAGTGCAATACAACCCTGTCCATGGGGGTTTCATATTTTTGCACATGAATATATGTAGTTATTTATGTACACATTAAATCATTGCATGCTTATATTTTTCTTCAGAAGAGAGATTTATGGTTCCTCCTTTGTCCCTCACAGAGGGAACTATCAAATGTTGTTATTTTTTACACTGAATGCTATATAAGTGTTTGTTCTTTACTTTTTGACATCTTGTTGAGGCCATAGAGTTTCCCAGTTTTCTGATAGATGCAAAAGAATGACTTAGGTTTATGTTACTGTAAGATTAATACAGTTTTCACATTTGTAAATCAATGGCTATACTCCAGTGTTAGCACTTTATCTCTGTTCATCGGCAGTGTTGATGCAGCACGTTTGCTTCTCAGAGCTGCGAAAGGGCAGGGCTGATTCAGCTACTGTAACAAAGACAGCAAGTGTAGTGACAGGCAGAACAATAGGTGCCTGGATTCAGAGGAAGGCACCGGGGACATTTGTACACACACTGCTGTACAACGTATAGAAACCCAGTAAAATGTGTAAGAGCAAACTATGTTTTCGAAATGATGGAAGGTAACACTGTTTATCAGATTCTTTCCTTTTATGCATATCTGTGTTACATTACTTGACTGCCTGCTTTTATTTTTTAACCACAAAAGCCTATCTACTCTGAATCACTACCATAGAGCAGTTAACAACAAAACATTTTGTTTGCTGGGACAGGGGGGGCTTTCTATGTTTGAAACCATTTCTAAAAAAAATACATTTGTCCAAGAAGAACTCAAAAAAACATGTGTATGTTAACAATGTTTCTTTGTACTAAAAGATTGCTGGACACACCACTGCTAACTTTGATGACCTGTTCTCCCCAGTAGAAGTTTTGAGTGTGAAGTGAAAAATGATGGGCTGTTAGGGCTGAAACGATTAAATCTCATGATTAATCGCTGAAATTCAATAGTTAATAACTATTAATCATATATTTTTTTTCAGATTTGAATTTCATTATTTTGCATTTAAAAACAGTTTTTCATGCTTTTAATTTGTGTCTTTGAACTGTACACTACAAGGGTGCTTTACTTCTTGTTTGGATACAAACCTGCTGTCATCTTTAAAGACAATAAGGAGCTTGTGGTACACCAAAGGTTACAACATGAACTTAAACTCCCACAAAGTAAATTAATTCAGCTGAAGAGAGTGATAGCAAAAGTGAAATGTATGATGTCACGAGTTGGATATTACTTTTGACTTGTCAACTGATGGCTGATGATCAATGCGAGTTATAAAAAATAGAATGTGTTGATTACGGACCTTGATAGCATCGCCACTAACTCGTTATCGCTGACAGCTCTAATAGTCATATGTGGTGTTTAGCACGCCAGGCCTTCATATTCTACTTATAGATCCTGATTCTATTTGAGGAGCTGCTGCAGCATCAGACCAGTTTCCATTAGCCTTACATCTCTACTGACAAAGGGACTGCTTATATCTGGTGTTAATAAAAAGTGTGTATAGTGCTGGGAGATTTCAGTGAATGTAACACTGGCTGGAACAGTCGAGTTCATCCCAGAGCAGAAAGTGTCATTCCAGAGAACTGAACACTGCAACAGATATTTTTCGTACCCAAAAGCCTCATACTCTGTCCTTTGTTCGGTGCTTCTTTTTTGTCATGTCTAGACGTTTCAAACATTTCCTTTGAACTCACTGCAGTTATTCATCTGAGAGTATACATTCAACATGCATATTCATTTTCTGCAGATTGTAACAGTCTCTCAGACCTCCTTCAACATTCGTCACACATCAGTTATTTCCTGCTACAAGTTGCGCTCGTGCCAGTTCTGAGACTCCCAATACAACAGTACATGAATATATGCAAATAGAGCAGACTCATTATGCATCTGACTTGCCTTTGGTTCAAACTGTCAGTTTTAATGGTCCATTTGAAATTGAACTACTCATCGTTTGATGTGTGATTGACAGTCTGATATTAGGGTTGTGTAAACTGGTGCTCACACAGGGAAGTAAACAGCTGTCAGAACATCCTGCTCTGTCAATCACTGATCTTCCTCATCTTGCCCTGTTGACAAAGTGTAGACAACCTCCTGGTCTTTATTAACAAACCAAGCTCAGACCTTTTTATTGCAGTCCCTGATGTGGAGGAGTTTACAGCTGCCTCTGTTAGTTAAAGTAGAGACCAGCAAGCTAACACGAGTAATATCTAAGGTCAGGATTGGAAAGGTTGTGTCAGTAAGACAGCCGTCTCATTGTTACGCGTGAGGTGATGGTCAAAGTAAAAACTGCGGCTTCATTTTAGTTTACTCATCTGCTGATCTGGAAGCCCACCTGTCATAAAACAAAGCTTTTTCAAGCTTCGTCTTCTGATCTATATAAATGCACTTTTTTCACTTGGTTGCTCACAGCAGCAGGTTTTTGTTTGAGAACGCAAGTTAAAAAAAATATTGCATCATAGTGTCTGTTTCTTTCCACAAGCTGTATCAATTCAAAAGCATATTTATCAACTATGACACTTGTACTTAACATCAGGATGTGCTGCAATAGCAAATGTGACACTGTTTCACAAAAAAGGAATTTAACCAAAGATGGATATTTGTGTGTATCAACAATTTTTGGTTTTACATTCGTTGAACCTGGAATAGAGGGACTGTGTCAATAATTTTCCACTAGAAATAATTGACTTGCTATTTTTTAATATAACCTTGTGTGATAAAAAGAAATCCAACCCTTGCTTACCTTATTTTCACACAGTCATTCCCATCTTTATCTTTTTTTTGCATTCTAGCTGCCCTATAAATAAATTCAGTATTGTTAATCGTTGATGCTGTATCTAATGGATTTGAGTTTTTAGAGTGCAGGAAAACATTTAAAAAGGAAGCAAGGCTAATAAGTAAATGAAGAGAAATGACAGTATATAGTCTTTATTTGACTGTATTCTACAGCTGAATACCTGTCGTTTTAAAAAACCAGCTATGATTGCACTGCAGTCCCATTTCCTCGGATCTCATCTCGCCATTTCATCTCGGCCTGTGCTAGCTTTTCTCTGAGCAAAGAAACAAAAGGCGAGTTACAATAGGCAACTTTTTATTTCATGATCATCGGCCTATTCAGTATTCAGGGAAGGCTTATACTAAAAATCCTATGGGAACATTTCTATACTGTATGATTGCCTGTCTACACATTCCTGCCAAATCACAGTAACAGTAATCTGTGCAATTGTTTCCATCATTCTCACCCACACAATCCAGTCCCAGCAGCGGGACTTGAAGGTTGTTGTCCACTCTGACGCAAAGGAGGAATCATCAGCGGTGTATTGTCATTAGGTGTATGTGCAATGTGTTAGCGCCACAAAGACTAAAATAAATCTATAAGTCCTCAACAGTAGCTGATTAAAATCCAGAATTTGATGTATATTTGTATGGATTTGGTCCTATGCAAGTAATGGATCATGATTCAAAAATATCTTTGAGGACGTGAATAAAATAGGGAAGTAAGCGGGTTTAAAGCAGAATGCTGCTGGGATGGAAAGTCTGAAAAGTGAAAAAATAATCCTGGTTAGGGTTAAGGTTTGTGTTCTTGTATCCCCACAGGAGAGAGATAAGTAATACATTCAATTCAATTCATTCAAACTGAGACTCAGCAAATGTATCAAACCACTGTTTGACCCTACACTCTGTACATTTCTGACACACAGTTAATTTAAGTTCATACCAGCACAAAGTCAAATAACACTTTTGATATTTAAACCTATGGATCACAATCCCCCCCCCCCCCCCCCCCCCTTCCTGAATGCATTTTTTGTTGGGCTGCTTTCTCAAATTTTTACTCATATGTCACCCCATGTGTTTTTTGGCAGGTTGCAGTTCCTGCAGCTCTGTCACAGCACAGAAGCAACACAGCCAGCCATGCGTCTATAGATTGTTTTTGCATTTCAGATCAGAGGCAGAATCCTTTTTATCACTGATTCATGAGTTTTGAAAACAGGGGCAATCATTCATCTCCCTTGAAATAGTTTTGAACTCTTCATATGAACAAGCGGATCTCACTGAACAGCCGCTAGTGTTACGTTATGACCAATGTGAAGATCAACAAGGCTATTGTCTCTGAGCAATTCCTTTTTATCTGAGCCAACAATCTGATTAATTTGACATAGTTTCTCTCAAAGCTATCAAGTCAGATATATGTTTGTGTTTTCTGTTATTTCCATTTCCAGTAAAAGGTACAGTGTTGTGTTTTCAGCAGTTGTCACTTATCTGATAGAGCAGTTAGAAGCATCATCACGTCATCTAATATGATCCTTTATTAATGCTGTAAATCCAGCATAATGTCTTCTTTCAAAGAATCTTGATCATGCTAAACATGCACTCTGGGTTATTAGCTCTATGAAAGCATCTTATAAGATGTAAAGCTTGATGCTTTGTAGTGAGGTTAATTGAACAATAATGCGCCTGTGTGTTTAAAATGATATAAGCTGCAAAGAATTTTTGGTAGTCAATTAATTTTGCATCAAGCCTCTAATTTGATGCTGTTCCACTGTTTTTCTTCTCATCTAAGATCCTCTCGGGAAGACGTTTGACAGCTGTTATTAGTGTAGTTTTCGAGGGAAAGGTCTGTGAAATGATGCTGGTGTGTTGACAGACCTATCCAACTGTTCCCCATGGGGCTCTCCTGAGCAATAACTCAGTGAGGCAGTCTTTGATCTCAAAGGATCTGTCTTATTCCCTTCATAGACAGTGAGCTGCTTAACAGTTCTTAAATACCAACAATCTGAAAAATGATAAAACGCAGACTTAAGCTTTACTTTAATTATACAGTACATATGGTGTTTCACAATGCAGAGGTTAAGGCTTCAGTTTTGGACATTGATGCTGAAATGATATCCTATGCTAGAAAAAACTGTAATATTGACATGTAATGCTATAATTTGACTGCAAGGGAATACGTTCATTTTATTACCTCGACAGGTTAAATAAGTTAGGTAACAGAGAAAATGCAGATGCTGCTGAGTGAATCTTTTCAAGGAGGATTACTGACTCAGAACCAACTTCCAGAGTTGAACTGAATGATAATAATAGAATTGTTTTGTCCCCTGTTGATCATGTTTTTATTACACACTTACCTACAGACCTTTTCCTGGGAACCGGTAACAAACACCTTCACTTCCTCAAAATAGAACAGCTGATTTGAATAAGTCGTTCAAATAGAAAGGAAAAGTCTTGATGGTGTAAGCAAAAATGTACCCTCCAAAAGAGACTATTTATCATTAACAGCGACATAGCTAACATTATCTGGTCCATTAATCATGTGGGATGTTACCATATCGATACATCTGTTCTCTGTTGTATGTCATGTGGATTCTACCTTCAGTGGTCTTGATTGACATTGAGCGTATTTTACCCTGACAGTGTTAAAATGACATTGTGGCCACATTCGCCTCTTCATTGGCTTTGTGCCTGTATAAAAATAGAAGCCCCTTATTTATTCAATATGGCTGCTCTAATCTTGCTGTCTGCTGTCTTCACAGGTCCACTGTCTGACATTTGGAAACTTCGTCCTATGTGCATCAGTCATATAAAATTGGCTCACTGTATTTGGAAGGATGACTCTAAAGAGACTCTTTGTTTGTCCTGTCCAAACTTAAGACCTTATTCAGTTTAATTTTGGATATCAAGGACGAAACAGTCCTTACTGCAATAGAGGTGGATTAAATTACTCGACCTTACCTTAGAAAGAGTACAGCACTCTTGTTAATCAAGCCTCTAAAAATACATTTTTAGGAGTCATGATGAGGACTAAAAATACAGTAAGACATTGATGTTCTATTGTTGTAGTCTCAGAATAATATATTAACAGTATGAATGATGCTCTTTGGTACAAGTTTTGGTCTGCTTGCGTGCTTACCTGGGTTTGGTAGCAAGCATACTGTCCCATTATATGTTTGTTTTTTTCCAACCTTTTGTGTAATTCTTTATCCACCTCATTTCAGTCGTGGAGAGACTATTGAACATGCATGATAGAGGAGCTTTGAGGTGCAATAAATTCAATTACAGCTGCTACTGAATCAGGGCTTTTAAACTGTCTTCCCAGGTTTGTAATTAGGCAAGAAAGGAAAGATCTTTGCTTTCTGAGTCAAGGTTCATTGATGAAGCAAGTATCCCTAAACTTAAAAGAAAATAAATCAAAATGAGTCTCAATCCATTCACTGTGCCATGCATACATTTTGCCAAACGTGGAATATAAATGTAATCCCAATATTGTAAAGCATAATTAATGTCCAGCTTGTTTCACATAAGCCTAAAAGTCACTCCAAATAATGTGTCCATTACTGGTGGAAATGTGGGTCTATGACGACTGATTTGCCTCTCTGAAATCTTCCGACGAAATTGCGCATAGCTTCTCCTGCTCTTAAACTACACCCATGTCTAAGAACATTATGTACCCCCCTCTAACAGCCCCACTGTGGGCCTCATTATCCTCTCTGCTGTGGGTATCTTAAAAGAGAACTACAGCCAACCTCTGTCTGATTTATCTTCACAGCAACTCCAGCTCTTTCTGTTTTCTCCTCCCACAGCTAAAGTTTTAACACTTTTCTTTCACCCAGCAGTTTAACTGAAACTGAAAAATTGAAGCAGACCGAAAGAGATGGACTGACATGCAGGATTAGATCATTCTGTTGGTAATCGATAACTTAATGTCAGCAGTGTAATATTTCTGCGAGTTATAACCCTTGAATGCCCTTTAGAAAGACATTAGGTTTCCCATGAGCCTCTTTGGTTGTGTTCAGAAAAGTAAAGTAGCACATTACTTTATATACTTGTTAAAATATGTGACAGTCCCCCACCTGCACATATACTTTTGCACAGTACAGTCAACTACAATACTACATATTTGGCAACAAAACAGCAGACACTGGCACCACCAGTCTAAACCAAAAAAAATCTTCAGCCCAACAACAGCCGTATTTATACATTCGATATCACTGCTCGTCATAGCAGGCCAGCAGCAAAGACGGACGACCAACATCATAGCTAAAAGCTTATCAGAAGTAAATGTGCATTATGCATGAGAGGATTTCATTTTCAACATCGATACACACAACAAAAAAAACATTAGAGGAGTGGGATTAAACCAGCTTTTGACTGGATAGTCACCAGTTTGAACTCTGTTCTGTGAATAGAAATGACCATGCTTGCCATACCAAAATGACCACCTATGAGTTTCCTCCAAGAAAGATCATTGCCAGCAGATGAAGAGAGGGAGACTTTGGATGATTTAGAAGTCAAGCATTAAGAACTTCACCAGTACAAATGTTTTATGCAAGACAGAGGGAACACTTGGGCTGCACCCCAGCGTTTACTCAATAACAGAAAAATACACTATGAGGGAAGAAAAGTTGTCAAAACTCCTGAGGCCTTGGGTTCACTTTACAGCTCTTTTATGCTCTCAATAACAGATTCCCGGCATGCAACAACAGAGAGAGAGAGTGAGCAAAGAAATAGATAGTAGTACTGTATGTCTGAGGGTTTTTACAGAATGCTGAACCACTGTGTGTCCTTCTTGATGCCTAAATGGTGTCCTCTCTATGTTTTGCAGGTGGCTGTGACAGGGGCACCCCCGGGGCAGGACCCATGAGGAGTCATAGAAGATGCTCACAGCCTGGGCGCTTCTGCTCTTCTTAGCCATGTGGGTGAGAAGCAGCTCTGGTGGCCCACTCTCCTTCAGAATAGGTATATTTTAAAACTAAAACCCTCCAAATGGTATAGTCCAGTAACAGTGAAATAATGATGCACATACATGTCTCCTAAAGTCTTTTCTTTTGTCTGTTTAGGGACATTATCACTTGTGTTTATGTGTTATCTCGAATTGATGTGATGGTGATCAGACAGTTTTAAACTCGGAAATATGCTGGAGAATTGCAGCCAAAAATGTGATATCATATATCGTACCACAGCTGTAAAATTAGATTCACCTCTACAAATACAAAAATGGCATTCTTTCTGAGCAGCTCTAAATGTTAAAGACACCAGCACAAAGTCTACCAGAAACCACTGTGACATTTTGCTCCTGGATACAGTGACAGAAAGATGGACCAATGCTGGACCTGAGCAGACTTTGTATCTAAGCGGACATGGTTCAAAAGTCTCATAACCTGCCTGACTCGCTTGTTAACCAATGGGGGCTGTTCTTCTTCTTATTATTCTCCTGCAGTCAGCAGGTCTCTGACACCCTGTCGCCTTCTCCCAGTCTAGCAAAAGTTTCACTGACTGTATTATGTATAGACTCCTGGTCTTAGGTGTGTCTGTGAGTTTGCATGTGCACTCTGTTTATATAAACAGATGGAGTAGAAGGTAAAGATAGAGAATGAGATTGATTCTAGAGCTCACATACTCTGCTTCTAATGTGGCTAGCTCTATATTTAAGCTTACCGGTATAATAATGTTCAGATACAGAGAACATTGTGAGTTGTTGTCAGTGAAGAAGGTATGTACATCTGAGAGTGAATACAATATGAGCAAGGATGTAGAGAGGAGGAAACAATGCGAATCAGCACCAACAAACAGCTTTCAGTCCAAATGGACACAGGTGTTGATCAGTGCACAGAGGCACATGGTGTAGAATAGATTTGTGTGTTTTTTCTCCCTTCGTCATCATCAACAACATTAACAGGTCCTTTATGAATATTCTAATCAACATCAACACCTTCCTGAATAAAATCATAATCAATATCATCATCGTCATCAGTCCCTTCAGAAGCATCGATATCATTGGACGCGAAGATGTTCGTGGAAGAGCTTGTTTTTCTTCGATGTGGAAAGGGACTCTGCAAAACAAATGCAGTTTGGTAATTCATTTCACCACCAGTGGATTACTGATCCTCAACATTAGCTCAACACTTAGGACCCTGTTGGGAAGGTAGGACCCTGTCCCTTTCATTGGCATAGCGTAGGTGGCAGGAGGGAGTGTTGACCTGGAGGAGAGAGTTCAGGTAGGCAGGAGCAGTGTATGTTGCTGGTGGGTAAGTGAGTTACAGGGTTTTGAATCTGATGCGAGCAGCAGCTGGGAACCAGTTAATGGAGATGAACAGCGATATGACATGTTCTGTTTTAGGTAGGTTGAAGAGTTATAGTTGCGAATCTGTGATATTAAAAGTGCCTGTACCAGGAGCTGTGTAGCATGCTCTGACAGGTAGGTCTGATCTTCCTGATGTTGTACAGAGCAAATCAACATGGCCGAGCAATCAAGACCGTGTGACCGAGCTAGATATCGATTTGTTGTTACTTGGAGATTCCATCAAGGCATGACAAAATCTTTGCAGAGACTGTAGTGTCGTCTGGCAGGATTGACAGGAGAGCTGGGTATCATCAACATAACAATGGTATGAGAAACCATAGGAGCGAATGATTGTACCAGGTGAGGTGGTGTTTATTGAGAAGAGTTTAGGACTGAGATTTGTCCCTTGAGGCACCCTTGTGGTTACACTGTGCTGTTAATAGTCAGCTTTTAAACCACATTGTGATATGTTCAAGGCTATTAGAAACTCAAGCAATCCAAACAGTCCATTAAAAGTGTTTTTTGAGATAAGGCAGAAGGGCACTTTTAGAAAAATTAACAAAAAAAAAAACTATTGAAAACGAATAACTGCTTTTCCTGGAAAGTGATTATAATACACTTCATGTTTCATGGAGAAATGACTGAGAGAGTCTTACAGGATCATAAATGCATTTGCAACTTTAGTGCTTCCTCCAATCTTTTTGCGACACTCTTTATTTTGGCTTCTGTGGTAGAGAAATCTGCCAGAATAGCCTGCCACAACAACAAAAACACGGAGTCAGTTCAACTGTCATCTTTGAACAGTATCAACATATCATCTTTATTTAAACAAGACATTTTTGCGTCACTCAGTAGTTTCCTCTCCTGTCTGCTCACTGTCTCAAAGCTCGAGCACAGATCAGCTAAGGTTTGCAGATTATTTTGGGTGCTCTGACATATGATTCATACGGGGTGGCTGTGGCTCAGTTGGTAGAGTCGGTTGTGTCTCAACTGGAAGGTTGGTGTTCAATCCCCAGCTCCTGCAACAACATATCCGATGTGTCCTTGGGCAAAACACTTAACCCCTAGTTGCTCCCGCTGTTTCGGCAGGGGCGTATGCAACCTCTACCATCCGTGGGTGAATGTGTAGGTGTGACATGCGGTGTTAAAACGCTTTGAGTAGTCAGCAGACAAGAAAAGCGCTATACAATCTCAAGTCCATTTACCATTTAACATGATTGCCTAAAATCAACAATACAGCTTCAAGGTGTACTGACTGTCTATAAGACAATGAATGTATTTTGTAAGAATGACTTGCAGCCCCATGTCTTGGCTTTGATTGTACAAAAGTATGGAATCTGCTTCATGTCAAAGCTAGAGAGAGCAATTAAACAAACCCACGAGCAAATTTTATTGTTTCACAGGTACAGATATGAACTGCCACGCACGCAATAAATCTCTTGTCGCAGAAATTCAACAACCTTTCACACAAATTCATTAACAGGGAGGTGCACAGCAACTACGGGGGTGAAATAAAACACAGGTGTCTGCAAATAATGTCACCGTCTGCTCGGCGAGCGCAGCTGCTCTCTCCTGTTCTCGAGGTGGAGTTCTTTCGCGAAAGCTAAATAAACCATTGCACTGAGCCCGACAGTGGGCTTCACGTAACGGAAGCTGTCAATCAAATTTGAATGAGTCTGGTTATGTAGGTGTGATGGTGTTGACAGTGACCAATCATAAGCGGGGCATAGCCAGCCTTGGTCTCTGTCTCAAAATTGTCAAAAGTCTTGCTCAGTTTGAGCAGAACTCCACCATGCGTGAGGAGAGAGAGGGAGGGAGGGAACAGTCAGGTGCAGGCCTGTGCTAACAGAGCACTGTTTGCCCTATCTGTGTTTTATTTCACTCTCACAGCTACCTGGACAACTCTCTGTTGATTAATTTGTGCATCAAGGGTTTTATTGTGCGTGTCTCTGTTAATATCAATATAATTTGCTCGTGAATATGTTGAATCACTCTCTCTAGATTTGACTTAAATCTGACTCCGTACACAAGCACCTCCACAGTGATGATGGTGTATGTTTATCCCAGTCATGTTGCATTGTTGAAGGATAATTAAGTATTTGGCCTGTTTCTCCTTTTTGAATATCATCTATGAACAGCAACCGTCTCTCTGTCAGTGTGTGTTTGTGTGTGTCTCATTATTTTTATGAACAAGTCAGTACAGAGCAGATGCACAAGCACAGACACACACAGTCACACACACATTTCAAAGCACACCAAGGCACCCAAACAAACACCCAAACAGCGCCACAAACTCCCTGCCATTTGCGCTCCAGGAGATGATATTTAACATGGATGTCCCTCGAGTCCAGCCTGGCTGGCATAATGTCACTGTCTGGCCTTCTCTGAATGTATCAGGGCCAAAAACAACCTCACACCCCCACCACATTCCCCTCCAGGAGCACATAGTAGCCAGCAGTGTGCTCAGTGTTGGTAAAATAAGGAACTTAACTTTGTCTTCCCTGTGCGGTTGTGAAATCTGGGAATAAACGTTTTTCTTTTTTATGCAGGTTAGTTACACAGACCTTGGGAGGAAACCTTATTAATAATTTTCAGGATTCCACAATGAGCTTTTATAACAACGCTGCATGTTCTAAAGATCTAGATGAAGAGTTTGACAATGATTACCATTGAAAATAATGCCAAGCTATGGACACATTTCCAATTCATAGCTATCAAGAGATTTAAAAAATGTATGCAACCGCCCACCTGGCAGATAGACAAGCCTCCCACTACTGTTCGATACGCTGGAGTTATTGGTCTCACCTACGTGTGTCTATCCGTTTTATTTTTGATATCTCAAATCAAACACAGCGGAGGAGACAAATTCTAGTTTTGCTTCTACGGAATTTAATTGGAGAAAGAAAACCCAGAGTGGAGGAGATTGTGGATTAATACTGCTAGATGCTCGGTTGTCCCTGTGAGGGAACAAAAGAACAGACTTCTCCTAACCCTGACATGAAATATTATGTTAACTTCAGCAAAATATTCCTGCCTTTTAACTAGCATTACTGGCCAAGATTAATCACTTTCCTTATTATTCGGTCCTCAGGGTAACTCCAGAGCCAGGCTGTCTGTTAGTTGTTTGAATCTGTCCATCTTTATTTCTTTTTTTTGCCTTACACTCAAGTCAGGGTCACAGTTGCAACAGGAAGCATCAATTCTTACAAATGGCCTCCTCTAGCTCTGAAGTACTCACTCGCATCTGCTAACTGAAGAGAAGCACATTCAAGTTGTAACATGTAACAGTACACTCTGTCTCACACACAAAACAACTACATTTGCTAGGATGATAACATTTATATGGGTAAAAGAATAAGGTAATAAGAATGTATTATTATTACTTAAAAAAACATTAATTTTGGTTGTTTAAACAGGGTCACTAAGCAGAAGGAAGACTTCTTAGTTCACTACCTCTGACACAATGTTGTGAAAATGTTATAAACCATTTTAAAAACCATGGCCAAATGAAACTGAGCCGTTCGTTCTTTGTTTGTAAGCCATAGAGAACAATGTACACACCTAATATAACTGTATGCATCTTGTTTATAACTCTAATTAGTAGCTCCAATGCTGTCCCTTAATGCTAAATCACACACTGCAGTGAATCACCCTCTGCGCTGGCAATAAGTTTGATTTAGACTCAATTATACATGCAAGTATATTTGTATGCAAAGAAAAACCATTAAGATGCAGAGTCAGAGGTTATAGAATGGAGTAGCTTTTTAAGAAAACTGGAAATGTTAGTCCAATAATCCTGAATCCTCATATGCATAAAATAGAAACAGCCTGCACAACCTTGGCATTTAGACTTGCGTCAAAAATCTCCATACCTTTTAGTATACAGGAAAATGTCAGCAGACGTTCTAAGAGTGTGTGATATTAGGTGATATACTTACTGTATAGTAATTTTAACCAGCAAATACACTGCACACCAGAGGAAGTTTCAAACATGAAGTAGGATACTTTTTAACATTCTATTTTCTTCATTTTTCTTACTTTCAGATAGAAAATTGGATTAAAAGGTTTTTGTTTTTTTCTTAAAGCCCAATAATGACAGTTTCAAAAATGAAAATTAAGTGTGTGAATTATAATAATAAGATATTCTTTGTAATGACTATGTGGCTCGGTTCTAGTTAACCCATATAACATTGGCCTAAAGTACAATATGAAAGACTTTATTCTGCTCTACGACTGGTTTCACTTTGCTACATCAAGGGTTAGCATGCATTGATACTATTGGAAATACATGTGACTGTGATATCATACAACAATTGTAACAACATTTCTAGGGAAATATGTTTAGTTAATATATTTGTGAACAAAATGCGTGTCCAGTCACTCAGGGAAAGAACGGTAGGTCAGGGAAATTGAAGCCCTCAGGTAGAATATAATAGTGTAATTAGCCCTGCTGAGCTAATACCCACAAGTCAGCAGCACCACACTGTCAATTCCCTCGGTTCAACCCCATGCACTCTCACACTGAGTTATCAAGACTGGCTGCTGGAGCCGCCATGGCTGACTCATTGTGCCCTTGCCTCCAGTCAAGTTAATTTTGCCCTCGTTCACTTTTGACATCAGTTGGCATCTATGAACTCATTTAACTCACTGTCGGTGGAAGAGAAGATAAGATGACATGTTGAGAGGGAAGAAGAGTAAATAACTGCAAGGAAAGTATCTGTTGCTTTAAAATATCCTCCAATTGTAGCCTTGGTGTCTCTGAGGTGAAACTTTCACATATTTTTTTATAGGCGGAGACTGATGTCCAGCAGAAGAGCAAATGTGATGAGACTTGATGACTACTCTCCCTGCTTTTAATCACTCAGCCATGTGCTGTGCAAGTCATTAAGTTCATGGCATTCAGACATGTGTGCACGCAGGCCCCAGGCTTCACAGCACATCTGAGATAAAGGTCTGATTTTAGGGAAACACCTGTTACACGAGGCACCCACCCGTTTCTCTCTGTTTTCCTCAGATGCCAGGAAAGGTAATGAGGACATATCAGAAAGCAAAGAGCACTTAATTACGGATTAGTGTGTGTGCCTGGAAGCAACAATGTTTATTGTTTCTTTGTTGTTTTTTCAACAGTCAGTCACCCAATTTGAAAATGTTTGTTCAGGACTTTTTAGGAGGAGCTAATGTGATCTGAGTCAAATACTCGTGTAGTCATGTGCCACCTCAGGCGTAGACTAGAAGTGGGGGAGTTTCTGATTAATCTCAAAGGTTTTAATTACCAGGGCAGGAGCTGGGACCAGTCGTTAAGTTAATGGCACAAATGTCAGATAGGAGTGATGTTTTGCAATTATGCACACTGCTTTGCTCCTTAGATACCCACATTAATTATTCAGTAAATCTGATAAAGTCACTGTGCATAGGCATGAAGTGTATGTGTGTACTTAAGTTTCAATCACACACCCCAACACACACAGAGCCCCCCTTCTTGAATTATGTTAGCCTGGCTCAGATTGATAAAGACAAATTTAAATGAATGTTTGCTCATTTGGCAATGCAAATGTGCACATTCACTATATGCACCTTTAGAAAATGCTGCCCTATCCTCAGCTGCACACAAACATGGGAAACATTGGTACTTAAATTATTAACAGACTAATTACAAGCGGCAGGGTGATGTTTGTAGATGTGTAATGGAGCTTGCCACTTGATGAGAGGGATGAGCTCAATTCAAATAAAATAGTCTGAGGGCATGAGCACATTTACTGTGTGCTTTACAGTCCCAGGGAGAGAATGGAGGTCATAACCAGGATGATGTACTGCAGAATGAGGTAAACGCTCCTATTGAGACTGTTATTTTATTCATATAGCCAATAGATCGTATGTATTTGTACTATATTCAGCTGTTTTTACACAGATTGGTTGGACTAATTAGATAACTGATTAGAATCTACTATAGCTCAGAGCAATTACAAAATATAATTACTTATAGAAAATGTCTATAATTTTTTTATACTTTCACATATATATTATAAGATATGTGTTAGGAACTCATAGTTTTTTTTTTAAACTGATGCCATGTTGATTGAATAATGCACGTGAGTATTCAGCAGATCCTCTGTAAAAGTAAGGAGAGGATTGGATCACATTTTTAAGATTGTGTCTAAACAATACTGTATGAAAATGAACGTTAAAACATTTTTTTTCCTGCTGTTACCAATCCTCATTTGTATACTGGTAGTTAATGATGCTTCCTCAAACACAAATATTTCCAGACTGCGACTTACTGCAGTGCTGCTCAGAAGGGATAGTAACACAAATATATTATTCCATAGAAGACTCATGCAAAGTACATTTACTTTGCATGAGTCACATTTGAAATGTCTTACTCACACCACTGATTCTTGAATTTACTTCTGAATAAACCTAGAGTGTAATGTTGCACAGAATTCGGGGTGAGCTGGCTTCCAACATCACCTTCATTTAATCACCTTAGAATTAGATCTTGGGAAGAGGGTGGTGTAAACAAAAGGAAGGATCACAAGAAGTGACCCCTGTTTTTTTTATGTCCTGGTGGCACCTGACTGTTACCAAAGACGGACAAGAAATGTTGTGAATCGATTAATTAAAAGGTCAATATACTACAGGTCTGTTGCACAGTTGCTTTAAATGACAATGGTTCAATACATTTAGGTGGTGTAAATTCTTGATGACATAGAATTACTGTTTTCTGAGGGACACTATTGCTTTTCTGTCATCCTCTGTTAGATCTTGCCTCAGAAAGTAAGGCTGCACATTTGACCAGCTGACAGAACATTCTTTTGTCATTCCTTTATTTCCAAAAAAAAAAAAAAAAGAATGCTGACATTTATCATACCCTGAGATGGACGTGACTCGTGCATTTTTTAGATGGATTATTCTACGTCCCATTTCACTGGCATTATGAGGAGGACATAGAAACACCCTGAAATGCCTTCGGTGAGCATTGTTCATTTAAGTCTGTCTTCTTGTAAAATTGGGACCCACCTACATGAATGTTCCATAATTATTTTTTCTGCCACACGTTGGGTGTGTAATCTACAATACTTACCACTTCATTTATTCTAATGCACTCTCAACAGGTAGATGCTTTTCTTCTGTGTTTTTCTATACATTCTATTCATCCCATGTTTCTACCTCACAAACCTGCATCTCCTGGACAAGGAAATCAATTTTGTCTTTGCAGTGGCTATTTTTGTGCACAGAATCTTGCCTCTCGTCATCCATTACAGTCAAGAGAGCGCTGCTTTTAAAGAGAATTAGAGGAGATGATTTGATTTATCATGATGGATGCCAACCCTACACTAATGTCTTTCCCCTTCTTCTAAACCATTTTACACCTACAGCATGTGCATCACTGCCATGCTAATGTCTTTAATTTATTTTAAAATAAGAGAATATGTTGCCATGGCCAGCCATGCTACCTATGAATTTGCCAGTGGGGTAAAAACCGCAAAGGTTTTGATTGGGGGGGGGAAACAACATCAGTGCACATGAATTTACTGGCTCATGCATATATAGGCATCAAAAGGCATTATCTCTCTCCCTCTCTGTCTGGATGTTTTGAACTGTGATGACTTTTAACTTCACTGGTGCCGTCTCATTTAGCAGCCTGTTACTCTTATGCAGGAATATAATGTTTATGAACGGACCAGCTATAGCAGTGGTGAATATTACAGTCTGCTTTGCTTTAACATTTTTAATTATTTTGCTATATTACACTCTCACACACACAGCTTCCTAAACTGTACACTGGGGGTAATGTTGATCTTAAATGGCTGCCATACAGGGAACTGTCTCTGTCTCATGTTATTTGGCAACAAGAAGCGTCCCTCATAAAATCCCACTTGGACATGTGTCAATTGTCCCGACTGTAAAAGAGAGAAGCAGGTCTTTTTCACAGGCAGAGATCCATGTTTGGCTCTGTAGCTCAAATTGATGGCAGCTATGCTGGAGCTAATGGATATGGGTTTGGATCATAAAAGATACTTTGTATGGGATTTGTACTGCAGAAAAACACCAGTAACAGGCAAAATGAGAACAATAATGAAATATTGCCCAGTACTATGACTAGGCAGTTTCTACCCTCTTAATATCTTATTTTTTCTGTTTTATTAAGAGTCTATTGTCCCTAACTGTGGTTACACTGTTATTGTATTGGAAAATATGATGTTTTTTTTTTTTGCTTGGCTGATTAGGTGGACCATACAACCTCTGTGCCTTTTTTCTAGATGTTTTTTTTCCTGATACAATAAACACTAGATCCTAGCTTCAACATGTAGCAAACAGTACATTAGTCCTACTCAGTTAATGTAGAAAAATCCCACATAACCAGTTGGTGAATTTCCTCACTGATTTGGTTCTGGTGCGCCCGTTCAAGTGCTTTCTACACTCATCCATCAATTTTATACCTGTGTGAACAATTTACCCACTCACACAGCGACCCCCCTCGCCCACGGCAGATACGCACTCTCTCTTGACATCTGATTCTGCCAATCCCATTCCATTATGCTACATCTTTGATCACAGCTCACAGTGAAGAGTTTGGCGACTCCTCAGAGACCCCCTCCCTCCCCAGCTGTTGCCAGTCCCTCTGCCATTACAATCGGTTGGCACAGCCAACAGCAACTGCAAGACTCGCCTTGGGCAACACTTCTGGCAACCCAGATGCCTCATTTGTGGATGTGAGCACTCACCTGCACACATGCCTTCATCCATCTCGTTATCTTTGTGGTATTTCCTGCTGTTTTATTTGAAATTCATTGCCATGTGTTAATTCTGGAGGTAAGCCATGGCTGCTATCTTAATGGCTAACTAACACTTGGAGGCTGTTGGAATTGGCTCTTGCACAGTTAGGTAGATTTCTTACCAGGTGTGTGTCAGGTTGTTAGGACATTTGCAACATGAGATATAACTGGTTATGACGTGGTTGCAGAAAACGTTTGTCATTCTGGTTTATTATAGTGTTGCACTTATCAAGCCAAACTGATGCTATGAAAGGAGGGACGGTGGCAGCAAGATTTGAGAAACAAGCTGTGGTAATACAAACACACCTACTCTGCTGTAGCTCTAATGGTCCACAGATATTCATGCATCTCTGAATGTTGCCTAGTTACCACACTAAGGTCCCTCTGAGTCTGTGAAGTATTGTACATGAACATGAAAAGGGTTACATTTGAAATGAGCTAACGAAAGGAAATGAGACTAAAAAGATCAAATAAATCTCCTTTAAAATACATCAAAGTTGAATTAAAGGTTAGAGCAAAGAAAAAAATGGAGATATGGACAATCAAAGGGGAACCAATAAAAAAGTATGCATGCTTGGCTTTACATAAGAAACGCAATTACTGATAAATTCAAATAAAGCAAGAATAAGGAAAACATAAATAAGGGCGTAGATGTTGTGATAGCATCCAGAAAAACAAGACAAACTGACTATTTTAAATAGAACATGAAAGTAAAGATGTATAAGGCAAAATACAATATGTTAATTTTTCCTTTTCCCTTAAGAGACAAGTACAATGGATAAAAAAAACAAGTGAAAGATATAACACAGGTTGTGGAAAAAAAACAACAACCTCTACCTATTGAATCTATTTTATCCAGTCTCTCATCCTTTTCCTCAGTGGGTTAATGGTGTATGAATTATAATACTTTGCACTAAACCATCAGAAATAAGCAGATTTTTGGCTAAACTTAACCTAAATGAGTGATTTCCATTTCAATATTTATGGCAGAAAATCATGGCCACTGATGTTTTAGGATAAGCACCGAATATGCAATTCAACAAACACACACACACACACAGTTTAACCAGGACTCATGGGGCAGTGTGGCAGTCTTTTAACTGTGTACAGACAGGTAGGCTATTTTCACTGTGCAGCCAACTGTGTGATTAACAGACACTGCACTGAATCAATTGACAGCTCTCCAGGTGTCAGTGTGTGTTTGCATGGCTTTTCTCATCTTGTCTTTGGCCTCCCCGGCCTCGATCTCCGGCTTCCTCACTGTTCAGGGTCAGTAAATGGATGTGCCTCTTCTATCTCCTAACCTCAGATTACATGGAGTACATCCCTGTAGGGAAGCAGTGTGGATAACTGTCTGCTTCCGCTCACCTTTGTCCTGACCTGTCCACAGATTCCTCACCTTATCAGCTGCATACACACTCCAATAGGGACTTTCATGTGGATGTTCGATCCACTGGTCATATTACAACCCCAGTGATCATGTTTGGTCCTTACTCAAATATACTGAAGCAGAGGGACACAAGGATATGTACACACTTACAGAGTGTGTTTTCAGCAAGTGGCCTAGACAGACAGTGTTTACCATGGCAGATCCCTGGTGGTCTCCCAGTTAAAATGTTTTACCGTACTACTTTATTCAACAGGGAACCCTCTATATTCCATTCCTGCATGATAACAGCCTTCACATGTTAAACCTGTACGAGTGTGTGTGGAAAATTGACCACTGCACAAGGGGGTTAGGTGGTCTCCAGGGTCCCAACTAGACATGAGTCCCATGCTCTGTTTGGGTGCTGTTATAATGAGGAAGAAGTGGCCTTCAGTTGAAGCACTGATGTAGAAACCCCCAGTGAGACACTGCCTATTGGGCACAGTGACTGTATGCAGGCACAGACAGGCACACTGCACCTGTCACTGAGTCCATGTTTTCTTCTCCCTTGAGCTTTATTAGACTCGGCTCTTCGAGCTTTTGATGGCCTAAGTTACATCCTGCAGAGGTTCAACACCCCAACACTCACCAATGACTCGCCTTGCCCTTTTCCATCCCTTAACTCTGTACATGTCTGAGTAATCTTCCTTCTTATTATGTTGGAAGGATTTTTCAGAAATGCCTTAAACCTTATGTGGAAGTCCTAGAATCCCTGTGACAATGTCTCCCACCATCAATTTAAATGTGAACCAACCTCATGAGACTCTGCCTCTCGGGCCATGCTTAATCAATCCAACTGAAGCCCATCCCAGATTTAAGGTCAAACCCTCAACTGATCTAATCCCTCTACTTTTTCAAATGTGCTTTAAATGATCAAATCACATTATGTTTGTCTTCAGTGAGGCCATGAAAGTGTAGTCATTTTTCTTATTCCTCGAAGTGATGGCCTTGTTTTAAACCTTATTGTTAAACAACATTTTCACCCTTTCAGCTGTAAACTTTAATTGTATTGCTTAATGTGTGTTGGTTGGATCGGATTCAAAGCAACAACCATGAATAATTTCCTTCATTTTTGTCTCTTTGTTGTGTGAAAGAAAAAAAGAAAACCAGGAGCAAGGCAGATGAGGAAGAGAAACATGATGGTTTGCTAGTATCAGGGGGTATCCAGTATATATCTGATACTGTTGAAGGGCCTTAGGAGCTTTGGTTTTGTCTTTCCAAGTGATGGATCCTCTCTGTATCCAGGGCTTTAGCAGTGTCCCAGCCTGCCCTGTTGTAATGGTGATAAAATGTCAATATTTCATGTGGTGTGGCCATCACTCAGACTTTGAGCTTGAGACTACATGCCAGCCTGTAACACTGAGAGAAAAAAAATAGAAAAAAAGAGGAGGCAAAGCAGTGAGTGATTGAGGTAAGGTTATCAATGTCCTTCTCGTGCAGTGGATTATGCTGTAGTTTTGCCCTAAAGCAAAATGAAGAGCACCGGCCCCCCTCGTGTGCTCTAAGTCCATTTGAGTTGCTGTAAGTCTGTCCATTTCCCCAGACTGTCACTTCAAAGACTGTCACAGATACAGGAAAAGGCTATTTGGCAATACTGGATAACAGGAGAAGGGTCCAATGTTCCCAACCTCCTTTTGAAACACTTAACTTTCTGGAGATTGTGTGTGGTTGTTTTCTTCAAATCCTCCCACTCTGTAGAGAAGCATCTCAAAAATGATAGTTGGTTTGCTAAAAAGGGAGTTTTCAACAGTTCCATTTTTTTTTTTTTTTTACCAGATCATCAGTACTTTCCTCTTTCTCTTTCCTTAGTACCAGCAGGGCTATCATTTGCATGTATATTTATCTGCACTGCTTCCTGTCAAAATATCTTCTGATCCCTGACAAACTAGCTGAGGATGAGGACATGATTAAAGTGAAACTCAACCACAAATCAGGCCCACAGTCGTACCTCTATGTAATAATGGCGCCTTGTGATTGGAAAGTTATTTGTAGAGTCAGCAAAGTGTGCAGGTTGAGGTTTAAGAAGCTTTTCTGTTAGCGGTTCCCTTAGCAGGCTAATGAGCTACCGTGTTTATTGGAGCAAATCTGTGCAAACATTATTCTCATTCCATCTTTTGAACAAAAAATGTTCCGACAATCAGTATGAGGCATCGAGTTAACTTATTTGAATTCATTATTTTGGTGCTTTTATGCCGTCTTTTAGATGGGACAGTGGACAGAGTCAGACACCGTGGACAGAAAGAGTGGTGAATGACATGCAGGATGGGAGCCATTTGAACCCAGGCCGTCTGCTTTGAGGAGAGACTCTGTATAAAGGGTGTTTACATTTAAAAAAGTTGAAACAGATGGACATGATAGACAAAGCATAAACAGCAACATGGTATATCAAAACCATGAAAATGGACTTCATGTCACTTTCATCAACAGTGAATATTCTTCTTTCACATTGTTAAATTCAACCAATGTTTACATCGTGGTTTAATCTAGTTTCTAGATGAGTTTTATACCATCTTCATCATGACTGCTGATACGTGCATCAATATTGACTGGTTGACCTTCACATGAATGAGGTTTGTCTGAGGTCTGTCCGTCAGACTGTTACGAAAGAACGGAAGCGCTCCTGTCTTCCACTTGAATGATACATGTCTGTTAAATTACCATGCTAAAATGCCATAGGCTCTACTCAACCTGCGCATAGCGTTTTTTTGGCCAGAAGTTCTTAGCCATTATTCCCCAATGCATCCTTAGAAACACACTTAAATACTCAGAGTAAAGTTTAATATAGAATACATGCTACCATGTTACTTCAGGCTCTCTGTAGTTTAAGAGGTGACATTTACATTTTCTCCTTTCTGGCTGTTCCATCCTTTAAAACAGCTTCCTTCTTTCTTTTAATCCCCCCCTCTTCCACACACACACACACACACACACACACACACACACCTTTACCTGTCCTCTCATCCAACTGTCAGCTGGTCCCTCTTGACCTTCCAGACAATTACACGCCAGTGGATCTACAGTATCTGTAGGCCAGGCCTGTGAGAGAGATATGCTGACTGACAGTTAATGCCACTTGAGCGCTGAAATTCCCCCAGGACTCGCTGTCTGTGTGTCTGCCAGCCTGCCGCCTGCCTGTCTCCCCTCCATTGGGTTTAGAATTCATACTACAGGCACCTCAATGTTGCTTTTTCATCATAACAGCCATCATCCTTACCCTCATCATCATCATCGTCAAGATCATTCCTGTGCCACAAATATCATGTTCAAACAGTGTTTCAGTCGTCTAGGTGACAGTCTGTCAGTCTGTCAATCTGTTTGCCCATTGCAACAGGTCTGTTCAGGGTTCTTCCTTCATCTTCATCCCTTCCAGTCACTTTCCCCCTCTTTTTCTGTTTCTTTCAGCCAGTCGCTTTCTCTTTAAATCTCGTTCCTCCTCCCACGCCTGTCACTCTGACTTATAGTGGCTCAGTCCAAGCTATCATTCATTTTAACTAATTTAGGCTAAAAGACAGTGAAAAGGAACTTTTGGCATGCATTGCCAGCGTCTTCCTCCCGTCCCCAACATTTTAGTCAGAAGGGCTTATTACTTTGACTTTAATTCCTCCTTTGGCACCATCACTGAGGAGGTGGAGGTGGTTTGAAGGAGTAAAATAAGTTGTGTGCGGTATATGAGCATGTGTGTGAGAGATGGGTTCGTAATAATTCAACAGAATTGTCTTGGGGAAACGATAGGAAGCACCAGGATTGCATTCCCTGTTTTGACCATATTATCACTATTTGCTAGTCAAAGCTCATGAATTTCATCTCCTGTCTGAGGGAGGAGCTACACTGATAACTGAACAAATTCAAAACTTCAAAACAAACACTTGTAGATTTCTTCTTGATTTCCTCTGGTTGCCCTTGTCTTAACTGAATGATGTAGTTTGCAGAGCTTCATAATTGACTGATTGTTTACTTGTTGCTCCTATAGCTTCTTCAGTGCCTAGACCCGGCACTGAAGAAGAACAACTACAGGAAACCTGTCAGGTAGTGGCAGGTAGGGATGTAAAAAAGAAAATCATAATTGATTCACACTTTCATGCAATCTCATTTCTAAGTGATGGCGATTCACTTGCTCCTATTTCCCTATATGCATTCAGAAGAAGCTACACTCACGACAGTGTTTCCCACATATAGACGATACTCGGGCGGGTCACCCATGTATATTTATGGCTGCCAAAGTTGCCTATATTTCAGACCTTGTGCATTTTTTTATCTATTTATAAAATTGCTGGGCACACATGAGAAAGAGAGCCAGCGAGAGAGAGGTCTGCTGTCCGTGTGTCCCTACCGTTACATGCATCGATTGAAGTACAGGGTCATGTCAAAAACTGAAGCGTCTCATGCCTTGATTTCAATATTTTGCTGCAGTTTCTTGCTGCCAATGTGATTTGGCTCTCTCTTGGTTTTTCTATTTCTTGATAACAAGCCTCCCTACACAAGTCACAAGTCAATTCACATGGATTTGCATACTGCGGGCTCAGTTTTATAAGCGGTGCGCAAAATCTGTGCTCAGGCTACAGTTTACAAACCCGTGCACTTATTGAGATCAGGATGTTGGAAATTATTTCCATGTATTAGATCAGCGCTCTCTTTATCGCGCATGCAGTCTTTTACTTATTAACTACTGACCCCTGATCCTTTTTTATTGGTTCCAATCTAGCTGTTGTAATTTACTGAACCATCTATTACAAAAAAGGACCAGCCTTTTTAATCAAACACACATACAAATGAATATAACCCTTTTTTTCATTGGTCTCTCTCTTCACTTAAATAAATCACTTACCAATTGGGCAATATTATCTCTATTACGTTTTGGAAAGAAAGCATATTGAATAAGTTCATGCAAAATCCCATGTACTGTTCTTATTTAAGTGTCATACATGACAAGACTTTCTAAATTGGTTGAGCAAGCATCAGTCAATGCTGTCTGCCAGTGTTACTGACTTATGTCATGGCCCTTCACAGAGCAGCCTTCAAAGAATGATCTCCTCTTTCCTGTCCATCTTTGACAGGAGCTGGCAACACACAACCTCATGGATATTTCTATTTCTGTCGTCATGTTTGACCCGAGAATTCATCCTTCCATGAAGGAATGGAATTTATTTTCCTTTTTGCGCACAGCCTTCTTTCTTTGCTATTTCTTCAATTTTCCTGAAATCCAGATTTGTGAACGTAATTGGACATTCATGCTGATGGTAGTGTCAGTAAAAGTTGGGAGCCAGGTGTAGTTGTGCGGGTTGGAGGCAGAAAGGTGTAACTACTCTGTGTTTGTGTTTTGTCAGTGTTCTCCCGACAGACCCAGTCAAGTTGGCAGCTCTTAAATTTACTATCACAGTGTGACTTTCTGCCGGCCCTCGGCCATCAGGCAGCTGTTTCTGTTAATGGTCACAATCCACTCAAATCTTCCCCCGAGAGTGATTGACCATCATCATGTCAATTAAACTTCTGCTGTGAAAGTCACAGCTACAGTTATCAGGACAGACAGTGTTTGCCATAAGTGTTGGGGGTAAAATATGTGATTGTGCATTCTGTGCCCTTTAAGGAAAAACTAACACCACATTTACACATCGGCACTATGTGAGAAATATTGTCTAATAATTCAATGGAATGGGACCAGTGTGTTGACATCATCATGATTGTTCCCATGGCAATTTAACTTCTGGAATGCTCAGCAAGCCAAAGCAATATGGTTAAAAAAAAGTTCTGTCCCATGTCGCTCTGTTAACATGAACAGAGATGAACAGTCTTAAATGAAGCTATCATGCAACTTGGACTAAAGAGCTTGTAATTAAGTACTAGCCTTCATTTTCAATTAACACAATAAAAAGTGCTAAGTTACAAATTGAACTCTACTCTGCCAATCTTCAAACATTTGTTTAAATTTTGGCTTTTGGGCGAAGCGCGCTCCAGATGAACGGATGATATGCGGAATAGACACCCAGTGAACCTGTGTTTTGGCAACAGAAGTGTGGCCCGGTTACAATGAATCATACTCCCTGCTGTCTTTCCATGACAACCATTGCTCATTCTGCATCAGCGCGCTGTCAGAAATAACCCATTCTTCTAAAGTTGAAATGTTTGCCAACAGCTACTGAGAATGGATGGCCATTAGTGGGCATGAAGACATCAGGATTTGGAGTGTTGGCTCAGCTCATTCAGGAGAAATAGGAGTGGGCGGGCTATTTTGCACTGATGAATTGCTTTCAGGCTTCTCCAACCCAGTGAGAGTGAAATTGAACAAATAGCTGCATCAGTGTGTCTGTGCATAAAATACATGATGAGAATGTTCTGTACACACATAAGATGATGACCTTGTGGCCCAACATGTTAATGCCAAACCAGCCATTCATGCTGCTGGTTTTTGTGGTTACTTTGCATCATTTCTCTTTTGGCATGCATCCCTCCCTGAGGCATCTAACCATGCCTGTTTTCATCAGTCTAAGTGCTCCTCCAACAGTTTCTCCACTGACTCAATTTTATGCTGTGTAGGTATCCTGTAACCATGCTGATACTGGCATGGTCCTGTATTTGGAAGCCTTCTCCAATTAACTTGTGGGCTTTCAGTTGATCTGATGTTATCAGGTCTACTGGTGATACGCTTGTGCTAATGTATTTAAAAAGGAAATGTTGTTTAATAATAATTTAAAATGTATACTTTATTAATCCTGTGAGGGGAAATTCGGTTTTACACTCTGTTTAATGAACATGAATACACACATGCACAAACAGGATCCTATGGACATGCATGAATGGAGAGGTCTCAGAGTGAGGGGGCTGCCCACAGCCAGCGCTCCAGAGCAGTTTTGGGGTTCGGTGTCTTGCTCAACGGCAAGTAACTGTACTGTTAAGTCAACATGTGCTGTATTCTGACCGTCTGATTTGTACATATTTATCACATACATAAGTGTCTGTCTTTTGCCCGTGAGTGCGCATGTTTAATCTGTTACGGCATTGATGCATATCTCTGATTCCAAGTTATTTTTAGTCATTTAATTTGGAATCCAAAATAAGAAGGTTTGGAAATCTGGGGGAAACAACCTTTATTAAAAACCTATATATAAAAGTAAAGGTTGCAGTTGCCTAAAGCCACTCTTGAGGTACTAAACCATCAAGTTGTGTGTTTGCACTTGGTTGGCTGCTGTTTTAAAACTGCATGGCTCTGCGGCAGCACCAGGTAATGAGCTGAATTGGAGAAGAGATTGAAAAGAGAAGATCATTGTATAAACAATTATTGCCAAGGCACAAATGGAATTCAGTGAACAGGCACACAAAAGCAGTTTCAAACATGCATCCCCCTTCCTCAAAGCCTTGTCTCTCAGACATGCTGCTTATGCTGCATAAGGCCCTCTACTCATTGTTCCTGCGAGGGAGCCTCCAGTCATAACTCAGATCATAAATGTAAGACGTGCATGTATAAACACTCGGTATACAACCACATGTACACATGCAGGTTGGCATGCAAAGTTCACACAAGGCAATACATGAGGTGGTAACACTTGCATATTACACAGACGACCTGGGATCATTATCCAAGACAGCTGCCATCAGCCTGTATCTCCCATCCTCCATCTCATTGCAATGGATTCTGGGAAACCAGCTCAGAGTCTGTTCTCTCTTTCCCCTTCCTCTCTCCTTTACAGTGACCAAGTCTTATTTAACACTATTTGGATTTGATTATACAGTCACAGTGATCAGTTTAATCAAGTAAAACTGCTGCATCAGGATAAAAAGAATCCATCTACTGCAGTGTTTTATCAACCATCACTACCATGATGGTATAATGGGGTGCCTCTGTGATTATTACTGACCTGACTACTGTGAGAATAACAGCATGAAAAAAAAAAAAAAATGTTGATGTCCTCCTTGTTTCCGCCAATAAGGCAATGAGTGGTCTGCAGAGAAATGCTGTCAGAAAGCATCAAAAAGAGCTGAAAGATTACAGCTTTCTAATTATCATCTCTTTATCTCATTGTTGCCGTTCTTTGTGTCGTCGGCCCTTGCAGGTTCTTTCTACAAGGGAGATGCAAGACAAAGGCAGCGTGCTGTTGATGGCTTTTACATTCACAAGCCCAGAGGGACTCTGTGAAATGTTTCCCTTTAATCCCTAAAATGATGAATTCAACACCCATTATCAGAGTTATTAACTCAGTCCTATTGATATCTACATTTATAATTCAGCATTGACCCCCACTCAAAAGAGAACATTTGCGTAGACAAAATATGCATGTATTTAAATTACAGGGAGATTTAACAGACCATTAAAGTCAATGTCAGCAACCCACCTCAAAATTAACGAGAATTAATATATCAGTCCACCTGCACACTTCTTGAAAGGTGTTTGCTGCCTTAATTACATCATGTGACACCAGGAAATCAGTTTCTTGTCGCCTGGTCTTCCGTGAGCGAGGTTTTCTAATTATGTAAGATAGCACCTCTGCTTGCTTCAGTTGTGCACACCACAGGGAGGAGGACAAGTGGGAAACGGGCAATTCTATTTGCCATGCAGTCAGACAAGTTGACAGATTTTCTCTGGTATAGTTCAGAGTCATGCTACTCCAAGTGAATAAAACAGCCATTAGACAAGCATGACACGCCGAATTTTCAACCGACAAGCCCAAGTCCATGCTTCCTTTATGCACACACAGGTATGCAAACATATTCACACATGTGCAAAATAAACAGGTAATATCTGACACTGAAAAGGCTCAAGTGTATCTGCTTATCAATGTGAAGCAATCATCAAATCAATGATAAATGTTGTCTATTGAATGTAAAAAAAATACCTTTAAGTCTAAGTATCTGATTTAAAACAGTGACATACATGGATTAAAAAAACAAACAATTAACCCCTTAAATTATACCTTTAAAAGATGAGTGAAGCTGTAGATGTTTATTGTGTTTGGTTTCGATTCATTATGAGGCAGATCTGGAATCTCTTGTGTGGCTGAATCATCGTGGCTAAGGCTAAATTAAATTAATATTCAACCAGTAGTTTCCAGTGACCAGTCAATCTCACAAATAGAAAATAGAAGAAACTAAATGCCTCCCGAAGTTACAGAATCCTTGGTGGAGGTAATAAGGTCTTTATTGGAATTGTAGCCTTTGGTCAAGCTTTTAGTTTAATCAGTCGTCTGATTTCCATTTAATATCTCTTAAGAGCTAGGTTAGAGTTTTCGAGCAACTAATACGGGTAAATCAAATTTGATATGCTGAAGAAAAAAAAAAGTTGTTAGTTACACCGATAAGAGGAGAGCTAAAGTCTGAGTCAGCGTCCCACAGGAGAGTTTGTTGTGATAATGAGCTGCTTTGTTACTTCTTTTTGCATTAAAAGGGCATGCAAGTGCACAGCCTGGTCCATGGTGGCCTCTTCTTAGTTTATTCTGTCATTAAGCTTTGTGCACACCTGCATTAGTGCACAGCTCTGGTTCTGTGTTGGCAAGTTATCAGGGAAAACAAATCCGATCCCTCCTGAACACAATGAAGTGGACTAATCAGCCAGCTATTACAAAACAAGCAGACCTCTAATGAAGCTACTAAAGCAGAAGTCAATGCCAGAATATGGGGAAAAAACATTTGTAGTGAAAAATGTATCCATTTTGAAAAAGTAAAAAAAAAAAAAAAGAATAGAAGAAAGAAACTTTTTTCATATTCTGAGACCGGATGTTGCCTTTTTCTCCGTTTCTTCGATGCCGTTTTGGCGCCAAATTAAATGTACTATAGTCACGAGTATTGGGGTGGCTGGTTGTCTAGGATTTGAATGGGGAAATTTACTTCTGATTGGCCAATTCCCCCCACACGCAGACACACAGTGAGGGGAGGAGGGGGGCATTTCTACAAGTACAAATTTGTTTTGCTACAGACGTCTCGCAAAATGTGTTGCAAAACTCAAGCAGCGCAGATTCACGCGAGAAAAGTAAGTTTGTGAAGTTGTAATTGGAGAGTCGTGGTTGTAAAGGATAATGGACACGAGTATTAAAAATACATGTCAGTAAATGGTGGATTACAAGTTTGCAGCTATCATTTTTGTATGTGTTAATATCAGTCTGCACATTTGTAAATATTTTTTCTGTGACTTCACATTTTTTTTTCCATTTGTGACACGATATTCATTTCACGTGTGTGTGGATTTTTTATACAAGTAAATATTTTTACATACAAGTTCACTTTTTTTTTCCTTCAAGTTCTCACATCACATTCTACATGCTCTCCTATTTTGCAACATATCTATTCATCATACTCCTGTTCTTATATACTCAGATGAGAGTACGCTACTAAAGACATTTTGTTTGGACTTTTAGGACCTGTGACACACCACAATCCCAGATGCTCCTGCCCTGCTGATGTCAACATCCAGTCTCAGAATATAAAAGAAGGACCGTTTTTCGTTTCTATCTTTTTGAAGGTTTTTTTTTTTTTTTTTTTTTTTTTTTTTAAACAAAAATCAAATCACAACTTTGTACAAAATGTACACGGACCATTTCTTTATTTAAATGCAAACCTGAGGTTATAGATGATGTTCTGCACCTTGTAAGGCTGCTTAACATTAGACTACAATGGCCGAGATAACAATGCAGCCTAATGGGAGCCTGTTATGAATAATATCAGCACGGTGTACACTCTGCTTCTCGCTCAGTCACTCTCTCTTTTTCTCTTCATCCATCACTGTCCTCTTCCTCTTAACCTCAGCCATCGTATCAAACCGTTCAGAGATGGGCTAAGTACCATAAAGCCATACGCACTTCCTGTGAGATGACCTCCGCCGGCTGGCAAAGTTACATACTGCAGTAAATAGGCAATCAGGCCACGCTGTGGGCATGGGAGTGATACAATTCTCACTGTTGAATGTTGTTTTGCTATTGAATCACCTTTTGAAACTCCAGTTTAAAGGTGGAAAAAGTTCTGTATCGTTGCTTTAACATATTTGAATAAGACTTTGAAAAAGCAGAAGTTTTACTCCCTCATGTTCTTGACATGCTATTCAAAGTAGAATTTATTAATGTCAATGCTATAAAACCTTATGACATTCAGTTCCATGAAAAGTTTGATTTGCTGCATGAATGAGCTGTTTGATCCTTACTCTGAATAAGCTCTAACTTCTCATTTACCTGAGGTAAGAAAAGCAGCTCCTCAAGGTAAATTAACTACTGACAGTACATTTATATGCCAAAGAGCATGATTATGAACAGAAACTTCTGTTTTCCAATTCAAATAAGGTTAATCACTTCTTAGTGCCCATATTATTAAAAAGTGTTGACTTGAGGCCAAGTCCCTCTCATCTCCCCTTCTGATAGGCAATGACTTTTCCCCAAGCCAGTCTCAGAGTTGGAGAGCACATTTGCATTAAATACCTTGTACGGTTGGTGAAGAGCTAGTTCATTTGATCACATTTAACACTTGGACCGATGGAAAAAGAGATGAAGCCATTGAGTTAATAAACAAGCCAGCAGTTTCTTCGAAAGGATAATGAGTTTTTTACCCTTGACTGCAGCTTTGCAGAGACACTTCAAATCTGTATTTCTACCCTATATCACAAAAATATGCGCTAAGTCTGTGTTCAGGGATCTTAGGTAATGTTGTCCTGTAAATGATTTTAAAAGAGCAGGACCCCTGGTACAGGTAAGGGTTAAAATTACTTTTTTATGACTTAGTTTTTAAGTTTTTCTACCAAAGCTTCCTTCACAAACCATCAATACCAAACACAAAAAAGTAGAGAAGAAACAGTAATGACTTTTAACGTCACTGCTTCATTACACCATGTTCATTATACAGTAAGTACAAGTGTGCTTCCTGTAAGCAAAGGCAGCACAATTTATCATCGGATAACGGTTCAAATACACTGCTCTGCTTCTTCAGGAGCTCTCAGCCTTATAAACAGGGCTTTGACTGTCGCATGCTTGGTTAGCAGGGTTTATACTGTTTGTGTGTCATGTGTCGGTGATGTTCGTCCTTCTTTATCCACTCATGTAATGATTAATAACAGAGGCTGTAGCATATTCCACAAGATCCCATTTGTGAGGTCTACTCAAAGACCCCTTGAGATCACTTCCCTTTGCTACATGCTTTTATTTATGAGCAATTCTCATTTCATTCCTACTTTTCAAAGAACCTTTCTTCTATAGTCCACAGCTCGCTACACCTCAATGTACCTCCAGGCTACTCATTGATCGCTCTCAATGAATAAAGGGCCAGCTCATGTTTTGCCCTTGTGGAAACAACCCTACTTGTTTGCCAGCTGTCATGTATTGACCTCTCCCAAATGTCAACTCCTGTGAGACCAACACACGCTAGAGTTAGAGGTTTCATTCAGTAGGTATGCATCTCTTTTTTTTTGGATAGGTTTTCAGCTGTGTTCTGAGGTATCACTTCAGTTGTTATTTATTTCAGGTTTCGTTACATTTTGTTGTGACTTGTAAAAGTAGATGATACTTTTTAGAATAGTTTCAAATAAAAAGCAATGAGAGGTCAGATGGTTCAAATCTGCTAGACAAAAGGCGGACAATTTTATTAGTTTGAATATGAATGAATGAGGAATTAACCATGAATAAACCTTGAATCAGGGCCAACATAAACAAAAACAAGTCCAACTAAGTGGTAACCAAACTTACATGAGAAATCAAAGAAACCAAAGTACAATCCACTTACCTCCATAACTAGCAGAAACAGGAGAAAACAATGTAAAATAAAAATAAACTATCTACTCAATAAACCCCGACGCCCCCTAACAGAAGTCTAACTCAACCCAAGTCCTGAAACAAAGGGAAGCGTTGCGTGGCTGGCTGAGAGAGGAGAGAGTCAGGGCTCCCTCTGTGCTGCACTGATGCCATCATGCTTCTTTAATAGGGGAAAGACCTCCTGCACAGCCTATTACCTGCAGGAGCGGGAAGTCGATTAACCAATCACCTCCTGGGGCTGGCACAACTATTTACACAGAAACAGAAAGAGCGCACGCATGCCAACGCATGCAGCAAATTGGGAGCAAAAATACAACCACACATTACAACGACAGTCTTAACTATGTGTATAGTGATAAACTGATACTGATGATGAATGATTAGAGCCCGTGTTAAAAGATGGTTGTAAGACGTTCAGTTGATTGATGTCTAACATATGTGCCCCAAACCATAAAGCCCTGAAGAACATGGCTCCATAAACCTGTGTGCTGCTCTTAAGAAGTCCCACTCTTAGTCAAATATATGAACTAAAACTCATTGCTTATTTCAGAGACATATCTCTTGCCTGCCTACACATATAATTAATTTAATAGAATGTGTGTGTGCCTTTGATTTCATTAAGCTATCCAAATAATATACCACGGATCATATTAAGCTCTTGTCAGTTTAAAGAGATTGGTACGGAGGCTGTTAAGTGCATAAACACTCTAATATGTCCTTTTGTCCACAGCTTTTTAACCAGAGATGAATTAACCCCACATTACCTTTCTGTGCTGATATAGCAAAGCATTAGCATAGGTCATAGATATTGACTTGAACGGAATGAGGAATTAACCATGAATAACCATGATGATATCAGACGAGTGGGTCCATCTTAATTCTCTTTGTTTGTTTATTCAACTGTGTGATCGGCAGGGAAAAGGCCAATTCAAAAACTTGTCAGAGTGTCTTATTCTAACATGATTAGACTTTAATTTAACACACTCCACTTGTAGTATTTTTTCTTTAATGGATAGTCTCCAGTACATTTACCTTTAGCCAGGTTGGTGCTTTATCAATCCAGTTGCGTTGTTTTTATGCCCTGCCTCTGCTTTAGCTGTACATGTAATCTATTTAACAGGGGAACCGCTACGCTAACCCAGGATATTTACATCAATTAGAAAGCCTGCTTATCGACATATGTTGCTCATTTCATGCGGTTTTCCTTTCTCCCCCGAGTGTTGAACCTCTCATGGCCTATTATAGGTCTTATTACTGATGTAGTTCTTCATGCAGCCTGCTAATGTATTTGGGCTGATTCAAGGCTGGGTGTTGAATTTTTTACATTTCAGTTCTTCACTGATCTTGAAAATATGATTGACTCCTCAGCGTCCAAGATGATGTAGCACGGAGTTGTCGGCCTAAACATCAGAGCTTCATGAAAAACTGAACTCATGGTCAGACTGATAATCAAGTGTGAAAGATAGGGAATATAGTGAGTATATACAGTATGACTTTCTTATGAGTCTGCTTCATCAAACATTGATTTGAACTGCTCATGTGTATTAATCCACAATGAAAAGTTGACGTCTTTGGTTTCAAAGGTCACAGAAAACATGAAGGATGACCCAGAGTCAGAGTGTCTGGTATCATCATGTTACAATATCTTCAGAATAATGCATACATATTCACTACTCCTGATTTTGGATGTACAGTGCAATTATTGTCAAACCGTTCTTTTAATTAACCTCTTTCTACAGTCTTGTTGTGGTGAATTTACAGGATATTTTTCTGCTGAAAAAAACGAGAGGAATTCATCATGTATATCCAGCCCATTTTATAATTAGTTCAGCTAAGCTATAAGACAGGCATCATTTCTTATGATAATTATACTACACAACAAATACAATGTTTGATACAGAGCGTGTATACATTATTTCTGGGTTTAACTTGTTTTCTCATCATTCTTTAATGCTCCTGTCTAGATTTAATTTAGCAGTACACGCTGTATTGTCTCTGAAAAGCTACTGCAGTGGTTAGAGTTTCACTATTTTCTATGGAAGCTTCGCATTCAGCATTTTGTGGCTTTTTCCGCTGTCGACTGTTCGTAATGAAGTTATATTTTGGCACCTTTTTGAAAATATCTTCGAAGAGGTGCAAGATTATAAAGCTCTAAAGCTTTCAAGCTTTTATTGTATATTTACATTAAATAGCACTCTCCCCTTCAGAATAAAAGCAGATTTTGCACACTAAAAGCCGCTCCCAAAGTGAGGGTATGGATTTATTAAGAACAGCACTGAACCATTGCTGGCACTTTAGATTAATGGAGAGCAGTGAAGACAAAATGTCACCTAAGTTTGGGTGCTAATAAATTCAACACCTTGGGAGGAACTTTTATTTTAGTTCTAAAAGGGGATAGAAGATTTCGATACATGAGCTGTCTTCACATGTTCTCCAATTGAAAGATGATTTTAAAACAGCAGTTACCAGTGGGGCTAATTATTTTCTTTTTTCTTCATCTTTTTCTTTTTTCCATCTCTTCAGCTGCTATCCTTGATGACCCCATGGAGTGCAGCAGAGGGGAGCGATTGGCCATCACGCTGGCCAAAGACAGCATCAACAGGAACAGTAACCGCTCCACCACTGGCAAGCTGGAGGTGGACATCTTTGAACTGCTGAGAGACAGTGAATATGAGATGGGGGAGACGAGTAAGTACCACTGGCAAGAAGTGACAATTAATTAGTGAGGAAGAGAGTGTTGATGTGTGTGGTTTTTCATGTGGGTGAGAGGCTGTTGGTCAATATGTGAATGTGTGTGTGTGTGTGTGTGTGTGTGTGTGTGTGTGTGTGTGTGTGTGTGTGTGTGTGTGTGTGTGTGTGTTGTCTGTCTGTGTGTGTGTGTAGTCAGAGAAATGTGCAGAGAGAGTAATAAATGAGATTTTCGGTGCAGTCAGCAATCCCAGCAGCAGAAGAGGGTTATGATTTGAAAACCATTAGCACATCATTTTATTCAAGTCGTCTTTTCACTCCCTTTCTCATCATCTTGCCATCACGTACTCGCATATACGTCTGATGGTTTAACAATATCTTGAACAGAAGGAAACAAAAATGTATGTTGGAAATTGATCACCGGTTGATGTAGTACAATAGTGTAAAATAACATACTTCTTTGATAGTTAAAGGGCTCAAGCGTTGTTTGCTGGGTTTAGTTTGTTCTTATTTATAATTGACACCATCAGGCCTTTTAGATTCATCAATATCTGTCTAATATTTGGCAAATTACAGAGGCCCCTCAAAAGAAAGGTTTATGTTTCCTTTTTTAAATGAGCCACACTGGGATGTCCAGTAATTGGTTACACAGATGTGACAAATGCATCACTCAGTCCAAGTCCATTAACACCAGCTCAAGTACCTATTTGTTATCAATTGTATCAACACTTTGACTTGGCAGCTGGCCACAACATCAGTGGACTGTGTAGCCACTTGTTGCTTCAGTGTTTAGGGTTTTTAATTTTTAATGAAAACCATCCAAAATCAATACAGCGAAGTATGGGTCTGCAGAAAACAACCGATACAAACAGCTATGACAGGAAGGGTGGCAATTGATTTTCAATAAAACACATTCACACTTTCAGAAACCCTTCAGTGGAGCTGCTTAATCCAAGAAAAATGCTGCTTCATTTAGCACAACAAGAAACTGTATTACTTTCCATGCCTGGTTTACTACAAAGCCTTCCTAAATGTGTTTCCTCCTCTGTGTCTGCTTGTGTGTGTGTGTCTGTGTGTGTGTGTGTGTGTGTGTGTGTGTGTGTGTAAAGAAGCACGTGTTGGTGTGTGTATGCTGGATTGTGTGTATTTGTTCAAATGCTTTGTGTGTTAAAGTGTGAGCTGGTGTGTGTAATTACAGGCAGGAATTGGATTAGGGACGGATCAGTGGTCGCTGTGAGATGGAAATATCACAGAGGGTGCACTACCTGCCCAGAAGAGACCCGCCCCCACCTTTAAAGCACCCAATACTCCCTGAGTAGTATACAACGGTTGCCTCCCTGAACATAATTTAAGGCAGAATACAGCAAAGCTTTTTCAGTTATATCAAGTGTGAAGCCATTTAGCTTTATGTACTGTACAATAGTTGTTAGGGTCATTATGTAACCCTCTATATCCTCTATTTTCTTCTTCTTCCTTTTTCCCTAAATTTGTCAAACAATTCTCAAGTCGAATTCATTACATCCCTCTAATGATTCCGAGTTTACTATAGCTGCTATTGATGAGTGAGAATCAATGTGAAGTCGAGAAAATTATCAGTTGACCTTATCACCTTTGACCTCTATTTGACCACATCTAGCAAGACCGTTCTGACAATTCACTGCTCCAATAGACACCTTGACACCTTGGTCAATGTCCAGCAGGTGTAATAAATAAAACTTTGTTGGGAAGGCAGAGATTGGACACACACTTTTCATGCACATCGTCTGTCTCCAACACATATATTCACAATGTTCGCTGTGCAGAGATCCAGCAAATCAGAGCGCCACAGGGACCAGGAGTATGTTCACAGGAAGTCAAATCACTCAGCTTTATAATTTAGTGAAGTCATGCAGAGCAGTGCATATGTGTGTGTGTGTGTGTGTGTACGTGTACTGTAACGTTGTGCATATACGTGTATGTGAGTGTTTGTGTAAAGTGTCGTGTTTGTTGTCTTACAGCCCCCATGGGTGAATAAGGGATTATTTATTAATCATTCGATTCACTGCCTTTGGATTCAAAGCACAGGCCTGTAAATGGCTCTCTACCTTTTCCTCCATCACACACATTTCTGGTTAATGCTCAGAATTTTACCCAATAACTGATAACAAATGGTCGTCACACACACCTATTTTTTGCACACATGCTCACACAGGAAAAGTACAAAGTGTTTGTGTCTGCTTCACATCAGTGACTCCAGCGGTTTAATTAGAAACCCGTGAATTCTAAACTCAAAGAAAATGCATCCTGCTTTTCAGTACGAGAGATTAAAGCCTATGGCCTGTATACTTAGCAGGGGTGTGAACATATCACATTTATTATATTATTTCAGCCCAAAGTTATATTTTCATCCCCTAAAGGAAGAATGCGTGACGTTTTGATCAAGTAGATTTCACCCTTGAGCACCAGAATAAAACTAGCGGCACACCTCCAACCACTCTCCACTCGCGTCCGCACGAAGGAGTTATCAAATGGAACGCACAATCATTCAGCGCAAGCTTCGGACAAAATTGTCCTTTGTTCGAGCAGCAATTGCCTGTGGCCTGCATTGTTGTGTTAGCAGGCTAATGTTAGCGCACTTTAGTTAACTCACAGCTTCGTATTTGACATAAATTTACACAGAATGACCGTGATCTAAAGACCCTAATGTGAAATCTAAATAAGCAGTGAGTATGCTGTGTTATTTTTTTCCTCTTTAGTCCTTGGCTAAAACAGCTTCGTACACACGGCCGTCATGTAAACATGATGGAAACACGGCCCGACAACAGTACAACTGGCACGACTCGCGCTTCTCACTCATTGTTATACTCAGAAAGACATTAACAGAGGATATACTTGATTTCTGCTGTCTTTATGTGTAAAATGTTGCACATTCTTCCACTAAGGTAGAGCTTTTAAAACATTCCAAGGGAATGTCGGATGTGAAAAGCAAAATGAAATGTGTTTGACACTTTTGGGCAACTTCCTTTATCGGTCTATTTCTTTTTCGATTTTTACATCTCTCTGTCTCCAAATGTGGATGCTGACTTTATAAACATCCCAAAAGCTATTAAACTGTCATGGGCGAAATCTATAGGATTCTTTCTGTATGTGCAATATTAAACCCGGACCAATACATTTGGCCTTGCACTCATTTAACCAACACGGATAGTTTCAGGTTCACTTGAGGCGGTACAAGTGCTGGCTCAGGACGCTATCTGTTTAGAGGTTGAGGAAGTCAGCATGTACATCCATTAACATCTGGCTGAAGAGGGACTTTTTAATGCATCGACTGTAGTTTTCTATCCTGGGTATCCTTGACTGACTTGCTGTTCACTGTCTCTTCTCTCCCCTCCATCACAGTGTGCCAGATCATGTCCAAAGGGGTGGTGGCAGTCCTCGGCCCCTCTGCCAGTCCAGCCTCCAACTCCATCATCAGCAATATCTGTGGAGAGAAGGAGGTGAGTTTAGCACCCAACTGGTGGGTGGCCTGCAAACTCATGTGATGCTGTATGCTCACAGTGCCTGTCTCAGTCAGGAACAATGCTGCTCATAAGCCTCTGTGTGGCAACTTGTTTGTGAATGTGATGAAATATTTTGAGTCAAACTCTTCATTCCAGTCCCTTCTCAAATCAAATCACCACTGGGCATTTTATTTCCCCCATTCCTCTCATTAGGTTGGAGCAGTCTGAAGAGAGCCTGCTGAGGTTTTGCAAGCAACTGTTTCTCATGATTCTTTATTGATACAGACAAAATAAATGTGCACGTTTTTGTTTTGTTTTTACCATGCAACATCAACCAACTCCTGTTTTTCCATTAATATTACTTTTGACAAACCTGACATGTTTTTCCTCAATGTTCAGACAACAAATTGTGTTTCCTACATTGTAAACATGACTGAGTGGATTTAACTTCAGAGCACGACGGCATGCGGGCAGATCCCAGTATGATGCTAATTGGCTTGCCTGAACTCTGACACTGTGTGTTTCGCTGCCTGATGTCAAGAGACAGAGCTTCTTTGAATTGAACAAATCCGTAAAACAAGATCTAAATCAATTAGAAAGGAGAAACGATACGTATGAGCAGAGCTTTATCTGAGAAGGTTTTACTGCTGTACTAAGATGTTGCTATATTTAAAACACTTTGTTCTGCATCGTTTCACAGTTTAGACTGGAAGCTGATAAGCACTCTTAATGTCATTTATCTTTAGTTTGCTAACTAGAATTTTATTTAAATCTTTCTTTCAGTTCATAAATCATCCAGTTTACAATTGAACCTTCACGATTCGGTGAATGCAGTCATACAACGAATCACACATGGCGGTATCCGCACCCCAAACCTCATGACAGTGAAGTTTGTAACTGTTTGCTAACACCCATTAAACAACAAACGAAGAAGAAGCAGACACAACGAAACACAGGAAGAAGAAAAGTAATATACTATAGCAAGAAGACAAACCGGCTTCTTTTCAGACGCACACAGCCAGGTCTGGAAAGCATGATCAACTGAGGAGGACCACCAGCACAACACAGTGATAGAGGAGACCTCCCCAAAGTCATAGATCTTTACTGGAGACAGGAGCTGGACTGGAACAGGCTGGACAGGTGAATGAGTGGGGAGTAAATGCCTACTTGAGACACTATTGATGACAGCATTAGCTCCATACCAAGAAGGGAAACATTTGGAGTTTCATGGTGAAGAGGATGGAACAGTTTGTGAGGAAATCGCTGCAGATTTTTATTTGGTTGCCTACCCTGTCTACCTTTGACCAGTCTGCCTTGGTCAAAGGTAGACAGGCAGGATTGGCAATGGGTAATCCATTCAGAGAAGAGAGCTGGAAGGTCTTGCATGAGAAGGCGGACATCATGGCAGAGTGAGAGTACGACAGGCTTAAATACTGGCCTGATTGGAAATTGGAAGCCACTGTGAGATGACTGATGAGGTGGCAGTGGTCAGCATGCAAAATGCAGCAGAGGTGAAATAAGTGGAAAATTGCCATAAATCAATCTTGCAATCTCTACTCTACCACCCAATCAGGGCTTGTTTTTAGTTCCCGAAATTGACTATATTCCCGCAGTGATTATTCTTAAATAGTGTGCCAAAAGCTTAATTTAATTCTTATACACACTCTTTACTATTTATATCCCTGTGCTTACACTTACTTTCCATTGTAATCCATGTTTGGTTGGACACTAAAGGTATTTTTACTCAGGCCTCTCTCGGTCTCGGACAGAGCAGACTCCGAATTTTAAATCAAGACCGCTCAAAACCAACACTATTTTTCCACATCATGACTTTGATTCAAATGAAATCACTCTTTTCTAAAATAACAATTAACATTATTTAAATCATATTTTATTTGTTATCCCCTGGTTACGGCCGCACCGTCCTGGTGTTACAGTCTTGAGTGAGTGGCACGCCCCGTGCACACAAGATGATGATTTTTCAGTGATATTTATGGTCTTGGTCTTGTCTCGGTCTCAACCTGCTTTGATCCCTAAATGTCTTGGTCTTATGGGTCTCGGAGTATTCTTGTCTCGGGTATGTCTGAGCTCAGTTAGTGTGGTCTTATACTACAACACTACAAGTCATTTAAATGTTAAACCTGTGGATAGTAAATGAGGAAATGTTTCTTTTACATTTCACCACTTGCTTTGACATATCAACTACACACAAAGTTGTGTTTCATCTTCAGCTTTGACAAGTTGTTGCAGTATGGTTCATAGTGAAGTTTTCACTTCAGAGCAGCAGGACGGATGTGCAGCTGCCAGACAGCTCTGAGCACTTTTTACCCCCATATGTTGCTCATCTTTGCCGGCTCTGTGAAATGTGTTTGACATTGTTAAATAGTTTGAAGGGTTTCTTCCCTCACATGATTCTGTGGGGATGCACAGTTTAATGTGCTGTGGCATGTTTCTCACCTTACAGTAGCATCAAGAGGAATTTGATTTTTAGAGTTCAAACGATAGCCACTGAGGATCTCTTGCTTCCTCTTTCACTACCGGTTAAAGCAGAATATGAAAGACAGGAGAAAAGCAAAAGAAATGGGAATTATTGAAGTGGAGGGAACATGTTGTTACATTCTCATCTGAAACCAAATCCGACAGAAGTCAATGTTTCTCATGCAAATCTTATCTACAGGCTTCATATTAACCAAAGTGTGTATGTGTTGTTACATTTTTATTTGTGTTGCGTTCCAGTACAAGATAAGTCATGAAAGATATTCAACCAGACGACGGGAGTATTTTAAGAATTTTGATGTTAAAACAAACAAAATTGCATTTCAGGACACATATTGCTTCAGACAATAGACAGCAGATAAAAACAGCCAGAGGAAAACATTGGTAGATGTTTCCCCAGGGGGGGGGGGGGGGGGTTCTTTAATCCTCTTTTCTCCTGCTGTGTTACATCCAGAGCATTAATAAATATTTTCAAGCTATTGGACAATAAGTGGAATAATTAAGCTAATTGATCTCAGCTGTGGTCTTCTGCTGCTGCTTTTCATTCTCAGCATCACATCAAAAAATGATTTCATCCCAGCAATCCAGAGCTGAAAAACCAGCAGTCAGAACGCTTTGTTTCCGTGTGTGCGTGCGTGGGTGTGAGGGTGCGTGGGTGTGTCAGGTAGATGAGCTCACAATAATAAAAAAAACCCTTACGACACGTTAACAACAATGACTGTTTTCATCTCACAATATCCACAAAACACGACACAGTATATGAAAAACATTTAGCTCTATATAGTGAAGCCTCTGTTATAAGTGCTTTAAGAAAATAATATTTGACAAAATATTCTGCCTTTAGTGTTTATTTTTGGGGTTTTGGTCTGGGTTTTCAAGTATTTACATTTCAGATTCTCACAAATTAAGACCAAAGACATCCTATGCTAACATTGCCAATCAAAAAATACAGCTGATCATACTTTCCCTGCATGATGTAAATTAAATAATCTAAGCTCATTTACCGTCCATCACAGCGGCAAATTTTGCAGCAAGAAAAGAATTCACTGCTGGGTGAGAGGATTCATCTGAAGCAAAGTTATGTTTTATACAACATTGTGAAATTATCTTTAAAAATAAGCAGCACTAACCTTGCAGTTTTGTTCCTCCTTAGAACGGTGGAGAAACCAGCGATCCTTTGGGAAATAATGTAAAGTTTTATTCTGGTCTTGGCAGCAAATAGTCTGCAGCACTGCCTGAGGTCTGCTCAGCAGGAGCTGAGTATATTACTTTTGCCTTAATGTTACATTTCAACCGAGTCATACAGCTGTTTGTCGTTGTCTGTCCCTCGAAGGCGAGAAAGAACCCTTATCCTCGTGTTGGCTAGCCTGGCTGGGCATATGTTGGAGTGAATTCAGGAGTCCTTCCAGTAAAAAAAACTCCACCTCACATGGAATTTTTACATTACATCATAACCCAGTCTTTTTTAAGGAATTATTATGAGGGATAAAATTGGTGTCTCTAAAATGTCAGCCCTGTGATTGACTGGTGAACAGTTCAAGGTGTACCCCACCTCTTGCCAAATGACAGCTGGGATCTGCTCCACGCCCCCGCACGACCCCGAACGGGAAAAGCTGTCTGGAAATTGGATGGATGGATGGATGGATGAATAAAAAATCTTAAATGCACTGCTAGCATTGATCATGTTGCTATATTTTGTGCGGAAAATAGGCCATTTGCGGTACAAAACAAATGGGGCAGAATTTTCTTGCGAGTAAATTTTTCACCAAGTGTGCAATATTGCAGCTGACAGACCCCACAGGGTGATCAGTGCATCATCTTTCAATCCTCATCAATATCTCCCTGTGTTCCCTCACTGCTACTTCCACTGCGGAGGGGGAAGAAAAGTCAGACTGAGCCCATCTGGGTTTCCTGCTAATAATGACTAATAGCAACAAAAGAAACCCACCTATACTGTGGGAGAAGAGTCAACTGTGTGCACCATGTTTGTAGTTTGTTTTCATCTTCTTCTGGTTCACATACAAACCTCGAGGTCAGGATTTGGAGGAAGGGCAGATTCATATCAACTAATGAGAAACACTAACTGGGACTTTGGATGAGAGACTCCTCCTGCTCTACAGTTTTCTTCTTATCTGCAGACTGAGTGCTGTGCAGTTTTCTTCTTGTTTCATTGTTTCCTGTGAATGTCAAGGGGAGAAAAATAGATTCCTATTTAAAAATGGTGCCGTGGAAATAACAGGATAGATCCAGGACTTCACATTTTCCATTTAGATTCACACTAGTCTCTATTTCCAATCCTCATCTTGTTATTTCCATAAAATACCACAGACTAAGGCCATTTTGCAATTAACCATCTTAAGCTACTAAACTGAGTTAAGGTCAGTGCTTACATTTTCATGTGCCATATAATCATTTATTAACTAACTTACTCCACTGCTCTTAGTCATATTCAGCTTTAGCAGCTTTACTCCACGTTTTCCCTTACCTTTTTATTCTCTACCACAAAGTGGGAACTGTGCAGCATCCCTGTATCTTCAAAAAAGGGAAACATATTCCTCCATGATTCAAAGAGAAGTGGTGGTGATGAATATTAATGTCCAGTCTGATGTCTAGGGGTTGCCTTGGGCTTGCAAAACCATCTGGTTGCAGGAGTACAGAGATATTACACTACTGCGTTTTGTTAGGGTGGTGTTCAGTTTGGATTTAGAGGTGAGCCTGAGGTCCGCTGGGCAAACAAAGAGCACGCTGGATTGAGGTTTGGGGGTCAGTATTATAGCTTAGACATCTGAGGCAGGCAATAATGAGAGATTTGTGCTTTGGCACACACACACACACACACACACACCTGCAGACTTATACAGAAACCCATAAAGACTCACTTTTATACAAACTTTCTATAAATTCTATAAATAATGTGAACATTTTTTGACAGCACTATTTATCTTTAGATTGTATTTGTTTGTAGGTTCTCTGTACCTCTCTCTCTCTTCCTCTTTTAGTCACTGTACCTGTTTCATTGTCTGCCTCTGTCTGATGTGTTACAGTGATTCGCAGCACTGAAAAAATGTATTTACTTACACTGAAAATATGTTGTTTTTTTTCCTTTAGAGGTCTGACTTTAATTTCAAGGCATTTAGCAGTAGAACATATTTCTCAAGACGACTTTATAGTAGGAAAATAACATCGTCTCCACTTGACAAAACAGGAGCAACTGCTCAATGCTTTTTTTTTTTTTTACACATTTTAAAACTTTCTCTGCTGACTTTTTCAGGTCCAACGCTCCATTTGCTCGATCACTGTGAGTCATTCATAACAAACTCACTCAGAGTATATCCGCCACTGATCTGAGAGGGTTCATTTACTTGTCCCTTTGACTGTCCAGATACTCACCCTGCTGTGTTTGCTCTCAGTGTGTGTAGAGCTGTCCAAACTGATTTAAATGGCTGAGTTGTGCAGCAGCTCAGTGGTACACATAGTGTGGAATTGCTTTTTGTGAACTGAAGAGCTAGCTAGCCAACCCAGCAAATCCTCTCTGGCCAGAGAGCATTTACACGGTGGCGGTGCTCACTTTCAGAACGAACGTCTACCTGCCAGACACTGCACCATAGTTTGTCATAGCAGAGCGAACACACACACACACCTCCTATTTGTGTACCAACTGCTGCTCAGCTTTCTTCTTACACATGTGGGAATTGGCGTCATCCAAATATTTTCTGTGCTCTTTAATCCAGAGTTTAAGAAGATAAGACAAAGGTAGGAGAGTTGTCATTCGCTTTTGACACCATGATTTGTTCTCATTGTAAAAAATAAAATCCTGCCTGAAATACTTAATAATAAATTGATTGTTCTGGTCACAGTTCCCCTTTTAATCAAACCTGCATTAATATGTGGTAATAGGTGAACACTGTGAACTGCTGAAGTGATACACAGCACTGCGTTCATATAAATGAATAAAAAAACCTTTGTTTCTATATGGCTTATAGAAACACTCTCTCAGTTTAGAGAGAGGTTGATTATTAATTATTAATTATAATATAAATCTATAAATATAGCTTTCTTTTCGCAGTGATTGTTATTAAAGTTTTATGCTTTGGAGTTTTAGAGCTGCTTTATTTTGCTCAAGGAGATGTTGAACCTTGTACAGTTTAAGAAGACCTGCAAAACCGCCTGCATGGTACTTTTTTTTTTTTTAAGCTGCTTAGCCATTTTCTATTTCAAAAACCAACTGAGGACTTCTTGATACACATTCAATAATGCCCTCTATTTTTCTGTGGATCTTACAAACACCTCTGCCCTTTGCTTCTTTGATATACCCTCTTCTCTTGCTCAATGGACCATTGGTCTTTTTTTTTCCTTTTTCCTTTCACCTTGCTGTAGTTTAAACCAATTTTCACCCCTCTACCTTTGTCCACCCTCTAATATCTGCCACTACCCTTACACAAGCCTTAGCTCTAATCCCACAAAAGGTCCTTCTTCTCACCTCTTTCTTTCTCTGTCTCCCCATTGTTATCTAGTTCCCTTTCTCAGTCCTTTCCTCAACCTGTTTTTCAGCTTTAGCCTCAGCCTAAGGCGTCTGAGACTCCAGCAAAGATAACCACCAGGTCAAGATCATCCATTTTTTTTAAGGAAACTTAAAACATGAGGGGAAACAATATTGTGAGGTTTTCTCCCTCTCTTTGTACCTCTCCCTAATCACCCTCCATCAGTCTCAAGCTGGATCTCTATGTAGTGGTATTAGTTTTGCTGTGTCAGTCTTGTTCTGCAGCTTATGGTTCAGCTCTATGCTGTAATGGGGCTCAAACTTTTTTTTTTTTTGTAAAAATCAAACGCTCTCCAGCAACAAGCAACGTTGTTTTGGCAGCATGCGAGACATTATTGGTCACAATCAGTAATCAGGTCTGATTAAGCAGAGCTGATCTGCATGTTTTATCTCAGCACAGTACGAGCAGCTGGAGGAGAAGACACATTGCTATGATGTATATAGAATGAATTTGAAAACTTAAGCTGAACCAGCTTACTTATTCAGAGCAGTAAGGTGCCTGCTGAGTATCATTGGGATGTCTGTACTTCCTAGACACTCAACTTAGTTTTTTCCAGATTCTCCAACCAAAATCGCTAACAAAAAAACCCATGTTATTCAAATGAGCCTTCTGTCGCTACCTTTAATAAGATCTGCTTGAACCTTCAGCTCAACACAGTTCCTGTTTATTCACTCAAGTGATCATCCATTTATTTCAAAATTCCAGGTCCACTAGACACTGGGTGTCATCATTAGCAATTATAAGGATCTATAGAAACTCTCCTCTTTTGTTGTAAAGGTTGCAAAGAAGTGGAATACAATAAGTCCTCCTTGAACAACAACAACAACAAATTCTGTTTCAATTGTGTTTCTATTTCAGCAAATCTTTGTATGTCCAACTACCTGTGTCTTTGTGTTGAAAAGTAATCCAATGAATTCAATCTTACATTCAGGAGGGTAAAAATACTAGAAGGTTTACAGCATGTGCTTAGCCAAAACACTCAAAATGGAGGTGCATCATCCCTCTCATTTTTATTCATTTTGACTTTCTTTAATCTGAACTTTTTGCATCAAACTGTCATTTCATAAAATGAAATAACAGGCCAGTAGATAGGTTAAGACTATTCCCTTCAGTCGCTTTTAAAATCTCAATGTAATATTAAATAATGTTTTAAAACTTTGAAGTAGGTATAGTTAACCTCACTGTATCTCTGCATTCTGAGGTGGTTTGTATAATGCGTCCTATTAGTGGAATTCAACTTAATTTTGATAAGAAGTATGTGCGTTCTTAAACAGAATTTCCCTTTATTTTATTGAATTAAAATTGTATTTTATAGCAAGAGCCAAACTTTGAAAATGTTGTCACCTCTGTTTAACATTGGTTATTGATTGGTTTGGCAGAAGTTTGAACAACACATAACTTGATTCTAGGGACTCATACAGTATATGGCAACATTTGTTGAAAGACATACTCGATTGTTTTACTATATAATTTACAAGTACATGCAGTTTTTGCACATATATCAAATGTATTGCAAAGAAAAAGGGGGAAACTACCGACAAGTGCTTTGTTCTTACTGTTTGCTTGTGGCTATCTCGGCTATGTTAAGCAAAGTGTCAGGGATTACTTTTCAAAACAATAATAATGATAACAGATGTATTTTTATTCCAATGATGAATCATAGAAAATTAAAATAAAACAAATTATTCATGTACCTAAGGTTTGTGCTTGTTGATGATGAGTCATGCACACAGGTGTGTCTTCTGTCTCTGCATCATCATAATTAGAGGAGCACAGCTGCTGTCTGCACTCCTGTTGACCCATTTATCCCAACGCTATTGATCTGTTTTATCAAGGAGCAGAAACACCATGTCCATTATATCTTAGTCTAGTCCATTATCATAAGTATTCAGTCTCTTGATTTGATCCCTAAGATGAAAGAGAGACAACAGGGTCTCCCAGTTGAGCAGCGAGCAAAATTGATTTCCATTTAGCTGATTGTGGTCATTATGGTTATGATCCTTCTTACACTTGCTTTTGTTTTGTCTTAATCAGCAGCTTGAAGGGGCTTGCGTTGTGTCGTGTGTTGAAGAATACAATAGTCAGCTGATGTTGCTCAGCTTTCTGCCAGCTGCAGACTGAATTAATGCGCTACCATTTTCAATCTGCAAACGAAAACTCATTAAGAACATTCAGGTCTTTTGTCTCGCCATCAATATGTTTTTTGTTCCACTCAAAGGCCAGGTTCTCTAAGATTTGTTAGACCAAGTGTTTGCCAGTTCTGTTTCATAAAGTTGAGCTATATATGCTTTGTTATTGTGTCTACTCAAACACTTGGCTTGATTCCCAGGACTGGAATAAGCAAACTTTTGGCTGAAGAAAAACACTCTGCCTTCCTTCTTCTTTCTTGTTCTTGAAATAATAGTAATTGCAAAAGAATATAACATTATTTAATCAAATAGGGGGTTTGAGACAGTTCCCCAAATCAAATTAGCAATTTCTTATTTTATTATCAGTACTTAAAATGATACCTACTAAGCTGGTAGAAAAATGTTTAGTAGAATTTAATAGCATTTCCTTCTGCTATTTGAGACGTTTGCTGAAAAATAGAGCTGTGAATTGGGAAGCACGCCTCTCTGGAGGACAGGGCATTTTTTCTCTCTGAACTGGCAGATCAATGAGATAGAGATCTCGTGGTCAATGTTCCACTCGCCTAAAAGGCACCCAGGGATCCACAGCACACTTCATCTTTATCTCTGGTCTACTTCTGCTCTGACTGCAGGGACCTGATGCAGGATCATTACGACCACAAATTGAGATCTGACTGCATGTGCTGAGACTGGGTTGAGCTGGCTGCTGGGGATGGAGATTGTGGGTAGTGCAGCTTTGACACGTGGCATCTCTTACCTCCAGTGTCGCATCGCCTCGCCTTCTCACCTCCAAGATTTTCATCTGCTGTTTCTGAATGCCAACAGCTGGTGTCTAAATCCCACATGAACCTTTTGGTTCGAAACGGGATCAGGTAGACATAATAGACTACCACCTGTCCTCCTCTGTCTCCTGCCACCCTGAAACACCATCCCTGCCAACTCATCGCTGGCATTCCAGCATTGGCATCACACTTGCTGACTGATGGACAATGTCTCCAGCAGCATCTGTTCTCTAATGCTCAGTGGCCAACATAATTCTCTGGCTTTTCAAAAGGCTACTTCCAGCCAGGCGTTGGGCTCTGTGTTCTGCTGTTGGGTGGCTCTCTACAACTGATAACCATCAAAGTGATTAAACTATGTTCTGTGTATCCCACAGAATGATGCTGTACATGGGAGGTGGAGTTTTTTTTTTAGCTTACAGTATATTAATTATTAGTTGTGCTTGATTCTCTATCTTACTTTAGTTTGTGTAAAGAACAACTTATTCTCATACTCACACACACACCGGCATATGCAAAAGACCCTCAAATGAGATTACTTGCGTTTTCTAAATTTCCATTTAATGTTATTACAGATGTTCCGTGTATTAGGAGGCTTATTGATGATGACGCTTGTCACAACAATCATCCTAAACACTGCATTAATATAACAGATTTTCAGGTCCTGTAAATGTCCAGGAATTTCCATGATTCATAGCACTTAATCGCAGTTAATGGCTTACTGGAATCGGAAGCAAGCGGCTGCAGAACAATATTGAAACAAAGGCATCTGAAGGTTTGACATAAGCATTGCATCTCAATTGGTGCGTTTCCATTAGGGACCTGGGAAAGGTCTCTCTTTCTCTCCCCTCTCCTCTCTCTCTCTCTGTCATTTTTTTCTCTCTCTCTCATCTCTCTCTCTCTCTCTCTCTCTCTCATCTCTCTCTCTCTCTCTCTCTTTCTCTCCCCTCTCCTCTCTCTCTCTCTCTTTCTCTCCCCTCTCCTCTCTCTCTCTCTCTCTCTCTCTCTGTCTCTCTCTCTCATCTCTCTCTCTCTGTCTCTCTCTCTCTCATCTCTCTCTCTCTCTCATCTCTCTCTCTCTCTCTCTCTCTCTGTCTCTCTCTCTTTCTCTCTGCTGCTCTTCATGCGATTTGCTCTCCTTTGGTTTTGCCACAACTTGATAGCAAGCCTCCCCATACAAGGCTCACCTATTGTGATAATGGAGTCGCTAATGAAACCTTGTAAAACAGGAGTTTTATTGTGTTGCACGAAGCCGAATGATCAGTCAAGTGAAAATATCAAACTTTTTAATTGGCAAATACATGCGCGCAAATCTGTGGACAAGTCTGTGGAGACGGTTTCCTGAACTGTGCACCCTGATTTGCAAACGGTGGCCATGGATTTGTGTGCCCTCAGTGAGGCCCGGACGTTTCCAATTTAAGTGCAAAAAAAAACGTTACTTCGGCTTAAGCGGACCTCTTATTCTGCTCACTAAAGCTGAATGACTGCTTTTCATTTGGCTGCAGTGCAAGTTTTTTCAAGGACAGATCTGTGTTTCTGTGTTGTATGTTTTGTATTCTAACTGATAGCTAGGTCAACAGCGTGTGGTGATGTAAATGAGTCACTTCAAACACTGACGAACAGTGCTAATGTTACCTTTGCTCATGTCTTGATTCTCTATTAAACAGAGTTCTGTTCTGCTGTCCCTCTGAGTCGGGGCCAACAGATGTAGTCGCTCATTATGTCTCTGCTCTCCATATGGCACTGCTGCACATCCACCTCCTCTTCACCTCCCCTCACTCAGACCACCTCATGGCAGGCACTTTTGACGTCACAGCAGACACCTAGCAGAATTGCCTGGGTACACTTGTCAGCTCAACAACCACGGCAACCAGAGCTTGTTGGACTGGATGGAAGGAAAAAAGCTTTCTCCTTCCATTCAGACTGCATCGCTGCATTTTATTGAAGGACCAATGGCTGGTCTGATTTGGAAACAACATTTCTTAAATGTAACCTTGAATTTTCTATTTAAAAGGGGTTATCAGAGGTCATTTGTAAGCTACAAAAAACTTTTTTTCCTCTAACAAGCTGCTCACAGCACATTTCGACTTGGCCGTGCAGTTGTGCTGGTTAGGGTTTTTCTTGTTTTAATAGCTTATCTGAGTAGATTAAACTACACTTGGGTTGAGGTAATTTTGCTGCCAAATAGGTGTCCAGTTCCCTCACTGTGTGTGTGTGTGTGTGTGTGTCTGTCTGTCTGTCTGTATGTGTTTCTTGTGCAAAGCCTGTGTCTTGTGACAGCATCCTCATTAAACGCCTGTCAAAAGTGCCAGCCATTCTGTCACACTGCAGGGAACACACACACACATAGATACAAGTGTATGTGGACAGGAGAGACACAGCCAAGCCAGAGTGAGCAGACTCAGTCTCAGTTTTAAACATACACTCTGAAACAACAAGTGTCTTCAGTATTTTTAGACCTGTGCACATTTAAACCCTGTCCTCTTATGGTAAATGGAAAACAGAGTGGAGCTTGTGGAGCGCCTTACCTCCTTACCAATCAAAGAGCTTTTTACACCGCAGGTCACACCTACACATTCACAACACATTTACACACTGATGACAGAGGCTGTGATGTAAAGTGTCCATCAGTATTAACTGATCCATTCATTCACATTCACGTGGCACCCCAGCAGCAGCGGGAGCAATGTCGGGTTCAGTATCTTGCCTAAGGACACTTCAACATGTGACTGCAGGAGCAGGGTTTAAAGTCTACACAGACTGTAGCACTAAGCCACTGCACACACTAAAACAATAAAACAATTTATATCTTCCAATGAGGTTTTTTTTTTATAACAATTCTTCTACCAAATAACTTTCTTTAAACATTAAGCAAAGGTAAATTTGCCTGAGTTAATGACAGTAAAAAATATTAGAGAATAATAACATTGAAATAAATCAATCGTTGCCATGCCTGGCAGGCCCATCACTCATTTAACTTTTATTTGATGCCAGTGATATACGTCAGTTATGATCAAAGAAATATTGAAAACTAATACGTGGCTTTAGTGATTACATAATGATCAAAGTTTTGTTATGTTTTCTTGCTCCAATTGCTAATAAGTACAACATCTTTTAAATAATATATGAGGACCACAACACTCTGCTTTAACTTGAAATGCATTGGTAGCCCACAGAGACCAAACAATAACAAAGCCAAATGCTGATGTTATTGAATTCTCTTAAAACGCTGTGTCTTTCGAAATGAACCAGTAAAGGGGAAAGAACCAGACAAACTGCCTCTGACAACTGAATCAAATTTTACACTGCAAGGTTTAAAGATCCCATATTATACTCAGTCTTACCTTTCATCTTGTCAGTCTGAGAAACCTTTAGAGTAGCTTTGCATGATTTTGCAGCTCAATAAACACCTTATTTATCTTACACTGGTGTCAGTAAAAACCCTCATTTCAGCCTCTCACTGAAAAGGTTTACGCTCTGCTCTGTCTCACTTTTTTCTACCATTTCTGAATTCCCCTGTCATCTGCTGGTTTCTTTTCCACTCCAGTCCCCATCATGCCTACTTCTATTTAAAGTGAGGATATTTGATTATTAAAAGCAGAGCGGTAAACTTTGGCATTATTGTGTGCCTGTGATTTTCTTCCCCTCACACTTCCCGTTTTCTTTAGATGTAATTAGTTTCTCTCCCACACCTAAAGTGCGACACATTGAGACCGAGTCTCTATTTGCTTTTAAATGTGACAGCAACAAACAAGGTCTCTGCACTTTGGTTGTCAAAGCACCACAATGCAAAATATCTCAAGTTTGTCAAAATATGTCATCATATTTATTAAAAGCCACATTCACCTGACAAGATACACTTTTTATATATCTTGAAATAAGATGTTTATCTGGATTTGTCAGCTGAATTAGGCTTATAATATAAAGTGTAAAGAGATGCTTTTGACTAGAAACTAGTATTGAATACACTTGCTAAATTTTGAGTGTTGTTTTAAGGTTTATTTTGGGGCTTTTATGCCTTCATTCAGAGAAAGGACAGTGGGTAGAGTCAAAAAATGAGGGAGACAGAGAGAGAGGGGAATGCCATGCGGGAAAGGAGCCACAGATCAGATTCAAACCCGGGCTAGAGCCTCTGACTTTTTTAAGCGCAGCATAGCCCTGAGCAGCTTCTATTGTGAGGATTTGCGAGTTCACAAGATCACAGGACAACAATGAGATCATGCGTGAATAAAGCGAACAACAGTTGCCTGAGCTTTTATATACTTCAGTCTCTGAAAGGAACCTGCTATTGTTGTGGACTTCAATAAGAGACAATTCTTTAATTATTTCAAACAAAACCTGTGCACTGCAAAGATGAGAGAGACTATAAAAGTGTACATATATACCAGAAAGAAGTTTTTGTCCAGATCGTCACACAGGAGACTCTGAGCGCACTACAGTGCATAATGCACTCCTTTCTGTCTTTCTTCGACGGATGATGAAATTAGTCTTTTTGCTTTTTGGGGTCTTGATGACTTTTGGAACACTGTTGAAAAAAGTCACTGCATACCTGAATGTGTAACGGTGCCTTGAGGAGGCTGAAAACTGAAGGACGATGAGAAAAGCTCCCGCTCACTGTCTAGCTTCATGCTGACATGTTTATTGAATCACACAACGTTTCAGTCTTACCAACCTTAATCAGGTATGGCTTTTATAACACAAAATGCATAGGGGCCTCTCATTGAGGCCGGCCTTTATTTATTGAAATGTGCAACAACACCAGGCTAGTAAAAGGGACACGCCCAAATGATCAACTTTGTATTTGCGTGTTTTGCTTGATGAAATATTCCCTCTTTTCAGTTCTGTATTTGCTCAACATCTCCTGAGAACCACATGTCTATGTTCTCTTTCGTCTACCAGCTATTCAGAGATAGTGTCTGTCGTGCTTTGTAGGTAATGAACAATGTGTTTGACAGTGCCTGTTTCAATAAAATAGATTCCTAGTGTGGTTGCTATAGAGACTAATGTAATGCTGCAATGAGGTAAAACACACCAACTGGAGAGTTTGGTTATAATTCTTCCCCCGGCCCATTTCATCTTTCATATAGTCATGTTCCCCATTGGTTGTTTTTTTTCTAAAGAATATTTGTTAAAAGCTTCAACAATTACAACGAAGTCGAATAAATGAGTCCCATTGTCTAAACTAAACATTTCCCAAATTTAAAACTGCTGCAGCCCACTTTGATATACAAAATTACTCCGGGGCCTGTTATAAAATAAAAGTTATGACTACAGCTATCACTTTCAGTTAGCTTTAGTTAGTTCAATTATTGGACATAACAACATGATATTATGGAAATATAGACACCAATGTTTACTGAACATTATGTCCATGAATAGTCATTACAGGCCTTCCTAATCATTTAAAGGGTTCACTCATGGTAAAACATAATTATAGTGATATTTCTTTTATTTTTATACTTGGTGGAGGGCTTTTCGCGGCCCACCTGCAGTGCCCACACTTTGGGAAGCACTGGTCTAAAACATTAAATCAACAAGAAATGAGATGTGACAATTTGTGCCAGTTTAGGACTAGGACTGTTGTCATAGTAATAATTTACTGCAGAGCAATGCTGAGGTGGATGTCAGGGTCTTTGAAGCCGTGCCCTGCATAGACACATGCAGCAAAACTTTTCCTTTTTATTTCTGAGATTAATCGACAAGACGAGAGACTGTTGCTAGCTGTTGGTTTAAGATAAGAATTCTGGCAAGGGACTCTGATGAGGCTGATAACTTCCGGTTAGTAATGTTAGGATTCATTATCTTTGCTTGGATTACCCCTGAGTTTTAGATTGAAATACTCAGTCCACAGGAAGATAATAGTGACTACCTGACTTGAACAACTGATTCATTTTTGATGCTTTTACCAAGGGAAATTGTGTTGAAGCATGATGTCATGTAAATGCTGAATGAAGTGATCAAGTCTTCCTACATTTCAGTGCTTTGGCCCTGATTACAGATTACATTTGAATTAAGTATAAGGTGATGCAATGGGCTGTTCCCCTGTTTTAGGGGGCAAATGGATACTTTTTCCATGTGAATCAATTCATAAGGTGGATATGAATTTTTACTCATCTGGGCTGTCTAGAAGTTTTTGAAAGTGAAATGATCCATTAAAAGATGCAGCAGTGTCAACCCTTTCCATCACTGTGACTACAGGGAGACACTGTGGAGGCTTCTCCACGGTGCACCTTAAGAGACGAAAATACCATGCGATCAATCGTGACTTAAAATAAATAAAGCATTAATTTCTGACCATAATTAGTCGGGATTAACTAGCTAATGGTGACAGCCCTAAAAAGAACCCATGGGGACAGGGGCGAGTGATAACAACAGGATAGAAATGTACAGAAGACGTGACAAATCATAAACAGGCAACAGGGAAGATGACGGACACAGCTGAAGAGATGCAAATTTCTCAAGTGTGGTGTAAGACTATGACAGGTTTCAAGATGACTTGAGATGAAAGAATGGCCTTCCAGCGGGGTCTGTCAGTTGTGGCTGTACCTCCATCCATCCAGACACCGTGGGACTCCATTACACCCTGATGGGCAGGGATGAAAAACCAATCGAGGCGATGTGAGGACGAGGGGGAAAGCAATGTTCGGGCAACAGGAACCACACAGACAGGCAATCTGCTATGATGAAGAGGCTCCCTTCCCTGTTCCTCCTCTCGGACCCAGCATGTCCTCCTGTATCCCCTTCAAGCCCCAATGCTCTCTACTGCATTGTTGGGCTGGCTGAACGACCTGACATCTGCCCCACTTCTCGGCACTCCTTCTCCCGCTGCTTTTTTCCTCAGGAGGTACTGTTGGCTCTGGTCACTTATATCCCTTCACAAAATCAACCGAAAAAGATCAGGATTTTTTAGAAAAAAATAGGTGGCATGTGTGTTGGCTTTGGGTGGATGTAATTCTGTTCATTTCTACATGTTCACCAGATCTGCAGCTTTGTTGCTGAGCTCAGTGAACATTGAAGGCTGAAAGGTTAGTTTCAGTGTACATAGCCTCCACTCTGACAGCTGAGATGAGCCTGTATTAAAACATACCTGTTAGTACAGTGGTGGTGGTATGATGAATTCATTGCAGCTGCAGAATACAGATATTCACAAAGCTACAGAAAATCAATGCAGAGGAGGGATTGTGTATTCATTGATTCTGACTGTAGGCTTGGCTGGCTTTCTTTTACTTACTCGTCGTGTCTGATCTTTGCTCTGTCTACTGTCAGAACACATGCACCTTATTAGATATGGTTCTGCACTTTAATGTGTTTGTTTCCCATTTTGATTGAAGAATTTCAAGTGTGTTATTAGTTTGCCCTGAAGGAAAAGACATATAAATTAATAGGCTACATGTCTGCCTATGAGGTCAAGATACTTGCCTACTGCGAGGGTGTTTGAAGATATTGTAATTCATTTCAGCTGGTTTTGAAGAAGAAGAAAAAAAATCCTATTTGGAACAATGGAGCAGAATAATGTTTCTCCACATACACAATATTATATTGCCATAAAAAGAGAATTACTCACTCTGGGTCTGGATATTCATAGGATATCTGCCCGTGTTCAGCATGCAACTTGTCAAATGAAGTGAGCAAAGCAATCAGCTACTCTACATTGAATCAAGCTTCACTACACTGTAACGATCCCTAAGAGAAAGCGCCCCAGAGTCTCTGCTGCACTCACCCCAGAGTCTCTTCTGCACATCGCCCCAGAGTCTCTGCTGCACAGCGCCCCAGAGTCTCTGCTGCACAGCGCCCCAGAGTCTCTGCTGCACAGCGCCCCAGAGTCTCTGCTTCACAGCGCCCCAGAGTCTCTGCTTCACAGCACCCCAGAGTCTCTGCTTCACAGCACCCCAGAGACTCTGCTGCACAGCGCCCCAGAGTCTCTGCTGCACAGTGCCCCAGTCTCAACCCTCCAGTGCCACAGAGACTAAGCTGCCCTGAGCTTGAGAGACTCAGCTACCCATAGCCAAAGAACTGTTATCAGTCCTGTCTGGTCACTAGTGGGCAGCTTGGCAGACTCTTGCCTCTGTGTTCAACTCCATTCAGCCTAAACTCTTTGATTCGAAGTCAGTTGCTACTGCTGACACCCAAAATCTCTGTTTCCTTTTAATACTGATGTCAAGCAAGCTCCCTGCAAGCAATTCGGCCCATTCCTGCCCCGGTAAAACCGCTGCACTCTTCCCCTTTTTCCTGTGTAGCTTCAGCACAAGTCCGCTGTTCCTGCGGAGCTTTACTCTAAGCCGCTTGTTCTTGTATAGCTTTAGCATAAGGCTCATTCTTATGGATCTTCAGCACATTTCCACTGTTTCTGTTGAGTAACTGGAAAAGTCTCCCATTCCTGCAGAGCTACTGCACAATTCTCTGTTCCTCTAGAGTTGTTGCACAAGGTTCACTGACACCGTAAGTGTCTTAGCTTTTGACCGTCTGTCCAGTGACCACGTCTCTAACCTCCTGCAGGGTCCTACCCTGGTCCAACATTTCTTCATCTATAGCTCTACCCTGGTTCACCATGTTACATCCTGCCTTTGTCTTCTGCCAGATCCCCAGTTGCAACGTCCAGTCTAGGAGTTGCACTCGCCTGTTGCAGGCCCATGCAGAGGCTTAGCTCATATGCAACCCCTACCCGATCCTTCAAACAGGCTCTGTCTGTCAGCTTGACCTCCTTTCGTCAAAGACTCGTGCTGTATGGTAATCCTTATCCTCCTGAAAGGCTCTGCCCGTATCCTGGTCAACCAGATAAACTTCACTCTGGTTGACTTGTCGTCCATCCGCCAGAAAAGTTCCACCCATCTGCCAGTCTTCCTGAAGTCACTAGGTTTGCTTCCGTCTTGCCTCAAGGCCATACGCCCGAAGGCCCCTGCTCCACTTCTGCTCTACCTTCAGGCTGTTTGCCTGTAGTTTCTTGCTTCCACCTCTGTCATGTTTTTCTTGTTTTTTTATGTATTTCATTTACATTTGGTTGTTCAGTTGTGATTTCCTGTTTTATGTTGTCGTACAAACTTCCCTCTTGTGCTGCTTATCCTGGTCTTGATTCCATCATTTGTCATTGTGTGCCTGACTCTTATTTTTACCTGATTACTCTGTAAAATAAGTCCCTGTGTTCAATCCCTTCTGTGGCTGTTTGATTTGTCTAACCTTCCTATGTGTGATCCTGTATGGATTTTCCTTGTAGCTTCTCATGTGTTATTTTACTGGAACTTGAAATTTCAATCTTCATTCCCTCATTTTTCTCCTTTGTTGATCAGCTTTATAGATGAACCTTTTGTTTGACATGTAATTGTCTGGACTCCAGGTCGTCTAGCTCTGTGTTAAACCCTCACCTCACAGCTGCTTGTAGCATTGTAACCGCCCAACACCAACTTGGGTCCAACTGAGCACTTGCTGTTGTCTGCCGACTGAAGAGTTTAGGTTGTCAACTGCAAATGCACGTCGACACTCTCACCTCATTGTCACCTTTTTCATTTGTTTTCTGGAGTGCAAAGGCAATTGGCCCAAATTAGGAATTTACAGTTTTTGGACAATATGTTTCAATCTAGCTTTGTGGAATAAACACATGTTTTTTCTACCAGGTAAGTAAACATAACTAATAATAATAATGATAACCCCCCCCCCCCCCAAAAAAAAACAACAACAACAACAACAACGATATCATACCAAAAAATATCAACCCATTTGTCTGTATGGTCAGTGTTATGTTCTTGTCAGTGTGTTATATAAAGCCTAACCTGAAACACACTGTTGAGCTGCTTCATGTTGAGCTGGAGAAGCAAATGTTTTGTACCAGTGGGTGAGGGGGTGTATAACTGGAGATTTGTCTAACAAGGGCTTGTTTGTGTGGGTGGAACAAAAATAAGTTTTTAGATCCTTATTTGTACTAAACATGAGCTTCAGCGCCTCAGTCACTCAAAAATATGTGTTCCAAATATGCACCACACACCCATGGGTTACTTGTATGTTATACTATATCATAGCTGATTAAACCTGTTTCAACAGAGTTGTTTTTCTTCTGTCTGTCTGATGACATAGAACTATTTTTATTCTGCAGTTCAAACTGACATGATCTGTTTGTTTTAAGGTTGTCCTGTCTGCAGACGTCTGCTTCTTTTTTTTAAAAGTTGAACATGAATGCAAAATGTCAAAAACAATTGTGAATGATTCCAAAGCAACAGATAGTCTAACATCAGCATCTCTCCGCAGGTGCCCTACGTCAAGGTGGCTCCAGAGGACATTCTAAAGGTTCAGTTCCCCCGATTCACCACGCTTGACCTGCGTCCAACCAACACGGACATCAGCCTTGCTGTGGCCGGCCTTCTCACCTTTTTTAACGGCACCACCGCCTGCCTCATCTGTGCACAGGCTGACTGTGAGTGCACGACAAAACACGCTATGATAAACACCAGGGAAGGATGCTCACACGCTGCCCTACATCTGCCAAGAAAGTGCAAACATTTTTGTTTAGTGTCTGGTATTCTTTAACACGTGTTCGCACACATAAGCTTCTCACACACCAACTGTGTTCAGACAACAGATGCAGTGCTTATCAACATCTCACCTTGTGACACGCTCCCATCTGAAGGAGCTGCTGCACTCTCCTGCAAAAAAAAAATCCCTCACAGTAGCATGTCAGATGTCTGCAGCCCCAAAATAAATCAACAATACTGCAATTTTTTTGTCATTTTTCAAAGTCAACATTTTTCGTACATAAAATAATGACACAGCATGTTGCAGTTTGTCGTGTAAAAAAATGTCTGCAGCCTTCAGTATCATGTATCATGTCAGCAAGACTCCGGGTACACGATAAAAACACAGACTCCCTTTGTTGAAAAACATCTTTAAGATTAATAAAAGGGATAAGGATGAGGTTTGCAGCAACACCCACCAGAGATCTGACCGCCAACTTGTCAAAGGCATCGTTAAATTCTAATGTTACTGAACTGAGTGACCTAAAAAAAAACCTGGAAAATCTCTTCTTTTTTTGTAAATATAGAGGGAGATTAAATCGTGGCCTCTTCCCACCCTCGTATAATCCAGCAACCAGTAATTACAATTTCCCAGACAAAGGCACCATGACCCTTAGTGTCACCTGCTAACCTTTTTCCTAATCAGCAGAAGTCTTTGAAGAAAGGAATTAGTCTTGAGACATCAAATGTTTGTCAGACAGGCCAGAGATGGCAAAGAGCCACTGTGAAGCTAACCCCAACAATAATTCTCATTTCTTCTACCTTTAAACTTTAGTGTCTCTTTCTCTTTACAGCTTTTAACATGAGGTTTTTCTACAATTACTCGATTACTCAATTACTTTTGTGTTTTAACAAACTCTTTGTTTGTGTTTATGCACCCAGATATTTTTGCGAAACTGCATAAAGAATAGTTAATCTTACAAGAGAGTCAAGAATACATAATTTTTCCTCTAAGCATTCCTGTCCCTGTTGGTTATTCGCCCAATTCAAGGTTTAGATCATTTTCATTGACTTTGTTTTCACAGATAGTGGATTAATACAGCTCTGGAGAGAACAGTGATAACAGGTCAATCTTTTCGGGACCCATTTTTTAAAATATTTGTGAGTTTTGAGAAGAAAAATGAAATATGAATTTCCTTCTACTCTTCGGTTATGTTTGGGTGGGATTGTTGGTTGATTGTTTTTGTCTGTGTCAGTCGGCTAAGAGAGGACTAGAAAATAAATTAAATCATATGAAAAGAAACGAAATGAGCAAAGATGAGACGTGGATAGAGGAGAGGAGAGGAGAGGATGCTCTTAAGCATATGTGAATGAGGGGAAATTGAGTGATTGGGGTGAGAGTAGAATGGAAAACCACAGATAAATTACACGGTTTCTACAAGAGGGAGAGAGTCCAGGAAATGACGCAGCTGTATTGATTACATTCTCTCATGTGACTCTTTTTCATTCAATAGAAAATGCAGAAAACAGCAGCGTGCCTGCACACTTGTGTGTGTTTGTTTTCCTGTGTGTGTGTGTGTAAAGGTGTGTGTTCAGCAACAGCATAAGCCAAAAAACCCATTCAACCTTGGCCTCAGCTCTCTCAGCACCACCTCTCCCCCGTCAGCTCAACCAGTCAGTTGGTCAGTTTGCAGCATGCTGTCCGTGGCTCATCCACATGTGCCAGCCTCATTAATCACCCGAGCCTGTGACAGCCTAATAGAGCGTGGCCAATTCAGGAATATTTTCCAGCCATGGCTGAGGAGGCAGGAGTGGAGGTGGAGCCGTGCCCTGAGGCATGGGGCACACCGGGACGCACATTCATCTAGTTAACCTTCAATATTGGTGACAGAGTTTGTGGTACGTTACTATCGCCGAGAGTATCATACATGTGGTCGGATTTATTAACCTGCCGGGTGGCCCCACATGTTGTGCAGATGTGTGCTTTTTGTTAATGTAAAAAGACAGAAAAGTATCCAAAGACTCCTTCTCCTGCATGCTCACATTTACACTGTAAACCACAAACATTTAAATGCATGTTGTCTGTGAAGCCCTGATAGTGTGCGACAGCAGTGCACTTTCATCAGAAAGGGGATTGGTGCATCTGTAAGCTCTGAAATCTTACTGGAGCTTCAGAGCAGATAGAGGATTTCTAAGTTAAACAAAACAGCAGGCTTCAAAGGCTTACAGCGCATCTTTTCAACTTTTGATAAGCACAGCTGGGGAGCACAGTTTGCCATATAAGATCACTGCATTGTCCCACTGCAGACCCTTCAAGAGCAATACCCCTGCTACTTCTTTTAACAGGTTTTCTCTCGAATCTGCTCATACAGATTTACTGGGGTTTATAATTACACTTTGTGTTGATGAATGCCTGCGAAATAATTTTTAAATTACAATTCTCCATTCCTCGCAGGTTTTTCAGCACCGTCCTGCTGTCTCTAAGTGTTCTGCACGCTGTGTGGGATTGCCATTTCTAACCTGTAATCAGCATTGAAAAGGTGAAAGAGACGCCTCACTGACTTGTGAAAAGGAGTCTTTAAAGGGTGTGAGAATGACTGGGATAAGGTAATAGAAGGGGAGAGTATGTATGTCTCCGATGATGCTAATTATGCTGTAACTGATAATGACAATAATGTGGAGGGAAGCGATGTGAATATTAGAGTTGGCGATCGGGTTGTTTTTAGCTGCAACATTTTGTGGTTTTAAAAGCATCAAACTATTCTGCTGGCTTTTGTGACATTTTTTTTCTTCTCAGTATCGACAGATGTTGACTGCTAGAGCGTGAGTGTGCGGAGATTGTGTGCACAGATGTTAGAAGTGTAGTATTTGTCAGAGTGAATTCAGAAGACCATACTTGTTATAACCTAATTTTGGGACTTTGGCACGCAGGACTTCACTTTCCAACCTGTGTTGAGGTAACTAGCAAAACATAATAAATGATTAGCCATTTGGTCTAGAGAGGTTTGTCATGTGATCAATATTCTGGGTTTGATTATCGAAGGGAGCGTTTGATCCCTTTCTTTCTCCTCTCATATTTTATTTCACTGTTATTCAGATACCTGTCAAACAAGTTTCCCATGCAAATCCCTTTACTGTATAGAGGCCAACGAACAACAAATGAAATTTACGTGAGCTAAAATCTAACTTGGTCCCTTTTTTGGCAATATAGCACTTCCGCTCTCCTACAGTAATACTTGGCCTAAACTGAGATACATGTCCTACATGCAATTCATTGTGAGTCATTCTGCACTACAGTACAAGTTGCTGCTTCCTGTTTGCTTTTTAATGAATGCATATGTATGCTGTAAAGATCAGCACAACCACCACCTGACAGGTGACGGGGAAGTGCTGGGACAGGTTGCTTTTTGTGTGTTTTCTCTGGACAGGGACAGACACAAGTCTAACCAAAAAAAGAGTACATATTTCATTCAGATGTAAGTTTTTTTCATTTGACTGAATCTGGTTCACCAGAGCAAACAGTGAGGGAACATTATGGCTGCTAAAAACCCTGGTGTAAAATGTTGACTCCACCCCTATGACTCGTGTGCTTCAACACGAAAGTGAATATGAGCTTTTCTTCTGTGATAACTCTATTTATGTGTGTGAATGTGTGTTTGCTCACATCTGGTACAGCAGTGTGATGTCAGGAACTTGATGATGAGAACTCGTATGTGATGCCCGTTGAGAAGCTGCAGAGTGTGGACGTAGAAAAGAGTGGTTTTCAGTAGAAGCTATTTCAAGCTCATCACATTTTTCCGCGTAATTCTACAGATGAAGCTGATCCGACAGGTTCTGAGACTCAGGCAGACAAGCAAGCCGCAGCCAGGAGTGATGTCTCATGAGTGCACATATGTAGGAAGCTATGTAGAGGAAGGCAAACACGCACACAATGATATACTGGCATACGGACGGGCTGAAGGACAGGGAGACAGAGACATAATTGCAGAAGCCATTAGACATGATGCCGGGGACTGGGATGCTGCTATATCTTGTGTTAATGGGCCGTGGAAAAGCTAAAGAAGCCAGCTTGACAACTTCAAATTGCTCCCCCTAAAATTGGTCTCTGTGTGATAGATCAACTGATCTGCTGTCGCCATGGCAAAAAATCACGTAAAAACTCTGCTCAGGCAAAGGTCTAGAGTGCTGTTTAATGATTAATTTTAAAATGAAAGAAAGCAGGTGAAGACTCAGCTAAAGCACGTCCTTGTCCAATAAGTCACATCCTTTCCATATGACTCTCCTTGCCAATGTCAAAAAATGTTATGAGTGTAATGAGATCTGCCAAATTGCCAAGGGGACACTAACATAACTGTCACAACAACATGCCTTGGTGTCCTGCCCTGAAAATCTTTCAGGTTGTTAGCGTTTAACTCCTATATGTATAAGTAACCCAGTAGCCCAGCAAGAATCATTTGCTGAAATGTCCCTTTGGGTTTGATGGCTTTATAACAAGTTCACTGAAGGTATTGTGTTCAACTTCAATCAATCAATCAACTTTTATTTGTATAGCGTCAACTCATAACAAGTGTTATCTCGAGACACTTTACAAGAAGCAGGTAAAAGACCTTACTCATTGTCTGTTAACATTACAAAAGAGCAGGTAAAAAGACCTTACTCATTGTTATGTTACAAAAAGCAGGTAAAAGACCTTACTTATTGCTATGTTACAAAGATCCGGCCTATCCATCATGAGCACTTTAGCAAAGCAGCAAAAGTTACAGTGGTAAGAAAAAACTGCCTTATTAAAAGGCAGAAATCTTCGGCCGGATCCCCGGCTCATGACGAAACAGTCTTCACAGGCCTAGACTGCGCCGGGCTTGGAAAGGGATAGGGGGAGAGATGGGATAAGATGCAGGAAGAGGGATAGAGAGCAAGGGGGTGGGGGGAGGTAGACCGTCCATCAGCAATCCGGTGGGGAGGGGAGGGGGTGTGGGGGGTTGACCTTTTCTTGATGATGAAGTGTTTTGACTTCATTGTTGTCACACCTGCAATTCAAAGGAAAACAATAGGTACATCTGTTAGCACATATACGCATATTAAATCCATAATTTAATCACATGCATGCATCCTGAATGTGAATGACTTTATTAAACTCAAGAGAAGTCAATGAAAGTAATGGCGATGTATTTTTTTTTTCTTCTAACTATTCTAAACTATGTATGTAAAACTTCACAACCTTTGAAGAGTCCTGCCTTCGATATAAGAAACCCTCTGGTGTGTGTGTGTGTGTGTGTTTGTGTGTGTTTGTGTGTGTTTGTGTGTTTGTGTGTGTGTGTGTGGCTTATCTGCAGGCTTGTTGAACCTGGAGCAGCTCCTCAGGCAGTTCCTCATCTCAAAGGAGACTCTGTCTGTGCGCATGCTCGATGACAGTCAGGACCCAACCCCGCTCCTGAAGGAGATACGAGACGACAAGACTGCCACCATTATAGTTGATGCCAATGCCACCATGTCACATATCATTCTGGAACGGGTGAGTATGGTTTAAGTGATACCTGGTCATGTATGCACTGAGAGCTTTATTCATGGTCTGCTATCATAGCTTTTCCAATTTCCTCTTTTTTTAAATGTTCATGTATCCCAAATACGAGAAGTAAGTGAAAATGCCAGTGGCATAAAGTGTTCAAGGCTTAAAGTAGATGTAAGGGTTAGGAAATATATACTTTTTTAACTGAAGAAGAAGTTGCTCGGGTTTTTAGTTTTAACCTGAAGAGAGATAGAAGTCGGATTTCCATTATGACTCAACGAATACTGTGCAGCACAAAATCTTTTTCACAGAAATGTTATACTTGCCCTCTTGAATTCAAAAACAGATTACGTGTATTCAAGCACTTTTGGCAGACAGGGTTACAGAGCCTGAGGTCATAAACATAGTCCCAAAATAAAAGGCAAATGACTTGAGGCAATGTTGTTTAACAAACCTGTTATATCAAATGGAATGGGCGAAAGCATTAAATCAAGTTGTATCCCAATGATTCAGCTTCCATGAATGAGAATCCTGCACAGTTAAGTGGATTAGTGTAATAAATAAAAAACAGATTTATAAAATGAAGAAGCCCCTTTTGTCTTCTTTCATATCATGAATGTCATGGATTATAACAAACTGCTGTTTCAGTCAGGGAAGCAGATTAAGAGGACAGATTCTTTCATGTCCTTATCTCTTACCCATATGTTTCTTCTGTCTGTTTAAACAACTTTGAATAGAATTTTTTTTTTTTATTATTATTGTGATAAAGTGAACAAGTACAAAACAAAAATGTGCACATAGACGTGACAATTAAAGCGACGGCAAATAAACAAAAACAGGCAAAACAGAAATAAACAAAACAAAATCAAAATATGCAAAACATTAGCAAAGACAAATACAATTGAAGTAGATATAATAAAAGTCAAGTAGTAAGTTGAAGTAGTGTATAAGAAACGTGTGAATGTGTGTGTGGCAGTATAATACATTAAAGTGAGTGGCTGAATGGGAAGTAGCAAGAAAAATAAATAGCAACAAAATTGAAGATAATTGAGAGGAAGAGAAAAGAGGGGAGAAAAACAAAAAAAAGATATATACGTGTCAACATTAAAGAAAAGAAGAACATTTTTTATTTTAATTTCAGTTTGAGGTATGATTTTTCTGAGATTTAGGTGAATTATGAATGGATTCCAGGTGTTATTAAAGGCTGATATATTGTTATTCTTGCAGGCTGCGATTCTTTCTATTACAATGTGTTCCGTGAGTAGGTTGGTCCAGTGAGTTATGTGGCAGTATCTTTTTAGATTTCCAGTTCTGATAGATGATTTTCTTGGCGATAGTTAGAGAAATGAGTAGCAGGTTTTTGTAGTTAGTTGGGATGGTGATTTGTGATGTGTCTCCAAGTAAGCAAAGTAATGGGGACGGGAGGATTCTGCAGCCCAAGATAGTGGAGAGATTTTCAGTGACTGTGATCCAAAATGAGTGAACTGGTTGACAGGCCCACGTGGCGTGAAGATAGTCATCTGTGAAACCATGAGTGCAATCTGTGAACAGATGTCTGTGTTAGCTAAACCCATTTTGAACATTTTACCTTGAGTGATGTGTGTCCTGTGGATGGTTTTGTATTGTATAAGTTGTAAATTAGTATTATTGGAAAAGACGTTTTTATTGATTTGTGTCCAGAAGTCAGGGTTGGGGGGCAGCGTCAGATCCTTTTCCCATTTTGTAGTGGGGAGTGTAATGGAGGTTGTTGATGTGGCTATGAGTTTATAAAGTTTAGAGATGATTTTATTTGAACTGTTGATTTTCATTATTTCTTCACTAAGTTGGGAAGCAGGGAAACGGAACGTTAATGAGCAGTATTTCTGTCAGGAACATCAGTACGACCGTCATATGTTTTCCACATATGGAACATAGTAATTATAATCTTTATTGTGACCTTGAGAGCATTATGGAGAAGCTTCTTGTTGGAGACTTTGCATTGCATCCATGAAGGCGAGAGCTGATGAAGCTCGGGTTTTTTGAAGCAACATATGGCCTCTATGTAATTAATACACACCTCATTATTTCTAAAAGACGATGGATGGATGGTTAGAGTGGAGGTGACAATAACTGATGACAGAAGATGGAGGGGTGGCTATAGTCTCTCTCACAGAAGTATACAATCTCAATCTCTCACCTCAATCAAGTGTTCATGCTGCCATCAGTGGTCATCCAGTCACCATGGCAACTGTGGCAACCCCAGGCCACAGAGCAGCAGGAGTTCACAGCAGGATGTTGCTTTCTTTCTTTTTTTGTTCTGGTTCTCCATTTCTTCATGTTTCATGAAACTCAAAAAGCAGAGGGGACAGTTTAACTTTGGTTTCTTACCTTCACCCTGTGGTCTTGTATACACACCAATTGTGTCCCCTTTATCTGTTCCTGCGTCTCTTTCTGTTGAGAGACAGTCCTGTAGCAGGACGGTGGAAAGTTGGCGGTCCTGCCTGTCATGTAGAGTATCAGGACGCCAAACACATCAAAGCTGTGCCCGACATACTGTATTTGCCAGTCTAAGATGATGATGAGAGCAACCAGATTGTCTGCCGGGACAGCGTCGTCTTTTGTCATGCAGGATATCCCTCCTCAATTGTCTGTTCACATCTTGCATCAAACCCTTGTCAGACAAAGGTCTCCCTCTCTGAGGTTTAAGCATTCAGAGGGGTTTAGGTCAGTTGTGTTGACACTCTGAATGTAATCTCATTCAGTCAGGCCTCCATTGTTGTACACAGCTGCAGACAGTGAGTCCAGTATGGGGACCGTGCAGAGTGTGTGTACTCTGACCAAAGCCTACCACAGAACAAGAAGGCAAAAAGTGAGAGAGACAGCAGGAGAGCTGTTTTTTTTTTTTAAATGCAGTGAAGGGAGAACAACAGTACACTTTTCATTAGCTGTTTGTTTTAAAGAATGTCAGTTTCTTTTAAGTATCGTGTTACAGGTCACAAGAGACCAAGATGGAGTGCTTTGAAGCGGTAGTCGCTGAAAAAATGCCTCTTTAAGGGGGGAAAAACACAGCAGCTAGCTTTCCTTACTGTGTAACACCTGGATAGACTCTAATAAATAACTACAGTATCCTGAAGCCTAATATGACAGTTGATGACAGTTTCACAATTAAGCATGCTAAATAAATATTAGAAATGTGTTTTGTCGAGACATCTTGAAAGGTCATTCACAGTATTAGAGTGAAAGTTGTATCTGAATGTTTTGGCTGCAGTTGATTGGTGTGTTTCTGCTTCTTACTAATTATTTATGCTCCTGCAGAACAGAGCGGCATATGCTTGTAATGGCTCACACCCCACAGATGTTACCTTTTTGAAGATATGACAGCTTAATACCTGTTGTAAAACTCTTTTTAACGATACCTAATCCTAGGCAAATGCTAGTGTGAATGCTAAATAGGAGTTTGGCACATATGTATTTGGAAAAGATGCTCTTTAAGAAATGTGTCCCAGAGGGCATGAGGTTTTATTCATTTCCAGGTGGAGTTCTACTCAGGTCAAATTAAGCTCTTGAAAAAAAAAAAATCCATCTTCTTTAAAACAATTTGGCTTGATATATGGTATATCTACTTGAGACTTATTGATTTTAATCAAAATGTGCATAACAGAATAATTGGACAGAACACTATAGTTTTCCTTTTTTTCCCTCGTATAACGTTAAAGAAATTAAGCTATGCAAAGTTCACACTGTCCTTCACAACTGCTCCTCACTGTGACTTTGATTTAATCACATTATAAGACGGAGCGTTGAGCAGCATAGTAAAGCACCTCTGAAATTAATTGCTCCGTAGAGAGCCGTTGTCAGATAAGAATGTGTCGCGTCTTATCAAGATGTGGATTTGATCTGTCTGCTGCAGAGTGGAGCTTGAGTTACACCGAATCACTGACCTCTCAACTTCTTTCCAGAAACCCTTTATTCTTGACTACCTGTGCCTTCTGTTGTACTTTCCCCCTCCCTCCCTCAAACTGCATCTTAACATCTTTTTCTTCAAACGCCGATCCTCGAATTTCTGTTTTTGCCCTTTAAATATCCTTTTAATATCTCTTACGTTTCTCTTTATCTCTCCCCTCCTGCCCCTCTTGTGGTTTTGCTCTACAGGCATCGGAGCTGGGGATGCTGTCAGTCTACTACACTTACATCTTCACCTCTCTGGTAAGCAAACACGGGGATGGTGGGGATATTTAGAGGCCATATTGATTTCACACCTGCAGGAGCGCAGAAGTGTGAGGAAAACAGTACATTTTAATTGATGAGCTGATTTTGATGAAATGGATAGAGTGAAAAACAGGAGCAAAGACAGAGGAATTGTTAGACATAATACATCTTTCTCCTCCCTGCATGTGATTCGAGACATGCTGGGTGTAGTGACTGCTGTGGCTTAAGATGCTGCTCCTCGCTTCAATTGGCTCAAGAGCTCTTCTGGACCAAACAAAAACACAACAGTTATTATGATTGCTCCTATTACTGTTGTTGTTGCTGCTGCTGCTGCTGCATTTCTTATTATCATGATTGTGGAAAGCCTACGAGGCTCTCACTGTGAGTAAGTGACGAAGTCATCATGCTAAGAGTCGACAATCATTTCTGTCTCTGAATAAGCTGAGGTTATCCCTCATCCACAGAATCGATTCTGTCTGTCTTTTTTCATGGGATTTGTGGTTATTTTTTAAAGGAATTAAATTACATATTTATTAAGTAGTCATATTTGTTTTGCATGACTATCTGCAAAAGAATCTCATGCTTATAACTTGTTTTTCTTTGGATTTTCATTGCTTACTTTATTTGTATTGAGTGTAACACAGTTTCATAGCTGCTCACTATGATACCATGTAATCACAATTTAAATGTGGCATCATTTCCATCAGTTATTTCACGTTCTTAAATTATTCCCATGACATGTTTTATCATGATTTCATTGTGGTGATTTAAAGTAAATGATGTCAATGCGAATGATGCCTCATACAGGCTGTTGCATATTTTGACTGTGACATTGGCCTGTAAGGAGCTGACAGAGCCAGACAAAGAGAGCGAGGCAGCTGAAGGAAGTGCTTGCAAATGTGCTCTCAAAGCAGTGGTAGGCTGACAGTTGAGTCATTATGACTCAGTTTGTTTAAGAAATGCTACATTTTAAGTATGTCTCTGAAATGAACAGCATTTATTATGAATCTTTAGGCTGTTGTTCCTTATGGGAATATCCCCGCCCCTTATCTGAGCTGAAAATGAAAGGGGTGACCCCAAATCAAAGAGTTTTAGTGTGTAGGCACATAGAGGCTTTGTGTGAGTTCTTCTGAGATCTTAAAGATAGCAGCTCAGAGAATTTGATGCTGTGGTAAACTTACCAGATAGCTGCTCCTTAATGGAAATTAATGAGGTTCTCAACACTTTTCTCTAATAGTGCTGTAGAGATGATTCATATCAAGCTGATTTATGACTCATTAAGAGTGGGCTGCAGCCATCTTCATGTTTTTCAGTTGCAGCCCTCGACATAGTCACCTCTCCTATTGTATCTCTCTTCTCTGTTTTTACCTGCATTTCAACACTACAACAAAATAAGCTCCTTTGTCCCTTTCTTATAAAGTTGCTGCGCTGGAAAACAAAGCGTAGACCAAAGATTAATGGGAGATACTCGAAGATGACCCCTTTATCCCCCACCAAGCTGCTGTCAACAGCATTTTCTTGAAATCATATAAGGGATTCATCCAATTCATTGTATTTCTTAATGGCTTTATGCTTAAACCATGCCTGCTTAGTTACTGTTGCTTACAATTGAATTCCTGATTTTTTTAATTCAAAGTGGACCAATAGCATTTTTGTCCAAGAGCAAGTTAGAAAAAAAATAGTATTTCAAAAATACAATTGTCCAAAAAAAGGGAACATTTGAATTATTGCACAGCGAAGCCACTTTGTAACCAAGTTCTGATCATAGAATCAGAAGGTCTAGTGATCTCAATCGACAGAATGGAGTCCAGAGGATCTGATAACAGTCTGTTGGTAAAAGGGAAAAACTACAAGGAAAACAATATCGAAATAATCACGAGGATGAAAGCCTCAAAGAGCTGGACCCGAAAAAAAATTCTGGCTGACATGATGTAAACACCAAGCAGAACGTTGTTTCAGCTGGCAGTGTTTACCGACTTGTAAATCAAGATGAAAATGGTGACAGACTTTGACAGTAACATGGCTGAAAACCTCAATCAGTGTTGCATTGATTCTTGGTCCCCATTCACCTTGTCTCACTTCTCCATCAATGAAGTTAATTAGCAAATTAGACTAATTTGTAGATGGCCATTGCTATGGACCCAATTCAAACGGCATAATCAAACAGTGCCTTTTCAACATCACCCTGTCAGGGTTTATTTACTCAGTAATGACCGACTTGCTGTACATTATTCTTTAAATAAGGGGGCCAGTCTTTATACAGAACTGCAGAAGTTGTTTAATTTGATTAATCTGTTAACAAAATGCAACAATGAATACTTTACGGATTAACAGGCGTGTACCCAGCTTTGGCTCTGATATTATTTTGTGTGCTTTGGCATCAGTATGACTAAATTCAGCTTCACAGTGCCTCTGTACACAAGCAGATTGTCATCTCCATGGAGAATTAAAGTGATTTTCAAATAGCTCTGGAGGATAGTATCTGCAAAGTTATCTATTCTTTTAAGAGTTTTGTTTTGAACTGGATTTAGTTTCTGTACTTTTTAAACACAGCAGAGTTGTGTATTATATACTAAACATAAATTCAGAAATGTATAATAATGGAGAGTAAGACAGACCACGGGAAGCTCAGAGATGTGAGCCTCTACCCTTCACTTTGCTTTCTCTTGGAATATTTTTAGGGATTTTTTTTGCAAATGTTACAGAGTTCATGTCTTCATGATGTTTTCTTTTTTGGTTACATAAACTGAGTTTTTCAGCGTTTGTCAGAGTGTTCCTACCACAGCCTCTCATTAACCAGAGCAGACACACAAGTCAGACGAACTTGCAGTTACTTCTCTTACAGATAATATTTTTCTGTCATTTTAAAAATAAACCAATAACTTCAACCATTTTAAATGTGTTTGGGCTGGAGGTTTGACCTCCTAATTGGACCTTATTTAAATCTCCTATGAGGAGTTTTTAGCTCGAAATGAAACAGCCTGAAATTGATATTGATGCCAAGCGTTACATTTTTGCTTCAATCCTCATATTGATGTTCACATTATTTAGTCTTGCTGTGGTGTAATTGTGCTGTAACAACTCACACATTTCAAGTAACACTGTAGTGATTTTCAACATGTCGGTATTTTACTAACTAGTTCTTTGAGGGCAACAGACTCAACAGTTGATATGAAGCATGCTGGCGTCAACATACCTGTCTATCAGTCTATATTCCGGCTTACACATCGTGGAGCAGACAGTGTTTTAAATCAATCAACTGTTTGTGTGGAGTGTCTCCTTGATCTGCTGAGCTAAAGCATGTTGCTGTTTAGCTCGGTGCTTCGTTCTTGTGAGTGAAGTTTTCCTTCCTGCACATAGACTACTGCTCACTGCTATATTCTTATTGTTTAACTTGGGCAGAGGAAGCTAATGTCGGAATTTCCAAGACAGAAATGTTGCGGCTGAATGGTCACCTGCCTGTGTTTGTTTACTGGGTGCAATGTTCTTTCTCCCAGGACTCTGCTATACTGACGTTTAGCTTCACCTCGCCCACTTGTTGTCCGCTGTTTCATATGCATAACGAGTGCTTTAACTTGTCAGTAATTATAACGGCATTATTGAATTATTGAAGTAACTAATCCTTACTAGTTACCGCAAATAGTAGTGCCATTACAGTAGACTAGTGCAGTATTTAGTCATTTATATCTGTATTGAATGAAACAAATAAATAGTAGACTCCATGGTAATAAGTGTATCACTCACTGTGGGAACAAGCGGTAATGGTCTAAAATCCAGCGTCAGCAGGCCGTAGTGGGATCAAGAAAACAGTCCTGTACAAGGCGTTGTGTTAATTTAGTGAAAAGTAAAAAACTGTGGTTCTGATTTTGGATTAACTTCTACCATGCAAGATACAAGAAGTTATCTCACATTTTCAGATGAACAAATGTTTAATCAATCACTACAGCTGAATGAGTTAAAACAATGGTCAGGACCAGGCAGCTTTCACAAGCCAAGTGACAACAAGGCCCGTGGGAAGAAGAAGTGTCAGCTGGTTCAGGACAAGATACGAGCAGTGCTGGAGGAAGAACCCTCCAGCAAGAGGTTTGAATGTAGCAACAAGGGGCCTGGACCAGAAGAGAGAAGCTGAAACCTGAAAGATCACCTGGTCAGAGCTCTCGAGAGCCAAACCACTTTGCATCGAGTTTCCCATTCAGTTAGTCAATGACTTTGTTGATGTCCATGACCTATGGAGACAATTCAGCTCCAAGGAGGCACCTACTCAGCTAAATACTCAGAACTGGTTGCAGAGAGCGATGATTACCCAGTCCCTAATCCCCCTTCACCACTCAAGACGCGTCGAAGTAGCACCAGATAGTGTATCTTAGAACTAGTGATACAGCCTAAGGCCCACGGATGAAAGCCCTCGGATGTGCTGCAATACAAACACTTTACACTTCAGACACCAAGTTGCCACACAAGTTATTGTCACAAAGTTGCACGCAGTTTCCGAGCACACAGCTTGTAAAATCAGAAAACCATACTCTAATATTAATAACACATTACAAGTCTATCTTTTTTTAGAAATACATTTAGAACTTAAGTTGTAACTGGTATTAATCAATCATGCAGCATTAGGAAGAAGGATGATGCATATACAAGTTGCTTAAGAGGGGCATGAAAGATTAATTATGCACATATAAATATTACATTACATACTCATGATTTACTAATGAAACAAAACTTCAGCAAATGTAATTGTGAGTGTTGTACAACTCAGATGTAATTGAGAGCCTACTTTCATAGCTGTGATATTCTACGAATGCCTTCACATCTTTTAAACTCCTATTTCTCTTATTTAAATTCCATACACATCTTTCATATCTTCTCTTTCCTCCCTCTCTGTATCTCCCTTTCTCCCTCCATTGTCCTCCCCTTTTCTACCACCATTCTTTCTTCCCTCTCTGTCCTCTGCTGACACTTCATTTATCTCTGGCCCTGACATCCCTGACTAACGATCTGCCAGACTACTCCCCTGCCTAATCTGTTTCCCCTGAATCATCTCAAGACGCTCATCAACTTCCTTGCACAGCTACCCGTCTTGAGTTAGGTTTTTTTTTTGTCCTGCCCACTTATGGTTTTGACTGCTTCCAGTCTTCCATGTGGTTCTGTTTGTTAACTCTGAGATATGTAGATGTCAGTTCTGAAGTGGTCCGAACTGTGAAACGATGATCTAGATACTCCCCTCAATTTAGTGTGTGTTCTTTATACATGGCAACAGTCCATTTCTTACTAAGGCTATATGGAGATGATGGATGTGAAAAGATGACTATTCATTGACCATCATTAAAGCTAATGTGGACAGTGCCTGTGGGGATGACAGATTATTTTTTGTTGCCATTCTCGTCTTTAAAAGCTGAACAATCCAAATAGTTACACCTCACAAACGCTACATTGATTCAGCTCTGGGAATTTTCGGGGCACTGTTCCTGGTTAATGTGATTCTAAAGGTGGAGCATTAGTTGACTGCGTTGATCAAACTTAGACATGCTGGACATGGGGAGTACTGGGGGCACAAAGATGTTACTCAGATTTTATCCAACATTGTTTCTTTTATTCTGTGTGATAAAGCTCTCAGCTCCTGTTTGTTTTCCTCTCTCCCCATTAACTCCAGTTATAACCAGCCTTTAATGTCCTGTGCTTTGATTATATGATGTAGTAATCTTGGCACTTTGGTCACAATGAGCAAAGAGATGGAAATAAAAACATGCTTGGATGTAAATCAGGGGATGTGAAAAGCTCCACAGGGATTGTAAGGCTTCTTCTTGTAAAGGCATATTTTGTTTATTTCTGTTACTTAGAGTGATCAAGATCATGCAACTTCTCTAACTTCAACATATTGTATCGTTTGCACAAGAGCTATGCACACAATTGTATGCTTGCCTGATGGATCCATGCATACAAAATACCATTACAAACGTACATAATCTCACACACGTGAGACACATACCCTCAATCGGTGCTCAACGGCTTCCATATAAGTGATTCATATCCAGCAATCCTAACTACTTGGCGGGATTGAATAAATCATGTCAGGTTGGCAGTGACTCATCATATGTTGTCGGCATGCCTAATGGTGAGCACGAGATTGGGCCCTAGCAGCGTCTCGCTTTGTGATGTCATTTTGAGTCTTGATGAAAGCTTGTGGGCTCGCTCTATCTCGATTTCAAAGCAGCGTTCAAAGCAGGAAGCTGCCAGTAAGGAGGGTAAATCAAACAAAGTAACCCCCCCCCCCCCCGCACACACATGCACACACACACACACAAAGCTTAATGCCTGTTTGTTTTGTACTTCATGTTCGATGTCCCCTCCACATACCCATGATCCCTCTTGTCATTGTAGTCCCTGTCATGCATCTGTGCCTGAAGAGCTGCCAGCACTCACGCGCACACACACGCGTACAAAAATATGAATAACAAAACCCAAATAAATGAAGTCACATGGTTGCCCACACAACATTCCTCCCTTCCTCACATGCATACAGCTTTAACATGTTTGCCTGCTTAGCTACTTGCCTGAACGTCAGCTTCCATAAATAAGCCGGGAACTTTTATGTCCAGTATGATCTACAAGAAACAGCTATACGGAAACACGATATCGTCTTCTCAGTACAAATTGGTGACAATGTGTACCCATGTCAATCGTCGTTTGTCTACCTTTTATTTCCAACTCCATATACCACCGCACCTTTTGTTTGTTCAGTTTCATTATCAGTTTTGGTAACCACTAATTCAACTTGATAGCACTTAAAGCAACTTTACGGATCCATTTGTGTTTTGTGTTATATTTGAGATTTTCACCTTCCAACCATTTTTTTTTAAATGTATTTTTATTGAAGGTTTTTTTTTAATTTAAAACAGAAACAGGCAATGAGAAAAAAAAATACAAGGAAAAACTCTAAAGATAAATTATTCAGAAGCTATATGTTCCCAAGCCTGCCTGCAAGTTCCCACCCCCCCACGCATGTTCCCAGTTTCGTACATACATATATCCACACAAACCTATACACATATACATACATATCAATCAATAATAATTGATTAATAAAAATAATAAATACAAAAACAACAACAAAAATGAAGAATAATTCATGCATCCATGTTGTCCTAAATATGTTCATGTTGTCAAAAATAGACTATGGACTGACAAGCACCTTATTGGTGCCATAGATCCTTCCAACCATAAATGCAGGTTGACTGTGTAATGACTGCCATGTGGTTTTTATTTCAGTGGCTTTTATTGATAGTTTCACTTGCAGTTTAACAGTTATTTCAGGTATATATATATTTATATGTATGTAATTGATGTTGTCCAAATTCCAAGAATTGTGCATGTTGTGATGCCTTTAGGAGCCACCAGACATTTGACCTGACTTCCTGTAGAAATGGTTTTCTCTGTGCATGCATCCTGGTAGCACCTGTTGATATATCTGCAGACCTTTTACCAACACACACACATTCAAACCACATTGATTCAAGCTCATCCCTTTCTTTTAATTAATTCATTTTAGTTAGAGCTGATTTAGTATGAAAGGTTGACAAGGGGAGTTAGGTTTAACTTCTAGGGCATGAGCTCTTATTCTCAAGATAATCCTCATTGTTTTCCAGACATCCCCACAGTTTGTTCTTGGACAGCATGTTTTAGGCTCAAAATGCTCCATGCTTCTAATTATTCCTCTACACATTACATGATAAAATGATCTATATCCAGATAATTCAAAGTGGTGAGCTGTTTGTCTGACTTCACTCTTTTTTTCAAAATATCCTTTTAAGAAGGTTGTTCTGTCCTCCGTCATTCTCAGCTTGTAAAGAATAGACAATAATACTTAAAGTCTGCCCTTGTCCTTGTCATTTCACCTCTTCAAGACTGCTTATTCTTGCCTCTGTCTCTCCCTCGCTCTCTAACTCTATTTCTCTTGGTGTGTCTGGAATTGACAGTTATATTGTCAGGGCGATACAGAATTCGATTTCACAAGTTTATTGTTCTGTTAAAAAAATATTGTCCCACATCTATGAATGTGAATGAATACAGGGAACAACCCAAGGTAAAAAAATAAAATATATATATATATATATATATATATATAAATAATATTGCCTCCTTGTCAACCTTGCCCTCCATGTGTGGTGTGTATTGTAACACAGAAGATGTATATATAAAAAATCTTGTCAGTCAAACTGCTTTATATGGCAGAGAGTGTGACGGAGAAAATGATTGTGATTTAATGAATTCCCCTCCAACACCTTTGTAAAGTTTAGACTCGTCTGTTTAGGCACAGAATTTGAGAATCAATCATGTGAGTAATAGGAGAGGTAATAGGCTACGTGGATGGTGACAACAGAGAGCAGCATCCAGCCAGAATATAAACTTTGTCATTATTATGTCATAACATAACAAGTGTTATTCATCAAATAATGTATTCCAATGCACACATTAACTTATGTAACTAAGAATCACATTAATTATGTTGGTGCTGTGGAGAGTAGTACAGGTAAAGGTTTCCATGAATGCAGGAACACCTGTTGATTTATTTATTCTACACACCAAAAATTTCTGATTAAGCTTTTTCAAAGTAATATTGATAAATTGAGTTACAGCAGGTTGTAAGAAACTTTGACCCTCACCTTTTTTTAAATCAAAATGAGATTTATACTTGACAGAAAAGGAACACTTTTCTATATCAGCATGTGGTAGCAGTTTAAGTCATTATTCAGTCTATTTTGTAGTTCTTATAATTGACAAGAGCTTGAAATTAAATCTGATGGCAGATATGCACACTTTGACATATAGGCTGAGTGAAATGCTCCACTGAAGTTTGCAATCAGCTCATTGTGCTCCATCTCAGTATGTACGGACCTTTAATGATCTTGGTCTCAGTCATGTCTTGTTTTTTTGCTTTACTATTTTGAGGACAATCTCCTCTGTCTCTTTTTAAACTCACTGGAATCAAGAGTTTTCCATTTTTTCTTCAACTACATAACTATTGGGAATGTCGTAGTAGCCCCAGACACACAGTCTTCCACTTCATCAACCTTCATTAATCTACCTTTCCATCCATCCATCCATCCATCCATCCGTCCATGCATACATGTGGTGCCTGGTCAAGGTTGAAGCAGGCTTATCATGTTGACCTGGAGGTCCTTCTCCACAGCCACATTTCACAGCTCCACTGGCGATCCAATGTGCTCCCTGGCCAGACAGGATATGTAATCTCTGAATTCATCCCTGGGTCTCCTTCCAGTTGAATGTTCTTGGAAAACCTCCAGAATTGGTGTCTGGGACCCTATTCACATGTTGGACCACCTTAACAAGAACCTTTCGATGCAAAAGAGTTGCAGCTCTATTTTTCCCCCTGGGTGTTTTAGATCCTTACCCTTTCTCTGAGGTTGAGCCCAGCCACCCTTTTGTGAAAACTAATTTGGCTGCTTGTATCGTCATTCTAGTTCTTGGTATGTAGAATGACTGGTAAATTGACAGCTTTGCCTCTAGGCTCAACTCTTCACCGCATCAGTCTGGTATAATGTTGTCTGCTGATGTTGCACCAACTCATGAACAAGATCCAGAGATACTTGAACTCCTTCACTTTAGACGGAGACTTATCTCCCACCCGGAGGGAGTAATCCACCACCATCCATCAGAAAACCATGGCCAAGTAAAGCCTAAGACTTGCTGACCCTCATCCCATTCGTTTCCCTTCACACTCAGCTGCAAAACACCCCAGTGCCTGCTGGAGGTGACAGTTGGATGAATCCAACAGTTAAACATCATCTACAAAGAGATAGAGTGTGAGGCCCCCAAAGCAGATACCCCCCCCCCATGGTATGTGTTGAGATCCCATCAATGGAAAATCACAGAGGTTAAAAAAAAAAAAAACATGAAAAGGTAGAATGGTGCAGAGCTACCTCGCCTATATCAGGGAAACTGGGGCAACCCCTTGTAGCCAAACCTGGGGGGACAGCTCGACAGTAGGCATCTGGTGGACAGGCTGGGGCTCACCCATAGGGTCTGGCCAGGTTCAGCCTGAAGAAGATACATGGAGCCACTGCCTTGTCAGTCCACTATCCAAAGGTACAGGCATCGTAGGCGGGTTGGCTGGCTGAGGCGGGGGCCTTGGCATGCTGATGTCTGGCAGCGTAGACTGGCTTCCCTTGTCAGCCACCTCAGAAAAAAAGAACAATGCAAAAGCATTGGCATGCATTTCAGTCATGCAGGGCATTCATTCATGATTTTTTGGCTCATTTAGTGGGTTAACAGGTTAGGACATGAGGTCTGTTCATGTTTAATAAGGAGAATATTTGTGAAAGATTTGTAATGAACACTGACATTGAAGAAAACCAAATCAATTTTTTTCTAATTTGACTCTCTGATGGTTTTAAAGATTTTTCTTTGACGCAATACCAATACACCTCAGCATGTTTAATATAAGAGTCAGGTATTCTCACCTTATAAACTTTGCCACAAAATGCGAACAAAGTCTGAGAAAGCTTAACCATACATTTAAAAATAATAATAATAATAATTTATACTTTATTGATCCCGCGAGGGGAAATTCGTTTTTTTGGATAGTTGAACTCCCGAAGTCTCATTTTATCATCACAGATTAGCCAGACAACAGCTGGATGTTTGTGTAAATGAAGTTAAACAATTTTGTTGAGTGTTCACCCCTCAGACTTTCACCTTGTTATGTGTGAGGACTTCTAGGGTATTGATTACTCCGTGTCAGGCCTATTACCAGCAGCTCTTCCTCTGAGCCCTAAGTCGGGATGACTCACTGTTGACAATTGTATTACAGTCTTATCTTCCAAATCCCCTGGGCTTGAGTACAGCTAACCGTAGGATCTTCTTTGAAAAGATGAAATTACTAACTTACTTCATACCTTCCTTGCTAACATAGACTTTCTTTCAATGCTCTATTATTTTCTTCTCAGCATCATCAAACAGACTCACCTGCCCACCTGGCTGCTACTATTCATTCTTTACTCCCAAACTTCTATTTATTCCCTTTCTCTTCATCCTCGCTGTTCAGCCTCTCTCCCTAAAACTGCATTCTTTCTGTTCCTAAATCCTTTCGTATGCCACCTCCGCAGAGTCCTCCCAGGGAATTGTTCGTTCTATGAAATAAACTATCTGCTGACTTGTAGACAAAAACACTATGTGAGGCCTTAGATAAGTACAAAGTGTTTCCCGTGGACCGATACGTTTTCCTTCTAGCTCTACCTGCATCTCCTAGTCATTCACATCCTTTAGTTGGCCTGACTCTTGCCTGCCTGAAATCCTACTTCTATATTTCTCTCTCTCAAAGACAAGTTGAATGGATGCAATCTTTCCCTGAGTACCTCCTCAGATGACCTGTTGTCTTGGATTTTTAATACCTGCTGCTAATTTTTTGAAAAACTGGTTATGTTGCCATTTACACTGGCCTGGCGACAGACTAATCATACAGCCTGACAGAAAATGCCTCAAAGTCGCTTTCATACCCAATGTTTTAGGTTGTGCGGACACGAGGAACAGACCGTTTCAAAACATCACAGGAACGCAAGTCATAGTGGCTTCTTGGAGGTATGAACATAAATAAGAAGGTAGTAAACCAAGAAGCTTCAAGCACGGCCAATCAGATTTCATATACAGGTCACAGTGATGAGTAAGGCGTCTACAACCGGTCACAAATCTTAAGGGACAGTGATACACGGCGTCCTATGACTGTAAACATTTGGCCGTGGTATCCATATGCAGCACATCTCAATAATAATCCAACAAAGGAAGAAAAGAAATATAATTTGCTTCTTGTGCTTGTTTTGTGCTGTCATGTCCCTCAATAAAAGTCTCTTTGGTTCTGAATGAATAGCTTCCTGTAAAAGATGGACTGTATCAGATTCCAAACATATGCTAGTATCTCCAATATTCATGGGGTTTTGGCCTCCACCAGTGTAAGAATTATTCTGGGCATAAGGGCTCTTCCTCACAAATTGGCTGTTACTGTTGCCGGTCAGACGTAATTCTATGAATAATGGAATAAAATTGGTCATTTGTTTCCAACACTGCAGGAACGCTGCCAGGTTGTTGTGATGTATGCGGCCATTAGATGCTTTTAAACAAAGCTAATGTATCAACCTGAGCACGTTGCACTAATATATATGTTATGTTAATTCCATGGTCATCTTCCAGTGAATGAAACTTGCTGGCCACTGGGAATGATGGCAGTGACAGTAAGTGACTTACACAAGAGGGATGACTTTTGGCACAATTCATGTACATACAGCAAAGCAAAGTGTCCTGACAGCAAGTGTGTCACCAAAGCCAGAGAGGAAGGCAAGGTCAGTGTCCAACTGCAGTAGAATATTGTGATTGATTTCATGAACAGGAAACTCTGCAAATCATTAATTCAGGTTTTACATCCCAGGTTCATAACAAGTCGCAGGCATGACATTTGGTAACGCTCCCTCACTCCTCCTCCTCTCAGCTCATCCCACGCTTGCTGGGAACATCATAATTAAGAGGCTGCAGGAGGCTTTAGAGCTCAGCCTGAATTTACGTGGCAATTGAACAAGCATGAAATGATTTATTTCCAAAAACACTGCATGAAAATTCAAGCTATTGGAGAATTATCAGTGTGCCACTAAAAATGGATTTCATTACAGAGTGATGACCAGAAAGGTAAAGGTCTTAGCTGGTTACCACTCCCCTTATTAAAACAGGAGAGACATACTTAATTGTCACTTTATCATCAAGAAAATCAATATATCAATTTCTGGAAATGACTCTGACCCTCTGCAAAATCTGTACACTTGGTAATTCTGTCAGCGACCTTGTCATGCCTCTACCTTTCATAGACTTCTCTTAGAGCCTTGGTACATGTTGTCAGGATGCGTATTTCAGGGTGAAAGAGTCAATCCGCACTGCTTGGAATAGGATAGATATTTTTATTTACCCTAAATTCTTAGTTTGTAGGGAGTGGTCAAAAGCTCTGCCATGGCACCCAAAGAAGGTCAGCTTGCCCTGACAGGTACCCGAAGAAATCTTTTCAAGAAAAACAAATGCTCAAGTGCCTGGTTCTATCCCATCCAATGTCCCTGGCTAGGGTGACCTATCGCTTTCACACAGTTTCCTTGCACTGTCATTGGCCTTGCTCCAGCTCATAGCATTAAAGTGTCCAAGCCCCAGCCATCCCTTAACCACTCTGATGATCTCTTGATGCTTCCTGTATGCCTGCACATCCTGCAACACTTGACGGTCTTGTCGGTGTGTTTGACCTGCCTCTCTTTGGACAGTAGCAATGAGCTGTCTGCTCTTGCCTTGGTGGCCACCACTGCTAATCTTTGAGTTCTTACTAAGCTGATCTTAATTACTTATACTTGTATGACAGTTTAGTCATCCTCTAATTTAGGTGGAAAATATTACCATGAGTCATTGAATATGCAACTTTAATTCATTGTTGTGATTCATTTGACATTATCACAGTGTTTCTTAGTGTACACCATCTTTGATCAACAACTCAAGCAAACGCCATTAATTTAAATGTCACTGTTACAACGTACTGAAAAACAGACACATTTGTTCAGATGACTCAAACTTATTGAAACACAGAAACTTTAGATTTTCACCAAAGCTAAGTAAAGAGAAGAACTCCAACAAACCCTGCACATTATACATTCATATCACAGGACACCCTATACAGACTAACTTGCATTTAAAGGGTTATCTATGAACTGAGCTTTCCAGGTAGAGATATCAAGATTTCTGTCACAGGAGAACGGTGCAGGCAGCAGAGATGTAATCTAGAGAATCGCTATAATCTCAGCATTTCTGTCCTATTTAGGGAGATGAGACATCAATAGACAAAGAGAAGAGCTGAAAGAGGCTGCTTGATAGAAAGGGTTTTGCTTCATTTTGGATATCCTGTTTTCAATGGTGGATTTGGAGGCTTATAGTACTGCAAATAAATATTTCTGTGTGTGTGTAGTTAGGTATAGGCTGTGAAGGGGTTTCATTCATGACTGTATACCCCTCTATCAGCAGCGTCAGTTCTCATGGGTTGTCATTATTCCCCGTTAAAACTGACTACATCATAACAAACGCCTAGTAGTTACACATTTGAGCATTTTGTCTTGGTGAGTTTACACGTGGTCATGTGTAAAAGGTCCATTATATGGAGAGCAAGAAAACCATTGAGAAAAAAAACAAAAACATATAAATATTTTTTTTGGGGGGGCCGATACGATTGGCGATATTGGGGAGAAAAAAAATCTGATACCGATATCGGCCGATATCTTTCTTAGATCTATGTCAGATCTGTAGAGATAGATTCAGATGTACACATTTATTGTGTTGATCCCTCACATGCAGTTATCAAACACTGGTGGAATAGATAAACAGCATAACGTGTATCTATAACAGTGTAACGTATTACAAGATGGTCACTCAACTGGAAAGTAACTGCGCATTGTATGTGCATCACCGCTTGACACTCTGGAGAGTGATAATGCTTGTTGTAATCCATATAGCACACTCTGCTGGTGAAAAAAGAACTGCTAGTTTAATACAATAAAACTCCAATTAAATGCTATTTGACTGGTGAATAAATCTAGTACTATCAGTGCATATCTGCGAAAAAAAATTAGCCGATACCAACAGTCACTGGATATGCTAATATCAGTCAATATTATCGGCCGGCCAATTAATCTGTCGGGCTCTAATAAATATACTATACAATTATAAATTACATAAAGTGAATGCAAAAGGAGGCAAAGATAAAGAATAGATAAGTGACACACTTCCAGATTGCAAGGTTTCAGAGAGAATAGAGGAGGGGAAAGAACAGTTTTTGGTTGGTTGGCTCCAGTTCTGGCTGCTGATGGATCTCCAGGTGACAGCCGGTGTCAGGGGGCCCTCGGCCAGAATCTCACTCCCTTGCGCTATTCACCATCTCTTCCCTTCTCGTCTTTATTCTTTTCATTTTCTCTCTTTCCCCCACATTGCTTTTTAAGCCCTCAGTTGTGCCAAATGAACTCTCACCTTCTTCTCTCTCCAATGATTCAACCTTTAGCTTCCTTGCTTTTCCTCCATATGTGTAAATATTTGTCTCATTTTGTGTCTGTGTTTCTGCCCCTGAAACAACATGAACACAACACATTATTTTCCTCAGACACAGCCTGAGGAAAATTTGGTGACCTTGGCTTTCAGTGAGTGTGTGTATGTGTTCTCATTTCCACATGTGTGGATGTGCACATGCATATTTAGGTTTGCATGTGCCTATGCATTTACTGGCACTCTTGAGGGGCATGCTTAATGATAAGCTCGTTTGCACAGCTCTGCCTCTAATGATCTATTGAAGTACACTTAGCCAGTAATTATACAGCCAGTCCCGAAAGGCTTTTGAGGCCCCACAAGGGACAGCTAAAGACATGATACGGTAAGAGGACTGTAGGAAAAGTGATGACTTTTTGTAATACACAGAGATCAATGGTATAATAAGTTTGCTAGATTAAATGAAATAAAAAAGGTTTGTCAAATTAGATTTTTCTTCAGTGATCAAAAAGGTACTTTAAGGATTACATGTTCCTTAAACTATGCTTCTACTGAGGAACATGTGTAATTCCTTTTTTTTTAGCTCTCCTCTACTTCTCGACTTCTTTTAATCATCTCATTTCAAACATAAAATGCAATATTAAGAGGGCCAGGCTATCAGTTTCTCTGCAGCATTTCTTTTTTAATCCAGTAGAAGAGTTACAAAGAACAGACAATCTCTTCTCTAACTAGATGATTAGACCATTATCCTAGTAATTAGCAAATTGTCTCTTGAGGTTCTTTTTTCTTCTTTAATGAGTGCCAAGTTAAGCAGTCTTCAGTTGCAAACATTGCATTTTCCCACATATTTAACAACTGTATTTTTGTAACCTTTTTTGTGGGCTTTAATTACTCCTTTTTTATGAAGTGCAAAAAGTGGAAACACATTTTAGCCTCAGACACGATTACAGACTAAATAAACTAAAGTCACTATTGGTGCAGGATGACAAAGTCAAAAGACAGTTTGTTGGGTGAACGACAGGAATAAGCTTGGATAGAATAATGGGAGTAAACGGTAACACTTCCGATCACAATATTCAGCATTAACTAGTTGCTTATTAGCATGCTAATTAGTAGCATACTGGCTGTGTATGAGTACCTTATTCTACATGACCATTGTCTATAGCTAATGGGCCATTAACTAAGAGTTTACCCTCAATACCCTCCTAATTACTGCTTATATTATGAAGCTGTACAGAAATTATGATCTAAATATGATTTTGATTACTTCTACCTTATAAGGGCAATACTAAGCAAAGAATGTTAAGATCATAATTCATGTTCAACAACTTCCTTACCCACTATCAATAAGCAGTAATTAAGAGGGTATTGAGGGTAAACTCTTAGTTAATGGCCTATCAGCTATAGAGTGGTCATGTAGAATACGGTGTTAATAGGTAGCCAGTATGCTACGAATTAGCATGCTAATAAGCAACTAGTTAATGGTGAAAATTGTGACCTGAATTTAAAGTGTTACTGAATACACTATAGTTGCTAGCATGTATTGCATGCAACAACAGCCATAGATATTGGGCTATATTGTTGATCAATCAGGTGTTCTCTCTTCAAGGCAATAATACTTTCCAAATTAGCCATTAGGAAAAACCAAGAAAGGGTTCCTCGTACAGAAGACATTTCTTTGGCTTGGTAATGCAGTGTTCCTAAGAGGAAATCTACATTATTAAGTTTAATTATGAAACCTTGCAGATAATCGATATACATAATTTCTAGCTGAAGCGAGCTGCCTTGGTGAGGTATCTTTCAAAAACAACAAACTGGATCCTTCCACTCAGTTTGTAGCTCTACCTTTTTTACTCCCTAATTCTCCTTATCACCTCATGTTGGCCTTCTCCACTCTTGTGTAGAATATTTCAGTATGGACGTTTGACCAGAGTTACTAGTTTTAAACATGCAGCAGCAAAACACCGGGGATTTCTGGCTGGCAATGGGGACTAATAGGCCATACACTCAAAGTCAACAACCACTGTTTCCTCCTGCCCTTCCGTGCTCCATGTCTGTATCAGCGCAGTTACCCACTTGTGTCTTCAAAGTGCAGTGACTCATACTCTGTCCACTCCTGGAGCTTTTTTCAACTTACCTGCTTATCAGTTAATAAATTCACTGACCTTATCACTCTTTTTGTCTCAGCGTCTATTACCTATTTCTTATATCACTTCATTTATTATCCTTTAAAATATTCAAAGCAACTCTGGTTTACAGCAGGTTCCTGATTCCAGATTTTAGTGTATGTATGAAAGAATGACCTCTGACCAAAGCTTTTTTTGTAAACCGGTACTGGGATTAATGCTCGGGAGAGTGATCGAGTGATGCATTCCTGATTTGTGTTGAATCTTGGAACTAGAGCACAAAGTGCTGGAGACGAGTTGTTGTAATGGATCTGATGGTAAAACTTAATGCCGTGAATGTTTCTACAATTCGATTTAGTAATATCTTACTTGCCTAATCCCCTCTCGTCCATTTTCCTCCAACAGATGAAAAAATAAATGTTTTTTCTGCTGCTGCTCTGCTGAACCTTAGACCTTAAAACCTTTGATATCTCCAGGAGCCTGCCAATATTTCTATTTGACTCAATAAAATATGCATTTTTGCCTGTTTGTTAAAATTTGGTTTTGGCCTTATGTGTGTAGTCAGTACCACCCTTTAGGTGGGTTCTTACTTACATGGCAAGAGGTCTTCGGGAAGTGTTGGCAGCTTTGATCTTTTTTATTAGAACAACAATTTTCATCCCTTTAAATGTCTACACACGCCTCTGAGTGTATTTTCCAACTAGTTGACCATCAATGCATCTAAACTTTGTTTCCATTTTTTCTCCCTACACACTCAGCTGTGCCAGCTGGCCTGACAACAACCCGATGTCACCTCATGCCTATTTCCATCTAAACCAAAGATTTATATTTTCTAAGACTCCCCTCTTCCACCCACCAGCACGTCTTATCTTCAGAGTTTCTTGCTTCGATGACACCTCAATTAGCCTTCAGGGGATGTCCGACGTCCGTCACACCCCCATCTCCCTTCCTTTCTGCTCATCCTCATCTCTGCAACTACCTGTCCCTTGTCAGCGGTTCCCCGGGTGTTAGGAAGAGTTTTATGTCCCTGGAGCAAGAAAGCCAAATAGCAATTACTTTTATTTTTCTGTCATTCAACCTGGATCATTTCAATATGCCTCAGATTTCTGTTTAAATTTCAAAGTCTCTGCATTCTTGTTTATTTTCTTCTATTTCCTGTCTTCAATTACTCTCAGGTGTTTCTGTTTGTCTCTCTAATTCTAGCCCCTTTGCAATCCAATATTCATACTTAGACTTGGGGATGCATTTGCTGATGCAAAATGCATGGTTTTGTGCAGTGATGTGTAGCTAAATGGATTGAATTGACAAATTGCTCTAGCCTTCTAATGTCAATCACCTGGAAAAATGGAAGTTAATGAAAACTAAATGAGACAGATGGAATCAGATGTAAACATGATTGATTAACATATGCCATTTGTGCCTTGTCAATAATTCAATACATTATTCTGTGTAATTTAAAGTAGACCATGACAGTTTGAATGACAGCTCTCATGTAGGTCAGCAGCCAATAATCTGTTTCTCTCCGCCTGTCTCTCTACCTCTCATTTTCCCCTGCAGGAATTCTCTTTACTTCAGCTGGACGATGTGGCAGACCAACGAGTCAACATAGTCGGTTTTTCAGTCTTCAACAAAACACATCCCTTCTTCCAGGATTTTGTGCTAAGCCTAAACCGCTCCTGGCAAGAGAACTGTGACCATGCACCCTTTGCTGGCACCCCAGTAAGTGTACACAACACACACACACACATATACAAACACAAACGTGATCCTACACACAGGGAAGAATAAAGTTAGCAATGCAAACCTTTTTGAACCTTTTGTGATGTTGGAGCAACCTGAATAAAATGAATAAGTTCTATCATTTTTATTTCCTTGCCAAGTCCAAATTGCCCTCTCAGACGTTACTCTTTTAATATACAAACAAAACATCTGAATGCAAATATACAGCGCTGACATTTCTTCAGTTAACTGCTATACTTGCAGGTTATGCTTTAGGCAGTTATTGTTTCCCAAACAGCTCATTAGCAGAGTCTGGCACCCTCTGTGTTACATTTAGAATTGCCTTGTCTTCGCCAAATGTGCTTCAGAGGAAAAGGGGAAGCTAAAGAGCATCCGCCTTTAAATCATCCGGTGTCCTAACCACAACTTGTTCAGCTTTGAACTTCTTTGTTGTCTTTTCTTCAATGTTTTAAAAAGTGTGCTCAGCATAATAAATGTCATGACTTCAAAACACAGCCTCAGAAAAGGGAAGCTACAGTTTACATAAAAATGACTTAAGGCTGTTGCATGCTTGTATTTAACTCGGCATAGATATGAATCATACTCTTTATGACGCACTCACAGTACACAGAAAATTGGTCCCCATTGTTGACCATGTTACCATTTCTAGCCTAACAATCTTACAAGTATTTTATAAGAGAGGCTTATCAGACTGAATGACCCAGTGTGTGCCACCTATTTACAGATGACCTCTTGTAAATGAGACCCGATTTAACAAGTATTATGTGACTCCCCATTAATCTCTCTCACGGCTAAGCTGTCGCATCCATTTCTCCAAAAGTGTCCCTCGTAAAAAACTGTAACTGAGAGTAACAAGATTCACTTCACCAGCCATTAGATTAACTTCCTGTTTGCAGAGATCAGTAAAGAAAAGTTAACTGAATATTTTTTATCATATCAATCAGTAGGTTGAATCTTCTCTTCATACATACCGTATTAAAACATTGTTGTTTTTTACATTATCTACTTGTTAGGAAACAAATTATACCTACAGTATGATTTTGTATCTATATTATATCTTAACTAAACAGTGTAGAGAAAGACGTTAACCTTATTGTCTACATCACCATAAAGTCAAACGTGTATACTTGGACTGAACTTCTTCAAGGAAATTAAACATTTTCTTTCACTGTTTTATCAAACTTGTTTTATGTAATTAGATATAATTGCCAGCAGATAAAAGAACAGCACATCTTGGTGCAGTTCTTTATTTTGCTTAAGGGCTTCATTAGAAACCAGAAATGAAGCAAGTCGATTAAAGAATAAACCCTTCTCTCTGTTTGAAGTCAGTATAAAAAAATCACCCTCTTCTTCTTCACACCAGTTTGCCACTGAATCAGGTAAAGAATAGTTTGAAAGCAGCATTAAAATAGGGCTGTGTTCTGTGCACAGCAGGTCACTCAGATACGTCTAAGCCTGCAGCAATTAGGACTTGTGACTAATTAGCTAATAACTAGAGAGAATAAAGGCTGATGAAGGCAGAGCAATACAGTGATTCACTCATTTAGACACGCACAAAGATAATGTGCTGTAGTTTCATTAACAGTAATTAGGTCTGGAGGAAATGTATCTGTGGGGCTCACATATAGGGAAAACGCATACAAGTGACCTCTTTACATATAGAAGTGAATCTGGGAGAAAGCAGGAAGCTGCCAGTAAGGAGGGTAAATCAAACAAAGTAACCCTCCCCCCCACCCACACACAAGCCCAAGTTCTAGTCCTATCTGAGACAAAAATATCAGAAGGTACACAAGATGTGACAGTATTTGTGTTTGAGAACTTCAAACAGAACCGAAGGCTGAAAGGTTTTTGCTGCAATATTAGAATTTGTAAAACAGGACTGAAAATATTAAAAACAACACAAGCTGAGTTTCAGACAAGCTGCCGAATGTTGACTCTCTGAACTTAAGCATCAAAAATCTTGTCTTTAAAATGTACACATTGAAAGTTTGACCTGACGGAGCAGCCTTTCTCTTTGTCAGCTGTTAATATACTTGAGGTACCATTACTAGTAATGGTTAAGTAGTGAATGACTTTTAGAAGCAAAACTTAATTATGTATGTCTGTGATCAGGCTTCATTAATTGTATCTCTTTTAAGTTACTGTATGTTTTAAACCTGTGGATTCTTGATGCTTAGAGAAAGAATGTAAGCAATAAAAAAAGATGGCGAGGAAGACAGACTGGAAGTGTGAAATGATAATGTGTTAACTCATGACATTATCGGTCTTATGTTGGAGAAATTATCCGACAAGAGTGGAATATAATCAGAATAGCTGTAGTAACATTTACTTGTCTGTGTTATATTTCATTCAGTGTGTAAAACCTAAAGGGCATCGACTCGTACTTGTAATGTCTTCACGGGCTGTTTGTCTACACCATATTGCTCTTAATGTGCAATCCACCAATTATTGTTTCCAATTAAAGGTTGTCGCACATTATAGTCTTAAAGTTTAATGGCCTAGTAGCTCTCTTTGTTCTCCAAAATGTATAACCGTCACAATATCTCTCAGTCCTATATAAAGATATCCGTTTGGTTGGTTTGTTTACACAGATGTACAGCAGACAAGCCAATTCATCTCTTCCCATAACTTTTGGCCAGGCCATAATGAATTTAAACAAATGTACATAGCAGGATGCAGAGTTAGTGACAATGAGCATATTTGTACGGGGGGTGGGATGAGAGGCAAAGCGGCCTTTTTCCACAGTTTTCTGGCCCCTGCTGAGAGAGGTGGGCGGTAATTGGAATGGTCAGGGTGTGCCAGATTCATTGGGGAGAAGAGAAGGAAGGACAGAGTCTCTCAGAGAGAGAGAGAGAGAGAGCGAGAGAGAGAGAGATGGTTTCAATGCTGTCAGCAGATCAGAGTCTTTCTAATGATCTGATGGAATAATCTCACTTCTACTCCAGGGATAAGTTAACCCTTTACTGACTGCTAACCACTGACATGGCAAACTTGCAGTCTGTGTGCTTGAAATATTTGCAGTGTGTGTGTGTGTGTGTGTGTGTGTGTGTGTGTGTGTGTGTGTGTTTGGATGTGTGAATCCATAATGTATTCACCTCCTTCCCTCCCTCTCCCTGTGCAGCTCTCCTCAGCTCTGCTCTTTGATGCGGTGTACGCGGTGGTGGCAGCCGTCCAGGAGTTGAACCGAAGCCAGAATGTTGGTGCCACTCAGCTCTCCTGCAAGTCCTCCAAGATCTGGGAACACGGCACCAGCCTCATGAACTACCTGAGGATGGTAAGACTGCCTCTGCTGGAAGCCATAAACATAGACGTCAGGGCCAGTACTACATGTACTTACCTTTAGGGATCATTTTGGGAAATTTGGTTATGTACTCTCTTGAGGTAGATTGACAGTATGGATACCGCTCTGAAGTTTGTACGGTAAAGACAAAGCTGTCGCCAGCAGGCATTTAGCTTAACTTAGCCTCAAAGATATTTGGTTATATTGTTATCAACTGAAAGTCTGGGCTTCTGAAAATTCAATAAACTCATGAGAGAAAATCAATAATGACCTTCTCCATGAGCTTGACCATCTGAGATCATCTACTTATTTCTGTTCCCTGATTCTCTTGAAGTTCCGAATTGGAGAGTAGGAAACAAAATAAATAAAAATAGGTATATACCTGTACAATACATGTTAAGCTGCTACTAGCAGCCAGTAAGCCTTCATAAATGAAACTGATTCAGATCTTCTAACCTAACCTTCGGCAAGAAAGCAAAGTCAGTTAGTTTTGCAGCAACAAGAATAACAGGAAAAACATAATTAGACAATGTCAGATGGCCGCGCACGTAGTATTCTGTAGCCTGTGCTTTCATCTTTGTTAATGATACAGGCGCTATCCATAAGGTGAGTTTATTTCATCTCTATGTAATCCTGTGAGACTAAGAATGAATGAGAGACAAAGATGAGCTGTCAGTGAATAAAATGTTTTATCCTGTTAAAGAGAAAAAGATGTACTATCAAAGTACTTAAGTGTGACATGTGTTTGATATCACACTGTTTGCCTTAATGATTAATGTCTCTCCTATTTTGCTCTATTTGATAAATAACCGTCTCATCCATGTGTTTTTTTTATTGTGCCCTGCAGTCATGTTGATGATAGGTGCAGCTTAGGAGAAAGCAGGATGGGTTACTTGGTGAGATTTTTTAACATGTTGTTCTCTCTCTCTCTGTTTTGGACAGGTAGAATTGGAAGGTCTGACAGGCCACATTGAATTCAACAGCAAAGGCCAGCGGTCTAACTACGCCCTGAGGATCATGCAGAACAGCAAGGAAGGACTAAGGCAGGTAAAGTAACTCTCAGTCTAACAGATGTATTGTTGGTGTTGTCGGCCCCAACATCAGAACAGCCTCACCACAGCATAAAGTCCATGTGAGTGGCTCAAAAGAATTGATGTGTGAATAGGTTGTATTTTTGAAGTTGCTCACACCTCCATTTTCACTAACCACAATACACTTGTTATTGCTGAACACAAAGCTCGTGAGCACAGTCCAGATCTCAGCAGGGCACTCCTGCTGTCAAATGTTACATTTTCTGTCTTCATAGCAGAGATGTAAGTCAAACTGGATCTTACAGCAGGGAGCTGTGATAACACCCGCTCAACAGACTTTTATAGAAACAATCCCTGTTACTCACTGGAATCAGTGCCAAGGTGCAAGAGAATAAAGTCAAATGTTAGGGCATGTTTTTACTGACACAACATTTAGGTTAGAACAGAGCTTTGTAGGTTACTTGTCTGCTGCTTCATTATTTTTACAGGCATGTCTTTAACTTCTGATTTAAATTATTTGAGGTTGATATTCTAAAAGACATCAGTAATTCTATCTAACTTTTAATTGTCTATTTATATATCATCAAGTATTTGTGGGTTGTGTTTATCAATACTCATGACAATTTTGCTACAGGGGATGCTGGGATATCAGGCTTTCCTACAGTAGGCGTTTTTATTGTGCTCTTTTGTTAAGTGAGAATACTCAACACTGACCACTAGTCCTTTAAGTCTACTTCCTCATCCACCCTGATAGATATTTGAAACTGATCTCTCCTGAGATTACTTTGCTAAACTTTGGCACCAAGGAGCATTATTTCAAATGCTTACATTTCATTCAATTTGAACAGGATAACAAAGACTGGAAGTAGACTGTAATTAAATGTAGGTGACAAAAGGCTTTCGGCAGGTTCGAGTAATGAATGGCTTGCAGAAGAACTAGTGTTATTATGCTCTGCAATGGGTTTATTTCCCACTTTGGAAACCCGCGACCAAGAGTTCAGCCAAACGAGACAAGAACATCCAAAAGTGTTTTAGGGAAAAGCTGTTTGGGCAAATTGATTGCCCGATATGCTCCCATCCATCAACAGCATCTCCAAATGCTCCAGTGGAGCTGAGCCGTCACCAGCAGTAAAACTCTGAGGTTGATTACCCAGGAAGAAAAAAATAAAGGTTGGTAGAGAGTAATGGATTGTTGGCGATAAAAAGGTTCAAAGATAAAGATTAGCTCAAAAGTAGCAGAACCCCTGGATAGCAGAGTGGTAGTGGTGTGGATCAGGAAAGAGAATGTTGCTGTGGTTGTGTATGTTTTTATTTAGGTAAGCCATTTTTAAAATAAAATGTATAAAGTATGAAGAACAAGCCTTTTTGTATGAGTCAACTTTTCGTACATTGATGTGTTTAGATAGATATTGCCCAGTATTTTCCAGAGTCTTTAATCTTGTTTATAAAATTCAGCTTTGTGTCACGAACTGGCTCAAAATAAGTGACCAAGGAAGGGTGTCACACATGAAACAAGGTTTAAAGGAAGTCAATTTATTATCAAACTAAAGTTAAAACAATGTCACGGCAAACACAACCCTGGGATTTTTATCCTTGTCTAGGGCTTCCAGGCGTCTGCTGCCCGCGGCATAATTGTTTGTGGCCGCCAACTAAGGTAAGGGAGACGGACCTTACCTGTTGCAGTCTTCTCTCAGCGCGACGATGCGTCACTCTCTGGACCAGCTCACTCTGCTCGGTTCAAACCAACGCTTTTCTCCGTCGGACGACAGTTAAATATTTAACACAAAGCACGCGACAATAACTCAAAAGACTTAATTACGAAGAACACGGGAAGGCACCGACAGTCTCTCGTACAACTCCCACGAAGCTTCTCACATTCCCCAAACATTTGTGTCCCGCACACCTGCCCGCCTCAGCTAATCAAGACGTTAGCTTCCCAGCCATTGGCCGTTCGACCATGCAGGAAGGCCCGCACCCCTAACTAGCTTGACAGCCATGCCACACAACCTATCAGGGACAGTGTTGCCGTAACAACAATCATAATTATGTAAATCAGTCATGAATGCAATGTATGGATGAGTGTAGTGCTGTAGAGTGCAAACAAAAGCAAACCAGCTGGTGGAGGCCTGAGAGAAAGAGAGGAGAGACACAAGTTAGAGTGGAAGCCACTTATAAGCGGAGTCCTGATGGACTCAGGTGTTCCCAGTTGGACTAATGGCCTTCCTGACTCCACCTACTGTCTGACAAGCCAGGAAGCCAAACAAATACAGACAGAGGGCAGGACGTCACGAAGCTGTTACAATGTAAATAAAAAAAATGAACACAATTATGTTGCCTCTACGTGATTGTCTGAGGGCGCGGTCACACTGGCAATCCATACTGTGCCTAAGCACGCTTCACCTCTAAAGTGTAGTTTGTTTGACCAGTGAGACTGCTCCGTGCCGTACTCAGGCACGGTACACTTCCTTGGCCAAGAAACACACTAGAAGAATTGCCACTACAACTCTGCCTCTTCACGGCTCTCAAACAGCCGACAATGAAAGGAGATTCCACCTGACTTTCTGCTCGAAATACTCTCTACTCTGTTTCCTGTTCTAAATATTTCACTTTTCATCTTAAGGCCTGATGTTTGATGTGACGTGATAACTGTAATCCCTTTAGTCTGTGCTTTTCATGGTGCAATACATAGTTTTTCCCCCCCGTTTCTCACTCTGACAGCTGTGTTGTGCTTTTCCCTGCTGTTGGGATTATTGTGTTTGTCACTTCATGCCACATTATGTATGATGGCTTTAATTTATCCATAATCCAACAAACAAACACCATTCTGCTGTAGTAGATAACTTTATCTGTGCGTCTTATCGACAGCATTTTTGGTAGTTATTGTGCGACTATTATGATGCACACAGCTTCACGGTACAGAGATGAATACCTGAGTTTCACACCTCTGTTTTAAAACATTTGACCCTTTCTATCGGGGTGATCTTCATGACAGAACAGATCAAGTTTCAGCCTGAATGTGAGAGAAATCTGACCTCAGCGATCAGTGACGAGTAAGATAGCCGCATATCTGCCTTTATTAACCTTGTCTGCGTCTCCCCACGTCCCCTCTTTACACTGGCACCGGGCCAGTCAACAGAAGGATAATGCTATCAGGTCTAATGTGATGATTTCAAGCAGAAGTATTATAAAGCAGCCCTGCCAGTTATGGTAATGGGGAGAGGGAAGGTGCTACATGGGTGGAATGGGATGGGATGGGGGAGTTGTTTGTTTTGTTGAGTAACACCTCTCACATGCTGCTGGGTTTGGACTGATGCAGCTAGACAGACATTGGAGGTGCCAGGGCTTTGGCAGGGTTAAGGAAGGTGGCTCACTGCCCACACACACACACACACACACACACACACACACACACACACACACACATACACAGAGTCACACCTTTATAAACAGAGTTTTGGCAGAATATTTTCAACTGAAAAACACACACACACACACACACACACACACACACAAAGTCACATCTTTACAAACAGAGTTTTGGCAGAATATTTTCAACTGAAAAAATGTAACTGCTAATTCAGGTCTTTTGTTTGGCTAACATTGGGTAGTAGGATCATCATGAACGACATCAGCACTGTCTCACCAGTCAGTGCAAATTTAGAGAGGGCGCTTTACAAAAAGTAACTTGGAAAAAAAGGAGAACAATATCTTCCATCAACTTCAACACTTTTTGTGGGCAATGGGGCATTTTGTTTATAGCAGCCAATATCCGTTTTTTCCACCCGCCTTCTTCTCTCTTTCCTTGGTCGATAGCACCCACCATTCCCTCAGCTCAGGCTCTTTATTCTCGTTATAGCTCTTTTCACATGTGTGAGCATCACCTCTTAAGGGGTTCAACACTCTGCAGCCAATCATGATCACAAATTACATTTCTCTTTCACACATTGAAATATGTCCTGGTGATCTTTCTGTTCCATCTTTCTGTTTATTGATCTATTGGACTGTATCAGTTTGTGTGTTTATCAGTTTGTTGGTTTGTCTATACTCAATTTAGTGCCATCACAGGTTGTGTTCTGCACAACTTTATTACCTTTTAAAATTTGATTAGTAAAGAGCACCAGTCATTGGAAATACTTTGAAACGTATTAGCTTGACTAGAGTATTAATCATTCCTTGTGCTTTAATGTTCTTAACAAGCCCTGCCTTCATGACATCTTTGTACTTATATATTGATTCGGCGACCGCGTGATATTTCTGTCCCAGTCTGTGAATTCACCTTGCAATGGGCATTGTGGAAGCACCATGTGTAAACAACGGGAGCTCCACATATACACACAGTCAGACATGCACACACACATGTTCTCTCTCGCTGTCTCCGCCGATCTCGTCTCAGCGCTGTAACGCCTCTCTTACTATCTCTGACGGCCAGTGAGTATCAATGCGTCTACACAGTTTCTGTTCATCCTGTGCAGCATTGATCTCACACATGAAATCAAGCATCCATTTAATCCGAATACTAATTTAGAGGTTTTGATGTTGCCATTGTGGCAGCTTGAATGTTTTATTAATGCATTTTATTCAGATCGTCAAATGACAAATCCTGACAATGATTTTTTGCTACTTTTTTTAGTTTTATCTATCATTGTTGAATTATTCAAAAGGGAATTTTAACCAAGTCTGGTCAGTGCTTCATGTATCACAGTGAGAAATATGCATAATATCATCTTAAAATGACCCATGTAGAACTTTGCAGAATCATTTCTGATGAAACTTCAGTTAGCCAACCTTATTCTTAGAATATAATACAGCTGCATGACGCAATATTCTTTATTTGTTCGGTTTTGGCAGGCAAAGTGAATTTCCCAGCTGCTCCCGCGTTGGCAGCCAGTTAGGCCAATGATGATGGTGTAATAAGTTGGCAAAGCATTGTCTAATGGCCTGGCGGAGGCACCACCATGCACCTGTAACCAACTACAATAATCAGATGAGGCAAGAGAGGCAGGTGGAGTCAGAGAGAGAGATAGAGAGAAGAGAAAAGAGGACAAGAGGACTAGAGGATGACATGTGGAAAGTAAATGAGACAGAAAGGGCGAGCAAGGACAAAAGGGATAGGGAGCTACGATGCAAAAACAGCCATAAAACTAGAAACAGTAAAACGGTATTTCTGCCTGTCAAATAACAGCTGGGGCACTGTCACTACACCTTACATTAAAGGCAATAACATTGACCTTAACACTTATTCCTCAATGAAATGACTAAGCGTATTATGATAAAGAAATAGGCTGTAATCCTTTATATCCTGTTACCACGTCTATTAAAAAACAAGTTCAATGAGCGAGATAAAGGAGCCTATTAGGAAGAACTGTCTTTGTGTGACTGTGCGTGTGAGTGTGTGTGTGTGTGTGTGTGTGTGTGTGTGTGTGTGTGTGTGTGTGTGTGTGTGTGTGTGTGTGTGTGTGTGTGTGTGTGTGTGTGTGTGTGTGTGAGAGAGTTGATGTTTTTCTGACTGAAAATTCTCCAGATGGTGCAAACACCAGGGGTGCGCTGTAAAACAGTATCATACTGGATTTATACAAATGGCTAATATAACTCAACCTGTTCCTGAACACACAGTCTGCTTTCTCCTCTCCACAAACATCAAAGACTGAGCAGTTTCCAAACTCTGCAGCCTTGTTGCGGGATTTGAATCACTGGTATTTTGTCTGGGCTATATATGATAGCTGTTGTTTCTTTACTGTAAAAACCGGCTGTAGGACTTTTAAGTGATCTGACATCCGTTCACAGTGGTTATATGCTGTCGGGCTAATGTGGGTGTTCCTCTGCATGCCTGTTTTTCATGTTTATACTTCCGTGTTTGTATTTGTGACAGCATTTGTTTGTGATGGGGTTGGTGCCAGCCCCCACAGCCTTCTTCTTGGCTCTGCACGCAATCGCACACATCGAACCTGCCGCCATCTATGCATGTTCAGCAGATGCACAAGGCTTTCCAAAGTAAACACACTGCACCGCAGCGCACGCACATATTCTGACAGAGCAGCCCAGCCTCTCTGTAGCCCCCCTACCCACACTACACTGGCCCTCATTTTCTGCATGAAGCCCACTGACAGCAGCATGCCTGTTAACTGGAGGAAGCTGTAAAATGAGTAATTATTGCAGTTTGCGATGGGCAATCTGTTGCCTGTTAAAACGCTAAGCTCTGTTGTGTGACTTCGCAGGGGAGAGGGTGCTATGTAAGCTGCATCAGTGCATACCTCTGTTTATGCGCGTGATCGTACATACTACACATATGTGCAATCATTTTGCATTGCAGGGGGCTGCTGGGGTGCAAACACTTGGCCAGTTCCTGCAGAGAATAGAATCCCTAATTAAGTGTTCTAATGGAGGCACTTAATCATAGCTTTGCCATAGAAACAAAAAGGGAGAACAGAGAGAGAGAAAAAAACAGAGAAATATCTTTAGACAGAAAGTTGGTTGGAGGGACTGAAAGAGGCTACAGAGCAGGGAGGGGGTTGTGAGTAGGTTACAGCAGGATATATTGGCCAGAAGCGGAAAAGGCCAAGGGCCGATTCCAGCATGACTCAAAGCAAATTGTTCTCATTATCGAATCCACAGGATCTTGATACAATTGAGATGCACAGGAATAGAATTGGCTTTCACACTCTAGCACGCTCCAAACATGTCTTTATGAAGCCTGAAAGGTTGGTGGCTACCAGACTTGGAATTGAGCTGAACTCCAATAAAGGTCAAAGAAGCAGGAAAGTGTTTGAGGCATTTCTCTAGTGACCACTTACTGTAGTTTTCTAACTGAAGCTGTACATTCTTTCTCACTTTGTTTTATGCCATCTTGAAAGCCAGCTTCCCCCTAATCTAAACACTGTATCCAAAAATATATAGCATAATATATAACTTGAAGTGTGTTCTCATTTCTATTACTTCCGCTGAAATGATAGAAAACCTTCTCCAGGCAAAATGCACAAGCTGCCCAAACAGCCCCTGACAGATTTACTGAATTAGAAAGCGAGTGTCCCAACCACATCCCTTTTATTGGCGTAGATTACATTTGCTGCAGCATTAAGAGTGAGTTGCCTAAATACAAAGAACTGATTTAGTTTCTGTGTGTCAGGTGGATAAAACCCCCGCCATGTTCGACACAGCAGTCACATTCATTTGATTATTTTCCCTCCTGAATAGATTTTTACCTCTAATTCAGCAGCGGCAGCCACAGCTCAAAGCACTTGTTCTTCTGATGTAAATAAAAAGGAGCCTTGGCTGCAGTACACTTAATTTTAACCTTGGATATTGATTTCTTGATGGTGCTTTCCTCCCACACATTTTAGTCCCATGTTCTCATCTCTCTGCATTTGTATACCCAAAGTGAGGCTTTCGAAGAAAATAATTGAAAAAAAAAGTGTTAAATCATCCTGCCCTGCCCTATCCCATCCTCTCCAATCTCTGGAATTATTATTTTTAGCATTTACAGCCAGATTGCTTTTTTTTTTTTTTTTTTTTTTTTTATAAACATCAATCCCCAGGTGTCCTTGTGCCAAGGTCTTTAGAGGAGGAGCTAAGGAACGGAGGTAGTCCAGTAAGAGGAGACCTTTTTTTATCTGAATCTGCCTTCCTGTATCTGAGGGAACACGGAGTTCCTGGAATATCTCTCTCTCTCACACACACACACATACACACACATGCATGCTTGAACACTGTTGCATGGGTACCACTTCAATTTGCAAGAAATGATTTGAGCGGTGTTATTTACACAACACTTCCTCCAGTTAAAAGGTGAATGTGCTTTTTTTCTCTTTTCTATTGGATTTATTTATTACCTGTCAGCGCAGCCGCTGCGTTGATTACGGCAATATGCTTTTTCCTTCCTTCCCCTCCACTATTCTTTGCTACCAGCCCATCTCTGAGAACACTATTACTCCTGCTGCCCCTGCTGCTGCGGATGCAGATGCACTCAATTCAATTTCTCTGCTGCTGCAATGTGAGGGAAGGGAGGGGAGGGGAGGGTGGGGACAGGTACAGCGAGGTAGAGGTGGGGGAAGGAGAAAAATGTAAGAGGATGAGAGCTGTTGGGTGGTGCACAGCAGGTCGACATATCCAACACTGCCTCCACCTTTTTTACTTTCCTTGAAGGGCATTATCATAGGAGCCCGGTGTAGCTCAGCACATCATGACATGGCTTGGATCTCTTTTTGTGCCTCAGGCTCCGGCAGAGATGAGTACATCTTAACCAGGTCTGATAGATGCACAGGGTCTTATATGCTAAAGCTACTGCCACTAAGGTGAGAGTGAGTTAAGAGACTGAGGTAGCCTTCTGATCTCCTCCAGCTGAGTAGTTAAAACATATTTCCAACTTTGATTCTGTGTTAGTTCTTGTGTGAGAGAGTCTGAAAGAATTAGTGTGTGTCTGTATTAAAGCTGTGAAATTATAAACAATAGTTACAGCAAGTTTTATCACCCAAGACCTGGCAGTTTTAATCAGGTGTAAAGGTGCTCCATGTGGCCTCCTAAAACAAGTTGATCACTGCTGTACATGAATTCCTGGCCTGCAAATTGAGTTTTGCCATAAATCATTTTAAATGTGTCTTTAATCGTGTCAAGATTTAATCGGGCCTCATGGCAAGATTATCCCAGAAATTCCTTAAAAGGCCAGTGAAACAGAAAATCTATGTAAATAAAAGCCCCACATTGAGTAGTAAACAAAGAAGTATTGTAGAACTGACTATTTGGGGACAAAGAATAGATTGAAAATGTGCTATTTGCCAGCAGGGGAAAAGAGAATAGTCGTATAAAGTCTGTGTTTATTTGCCAGTATGAGTTGCAGCTGTATTATTTCACAGTAAATAACATTTGTGCTGGGGAAGTCGCAGAGTCTCTGAGGATTGTATGAGAGGATCCGGACTTTAAAACCAGCTGGATAAAGACTTCTTCTCTTACCTGGTGTCTTACAGAGTGTTTTATTTTATTCAGTGTTTCATCTATTGCTCGCCATAATCTGATTGGAATATTCAAGCACGTCAGCGCCAATTTTAGACCAAGTTTGAGTGTTTATCTTCACTATGTAGTTTGTGTTTCCAGCCACTGGATCTGCAGCTTGTCAGCACACATTAATGTCTGAGGAGCCTCCATTAAACACGGTTTTTCTTTCACCTTGTTTATTTGCCATCTTTTCCCCCAATTTCTGCCTCATTTGATGAAGATGACTTGAGGTGCCCTGTGCCTTTCCAGTGGGAAATTTAGATCTCGGTTTCAATCTTCGCTGAAAGTTCAAATTAAAAGTTTGAATTCAGTTTGAGCAATCTGTTCTGTCACGCCGTCAAACAAACCTTTGCATGGCCTGACCCTTTTTCCTTTTTCTTACTTGTTATCATATCGCCATTATATTCGGAGTGACATAGTGTTGTGACGTAGCAAACTGTTATATAAAGTTTAAAAAGCCATGAGCCCTCTTGCTAATGTCAGTAACGCTCAGTCACAAAGCCTTGGATCACTTTGAGTGTCTTTGTCTCCTGTATTTTATTGCACATAAAGATGCCGTTGTTATTAGTTCTATGCTGAGAGTGCTGCAGAAAGTCCTGGAGGTCGCAGAAGCTATGAATTTTAAGAAGTAAAAACTTGTCTGCTAGCAAAATACTCAAGTCATTTTTATTAAATTTCCTCCCATTTCTTTTTCCTCAAAGGGGGATGAATACCAATCACAAGTCATGAATGTAATTTAATTTATCACTTTTGAAGTATAATTAGAACGTCTGGCTTGATATGAATGGAATTGATTCTGACTATGAGGCCTTGTGCAACTTGTGCGTGCTGCTACTTTTTGAGCTAATCTGACCTGATGTTTTTTTTTTTTGTCCCTTAAACTCACACGCCCAATACACAGCGTCATTTTCAGCAGGGATGTGAAGACTGTGTCAGCTGCAAGATACAGCTGCTGATATGAAAGTATCGGAAGGGGGAAAGCTGTGCTGCATTGTTTACAATTCATATTAGTAGCTTTTTGACATATTCTCCCTCAAGACCCTTTGCGGTTTGTTTGTTTTTTTTTATCTTGCATGTTGATCAAGATCCATTCAAAACCTCTGAGGGAATCTTAAGTTGATGCAAAATGAAGTTTGAAGCAACTGCCTTCATTTTAAACCAATCACAACAGTGTTAAACATTTAAGAGTTAGTATGGGTATGCAAGCAAGTTCTGTGGCACCAGTCAATGCATATTCAATCATAACCAATAGAGATCTCGTATAACAACATTGGATGGGTTCAAACTAGAAATTAATGCAATCATACTGAATTATCTGTCAGCTCCAAGTTTAAAGTGTGTAACTACATTTTGAAACACATACAGAAAGTGTTGAGGCAGAGACTCACATCACCAGCGTACACACACCGGCATCCTGTGAGTGCCTCCACTACTCTCCTTTGTTTGGTCTCTCAGAGACGTGCAGCAGTCCCCTTTCCTCTTTTGTTTTTCTCAGTTTGCACTTTGCAGGCTGGAGATGGGGAATAGATCAAAAGCAGAATGGATGAGCTGTTTTGCAAGATCCCCCAGTCTTAACGGATTTCAAGGCTGGGTGAGACTGTGTATGTGTTGCTTGGCTGGATGTGTGTGTGAGATTGTGATTGTGTGTGTGTGTGTGAGAGATTGTGATAGTGTGTGTGTGTGTGTGTGTGTGTGTGTGTGTGTGTGAGTGTGTGAGAGATTGTGATAGTGTGTGTGTGTGTGTGTGTGTGTGTGTGTGTGTGTGTGTGTGTGTGTGTGTGTGTGTGTGTGTGTGTGTGTGTGTGTGTGTGTGTGTGTGTGTGTGTGTGTGTGTGTTATATGCATGTACATGCAAATTTATGTGTATGTGCCTGAGTGCCTCTGTGCCTGTGTGCTTGCAAGTTTGCCTCTGTGTCTCTGTTTTCATCAGTCTGCAGAGTGCATCGTTGAATTCTACAAAGACTCCGGATATCTGTATAATGTACAGAACAGACATACATCGTAACTGTCATTGGTTCTTTCTTTTAGGTGCAAGCAGGCTTATAATGGAACTCTGTCATGTCAGATTCCTTCCATTCAATATTAGATTAATGTGATGATTACTTTTTCATTATCCACAAGGGTCAAACTTCTTAAGGTTAGAGAAGGAAGATTAAACAAACTTACAGTAATACTGCCTAGCAATGAGTACTTCTACTAGCTGACCAAAGCAGGTGATTGCACATGCAACTGATTTCTATTTATGGAGCCTGCCAGAATTCTGTGTAGGAGGTTGGAGCATTGTGTATTCATGCTGTGGGGTCTTCCAATTATTCCTTATCCATAAATCCACAAACCAGGCGTTGGTGCTTCTAATATCGCAGATGATTTGACAGCCATGTCATCAACAATATTTTATTTTCTCCATATTATGTTAAAGAACAACGAAAAGTCGGAGTAGAAAAGAGTCGCCTGGAGGAAATGAGTGAGCTGGGATTGGAGTACATGCCCTGAAAGTCCTGTTCTGTCATCTGTGTTTGAATGAGGTCTCCAATCAAATAAGACATTTGGATAGTCAATCGTGTCCTGCGGGACACAGGATGAGCTGGGACTGTGGCTGCGAGTGCATCCATTGTTTGCTCTTCTCTCTAACAGGAATGGAGCACTCGGAGAACTCGCAGCGCTGCTTCGAGGAGCTGCTCTAACAGTCGAAAGACCTCCTTCTCAACCCAGAACCTTTGTCTCTATATTACAATAGAACAAGCATTGCCATTATTTACCAAAATGCCAAATGATTGTAAAGGATTACTGGATCTAATATAACACACTGCATTTATGTGTATTTGAAAAAGTAACACACACAGTCTTGACTGTTAGGTTAAAAAAAAGCAGGAAATAATTGCAAGACAATTGCAAGAAAGTATTTTGCTTTTTTTTACTTCCATCACCTCAAAAGTCATGACTCCATCCGATCCTCTATTTGCTGTATAGCAGTGCCAACCACCTACACAACATCCATGCATGTCTAGCTCCTGAAGTTTGCCTGCGGCACCGCCCTGATCGTTCTCATCCCTGTGGTGATGAGTCATACCTCAGAGAGCTTCGCTATAAAGATGGCCCATTTCCCCACTCACTGTTCCATAGAGAAAACATCTATAACAGTTACACAGGAGAGTACACTAGTACAGCGCCTCTGCTTGTGATTTGAACAATGTGATCTTTGGGAGGAAGAGTCGCGGTGCTCTAAATATAAATGTCCATAGTTTTGGTTTAACCAGACGTAACTGCTGATTCAACCGGTGGTAATGTGCACTGATGGGTAGAAACTGCAGTCACTTCAGCATATTTTCATCAAGCTAGGATGGCATTATGTTGCTATAAGAGCAATAAAAGTCCATTTTCAGAGGCCCACAAGGAAATCATGCCTCTGCATTACACACAGCCACTAACAGACACACACACACACACACACACACACACACACACACACACACACACACACACACACACACACACACAAAAACATACACACATTTCTTCCTCCACTCCGACTCATTTGCACCACCTTGACACCTGAATGCTTTAGCCTCGGTGTAAGTGGGCTGTATGACATTATGTTTGATAATGGTAGCTATTGCTTCTCTCATATGATGGATGCTTCTGTCACAGTGCAGTCTCGCCACACCTTATTGGACACGGGCATTTTTCTGACAGGAAAATCAGCCAATCCTGACGCTTCAGTGAGCAGCCCCCCTAATCTTTTCTTCGTGCTGTAATTCCAGGTTGCAGAACGAGCCCTGGGTAATCTGTTTCTGGGTGTGTAGTTCCACTTGTTGTCACCTTCTCTTTCCCTCTCTTTCACTTGCTCTTTCTCATTATTTTGCATTCACATTAACTTTCACTCCGTCTCTCTCTATGTTTGTCACTCTTTTTCGGTCTCCCAGCTGCCTTCACTTTTTCTCTTGTTCTCTCTGCCTTATGTTCTGGCTCCCTAGCTGGCTGCTTCTCATTGATTTTCTTTCCATTTGCCAGTCACACAGCACCTATTCAGTAAGTGATTGACATTCCTCTGCATCTTTCTCTTTCTCCCTGTCTCTTCCTTTTGCTCCCTTCCCTATTCCCCTCTCTCTCTTATTATACCCTATTCTTCCTCCTGCCTCCCCGTTTGTCAGGAAAATAAATAGTGCACAGTGTTTGCGCACAGTCTAAACTTTGAAATCCGTTCCTAGATTCACTGGCTGCACTGCATCCTAGTTATTTCTTGTAATTGCAGCGTAAATACCAAATTAATGACACCACAAATGAGAAACTTCAAGTTACAGCTATTTATATTGTTGTACACAAACACGGTCTGGTGTACGGCAATATGCAGCTTCCTCTCTCTCTCTATGATAAAAGCTTACGAGTCTAATAGATTCTCGCGTAGCGCTACATGTGTAATGAGGTTTTATGCAATAGTTTAGCACTGTTGCCTCTCCAGGATTAATGGTTGGAGCTCCTTCAATATAAAGTGAGCACAACCTACAGAATGATTACTAAATGTGCTCCAAGGAAAGTGGCATGCCGGACTATTGATGTTCTTTCCTGGCCGTCAAAGTAATGGCAACAGTGTTACACCATTTTTCATATTTCATCACTTTAATTAGCTTTGTGTTGGTTTCTGTCTATAGCTTTAAGACAGTCTGTTGTCATCTTTTTTATCCTGTTTATCCTATATAATGAGTAGCCTCTTGTTTTTGCTGCACAGATCAATAAGAAAAAAAGTGCAATTTATGTATAAATTCTTAGAAAAAATAATTGCAACCTTTAAGGCTTTTAGTCGATTTGATAAATGTCACAGTGTTTTTGCTCTGGAACGTGCATTCCTGCTTACATTAGCTGATGTAAACCCCTTCCTTCCTAATAGTTGTACTGACTCAGACAGAATTGCTCTATTTTCTCTCCCACCCAGCTCGGAGAGAGTTGACGACAGGGCCACCAAAAGGCCAGTTCCTCCCCCGTCAGCATATGCTTCTTCCTCTCCCTTCCTGTTCACAGCTCCCTCGTCTCACTCTCCCTTCTCCGCCATTTCTCTCCACCTCTGTCCGTGGGAAGGAGTCACGCTGCCACCTCATCCCATTACCCTCACAGTCACCCCCGCGCTCAGACCTCCAGTGACACCTGCTGAGCTCTGCCGAGCCACAGACCGCCACCTCCCGCCACCTCCCGCCACCTCCACAGGCTCTGACAACTGATTGTGTACACTGATTGCTGAACACCATATTTCACAGATCCTCTTTTTTGGGTCGTGCTACAGCATGTTCACATTTTCTCCCTCTCTGTCTCCCGGGGGCGTCAGCAGCAGAGTGAGAAGTGTGTTGTGCAGGGAGAGCCGGGGAAAGCTAGTCTATTTGTGTGAGCAAGGTGCTGTTTCTCCCAACAAGTGCACCAGAGGAAATGGAAGGAAAGATCTTTTTGATCATACACTCTCAAAGGAAATCTTTGATTCTGGGAGCGCTCTCTTTTTTTAACACCCCACATCAGAATTCATCATCGGTGTTAGGAGATTTAATAGCTTCCAAGTTTAGGCACTGATCAACATGAATGGGTTGAAGTCTCCTGAGGGTTTTGGCAAGTTAGCCCTGAAACCAACTACGACCAAGCCTGGAGAGCTTTGTTTACTGTGTGTTTTTTTTTTTTTTTTTTTTAATGAAACTTCAATCGCTGATCCTCAAACACTTCAAACTCTTCTGTGTGACTCCAGCCAACAAGCATACTCCCACAGGTTTGCATGTAATCAGATAACTCATGCCAGAGAGGAGGATTGAATCACACCAATAATTCAAGCTAAATTAGAATCCATATTTCTCATTTACTCTTCATATAGAATATTCCTAATGGAGGGAGTTTGATAATTATGAGCAGGGATCTTATATCTCCTCAGTCTGGCAATGTTTACATAATGAGTTGAAAGCAAATTACTTAAAAAAGTGTTTTTAATTGTTATATTATTTCCTTAAAAGCTGCACAGGATTCTTAGCAGGGTGACCTTTACAGTTCTTGACAAATGTATCCTATCTTAAATCACTACAGCAGATAGTTATCATCAATGGAAGTTACACAAACTAGTTAAAGACGTACTGAACTGTTGGTATTGATTATGATTAATCTGGTTATGGTCTATACAAACATACATAAACTTGCTTGGGAAGCCAACATGATAAAGGAAGGAACATTGCTTTCCTGATAACTCTGCCCATATTGTGACACCAGTGTTGCATTACTCTTACCGTGTAATCACCAGCAAAGATATACCGCAGCTTAAAATGTGAATAATAAGGATCTAATAAGGCACACCAGAGCACAGGGGGAGGTTAAATTAGCAGTCTGTGGAGAAGTCAGAGCACTGTTCTGGTGTCAGAACTAAGAAAAACACCCTTCATTTTACTGCATTTTTTACTCTACGCTGTACCTGGAGAGATTTTAATAAGCTCCAGGGTTGCAGAATTTTCCCCACCATTAGAGGAGGTACGAAAAAAATCCTTCAAGGTCGGAGCATACAAATCATCAAGGTTTTTTTCCTGTCAGTGCCATTATGGTAAAACGGAGGCGAGGAAGAAAAAGAAGTGAGAGGCAAAGTAGATTCACGAAAAGAGCTCATGTTTGCAGACACTGCCATCATGGAGTCGGAGATTGTCAAACTTGGCTCGAGCAAATAAATGAACAAAAGAGGAGATGGCAGAGACAGATTGAAAGAGAATGGGAGGAAAGATGGCGTGTGGGTTGAAGGTGTGAATCCCCAGTCAAGCTCTAATGAAAATGAGATTGTGACTCTGCGCCACAGGATTTGCCGGTAATTGGTGTAATGAATGCATTCTGTTGCCTCTGATTGAACAGATGCCCTGTGCTCGTTCCTTGAGGAGGCACACACATGCAGTCTTTGTTTCCTCCTGCGGTGTTGCTACATTTCTTTATCATCTCACAGTGTGATGACCTGTCCACCACTGCCTATTTCCAGTCCTGGGTTTTGTGAAGGTCATACTGGTTTCCCAGAGAGGCAATTAAGGGCAGACTGTTTCTATCGGTCTTTTCCAGCTGATGGACTTAGTGACTGATATCTTTGTGTGTGTGTGTGTGTGTGTGTGTGTGTGTGTGTGTGTGTGTGTGTGTTCCCTCTTTGCAGATTGGCCTGTGGCATTCCGAAGATGGACTGTCCATGGAGAGAAAGCTTCCATCAATCAATGTGACAGACACCCTCTTCAACACCACTCTTACCATCACGACGATATTAGTAAGTACTACTGTATGCACACCGGTACGCACACATCCACAGCGTGATTTTATTAGCTCAACTCCCCAGCTGAGCTACATGTGGCTGACATTCTGTGGTTGACAGACAATTACCATATCAAAAGCCCATTTTGTATTTTCAGATCCAAACTCGGTCCCCCTGGGATTAGAGGAAGTGCTGCCGCACAATTGTTGCCCTGAGTACTTCAGATGAGGGTACATCACAGTGCATCAGCAGGAGCTAATAATTCACCATGTCAGCCTTTCTCAGCCTCTGTTGTAAATAAAGATCCAGTGAGTGCTACTTCTCACTGCCTCCCTGTGTTACCTGTTACAAAAGGAGGGTTTTTTCCCGCAGTTTCCTTAATCACCTGCCATGTCAGTGATCAATTACAGGGCTGCACTTCTTGGCCGAAGTGGGGATCTAAGCAGAATTTATTCTGAGGCCCTGTGGATGTGATCTCCCTGAAAATAAAATATATATTTGATTCGAAGATGGCTCACCAAATATAGTTTTTAGAGGTAAAGTCTATGAGTGAAAAACGCTGGATGTTCATTACCTGATAATATTTATCATAGGCTTCACCAACCTGAAGAGTGTGGAAAAAAAACATTGGCACAAACTTGAGGCCTCTCATAGAGGATGAAGTCCAACCACAGCATGTGTTCAGCTTATAGGGAGAGGCAGGTCTGATCAATACCTTTGAAATTCTCAGAACACATGAATGCCCTCGATCTAGCAATCTAAGATTTATCTAAACAATTTATCAGCAAGTATATTGAGTTTCTGATTCATGAATAAATGAATCATGAATGAATCATAAATATATTGAGGGAACACAAGTTTAATATTTAACATGATAACAAAAGGAAACAATGCTGTCACTTGAAATCGCTGCTCCTGCCTGTCATTCTTTAACTAGCAGCCTAACAAAGTGTAACAAGTCAACATAATTTGTTGGCTTTATGGAAAGACAGATTAGATTTGCTTTATGCTCGAATCAAACTTCAAAAAGTCTTTGGAAATTTACAACAAATTCTTTGTAGCTGCCTGAGTGGCTCGCTGCCTTCTCAATCTACCGCCAAGAGGTCTGTGCCTTTCACATTTTGTATTCTCATCACATTGAGTCCTGAATACAGCAAGGGCAAAACAGTAGACACATTCAGATCAGACAGCTGGAGAATTGTGTCTCACCTGTGGACACTGAGCTTATAGCTTGTAGCCTACAGCTTCTTCTTATCAATTAAAACTCACCACTCCAGCATATAGAACAGGTCACAGCCGTACCTTGGCAACAGGTGTGCTAATGCTAATTCTAGATGCTAGAACTGCTCTAGCTTGCTCATTGACTAGAAAGCTAATAAAATACCACCAAGATGAAATTTCAATAATATTCATGGATTGGTTATTCAATGCCCTGAAATCAGTATCAAGATTTTCACAAACCAATGATAGGCCGTGTTTACTCTCAGCTGCAGCAGAGTTAATATAGATCTGAGATGATTGCTGTTGTGATTGAATTTCAATAAGTTCACAGGAGCAGTGTGCTTGTTGCAGCTGGTGTGTTACAGCCGCCCTCTGGGGTCCTCTAGGTCTTCATATGTTGCTGAAAGGCGACACTCAGAGTTGTAAATAAAACATACTGTATCTGTTCACTGTTACTCCTTAAAAAAAACCTGTTCAGAAATTCAATATAAGTGAAGCCACTTGCTCACATGTCAAACTAATGTTTCGGTGTATGTCACAAAAAGTCGCTCAGACTTTGCACAATAATGACTTCTTGACTGATCCATTTCTCAACTGTGATTGTTGTTCCTCAATTAATCACCTCCCTGTTTTAATTATTTGAGCAGATGTGTTTGCAATTTCCAACCCTCGTGAGAAGAATATAATGCTGTTGATTAACTCCCTCGTTTCTGTACAACAGGAGCTTTTGACATGTCTTCTTCTGCTGTGAAACATCAGATGTGATGAATGGATTTATGTCGACGCTTCTTATGAGCATCCCGATTTTCCGTCAGCTGCGTGTGTTTTCATGCCTGTCTTCATCCCTTGATACACACAAACACAAAGATGGTAGCACACACACACACACACACACACACATGTCACTCCTCCTCCCCGCTGATGAACAGACGGTAAGACACAAAGTAGCTTGTAAGCAGAGGCAATTGGCCCAATGTGTTATTCTGAGTGGCTGGCTTATCTGCTAGGGGAGTCTGGGAATGAGGGAAGGACATATTGCCATATTTCGCCACTGAACGACTCACTGGTCTCATTGAGACTGATTGGGATTCAGATGGTACGGTTCATTTCACACAGGAGCGGAAGGGTGCGAGGGGAGTATGGTGATGTGTTTGCGGTTTGTCTGTGTGTTTTTGGGTTGAGGGGGAGTACAAATGAGACAATGTTTTCACAACAGAAACAGGGTGTGAAAGAAAGAATTGGCCAAGCACAGAGCTTTGATTTCACTTTGGAGATATAGAGTCCCCGAACCAAACTTGGGAAGCCACCAAGGGGCAATTTTCAGTGCCTATCACGGCTCATTCATCATGGTGTGATTGCCGTGTCGCTGTTATCTCGCTTGTTGGCGGCAGACGAGCCGCAGCTGAAAGCCTCCATAAGAATTCCTTACCTTAAGCGCCGGCCTGGGAGACTGTGTGTGCTTGTCCTACCACTTACAGTATTAATGGAGGCTCCGTCCCAAGGATTCCTATAGTGTGTGTATTTGTGTGCACTTTGACATGTGCACCTGGTGTGTTTTTCAGGCCAGTTTCATTACAACCACATATAGCCATCATCTTCACCCCTCCAATTTCATGAACAGCTCTAGGAAGAAAGAAAAAAAACCCCAGTCACAGAATTTATTATCACTTTACTGCAGGGCCACGGGCCATGTGTTGGTAGCATTGACTGAGTTTGTTACAGGCATTGTTTAGGTCTCAGTGAAATTACATCTCTATACCTTCAGAAGCCACACTAATGTAATAGAAAGAGCAGCTTTTATCCTTGATATTAAAATTCTCTTGAATGGTGTGGTATTGTGCTTTCTACCTGTTCTGAAATGCAGCTGCTTGTTGAGCAGGAGAAAGCGTCTTCTGTTTTCATTTCTACAGTATCATTGTAGCTCTGGTTGGCGCCATGGGATTTTCATTTGGCGGGTGAAACTGCTTGAATTTTTAGAGTGACCAACTTTCACCGTGATTTTTTAATTTATCTTATTACTTTTTAAAATACCTCTACCCCAAAGTATGATTCCAAAGATTAACTGTGATGAAGGCGTATTGACAATGGGAAAACAAAAATTAAGCTAATACAAAAAGGTCCCAGCTGCTAAATCAATGCAGAAGAGATGGTCACTAGAGAAAAAGGTTGAACAGGAGGTATTAACTGTGCTTTGTTTGGCCAGCTGTCATTGGGCGTGAGGCCGGGTACACCCTGGACTGTTCGCCAATCAGTCACAGGGCTGTCATATAGAGACAGACAACCAGCCACACTCACACCTACGGCCAATTTAGAGTCACCAATTAACGTAACAAGCAAGTCTTTGGTCTGCGGGGGGGAAGCCGGAGTACCCTGAGAGAACCAACTCATCGTAGGGAGAACATGCAAACTCCACACAGAAAGGCCCTGGATTCGAACCAGGAACCTCCTTGCTAACCACTGCACCACCTTGCAGCACCGAAATCTCATTCCATGAAACATTTTTCTTCAACTTTAGTTTTTACTTTTGCAAAATGTTATACAAACAAAAACCTAGAAGTCCCATAAAACCTGAAATGAAAGAATGTTTTGGTTTGTAGTTACAGCAGCACAAAGGAAGGATAAAGTCACCTCAATAACCCTTTTCACACATACAGAACTCTCCTGCAAAACTCTGGAGATTTGGCCACCCAGAGGGGCTTTGGCTATGTGTGAATGCAAACAGCCAAATTTTTTGTGCGGACTTTACCCAGAGTTTCTCCGGCCATACCCCTAGTATTTTTTCCACAGAAAGTCAGGGTGAGCTGAGAACACTGCAGCATATACTCCGGAGAATTCACCTTGAGCCAATAAGAAGAGAATGACATTTATATACCGTGACTGCCACACGGTGCATAGACTGTCTGCACGCGACCACTACAATCTCCGTGCACGTAATTAAATGGCTGCATTATGTTTTCTGCTCGTCAGTATGTTGTTCTCCACTCTTTTGTGGATGTTGTCATTCCATTGGATTACACATAGCATTGATATAAAGGCAAATATTCTCATTATAGCATCGTGTAGCGGACTCTGTTGCTTCGGCCGCTACTTCCGCGTTGTTTATTTTACGTCACGCCTTACCTCAGGAAATCCCCCGACCCCCCTCCCGTCTGACAGGGATAGTCTCCAGCTGTGAGGAGCATATGGGAACGGCTAGGTCGGGAGAATCTCCGGAGCTGTCCTCCTGTTATTATCTAGATATTATCCGGAGTGCATATGTGAAAACAGTTTATGTGTAGTGTTTGGTCACACAAAGTCACTCACAGTATGTTTCACATTTCATTTGATGGATTGATTGTTCTGTCTTTTTGCCCCGTCTTCATGTTAATACATCCGTTTATTATGCCACCAGCTACTCATTAAACAGCCTGGGATGTAAATGCATCACTCATTTAATTAGGCTCTTAAATGCTCCTCATGCTAAATGCATACAGAATTCAGGACTCCCTGTTATTCCTTGTTTCCAAAACAAAAACCAAATGAGCTTTACCTGTGGCGACATCTCTCTTTGGTGCCAGCATGCTGCCATTGTGAGGGAATCAAAAAAAACCTCTCAATATTTGAATCCCTTCCAAGAAGACCCATTTTTCCTGATAATGCCTGAAACCTGTTTTGATTCCCTTCCGTTTGAGACATTTCTATCTTTGTCAGCCACAGCTCTCTTGGTCATTCTCCCAGACTCCTCTCTTGTCACTGAGTGCCGTCATAGCCACTCACATACATGCGGCTAAGAATCTAACAGTGCTCATACTGCCGACTGATAAAAGCAGACACAGATGCTGATTTGTTGGCACATCGGCTCAGTGAATCTGCACACAAGAGCCGTCTCCATTTCAGTTTCTGTGTACTCGTTCTCCCTCTGTGTTCATCTCATTTGTACTTCTGTTTTCTGCCATTTATGTGCTGCCAAGCACAAAGCTGTTGAAATTTTGCCTCATAAAAAATGTACATGACCTGACTCTTTTTCTTATGACCCAGTATTTTTCTGAGTATTGTGAGAGGTTTTGTCATTCTTCTTCAGAGGACTAAAGAACCCCCTTAGAGAGATTTATATCTCCGTTGCCAGATCCCTGGGCCCTGGAGAGCAAGTTTTTTAAAGGATAAGAACAGTTGAAGAAAGCGAGTAGGGTTGTGTGAAGACATACTGAACACCCGGAGGTTTTAAAAGGGGTAACTCCTCCACGGTGTGTGTGAACATCACCCACTGCTGCACCTGGAACTATGCATATTTCATATAGGTGTGTACGTGTTTTTGCTTGTGTGTTTCTTCCTCCAAAGTTATCTGTCTGCAAGCAGACTCCTCGTGGCCTGGGAATAAGAGTGTGCTTTTAAAGTCTGCATTTCTTTGCAGCTTCAAACTCATAGCTTTAGTACTGTTTTGCTGCTCTGTGCAAAAGAAGGTAGATGGAATTTCCAGAGATTTTGCCTTTATTGAAGACAGCTCTTTCATACCTCTGCATAGGCTCTTCATACCTTTTTTTTTAATATTTATTTTCCTATAATTTTGTTCTCATCTCCTCAAAGGCTTCAAGTGGAAGTGGTTCTGTCACTGATCTTTTTTGTCAGTGTTTGGTGGAAGTTTTCGGATGAGTATGAACTGGAGCTCAGAGAAAGAGAGATAAATTGAAACAGAATAAATTACAGAGAGAAAAAAAAACAGAGAAGCAAGAGGGGGGAATTTTTCTTTCTTGATAACAGTCTGACAGCCCCTGTGTAATCGATCGCTGTTGGGTTTTCACATGTAAGATTGATGGGTGTTGGCCAGGTCTGTTTTTATCCGTCTGTACAGTCATGACCGGTTCAAAGGTCATGGCAAATAGAGGGAGAGAGCTCTAAATAATACTTAATAAAGCTGATTCATTTACCAAAATATAAATTTAATTGCAAAAGAGATCAGGTTTGGATGTCAGTAGAGTCAGTAGTGTAATTGAGTGGGTGTGTGAAAAGTGTATTGTGCGTTGGATGTGTTGGATGAGAAGGATGATGAAATGACAAAACAAGTTGCATACAGAAAGTCTCTCTGAGTAGACTAAGTGCTCAAATATACTTGCTTTTGAACCACGTACATTTTCACATACTTGCCTTTGCACAACGTGTTTTACTCTAGGACTCAACGAGGATTCCTCTAGACGGAGCACCATATAAATCAGACGGCGTGAAACACTGTAGTAGAGATGATCTGTCGCCGGCTATTTTGGCATGCATGTTTGTTGCTATGCAACGGCAATGAGACATGATAAGGCGTGTAATTGCGGACTTGATCTATTTACTTTTCTTCAAAACTTTCCGCCATTGTTGTAGCAGCTCTCTGGTGTCTCCGATGTTTCATTTCCAGTCTCATCACGATACAACTCCACACTGCTCCTAGCGGTAATATGCATATTATGTATAATAATTATATTATATATCATTTCTGAGGGCGTGCACAATCAACGCTGCAAACCTTCACAGGATACGCAGGGCTGATCATGTCATGCGTATGCATGGTTAAAAGCAAGTATACTCAGGGCTTAAGGTGGCAGCTTATATAGTGACTGTGAGCATCGGGCCCAGGTGCTCTCAGTCAGGCTGATTTGACACAAGAAGAGAGAAGGCACAACCCAACAGGCCACAGGGCTGTTACAGTACTTAACCAATTCAACACATAAGGTCTTAGGTAAGAAAATATACAAAGCAATATTTTCTATATTTATCTGAGAGAACGAGCTTCTTAATGATTTTGAGCCTCTTATAAACGTAGAATACAAATCTAATAAATAAGAAACTAAAACATGAATTCATTAAGTGAACATATGTTCCTCCTGGCATATTGGTCCTCTGTGCTGCTGGTGCAACTGTTTGTGCTGTGCAAAGGTTTGTGTGTCTCTTCATTTCTTCCCTGTCCCTCAGATCCGCTCATGTTATGTACAAAATGTCTGTGAAAGCCATCCCCTGTGATAATAACGTTGCGGAAATTGGAAGCAGAATGAAAGTGTCTGACTTGGTCCAGCTGTACAGCAAGTTGCTGCTTGAAAAGCTTCACCAGTCTGTGAGCTGTGAAATTAGCATTTAAATGCGCCTCAAGCATGCTGAAAAAAATTAGCTCGCATTGAGGCCTGGATATGCCGATGAGGTGAAGTGTGAGTTAATGAACAGACTTACAAATATATATGTATGTTCCAGTAGTCCATCTTTCAGTGTTTTTTGATTCCTCCTGTCTGTATGTGGAACTCGGCTCAAAGCACATGATGTCATATTGAAGATGCAAATTCAACACTGCCTTTTCAGATACATAGTCTTGTTTCTTTAAAGGGATAAAATGTTGCCTCAAAGATCTTGCCACTGTAGGTTTCAGCACAAACAGGAGTAAACCGAATATGCAGGAGCTATTTTAAGCCACAGAGTTTCATCCTTGTCTCAAGCTAATCACAATTCCTACAGTACAAGATCCCCCTCATCTGAAGCATTTCTGCTTAAACAGCTGCATATTAAACTCTTAATAATTACATTCATGTCTATGCGTTCACACTCAGACTACTTCCCTCCAACCTACATGTAGTTTGTTTGCAGTACAAACAGTACATTAGGCCTGGGCTACAGAGGCAGCACATTTACTGGCTTGGAATTAGTTTACTAAAATAATAGGAAGTAAATTAAAAACCTGTCCTTAAAAACATATGAAGATGTTAGTCCCATATTACTGTAAGTTGTAATACAGTATTTGGCTCTACCGCTTCCTGTCAGATACTGCTGGTTATTATTTCCATACACCATGTCTGTTCAATCAAATTTTGAGCCTGGTTTGATAAATTGAATCCATATGCAGATTGTAGATGCAGAGTGACGCAGACAGAGAGAGAGTCTATCAGTACTCATTTTATTCTCTCTCTTATCGCAGCAGAACAGAAAGCTGTGTGCTCTGCTGTCCACTGAAGCAGCGAGAACGATGCAAAATCTCCCAGTCCAGTGTCAAAGTGATCTGAACTCCTTCCCTACGTAGATAGGCTACAGGTTAAACCACGCAGTTGCTATGACAACAGGGCAATTCAAAATAACAGTCGTGCCACCTGATGTGCACCGGGCTCTCAAATGTTTCCAATTTTTGTGCAACTACTATTTTTGTGGCTTTGACTGTGAGGGAAATAAATCAGCAGTGAAACAGCTCAAAACAAAATGTGTTTGTTCCAGCTGTGGCAATGACAAAACAATTTCACTTCTATTTCTGTTCTGAAAAATACAGCGCCACAACACAACTGCGTATGCTTTGCCCTGTCACAGCTGCTTTAAATGGCTTACCCACATGACCCGTGGGTGAATGTTCCTCGCTGTAGGCATTTATGTTTAAACAAGTCGTCGACAATCTCTTAAATACACTCATGGTTAAACAAACAACTCTGAGCCAGACATGTTTTTCTGCTTATGACAAAAACGTGATTCGTCAATCCAAAAAAAAGTTCAGACTTTTTATCTACAGCAATACGTCATACTTTTGTTTTTTATTTTTGTAAATGGAGAATGTCAGTATAAAAAATGCTTCGAGTCATCGTTTTGATCTGATGTTGTGTTGCCAAAGTAAGTTACTTTCAGCTGGAGTGCAAGATGGAGCAACAGTAAAGTGCTCCATAACGCTGTCTTTTTTTATGATGTAGTGCAGCCTGAGCCCACCAAGCTTGACAGTTGCATTATTTGAAGAACAGCACAATAAGAATGCTTCCAAAAAAATACAACACTTTGGGACTCTTTAAATCTTCCTACAACATCAACTAAATGTCAAAAGCAGACATAAATAAACAGACAGCCAAACTTAGAGTTGGTTCTCTTAGAGACAGGTAGTAAATACAAATGTGTGTGTGTGTGTGTGTGTGGCAATAGTTAAACAGCCTTTGTTTCTTATCCACTTTTTGCTTGATGCTGCAGATTGGCACACACCTGCCTGCTCCTGCTTTAGTACCCTGCTCGGCTTCAAATCCACAAATCTCACTTTTCACTGAAAGCCGTAAAACTGATGTCTGGTCTATGACCTCTAAAGGACAAATGGGCTGCTCGCGCCATTCTCCTGCACTGTTAAATGTTTAGTTAGCTTCAGTAAAACAACCCCATTCAACATTTATAAGGAACTCCAGCTATTTAGTCGGTGCAACAGTTTTCAGAAAAGCTTGCAAAGCTTCAGCAGAGAATCTTATTTATCCTAACATGTAGTCTAATGGTGTTAGGCCAAGCCCCAAAATGACTGAATCCTATTTAGCCCATGATGCCGATCCATATATTTTTTTGTGAGACCTTCCATTCACAGGAGGATTCGTTTTCTGCCTAATTTGACTCTTTGTTACAATAATTAGATTTATAATATCTGCATTGTTCTTCTTAAAAAAATTAATTACAATTAATGATTTCAGTACAGATTGTGTTTATTTTTGCTGTACAGTTTGTTGGTATCTCTTTGCTTCACCCTGTATTGTCACTTATTTACAGACAGTAGGTGCGGTACTGGATGTAATGCAACAGTTTGTGTTTTCCAGGAGAATCCGTATGTGATGCTGCGACAGAACCACAAAGAACTGGAGGGAAATGACCGCTATGAAGGCTTCTGTGTTGACATGCTGAAGGAGCTGGCAGATATTCTCAAGTTCAAGTATCGCATCCGGCTGGTCGGTGATGGAGTGTACGGGGTCCCGGGAGCCAATGGAACGTGGACTGGCATGGTTGGAGAGCTCATCTCAAGGGTACCTAGCCTCTTAACAAACCCTAAGCCATTCATATTCTTATTTTCACATCACATACACATCTTTTGTAGGTATGTAGCATAAAAACACACATATGTATCACTCAGCTCTCATACACTTATCAGCCAGTGGCTTTCCATTTGTCATACACTCTTCTTTGCCGTTTGGCAGTTGACCTTTTCAGCTGAAGTATTGTTTTGGCTAAAACAGTCACAGCAAGTTGGTGGCTTATTCCCTGTCAGCTTTTTTCCTCAAGCCTTCTAAGCTGACCTTAACACACTCTCCTCCTGAATCAGTCTATGTTGTTGCTGATAAATCTCTAAGCGAACTCTTACACTCTTTTCTGCTAAGCGGTGTGTAGCAGTTAACTGGCAGATAAGGTTGCATGAGGGAGCTGAGGGGAGAGAAAGAAGCCGAATTGACGTAAAGGCAGGAGTGGGAAAGTACAGAAAGAGGAATGAAATCAAGAGGGACTGAGTAGATCGCAAGAGGTGATCTGTCTTAATTCTGTGGGCTAATGGAGGGCAAAGTCATTAAGTATGTAAAGCAAGAAGTGCCTGTTCTTGTTATTGTCAGAGCTTGCCACCGTCCCGTTCTCCTGTAAGATGCCTGCGGAAGGCTGACCTTCAGAAGTGCCATGGTTGAGGTCGGCACGTGTCTACATCAGCGGCTTAGGCTGTAGAGTGGCAAGGCAGGGGGGGTGGACAAAAAGTCGAGATTTGCTGGAGAGGGATTTGTCGAGGGATAAGGGACGTCTGGAGCGATGTTCCACGGTGGACAGAAAGGCTTCAGCTTGTTTGGTTAAAGGCTTAGGTTGGAATGGGAAAGATGGTGGAGGAAAAAAGAACAATGGAAGGGCCATACTGTAAAGTTTTATACACTTAGTAGCTTAAAAAAAAGGACAGCCTGAGGTTACTGTGGTCAACAGATACCTATGCCCCCGCCTGTACCATTCACAATCAACTGTATTTCACAGCATGAGGGTGATTATTTTGAAAGGTGTCAGACAGCCTGACTAACAATGAGACCTGCTAGAAGGAATCCAGAACAAATTCTTAAGTGCAGAACAGTGTGTCCTGGTTCTTAATTCACAGTGCTGCAGCAAAAGAACAGAGGCACATTATGTTGTGATTTAATAGAAATGGAAACAAGTATGATGCAATATTGAACAGCCAACATTACAAGGTTTTTTTTTTCCAGTTATACTAGAAGGCATAACAGCCGGCAGGCAGGCAGAGAAATCCAGTAATCAGTATTAATATTCAGTCCTAGCATAAATATTTCAGTGGCTGTTCCGACGTACGTGTGTGTTCATTTTTCAAAGGATCAGTGACTTTCTTTGTTGAAATTGCCTCGATGGTTGTTCCTGGCGTGTGGCTTCCTTCCGGCACTAAAAGCAGGCATCACACTTTCAAACAACTCAGAGAGAAAAAAAGAAGAGGCAACGGATGACAGAGGGTCAAAGCCTGCAGGCAGAGGATAGGGCAGCATGAGCTATTAGACTTCGGTGTGATGTGTAGGCAAGGGCAAGGTTAAAGAGGTGGACATTTTTAATGTAATGTGCTAATTGAAGCAAGTACACAGCAGGTCTGCTGCAGCTTTAAGTTGAAGCCAAATGTCTTCCGGTGGCATTTTGAAGCTGCTCTAAAGGTTAGGATAATTATGGAAAGCAACAACAATTTTCACATCACGTCAAAATGGATTTGGAAAAAAAAAAAATAACTCCCTTTCATGCATGTAAAGTGTCCCCTCTCCATGTCTCTCTTTCCTGGAGATACAAACAGTGTGTTGTGAGTGACATCTGCAGTGCTGCAGAGCTCCTTTCTCCTCTGTCGCGTCCTCCCTTTCCTCCTCGTCTCCCCAATCCTCTTAGTTCTCCTGCAGCACACAAAGAGCAATGCGTTGCTGCTTTCCCTCTGTGCTCCTCAGGGAGATGAAAAATCCCTTGCAGTAGCACTTTACCGGCCTGTTTTATTAGCAGGTAGCCATCCAGCCTTCCATGTACATTGACCATTTTCTACGTATGTGTATCTCTGAGTGTGTGTGTTTTTCCAGCTGCTGCTTTGTCAAGTGATTCGTCTTGACAGCGGTCCCGTGACCGGCCACAATGATTACCCCGAAAGCTCTCTTGTGTCATCTACATGTACAGACACACAGAGTGGCATTGCTGGATTATCCTCACCACAGATAGAGCCATTGGCGAACAAAGAGGCCATGAATACAAAAGGGCATTATTAGGGAATTTGTATCCAGTAGCCCACTTATTATGTCATCCTCGCCTTTCTCGGCAGCGCTTAAATGATCGGTTATGTCATAAACTTATGTCACGTCATCATGTCTATGTTAAGAATGCCTTCGAGTGTGTGTCTTTCTTGTTTACTTGGCTCCGTGTTTCAGAAAGCTGACCTGGCGGTAGCGGGCCTCACCATCACAGCAGAGCGTGAAAAGGTCATAGACTTCTCCAAGCCCTTCATGACCCTCGGCATCAGCATCATGTACCGCGTCCACCTGGTGAGTTACCTCCAACCAGCACCCATCCTCTCGAAACCGAATGAAAGGGCTCTTTGTGCACAGCTTGTGAACGTATCACAGTAGGTTATCATTTTTCTCTAATGGCTAAAGAAGAACCTCTCACTTCACCTCCTCTGCCTCTCAGCTGCATCCTTCCCTCTGCATCTGTTTTTTTCCCCCTCCCGGCTGTACCCTCTGCTTCATTCTTTCCTCTTCTCTTCTAACCCTTGGTCTTACGTTTTTGCCTCTTCTTTACCTCCCCCCCCCCCTTCTGGCCCTGCTGTCTCAATTTGTTTACTTGTGTCCACTTCTACTGTGTTTGCCCATTTCCTCCTTCTGTTGCTTCGACCCCCCCATCCTGCCAGCACCAGATGGCACGCTTAACTGTGCGAACTTCCCGATGAACATAGCAGTTTCACAGTTGTTTTCTTCTTGCCCTCTGAACGGGTTTGGCCATCTTGTTGTCACACATGCATTGCCCTCCATACTCCACAGAGAGCCAGCCCAAGCAAGAAACAGCAAAACAACAGCAGTGCAGGTGGAAATGAGCCAGTGTTTGCAGACTCAGTGGCCCATTAATCATCCGTCCTCCCCGAAAACCCAAGGTGACACTGCAAGGCCCGGTGTATCTCTGGCCATAGTCCACGCTGAGGTGTTTTGGCACATGGGCTAGCTAACATTAGTGTTGCTTCCCAGAGGAGCATTTACTCACGTTCCCTCTAGTACTGTCTCCCTTCCTTGTAAACCGCCCTCCCGCTCACCTTCCCTCACTTGGCGGGCAGCTCTAATAAGAGTAGCAGTGAGGCAGTCAATTGAGCTCCAACTGTTTGGGAGAATCAATCGATGTCCGCAGCAGGTGCAGTGTTAAATGGCCTTCTGGGTAGCATATCACCTCTGAAGTGGGGGGCAGGTAAGCAGGTGGCAGCGTTAGGAGGTGATATGGAGCTGAAGTCTCTGATGGCTAGCAAACAGATCCACAGAGATGAATTAGCAGCGACATGACCCATTTCACAGCAAATTCCTGGATAAGAGGTCAATAAGAGCAATAAAAAGAAAGATGTTATTCAGAAAAAGCACTTGTGAGGAGTATGGCATTTTGGAAAAAGTAAAGAGTGAACAGAGATAAATCGGAGAGGGAAGAGATGTGTCCTTAGTCCTTATCTCTCTCTTTCTCTCTGTCTTTTTCCATCATTTCCTCACGCTTTCTTTACTCTCCCCTCGCCCCTTGGCAGTTTCTCAGATCCGCCCCACGGCAGTCCCTCCGCATGGCTCTCAAATTCGATATTTGAATTTCTGTGACTGCACTTGTTTAGTTCTAATCCACTGACTATTGATCTGAGGCACAGTGATTTCTACACGGGGGTTTGCTGCTTATTTCAAACTTTAAATGAAAAATCCAGGATGATCAATAAGAACGGCAAATGCAATAAAATAAAGGCGCCTGTTGGGTATTAATTACCGTCAGACCATCGACCATTTAATCACCAGCTATCGTCTTTGTCTTTGTGTCTTTTCTCTCCCAACCAAACAATACTTTTCTCTTTTAGTGTGCAACTTTTTTTCCATGCCAAATGTTTCTCTTTTAAAAAGCTGTTAAAAGTATTCACATTCTGAGCCAAGAAATGTTGACAGTATTTGTTTCATTGATAACAATAAAGAAAACAAAATCCAATTTTGGCAGAAGGACTTATATATTAAAAAGTTACTTTAAACCGTGCTCTGACTATCCTTGCCTTCAAGCACAAGTCAGTGGTAAGGCAGACGAGCAAAAGTTATATTTTTTCCTAAAAAACATCAGGTTCCTCCACTCTTAAACTGTCAGCAGTCACAGTCACCTTTCATGTGCAGCATATACTACTCTTAATTACCCGTGGTAGGATTTTGCATCTGTGTTTTGGGGTAGCAACAAACACAAGGCGTTTGACTCTCTGGAGGCGCTGCCGTAGCCTTGTTCTACGTCCTCAGTCTGTTGTCTGATTTTCACGGCCACACGGTGAAGGGAATTATGGGAAAGAAGCTCAGACAGCCTGGTGCATGTGTGCACCAAACGAGCTCAACCTGGCTAGGTTCTCCAGCCATTTTGCTTTATTATTAAGTTTCCTGGTGGGAATGTGTTGTTTGCTATACAGTCATGTAGAATGGTGTCTGCACTGTGAGTTGTGCACGGGGTTTGAGGCTATATAAATACATTTGATTTCCTTTCACGTCCATTCAAAGAGCACACCTTCACCTCAGCTGCCTGTACAATACATTATTCCAGAGTTATGAACTCAGACATAACCTTGAGCTAGTATTAAGCACTTCTCATAAAAACATCCCCCCATTGTATTGATAATCTGTACAACAAAAAGCCATATGCTACAACCCCAAAATCCCAACACCCCGAGGTACTTCATATCCGTGCCAGTTCCATCATATAAACATTTTCATCATTTTGGGAGCTGTGCGACTGAGTAAGCGTATGTGTTTGTGCATAAGAGAAAGCGGGGCTTAATTAGACGTAGGAGTTAATTAGGGCTGTGTGGAAGCTGTGTTAGCTGCAGCAGCCGCCCCCAGGGTAGAGCACAGCATACGGAGCTTTATTGACTTTCTTGCCACACACGACCTCAGACAAAATTACACAGTCACAAACACATGTAGCCCCTTTGCATACACACACACACACACACACACACAAACTTGCACTAAACACACAGACATAAATCCTGAGAACCTGTAGAGCCCAAGAGGCAGCAGGATGTTGTTGTGAATATGAACCTGTGACCTCTGCCAAATCAACTGCTCTCCTCAGATTGCCCCTGCGGGTATCTCAACAACTGAAACAGCTGACAGCGTCTTCTCTGACACACTCTGAAATGCAAACACTATCAAAGAGCGGAGAAAGGAGACAGAAGGTAGGGAGGCACGGGGAGGGTGAGGAAGAAAGATGACATAAAAGAGAATGAGCAAAAAAATAGAAGGAGAAGCATAAGGGGTAGAGAGAGACGACGGATAAATGAGAGCAGAGAAGTGAGCAGGACGGGGAGCGACGATATGACAATGGAAAGTCTCCTTCGGTGAGTCGGTATTCAGGCAGCCAGCCTCAGGGGGCATAAGTGTGGTATGAATACCAAGAGGCAGGATGACTAGGTGAAATCCTTGACTGGATAACCTTACCAGCTCCTTCAGTCACCCTGGTGTGCAGCCTTCTCAAGAGAGAGAGAGGAGGGGTGGAGGGAGGGAGAGAAGGAGAGAGATTGGATGAAGGAAGGACGCCGGGAGTTGAGAGTGAAAAAGGACAGCACAAGGTAAAACAAATCAGGTCTTCATCTGCATATAAGGAAGGAAAAGATGGGGCATTAACATACTATAATAGCAAACAATTTCCTCGCTTTTCTATTTCTTAAGATGCACTCGTAAAAAGAGGTCATAAAGGATGTTAAGCCCCCTGTACCACGCCTGCATTCTCGCGCGTCCTTTGATTCGCCTTAAGCCCTCTTCTCATCTTAACGTGACAATAAACCTACAAAATGATTCCCCTGCTTCTAATAAAAATAATTTGAACACTGCAGCAAATGTTTATGTGTGAAGTGTCGGGGCGACCTGTAGCTGTAATGTTTTGTCATGAACTCACATTTGGTGCTTATTCTGCCATGAAAACTGTTTACTGCAGCACGTTGACGTTAATATATAACTCATGCTACATCTAATGCTTGGTTTTAGTTTCGGAGTCTTCTCTCTCATCTTAGTCCACATCTCTCATTAAATAGTAACTACCATTTGATCCATGGTATCTGTTTTTGGTTTTTTTGTCCGCCTACCTGCTGCCTCTTTATTCAGCACTGGTGCCCCCTGTGCAATGGGTTGCCCGAGCACGTTTCATATGTGCCCTCCCGTGGATGACTGACAGCGTAGACAGCTGCTGACGAGCTTTGAAACACAAACACACAGCTACTGTCAGTCTGTCTTACGCAAGCTGACTGAAAAATGAAGAGAAAGCAGACCACCTTTGTGAGCTCACTGTCTAAACACTCATTCAGGATGGATGAGCTGGATTTTTGGACTTCTGGTGTCTTATAAATTGAATCAAGAGAGAAGTTAAGAATGAAGGTTTGTTTAATCTTGAATCCTCTCTTCATTTAATTAAATACCAGGAACCTTTGTTGGTGTTTTAAAATACACTCAACCTTGGCTCAGGAGTTATTTATACCTGTGCTAAAATAAGTGGCACTAAGGCCTGAACTGCAGAGATGAATCAGAGGTAACCTCAGTGAAGGACAGATGCACTATTTCATAATTTTCTGACATCAAAGGGAACAGAAGCCAGTCTGCCTCTCCTTTGGGCCACCTCTGCTCAGACAAGGATTCAGTGAGGCACTTTTTGTGCTGAACTGAGAAAGCTGTGGCAAACAAACCTGTATCAACATTTTCTTTCTGGCTGCACAACAAGCTGTAAACACAGCATTAGCGCATATCACCTCCAAAAAGCTAAGAGAATGTGTTCACAAGAAGTTCCAAGTAACAGTTATTACACAAGAGTGAGGAGCTATATTCTGCCCTACAAAGGCAAAAGGCAGTAACTTCAATTTTTTCGAAAATTAGTTTTTGTCATTTTTGGAACATTACAGATGTGCTTTATCATGTGGACAAATATCTTGAGTCAGTTGTGTCGTTTTTTTGAGAAAATAGTAGGTTGTATTTGCCTTAACTTCCAAAAGCCCTCGAGAAACCAAGGCAGAGTCCAATAACTTCTTTGGGGTCTTTGCCTTTGAACTGCAGCATTCAGGAATGCTCACACTGAGTTAAGGTCTTCTGTCATTGTTTTGCTGCGGATCAAAGTGAAGTTACTGTTTTACTGCAGTGGAGTTAAGGTGTTATGCTTTTGTTTTAATATCTGTCATCAAGCACTTAATTGTGCGATGATCACTAGATTTCATGTATATGTTATCATTATTATCATATACTGATTTAATATAGAGATCAGCAACCAAGGGAGCTAACAAATGGAAGTCACTGCCTTTTGCCTTGGCATGACGCCTTATTATTGTACAGGCAACGCAACGGCAGAGTACCTTAACTTCCAAATAAGGGTCAAAGGTCAAAGATTCAAGATTTTTATGAACATTAATAACCTGATTAAAAAGACAAATAATTGCCACATTTCCAATATTCTGCCTGCAACTCATTTGGCTGGACAACAAAAAGACTTTAAAGTCATTTTTCTCAGTTCTACACTCTGGCGAGTTAAGGTCTTTTGCCTTTGTAGGGCAGTATTGTTTCTGGCACCATACAAGTCCAGTATAGCAGCTGCTTTTAGCTATGATTTACTGAGAGATATATCTGGCTCTTTAGCTGCTGCTCAGTGATCCAGTGTTAAAGCTAGTAGCTAACTACATTGAAAAACGGTGAAGTTTCTGCTTTAAAATTAAAAAAAGGGGCGGAGGGGGCTAAAAGTTTCTCAAACGCTCTGTAGAGCTAAGAGGACCTGCAAAGTTGGGTTTCAGTTATCTGTTGGTTAATCCCACATTTGTGTCACAACACTTAACTGTGTTATTGTAAGAATATTTATTATTGATTAGCTTGATAAAATAAAAAAGTAGGCATCATACTAGAATCCTTAACAGTGAGTCTATTAAGATGTTTTTCTGGGACTCAGCATGACCTAAAATGTTTGTTAAACCGAAATGTTTCCAGAGAAAATATCCTGACATATTTTGGAAATATGTACACAGATTTTCTGCATTTCCCTTTCAGGCTTTCTGAATCTCAGTGTGCTCATTAGTGTGTTTCTCACAGCCTTGCCATGGATAATTTCCCCTGCAACTCCGGAGAAACAGAACTTTGTGTCTGAGTGTTAAAGCACACATATTACAGCAACAGAGTCAGGAGTTCTCTGCAGCGCACGACTCCCACTTTTTTCCTGTTGTCTTGTGATCTCTGTCTCTTCCTGTCTTTTCTCTCTGTCTCTATTTCTGATCTTCTCTTCTGCACCTCCACTTCTCCTACATTTGCCAGCATGGGATTCCCACATCTCCAAAGCTCCCTTCATCTTAATAATAGCACCTTGGTGGGAGCTTAAGATTCGGTCACACGGGGCAGGCAGTTTAAAAAATAAAAGCTGGTTCAGCATGCACCAAACCAGACTAGCAAACACAGGGAATCATGTCAGCATATACATATGTAACCTCCTAAGGCAACAAGGGGCCGGTTTGCAGTGGTACTGAATATGCCCTGAATTTTCAAATCTTGTCTACCACGTTGATAGCTGTTGTGTGTTTTCAGACCTCGCTGTTCTATTTTCAGACAGCTATCATCATCATCAAGCACTACACTCCAAAGATAGGCAGACATTAGGCAGGCAGGCTGATATGAATCTAAAAATTACACTGAATCTCACCCCTCCTCTGCTGCTTTCTGCACCACTCCCTTCTTACCCACTAAGGCTAATATGCAAGTGATTACAGACGCATTAATGAATTTTCGTCTCTCTGCCAGTCTAAATGGAGGTTCGTTTATCATAACAAATGCCTACCAATATAATTTCACCCTCTTGCTGCAAATTAAATTTCGAGGGGCCTCGGAGATGTGCTGCTGCAGTGTTCTGGCCTGCATGACGTCCCTTAGGAGTACCTGATTGAGCATTTTTTTATTAAAGCAATTTGGGCTGGTCGAGGGAGGGGTGGAGGCTCCGCGGTGCAGCTTGTCAACACAGAAGTGGAAGATAAGGGATTTCTACATGACTGAGTGTTTCGCTCTCAGAACAACACTTGGGACAGTTGGCTGTTTGATCGCCACCAATATTTTACCCGTCTCGCTGGCCCTGACAGCCACCTTCATTTCATAGTCATTAACAGATGGTGGACGTGCATCTGTGTGCAAATGGCTGATATTCCCTTGCTGACGTTAGAGGCTACATGCTGAACATGCACAAAAGGATATATGAGCATACTTAAACACACACACACACACACACACACACACACACACAACGTCTCTGATGGCTGGCACTGCTTCACCAGTAATTGGTTTCATTTGGAGGACAATTGCTGTTGGTGCTGGATAGGAAACATTAGGAATTAGCCCCCTATATTCTCATTGGTCTACAAGCTGCCAACCCAATTTCAGCCACTTTCTCTTCCCTACCACTGGTTACCAATCCAAACCAGGGCTCCTCTCTGCCTGCATTTCTGTCAAAGCCAAAGCTATTCATCTTTTTCTTTTTCTGGGGACACTCGCTGTGCACTCAGAGTCATACTGGAAGTCAATTATAGGTCACAGAAATGAATTCCTTTGTAATATAGCTGTAATAGTTTAGTTGATTGTTGGACCTTTCTCACTCCACTGCATGCAACCTTGTGAAAAGCGTCAAAGCTTGTCTTTCTCCCTGTTAATAATTTTGACCTTTAATTGTTCTTGTTACTCAAAGCTTTTTCTGTGCCGGATACTGTGTCTTTGTGATTCCATTTGAAAGCCTCATATTTACAAATGAACACAGAGAACTTAGGAAACTGACAGTTCATTCAGTTTGCGGTGTCAGAGTCCCGGAAATCAAACCTCTTATCTGTGATGTTCCATCAACACACAACCGTCTGCCACTCTGTTGACAGTTCATGGGAGACTGAGTTTGTGCTTTCATACAATGTTGATCTGAATGTTTACACGCAAATGAGATTCGTATAATTATAGTGCTATCAGTTCGGGACAGGAATATCTAAGCTTATCACATCGAAATCCTTTATTTACTGTCCCAGTCACCTTTTTTTCATCGTTACAAATATCACAGTTAGAATTGATTGTTGTTTAACAAGGACTAAACTGGAGCCTAGGGCAAAATAATCACTTGTGAAATTCAGCAACATTTCTTTTAATTAATTGCAGCAGTATCGAGGTGATGGTAGACACTTTAAATATTTTAGCATGCTAATTAGTTCATGTTCAACTTTACAAGTCAGCACTTAACCTATTGACTACATGTTCAAAAAAAGACCCTGTTGCATTGGCTCGTGTGATTTAAACTGGTTATTCAAGTGTAACATGGTCTCTGGAGGCTTTAATGATTTTAACCCTTCACTTGTGTGTGTGTGTGTGTGTGTGTGTGTGTGTGTGTGTGTGTGTGTGTGACAGGGACGCAGACCGGGCTACTTTTCCTTCCTGGATCCCTTCTCCCCTGGAGTCTGGCTCTTCATGCTTCTGGCCTACTTAGCTGTCAGCTGCGTCCTCTTTCTGGTGGCCAGGTAAAGAGCTCAGCAGTACAGATAAGAAGAGAAGAGAGAAAACATTCAGTGACAAACAGAGGGGTAGAGTACAGAGAGTAAGGACACAAACAGGTTTATTTAGGCGTTATACAGAGGAGGAAACAGGTGTCGGTTCCCTCGCTTTTCTTCAGTTGATCTTCAACACCAAGGGGGGGGAGAGTTTTCCCCTCCCTGTGGTTTCGTACTCAGCGTTAAACTGACACCTGCTGGTTAGGAAGGGAACTGGAAAAACTACTGCTGCATGTTTTATACTACTGAAACATTATCAAATGACATTGTAGCTTATGAATATATAAATCTCATGTATCACTTGGTAGAAACAAATGACTATTCCCACAGGGGGTATGTATTCCTTCTCACAAGAGAGTTTTAAGAAAATAATATGCATTTTCAGTTTATTTCTAAAATGTGTTAAGAATACTAAATCATACACAAGCATATCACAAATTACATTAGCATTAAAGGCAGAATGTGCAACATTTTACACATAATTAAAGCAGAAATCCAATATACCCTCTGTAAATATCTCTCTGACTCATGACTGTCTACGTTGAGTGTGACGGAGGCCGTGGCAGAGGTATCGTCAAACAGCAGTTTGTTTTGGTTTCATGATGGCGCTCAAGGGCCACATCTACTGGATCAAAAAGTCACTCCTTCTTTCTTTCAGCAGCTAGTATGAAGCGCTTTGCAGAATGTGTTTCTGTAACTCCATCACAGCCCAGGGAAACGAAGAACGGGAATCTCGTCCACTTTATTACAAAAACAATATTTTCACAGCCAGTTTGAACCAGTTCAGTCAGCTAACAATTACTCTTACGATCTAAATATGGGGAAAAACGAATAATGTTGATGTTGTCCTAAAAAGTGGTCACCATAAAACCATTAAATTCCACCTTCTTTTTATCAATTTATTTTTGTTAAACAAGGCAGACCAGAAGGACATTTACCTTCAATACAAGGATAATATGTGCACTTCACAGAGTTATCACTCAACTGGAGCTTCATGGAGAATCTTATGAACACAGAAATAAGAATTCTTTCACCTCTTCTGTTTAAGTAGGCAGCACAGTGGGAATGAAAAGCAGGTTGATTCTGCCTCTTGAGAGCCAAGGTGACTTTGTGCTCAGTCGAACATTAGAGATGTTTTTCCCTTATCTCTCTCTCTCTTTCTGTCTCCATTTCTATTTGCTCTGTCTCTTGAGTTTTGCTCCTGTCAGAATACCTAATCCAGCTTTCATGCCCACTCATGTTGGCTATACTCCTCCAGTGATTTGCTCTGTTATCAATCTCTGTGTCTTTATTCTGCCCAGATTGACTCCCTATGAGTGGTACAACCCCCACCCCTGTCTGAAAGGTCGCTGTAACCTGCTGATCAACCAGTACTCACTGGGCAACAGCTTCTGGTTCCCTGTTGGAGGCTTCATGCAGCAGGGATCCACAATTGCTCCCCGAGCTCTGTCAACACGATGTGTCAGCGGAGTCTGGTTTGTATTCTTCAAAGAGACGCACAAACATGAAGTGAATTTAAATGTTTGTTTTAAGTCTGTGCATATTTCTCCATCATGGATGCATTTCATCTTTCTATTTGATCTTGAAGCTTGAGTGCAGATTATGGGGACATCATTGTTGCAGATGAATTAGTGAGGGCAGTTCTGCATGCATAATGCCGGAGACATTAAGGCTGTTAGCACCTTGTAGTTAAATCCCTCCTGGGTGATCTGATTAGATGTGGATAGCCTGATTGCTAGCTGTGAAGGGACCCTAATGTGTCCTGAGGATGGATTGAGGTTGTCTGGCACATTATCCATGTTGGTTTGGTAGTGTAAAATACTCATTCCTCCTGCGAAGCATTAAGGACCGCCCCCTCAACTTTGGAGAACAATGCAAACTCCTACTCTATGTCAACGACTATTTGCAAGCGATGCAGGCAAGTTAGTGTTGAACTCAAGTACTCAATGGAGAAGTATTGTTGATGAATGACTGTACTTAAGTGCTGTCCTCTTATTATCAGATCACACCGGAGGGATGTTCATGCAACATGCAAACAACCTCATTGTCTGTGTATGTCTGCCTTTGCAGTAAAAAAACGACATTCCTTTCATCCAAACTTGTACATTGTCACCTTCATCTGTACCCACCGCCACATTCATCCATCTGCCCCGTCATCCTCTGAAAGTCCTGCAGTGTCTTCTTTTTCTCAGGTGTGCAGTTTTTTTTTTTTTTTATCCTCCTACGTTTTCACCCAGACAATCCGTCTTCATACACCTGCCTGCACATTTACATACTTTTATAGGCGAATACATATGTTCTTGTCCCCTGCCTTTCCCCCACAGGTGGGCCTTCACATTAATCATCATCTCATCCTACACTGCCAACCTGGCTGCCTTCCTGACAGTGCAGAGGATGGAGGTCCCCATTGAGTCCGTAGACGACCTGGCTGATCAGACAGCGATAGAGTACGGCACCATGCACGGCGGATCCACAATGACCTTCTTTCAGGTCAGAGGTTAAACACATACTTGCATATGATCGATTGTTTATACTATTAAACAGCCACACACCCACATGTATACACACCTAAGATCACCTGCGTTGATCAATGAGCCATCTGCTGTGGTATCCCTCCCGCCACCTTCCTGTCCTTCCTGTCTTCCCCATCTAATCACAGGTTTTATCTGTTTCCTGTCTGTTCCCGACACAACCATTCAATATCCCGATCCTTGGGGAAATGTGGCACTGTCCAAGGCCTTAAGAGAGACACACACTATCCTCTATTTTGCTCTCAAGACTTGACCTCACAAGAGTGAGAGAGAAACAGAGTGTTACACAGAGACAGTGAAGGATGTACAGAGGAAAGGAGAAAGGGTCATTATCCTTGTCTTTCATTAGGCGTTCACGTCCACTGGACCTTGAATAACTCAGGGAAGACATGTAAAGACAAACTAGAGGACATGTGAGGACGTAAAATGAGGATTCTGTTCCAATCTCTGACGCTACACAAGGAGAGAAAATATATGCTGATAAACAGACATCTACATTTTAACTGCAAAACACCTTTGGGGAGGGTTATAGAAGGGTTTGAATAAATCTGTCAGAGGGGAAAATGAAAAGGAAAAAAGAAACGAAAACAAATCTGCTCTTCTGAAAAATGGAAAAATATGTATAACTTTGTATGACTGTTGTTTACTGTCTCCCACATCTGAGTCTGTGTGAATCTGAACCGTTGATTGTGTCTGGCGCTGCAGAACTCTCGCTACCAGACCTACCAGCGCATGTGGAACTTCATGCACTCCAAGCAGCCCAGTGTGTTTGTGAAGAGCACGGAGGAGGGCATCGCCCGCGTCCTCAACTCTAACTATGCCTACCTGTTAGAGAGTACGATGAACGAGTACTACCGCCAGAGGAACTGCAACCTGACGCAGATTGGAGGACTGCTGGACACCAAGGGCTACGGAATTGGCATGCCGCTGGGTGAGTGGAACGATGATGGTGAGGGGGAGAAGGGTTTAAAAGAAGGAGAAGAAAAGAAAAAGGACAACTTAACAGTTCACTCACACAGGTGGAGAACCTGATAACAGTGTCTTTAATTGGTTTAAGTTTGGTTTTAGTTTGATAGCGGTATAGAGAGGATCCGAGGTTCACTGTAAAATGAAGGCAGCAGAGGGTAAAAGCTGAGGGTTTTGCTTAAATTTGCTGCATAATTCATACTAAAGCTAAGAAGGGGGAATTGAAGAGCAGGGGTATTAGTTGGAGGATACACCATAAACGTCACATTAGTGCATTACATTGAAGAGTAAAGCCTCAGAAAAGCCAAACCATTAGCTGCTATCATGGAGGAAAGTGATGCAAAAAGTGAGAAACTTCTGAAATAAAAAACGACTAAGCACTGCACTTTAAAAGAGCAGCTGTTTCCCTGCTGTGATCAGAGAAGCAAGGAAGAGAAAAGGAATGTGTTTATTGTTCCCTTCACTGTACGAGTGTGCTTCACTGCTCTGAGAGCGTGCACCAACACTGTTTACTTACACTTTGATCTCAGGTTGAATAGTGTGAGAGAAACACACCTTAAAGTAAACAAGATTAATTTCAATTCCTTTGATCTTTAAAGGACAGATAAACCCGGTGTTCAGTGGATCATTTTTCGGTGCCGCATACTGTGATGTGACCTGTGGAACACATCTAAACGGCTGTAAGCCCTTTAATCCTATAGTTAGAATCCTTTCCTAATCCTTTTGTTTGAAGTTTTCCAAAATTGTAACATAAATGCTCATTTAATACAGCCAATAAGGTCCCCGAAAAACATGCCTCCCTATGTTCATGAATAGTATGTGTCTAAATGTCTTATCACCTTTCTCTCTGCCCTTCAGGGTCAGTGTACCGTGATGAGTTTGACCTGGCCATCCTCAAAATGCAGGAGGACAATCGTTTGGAGATCCTCAAGAGGAAGTGGTGGGATGGTGGCAAGTGTCCAAAAGAAGAGGACCACCGTGCCAAAGGTTTAACTCCGGCTAATCCTCATCTGCTTGTTCTTCTGCTCCACTTCTGCTTGTGTCTGGAACAACACTTCAACAAATCCCTTTTCCTGTCCTCTCTGCCCCCCCCCCCCCCGTCCCCCCCCGTCCCATTGTCTCCAGGTCTGGGCATGGAGAACATCGGCGGTATCTTTGTGGTGCTGGTGTGCGGCCTGCTGGTGGCTATCTTCATGGCAGTGCTGGAGTTTGTCTGGATGTTAAGGCAGGCGCCAGGAGATGAGGTGAGAGAGGGCTATTTAACCTGCATCTGCTTTGTCTCCCTCTCCCCTCCCTGGTACCCTCACCCTCGGGGAGCAGCAAGGCTTTCCAGCTTCTAAATTTGGTAGAAAGTGTAGCAGGCGCCTCCTTTGGGTGACATGTGGCACCATCAGTACAGCCGATGAGCCATTAACAGCACAAAACCAAAGATATACCTCATTTATACCTCACTAAGAGTAAATGCATATATGGAATATTTTATATTTGTAGCATTAAGATTCATTCATATATTCTTTACTTATAATATGGTGCATTATATATAACAATGACTGTAGCTGGATCTTATTGGTGGTGAACACATGCTAAAAGGTTCATGCCATGTTTTATCCCAGCCTTAATGAATTCATCGATTTAATGAAAAGATGTCTACCATTGTGTGCCCATGCATCTTCACCTGAAAATCTAATTGTCGGTCAATAATTGACCGTCAACACACCCACATGTGGGTAGTAGAGGTGAGGATCTAAAGAACTATACTTTCTGTAGTCAAAAGAAGGTTATTATTGCTTGTGTAAAGTGCTAAACACAAATAGTGTGTGATTATTATAACCAGAGAAACTGTTGACGTTTTTGAATAAAAATATATATTGAGGTATGGACTTTATTGTAGCTACATTCAGAGTGAGGACTATAGGAAGCAACATGAGGAGTTTCTCCAATCTATTGACAGAACTTATACCAATTTTAAAAGAGGGGTTTTTCCCCCCAGACCAATTTAAAAAAAAAAAGTTCTTCTGTTTTGCAGAAGCATTTTTTTTTTTTGACCATTCAAATTGCCAGGAAATGTTCAGATCTGTTTGTGGAGGAGGTCATCTTCGCTGCCGATGAATATATTGTTGACAAATATTCCAGAGAAAGATGTGCATGCAGTGTTCTAATATATTATATGGTAATATATGATGTGATTCCTTTAAAAAAGATACTTGATAAATGTCTTTTCAAATGGACTCCGCACTGTGATTTTAACTCAATAAACATTCAGAATGTGAAAGTCAAAAACCAACTCATGTGATTTCTTCTTCTTAAGGGGCATCAATTAATTTTTCACTTCAACACATAGACCGTGTGTGTGTTTGTGTGTAAATGGGTGTTAGGTTGTGTGATTTAAACCTGTTTGAATCTGTATAGTTGTTACTCTGCAATGGTAGTTTTTGTGTAATGTGAGAAAGCCTCTACTGTCGTGATCTAAGCGGTAGTATCAATAATAAAACTATAGTTTACATACAGTTTACATACAGTACAAAATAGGGGAAGCGCTTAATCGTCCGTCCAGGAGGTATGATGTTATTTAAAGGTCTGTGTGTGTTTAAAAAGTAAGTTCACTTTATGTCTGCGCTTCATAAAATCTTAGTTTTACTGCTGTGTTGAAGCTACACCCTCCATCTCTCTGTTGATCTCCCTAAGTAAACAATTAAAAAAAAAAATAACCATGAAATGTTTGTGTTATGTGTCTGTGATGTCCATCAGTCTGTCCTGATACAGTCAGTCAGTCAGTGAGTTGTCTGGCCTCTCTCCCTTTCTCTCCCTCTCTTATCCCCTCTACCCTCTCTTTTCCTCCCTGTGTGTGTGCTTGCAGCAGTCAGTGTGCGAGGAGATGCTGCGAGAGCTCCAGGGGATCGTCCTGTGTCGCGACAGCTTGCAGGTGAGGCGTCGACGGTCTTCTTCATTGATGCGACCGCGCCCTTTACCCCTGGAGGAGCGTCGGGCGCGAGCCGCTGCCGTCAGCCTCAGCAACGGGAAGCTGTGCGGGGGCACCGGACTGCCTGAACCCCTCTCCCACAGACTGGCGCAGGAGGCCGCTCTGGTTGCAAGGGGCTGCAGCCACATCCGTATTTGCCCTGAATGTCGACGCTTCCAGGGATTGAGGATGCGCCCTGGAGGGGCCACGGGGACCCTCCCCTCTCCCACGCACAGTGAGGAGAGCATAGAGTGGGACAAGACCACGAATAGCAGTGAACCTGAATAACGCCAAGTGATTCCAACGGTACTGACTTTCCCAGCAGCCACCTCTCTGCTTTTCAGGGATCAGAGATCACATGGTGTTTTGGTTCAGCTGATCAGAGTTTTATCCTAAAGGGCAGGACGATGCTGTGGACCTTGTTCTGCCCTGGAGGCACGGCCAGTTAGCAGTTTTGGAATCTCCTTGGGTGAATTTTTACCTTGAACACAGGAAAAACTGATGAGTCTGTCTCATTGTGGTCTGTCCCTGTTGGCCCTTTGTACCATGTGAAACAGTATGGACAGAAACGGCTGTGGGGCATTTGTACTATGCAGTATTTTCAGTCATTTATCATTGTGCTCTTTCCTTTTTTTCTTCTTTTTTAAATTATTTCTGTCCTCTGTTGGATTATCAGTACTGAATATTGTTATTCAATTCAAAAAACAAAAAACTTTTAAAAAAGTTCCTTTTTTTTATCTGTCAGTTTACTGTATGAACATATATTGCCTCTGAAGAGCTGCAAAGACAAACAAGTCAACCTTCAAATCCTTTTATTTTGAAAGTGCCAAAAACCACGAGTATAATCTTGTGGCTGGAGAAAGCACCACGGCCTTGAGAAGACAACAAACTGAACCTAGAATAACAAACAGAGACATTCAGACAAACGGACATTTTTTTATAGTAGTGATATTCTATTAAAAAAAAAAAAAGTTTTAACTGTTGGTATCTCTGAAAGACAGCGATGCATGTCCAGACGTGTTGGCAGGAGCTCGCTGAATGATCGTTTGCTGGCGGCTGAGTTGCTGAAAGAATGATTTCCTGTTTTGAATACCTGCTTAAAATGGTTATTGCTTCACACAACACACACACACACACACAACATCCATTAATTCTCTTATTCCATCTGTCTGACATCTTAAACACTATGAAACATTTATTGTCTCTTCACTTGTCCTCTTTATGATCTCTCACTTAAAAACATATATCTACTGTCTCCTGCATAGCACACTCTCCCTGTTAGAGGTTAGCACTGATTTCCTCCATCTCACATATTTAAAAATGATTCAGTTTTATGAGAATAAGCCGGTGTGGTAATGAAACCCAATATATATCACAACCAACCAAAAAAAAAAAGCTCCCTGGTAACATAAATGGGTTTTATATTAGCAGTTGACTACCATTCTGTTAAATGTCAAAGCAGTTAAACTTTTATTGGCTCTGATGTTTACACACTGCATTGGAGTAGTTCAGTTCAGAACAGCCTAGAGGCCCCTTGACATTTTAATTCTTCCATTTCTGAAAACACTGCAAATCTAACTGAATGTTTTGATCTGGCCCACAGAGAAAAACATTTTATTTTTTTACTTGAATGATTTTGGAAGTGGTAAACATCTAGGGCAGACTGATAAAGTTGACATTTATATTGCTTTAACTGTATTCATTCATTTATTTGTTTTTATTTGCAACATGTAAACCCGTGGTTCTCAACTGGACTAGCCTCAGGACCCACCACCTACTCCCAAGTAAGAAAATCGTGAGCCAAGACGGTACAAAACATGTAACAGAACAAAGAGATGAAACAAAACAAACATGCTTTAAATGTAATTTTAATTGAGAACCACTGATATAATCCATACTTAAAGAAGTAAAATAATGACACAAAAACCACCAGCAACATTATTCTTAATTTACCTTGAGCAAAGACTGTGACTTAGTATTTTCCCATTGAACTGACCATTTCGATAGCCCGACTGTTGTACAGAAGGAATAAGCAGTCATCCTCATGTCTACATGCTTCTTTTTTATTTCTGATCTGGCCATCATTTAAAAATAATGCCCATCAGGTGCCGTCAATCATCATTCCTCAGAACTAGGCCACCAAACTCTACACTGCTTGAAGTTACTGCTGCAGTTCACTTTCTATCAGTCATTTTTCACCTGCAGGTTATCTGTATATTCTCTTTAAAGTAGCAACCTCTTTCTTTCTTTTTATTATTATACTTTATTGTCCATCAAATCTCATTCTTCATATGTCATAAAATGAAAACGGCTTACCCTACCTACACACAAATCAAAACCTTTTCCTTTCCAATCCAAACTTGCTCCCAGCATCCACCCACGAACAAAACAAGGCAATAGCATAATCTCTCTGAGACATAAAGAAGTCAACCTACATCCTTCTTTGTTCCTGAATATTCTGACAGCTCCAAGATTCCCGTAATAAGTTATTTCAAACAACAAAGGCATGAACAAAAATAGTGTAATACCAATAAAATATCAAGGTGGCATATTCATAGAACTCAGATGGTAGATTGACACTTAAATTAAAAAAAAAAAAAAACTTGGACAAGAATTGCCTAAAGGGACCTTGAAGACATTAAAAACATAAGCCATGATTGTGCATCTATAGTGTTACAATTTGTATCATGGTAAAAATGTGAGAATTGATGAAATATCATAGGATAACAAAAATTAATTAATCTGAAGTACCCTGCAATGTTACACACATTGATTTGATGTGTTTATCTATATGTGTATCATATATATTTGTGTGTGTTCCAACTGTTGCCTTGTTGAATCATAGTTTTTTGTTATTCACCAGCACAGTAACATCTCTATATATGACCTCACCCAAACTGCCTCTATGTATTTTGAGCACCTGTTCTTGCATGAAGGGCTGTGATTGGTGCGCTGTATCAAAAGCTGGTGAACAGGTGAAACTGTGATGATCAGCTGCTGACAGACCTGGAGTAAACTGCATTATCAGCATTATTATTCTTCCACAGAGTTTCCAGTGAATTCATTGGTTTGAACCTTTTTTGCAACTGGAATACCAAATGTATATGGTTTATTTTGTGTTTTTTGTGTGTGTGCCATATTTTTTATGTTAGTTATCTAACTTCACACTCAGGTCTGCAGCGTGTCTGAAATCCCACAAAAATGCAGGGGTGTTTCAACCAGCACTGAATCTGGCACCCCAAAGAAATTATTGGGAATTCCAAAAGCAACTCACCTAGTTGTCAACTAATTACCTGTTAAAGTCTTACAGTGTGTAAATACAGTTTGATCAACAGGGTTCCCCAGTAATGGTTCAAAGTGTTGTAACTATCATTACACACACGCCTACATGTGTATCAGGATTATATGGACACATTATCAGACATTTAGACACATACAAATGCACACCAGCACAGTTTGTGAGCATTTGATTTAAAAAAAAAAAAAAAAACTCCTTGCAGACAGTAAACTTTCTATATTTCTTTATATTACAACTTGTTAAAGGGAAATTGCCAAGAAAATAGCAAAGAAAGAAAACCAAATTTCTTTATGCGTTTTATAAAAGAAGTTTCTATCCATTTGCTGAATGTTACTTTGAAACTCATGAAAGTGTGGCTCTCGCTGCACCCGATGCTAACTCCTTAAATACTCAAAACATTTACAGGGGTGCTAAATCAAGCGTAGTTGGAATGAGATTGCCAATTACCTTGAAGGCAGGACAAGCAGTGCAGTACGAATTAAAACAAATCCCTCTGAAACACTGGACAGCCTTCGCTGGGAGACCTCTGAGTCAGATGGCAGGGATTGGCTGCTATATTTTATATGCTTTATTTTCTTATGTTGACATTTTTATCCCATTATAAATACATTTCTAAAAACAACCTTCTGTGGGGGTTCTGGGTTTGTCTTTTCTTTTACTCTGATTTATACGACCTTCTAATCTGGTTAGATCTGCCATGCTTAAAAGCCTCTGAGTGCACTCTGTTCTAAGTTTAATATTCAGCCAGGAGAAATATTCAGACAGTGCTCATGTTGTATTTTTTGCATTATGAGGATACAAGGAGTTTCTTGCTTAACGTGATGATTTGTTGGGTGAACCAGAGGGAAATGATGCATTAACCTCCCCTTTCTCTCCAGGAGCACCAGATCAACATCTGCACACTTGTGAATCTGTTAAAGCGCTGAGAATTTGCGTGGGTGTGATGTTTTAACGTGGGGGTAATGAGTTCAGCAACTCACTCATGTGCTATATTTGCATCCACTCAGCCGTAGTCCATCAATCAATGTGATTTTCAGTGGATGTTTCTGCCTTCTCAGGATAGTGAGTGAAGGCCAAACAACAAACTGCATCTAGTTAATGGTTTCATTCAGACTCCTCTCTCTCTCTCTCGCTCGCTCTCATCTCTGAGTGCCAGTCTCACCATCTCTCCATGACAAGTTTACTCACCAACTGCACGTCTCAGTGCATCTCCCCTGCACCTACGGAACTCTTAACAAGAGTGACAAACACACCTCAGCACTCGCTGCCACCTGTATGTCACTGCCGTGTCAAGTTTATTTAACCACGCTCATGCTTCTGCTGCTCCAGGTTCATAAACTCATCGCATCTCTTCCCACCAGTGACGTGCTGAACTGCTGCTAGCTTCATGGAGGCCACGTTGAGCACCGAGTGCCTGCAGGGGTGTGTGCAAATCTGCTTCACTCCTCTTTGCTCCTGATCTGCTTTCACTTCTACGATGCCTAAACCTGACACCTGAGATGTTTATATACATTTTTTTATATTAGTCATTCATTCCTAGACTTGTATTCAGATTGACTTAATTACTTTCTGACAGCAAATTTTGAAATCTATTCATACCATTTTCACAGCCAAGATTGCATCTCTTTGTCATACACCTGCTTTCTCTTTTCTGACAGCAGATTTCCCAAGGTTAACAGCCTGCACGTGTACATCCGCCCCAATAACAACCACTAATGAGCAGCGATTCTAGGACACCAATTGAGAGACAAAGCACTCAATCAGTGGAACCAAACTAATTCACAGTGAGACAGGCACACATTTTTAAGTGAGGGCTTTCCTATTGATTTGCTTGCAGTCAATTGCAAAAGGCTTGTTGTTGTTGATGTTGGGGTGTACTTAAAGAAAAGGTATTCAGAGTGAAAGAATACCATCCAAGGTGAAGAACTGTCGAGGCTGCTATACAGCCTTTTGTTGTTGACAGTTTCTGTTGAACTTATTGACCAAAACATCTTGGCATTGTTTGTCTTTCAGAGAAATAAAATGGAGTTTCATTTACTCTGTGTTTTGTTCCCTCACTATTCATTCTCACCTTGATCGATGGCCCCGCAGATGGGGGAAGCATTGATTACCTAATTTTGTGTTCCTGTGTGGGTGTGAGAGTGAGTGTGTGTTCACTGTGTTGGTGTGTTGGTATGGGCTCTCTCTAATGCTCTGGCCTCCCTGGGAAATCAGTGTGGGCATCTGGATTCATCAGCTGGAGGGCCTTTCATTGCGTCATTACCCAAAAGCTGAACAGACAGCCAAGTCGAATTCAGAAGGAAGCGCAGCAGCCAGTGCATGTTTTCTGATGTCCTTCAGAAAAATTCAAGCAGACAGCTTTTGTCATGGAAATCGATCAGCAGGGTACTGCCTTACAAAACTACACAAATTCTTTAGAGTTCTTTTTTAAAGGTAAAACAGTCTTCCGAGAGGTGTTTTGGAATTGGTGTAAAAAGTCTGTGTTAACCTTGAATCTAAGCTCTAAAGGTAGAGTGCTTACCTGTCACGCTCCATAACGACTCCACCTTTGATCAGAGCATCATTTTTCTTCTGGAAATTAAATCACTGACAGCAGACAAACATTACCAGGGTTAAAATTAGAACAAGTCTATTAATCATAAGCACCATGGACAAAACACCTGCCTGCTGGATGTGAAAAAGGTTAACCTGTGGATATAAATTTAGGGTATATCATGAACTCCAACTACAATAAGGAAATGAATGATTCACCCTCATTCTATTTTGCTTGAAAATAATTCAAATTCCATATATTTCCACAAATTTACATTTCAACTTAACTGCATTTCAGAGGAGTAATGTATGCTTTCTTTTCTAAACATATTTACCAGCTAAAGAGTTGCATTTACCAAATAAATACATTTACCTGCAAGTGCATTCTTGCCCTTTACTTATCATGCCTTATAAAACAGTATTTTGTTCTGGCCCCTTGTAACGATTCATTTGTTTAAAGAGGTCTTAGCAGGTCCACCAAACACAGTTTCCTTCTAAACTTCCTGAAGGTATTTTCTTTCAATGAGTTTGAGAACGTATGAGGTAAAATTGTTAGATATTTTTCAAAATAAAGGAAGAAGAAGAAAAAAAACAACAATAAAGATGAGTATGAGGATTGTGTTTTCTCTTTTCTCCTACCCCCCAAAAATCATCTCATGACCTCTTCCATTTATCTTGTGACCTTTTGGAAAGGGCCCTGACCCCTTCGTTGGAAACCACTGAAACAAAACAGATAAAAGATCATACCAAAAGATGTATACTTCAAGGACATAAAGTAAAGTATCTGTTCCACATCAACCACAGAAGAAAGATTGCACATGGTACATGACAATAACGTATCAGAAGGAATTATTTGACATTGATGTCAAATAATTGAATTAAGATATTTTAAAAACAACTGTCCTTTAACTTGGTGTATTTTTAATGTTAGATTTTAACTTGGAGAATTTGACATTCCTCTTTTGGTATTTTTAGTATTTACTTACTTAGTACTTTCAGCCCCGACTGACCAATGCCGAGTATTTAACATGAGCGTTTACATAAAACTAATACATAATGACAGATAATACTACTTAGCACAAGGCTAACCTTTTGCTAAGTAAAAACATTTTTTCATGTTCATTACCGAACAGAATGCACTATGCATATTGTCATTTTTAGCACTGGGAGGACATCAGAAAACCACATCAAACCCCACAAATCAAAAACACAGACTTTGAAAGCCAAGGCTCGTTATGGTTTGAGGACCAAAAACTGTGGTTCTCAGATAAAGACATCTTGAGCTCCAGTCTTAATTGGTCATCAGACCACAGAATGATTTAAATCCCAGAGTAATCGATTCATTACCTCCCAGATGAAAGGCTAAGATAAGAAATCACAGTGGGCTGTGAGGAAATTGCACGAATGACAGCTTTGTGAAATCTGTTTATGTGGCTCCCCGCAGGGAAAGTTAACTTTAATTGAATCTGAGCAGACTCATCATATTTCCTGCACCATTAACTGTTATTTTGCCTTCTTCTTGTTATTGTCAACTGTTAGTCCACCTCATATTGACATTTATTTTTTGTTTACTGTTTGAATTCCCTCCTTCGCATAATGTATGTTGATGTAAACAAGGCAGCTTAGTATTATTACAGATCACCAGTCCCTTACTTGTCTAGTGTTCATGTTACCGGGTTACATCACTTTCTGTACCACCATATATGGCATCTTAACCACTGATCAAAAAACACCCTAACAAAATAGTATTCTCATTGTCATCATTGCTAACATGGATATTGATTTTAAAGCCTTTATTGATGTGTTTATACAGTACAGCACACGTATCATTCCTTTAATGTGATTGTGTTCCTCTTCTTATTTTACCAAAGACACCATCTTTGAAACCATTGACAGTCATTTGCTACATCTAGTGGTCATTACACGACATTACAAACACCTTATGGATATCTATGGATACATGCAGTTAGATCTGCCTATTTTGTACTCTGGTGATGAAATATGGTACCAACAGCCACCGTTTCAGGCATACTTAATCATGAGCTAAAAGTTGATAATGTTGCAGGTTTCACTTTTTTTTTACAAAAATGTAACGGCCTTATTTATCAGAACCAACAAATGTGTCTCATCGAGAGGAGCAGCTGCCTTTAGATCTTTTAAGTCTGTCTCAGATGTTCGGAGCATTCAGGCCAAATTCAGAGAGCAGGTCCTTGTGATTTTGATGAAGCTCTGTGCTCTTGCCCTTCCATTCCTGTCCAGTCACAGACAGCTGGGAAGTCAGACTGTCTAGAGTCTCCTGTAGATAAAAGGAAAATCAGTGAAAATTAGATGTGACCTAAAGTTTTCCCTTTAAATCACCCAGTTGTCTAACCTGATCTCCCTCCTTCCCTTTAACCACTTTAAACTCTGATGAGTTACAGGACTGCGCTGATGGGGAAGAGACATAATTACATTCTCTGTCACACAAGGAGAGACAGAAATAATGATAATTACTTATTATAAAATCATGGCTGCATAATCACAGACTGAGTCTACGATAAAGGGCTCCCGACATGACCACTTATCTTTGAAGATCTGCTCTCTGAAAATTTGCATCTACTGTCAGGGCTCAGCCAACTGGCCTGATCCTATTAAAGGTCCCATATTATGCTTTTTCTGGTTTTATATGCTCTTTAGTGTGTTTTCCAAGTGTCCTGTGCATGTTTAGGCACATCTATGTGCAAAAATTCAAAGTCTGCGGAAATGCGGCTTCTCCTACGTCCTCCTGTTAGCTGCAGCATTAGCTGCATGTAACGCTCGGTTCTAGCCCCCCTCGATAAAAATGTGTCAGTGCGGCGTCATTGTCAGTGTGAGATCACTGATCTAAGCCCATCGGCTCGTTGTGGCAAGCCCTGCAGCTCATGTTGAAATTTCCAAGAAGCGTGCTGAGCAACTGACCAATAACGACAGAGCGGATCGGCAGACCAATCAGAGCAGACCTGGCCCACGTGGGGTCTAACAGTGGGGGCTCAACAGAGCGTAGCTGACGGACTCAGAGCGGAGAGGGAGCAAGGAGGAGCAGTACATGAAAACAGACACTTTTTTCGGACTTTAGCTATTGTGAACGTACAAAAGTAGGTACATAGATTAAATATACAAACCCCAAAAAGGGCAGAATATGGGCTCTTTAAGGCCCATACTGACCCCCATTCTTTGTTATTTACATCAGGGAGTCTTATTGTCCTTGTGTGAGTTATTATAATAGACCTATAAATTACCATAACATTTATATCATAGGTGTGGGTGTTACTTGAAAAGAGTCCAGTTGGACAAAGGAAACGTGTTCCAACAGCTTAAGAACCTTCTGTGCTTCACTTCAGATCGTCTCTGTGACTTTTATATTTTACTGAATACTCGTTTGTATGTCCATCCAGGCTTACTTGAAGATCAATGTTGTGTGGCTTTGTAAAGCCAAAACATAACTTTTAAAGTTCACCTTTTCCTGTAGATCCAAATGCCGGCTTATGACATTTGAGAAAAGGTTGGGTAGTTTATAAACAGTGTGAGGCTTTTTTGTAAAGCTGTATACAGCACAGTTTTTGGCTGTCATCCCTAAAGTGGGGAAAGTGGGTTTAATGCTTTATGCAACAATATGACACTTACAGTACACCCAGGTTGTAAAAACTCCCAAATGCGAGCCATGCAGCAGTGAATTTAATTTAGGTGCATTCATTTAAACTGTATCCATATAGAGACATTAACATGTTAACTTTCACATCCTAATGTTGGCACAGTGACACCATCCCATGCACAGACATGATCTTATGGAGTTGTTCTACTGAGTGAAAAACGGATAAGGGCTGATCTCACTGCAGAGGCAAGAGGAAATATCAATCTACATTAAGTCCCGAATACATCCACTATAGAAAAGTTAAGAGTAATGGGGACAAAGCTGCCCTTTAGCAGGGACAGCACCACATCGTTCACCCTAATCGAATGGCACATACCTGTAAGCAGGTTCAGAGTGTGTGGAGCCTCAAACATGTCTGGTCAAACATACTGAGGCCCATTAGTGGCTACAGTTTATCAGCGTCATTAATATGTGAATGGTGAATGGACTTTTTCTTATATAGCACTTATCTAGTCTTCTTACCACTCAAAGTGCTTGTGCAATACTGCCCTACAAAGGCAAAAGACCTTAACTCGCCAGAGTGTAGAACTGAGAAAAATGACTTTAAAGTCTTTTTGTTGTCCAGCCAAATGAGTTGCAGGCAGAATATTGGAAATGTGGCAATTCTCTGTCTTTTTAATCAGGTTATTAATGTTCATAAAAATCTTGAGGTCAAACATGACCTTTGACCCTTATTTGGAAGTTAAGGTACTCTGCCGTTGCGTTGCCTGTACAATAATAAGGCGTCATGCCAAGGCAAAAGGCATTAACTTCCATTTGTTAGCTCCCTTGGTTGCTGATCTCTATATTAAATCAGTATATGATAATAATGATAACATATACATGAAATCTAGTGATCATCGCACAATTAAGTGCTTGATGACAGATATTAAAACAAAAGCATAACACCTTAACTCCACTGCAGTGAAACAGTAACTTCACTTTGATCCGCAGCAAAACAATGACAGAAGACCTTAACTCAGTGTGAGCATTCCTGAATGCTGCAGTTCAAAGGCAAAGACCCTTATAAGTGAAGTTACTGGACTCTGCCTTGGTTTCTCGAGGGCTTTTGGAAGTTAAGGCAAATACAACCTACTATTTTCTCAAAAAAACAACACAATTGACTCAAGATATTTGTCCACATGATAAAGCACATCTGTAATGTTCCAAAAATGACAAAAACTAATTTTCGAAAAAATTGAAGTTACTGCCTTTTGCCTTTGTAGGGCAGAATACACGTCACACATTTACCCATTCACAAAGATTTTCACACACTGATTGGAGAGGAGACTATGAAAAGTGGCCATCAGCATTAACAACTCACATTTATACGAATTCAAACTTCGATATAAATGCCAGTGGGAGAAGTTTACAATTCAGTGTCTGGAGCATTCCCACTATCGTTATCCAAATCTTTATTATTATTATTCTACTTCCGTACATTTTATCCGGCTTCTTCGGGACATGATGGCTATGACTTTTCACTTTTCTACTACTTTTACTTTTTAACTTATTTAACTTTTTCCACAAAATTATTCCCCATTGAAATGAATGGGAAAATTTTCCACTTTTTTCTCAGCCTTCCCACGCATTTTCCGCAGGTAAATGCAAATTGTCTAGTTAGTTTTGCTACTCACATGCAGGATCTTCTCATAGTCAGTTTCCATGTTGTCCATCTTATGACAGAGGTCAGATATGACGGTGTCCTTCTCCTGTTCAACCTGCTCACGCTCTCTTTTCTCTCTCTTCAATTCATCCTGACACAGGGCTATGCACACAAACAAACACAGGCATGCAGTAAATTTTATCTGCCTCTCCTATATGTATTTATATGTTAATGTTTCATGTATTCATACCAAGTTCCTCTTTCAGCTGGCCGACCTCCTTCTCCAGCCTCTTCACCTTGCTGCTCATGTCCGTCTGCATCGATTTGTACTGTCGACGGAGGTCTAAAAGCAACAATTTCAGACTTAGCCTTCGTTGCTGATTCCCTTTGCACAGCTAATTTAGCAATCAGCTTAGGCACCCAGCTAATGAGACTTTTTGTTCCCCAAAAATTACCCTAACCTTGGCAAACACGCCCCTTGTTCTTGCGTCCCAAAGGGATCCACGCTTTATCTCAGGTTATTTAAGGAGAGACTAATTGTTGTTTCATGCCTCAACTGACACGTACCAGAGTTCACATCCCTGTGGTCTTGTCCCTCGTGCTGCAGCTTCTGCTCCATGTCTCTCACGCGTCTCCTCAGGTCAGCTCTATCAGACTGGATCTTCATTGCAGACTCACGCTGTATGGCTGTGGTGATCACACAAATAAATGCATGCATAATGATCACATCAGTGTGCTCTTTATAGGCAGAAATTGCATCCTAATGCCTCTTACCCTAAAACTAATTATGTTTTCATATGGCTGTAATTTCCTGTCGGTGGTACAGATGGTGCAACTATAGCTTCACATGGTGGGTTGATTCAGATGCCTTGATTGAATAAAAGTGAAAATCAAACTATGTATAAATACTTCATTCTACATACATAGTCCTTTAGCAAAATCTTAACGCATGTTAGGATTGTCAGCAAAATACACTAGAGAGCACATGTAACAAGTTTTAACTTGGTACAACTAGTTTGACCTAAGACATGTACATTCAAGATATACATTTTCATTGAAAGCTGTAGCCTGCAAAAATTACTGTATTTCCTTCAGAAGTAGTAGAAGTATAAAGTAGAACATAAAGAACAGGTACCTCCAAATCATACATTTCCCACCGCTGCTTCAAGTCTTACTATTAAACATTGTATGTAACATAGTATGCTAAATATGTTCCCTGAATCCCTGTGTAAAAGGTTGACGCAATCAAATAAGTTTTGATAAGAGAAGAATCTTTTTCAGATACGATCTCTTTTCATATGATAGGGGGCATTATGAAAAGGAATAAAGTCATGTTATTATGATTAGTCACTTCATTGATTAGATTAGTAACAGGGAATTTGAAATCAGAAATGATTAAACTGAATAATCGTAGAAGTCAAATACAGGCTACCCTAAATCAAGAAAAAAGGCAAAACGTTTGCTGGTTACAGTCCTATACCAAAAGTGAGGATATTAAGCTTTTTGTTTATTAATGTAAAATGGACGCTGAAAATTGAGAATGACCATTTTTAATGTATAATAATTTTTTTCTGCCACTCAAAAGACTAAAAGATAAATTATTATATTACCTAATAATCAGAAGGTAGGCCTACATTAGGCATTATTAGACATAATAGGCCTATGTAGGCTACTCTTCGAACTTCAGGAGTGGAAATGTCCCCCTTGAATTCAGTAGGCTTCATGTGATTCATAAAGGAGGTAGTTTGACCTCAACGAGGCAACGTTACACAAAGTAGGCTAAATAAAAAATAAATTCCTGCTCACCAATATGATCCTGTAGGACGGCTATATCCAGAATACTGTGCTTATACTTTGCTTCTGAGTCATTTTCACCTGCAACAAGAGAATAACAGTTGTAAACAAAAATGAATGTCAGCAAAAGAAAAAAAAAACTATAGTCCTACTGCATTATAGCCTATATAATCTTAAATTACATTTTTCGGGAGCCTTCTTTGTGGTCTTTTTCGTTTTTTTCTTAGGAGGCATGATTCCTTTAGCTCCACTCCCTGAATGGACACACTAAACACAGGGATGAGCATTTGTTGCTTGCTGTGCTGAGGTTGCCGAGTGAGTTGCCATGGAACAAGCTGTCAACCTTGATTGATAGTTGACTGACTTTATTAACAACCAATCACAAAGTTACTAGGGCACCTTCGCCTTTTTTTTTTTTTTTTTTTTAAATCTCGTGCGCACTTGGCCATGTAATTGGATCCTTACTTTTAGTGAGATACGTTTTAGAGCGTCCCTTTGTTTGCCAGGAGAGACCGAGCCCAGCGCTGTGGGAATGCACGGCAACCATTCAGCATCACCTCAACCTTTTGTGAATGCTGCACAAGCTGAGGCGCGCGTCCGAGAACATTCACGACTCGTGAGCGCGCGTGGAGAAGGCGTGGAGTTTGGGTTATGAAGAGGGGTGGTTGGGGGGGGGTGGCAAACGGAAGGGGACGTACAGGAAAGGCAAAGGGCCGCACATAGGCTACACGTCACGGTGGAAAAGAAAAAATACCGGGCAATGTTTCATTTCCACATTTATTTATTTTCTCGTGTTACAGATATGTGACGCTTTTTCGCATTTTTTTTTTTTTCGGTGCAACTTCCTCTTCTCGGTCATCAGTGAATGCTCTGCGTCGTCAGCCCGCAGGAGGAGGAGGGCTGACACTGTCACACAGACACTCAACTTCCCGTCAAAGCACAGCGCAGGCAAAACGAGCTGCTGCTGCTGCTGCTGCTGCTGACAAAAAGGGGGAACGACATCGGGGATTATCAAGAGGAGAGGAACACATTCAGACACGGTGTCGCCCAGCTGAGGGCTGAGCAGAGTCAGGTCTGGTGCTCCTGCTAATTATCCTGCGTTGGGGTCCCTGCAGAGAGACAGCAGCACGGGCTAGCTGCAGCACACCGCGGCTGCACAGGGTGTGAGTGACTTCTTTTAGCCATAATCTCCTTTCTTTTTTTTTTTTCATCCGAAAAAGCTGGTGTTATAGGTTTACTGATGGGAGCCTTCATGCACTAGCCATCCCTCCCCAAATCCTTTACCTTCCCTGTCGGACCCTGGCTCAGACCCGTCACTCGGGCGCTGTCCTCGCCGGGGGGTGCCGGATCACCATTGCTGGGTCTGGCTAACGCGAGACGGCGGCGGCTCGGTCCCCCCTGACCCCTGACCCCCTGCCCCCCTGCCGCCCCCCTCTCCTGTCTGCCGCTCTGGCCGACCTTTGCCGAGCTCGAACATGGCAGGGAACCTTAAGAAAGGCGGAGGACTCATAGGTATGATGAAGGATGCCTTCCAGCCACACCATCACCACCTCCACTCCCATCACCAGCCCGGGGCCGTGGATAAGAAGACAGTGGAGAAATGTTGGAAACTGATGGACAAGGTACGTTTAGCTCGGGATAAACGTTAACTGGGCTCGTCGGATGCCAAAAGGGGGGGCTGCTAGCTCACAAAAGCTAACTAGCGTTAAGCTAACTATTCTTCGCCTGCTGCAGGTTCTGGCGTCGACAGCTTGGAAACAGCTAGCTGCTAATTAGCTAGCCTAAACTGTATTGTTCTGCACCATATGTGCCAATGACGGACTGTTATGATGAATATTACAAAGTCCGCACATAGAGCGACATTACATGTGTGTGTGTAAGAGCTTTAACACACTCTATGCTAACTAGTTTGTTGTCACACCATGGTAGACTTATTCTGCTCCCTAAAAATGTGTCAAACATTAACAAAGAAGGTGCTGCAGGCGTTTAAACATGATGGTAACACTGGAAAGTTCAGTATAGGTTTATTCAAGAGAGGTTTTTTTTTAATTTAATTGTACACTGTTACTTAAATTACAGCAGTCTGTAAGCTCTTAGAAACTAACAAAGCACTGAGGGGAAGAAAAAAAAACCCATGTCTATAATACAAGGCCAATCATGCTCTTTCACAGGGGAGACTCATTTCACAGCTTAACTTCTCGGAAAAGTCTGTAGCAGTTTGACCCCCAGTTTCCTGTGAGATTCACACAGCAATATCTGAGTGAATAGGAAGACAAGACACTCTTTTGTGTCCTCTCTTCCTCTTTGAGGTCTTTTAGTTCAGATATCTAATGTTAGGAGACGAAGCCAAAGCTATTATTAACAAACCACTTTCCAGTTCATTTTTACTCAGCTAGCATCTGTTGAATGTGCTCTGCTGGACTTTCAGCCACATTTCAACACACACAAAAAAAAAAGAGGTACTTTAGCTAACAGTTGTAACACTGCGACCTGGTTTTTTTTTAATTAGGTCTTTTGTTTTTAGTGAATGTGCAAAACTCCTCCACACACTTTTTTAATGTTATATTTTGGGTGATTTTTTGCCTCTATTGGATAGAACAGCTGTAGAGAGTTAGGAAAACATTGGGAAGAGAGGGAAGGGGATGACATGCAGGGAAGGACCGAGGCTGGACTGGAACCCACTGCAACGAGGACTACAGCCTCTGTTCATGCGGCACGTACCTCATAACCGCAAGGCTATCTGACGCCCCGAATGTGCAACACGTCTTAAAAAGCTGTTGTGTGCGTCTCTGTCATATGACCCGGACAACTGACCTCACACCACTTAAACCACCTGCACAGTCAGGTTAGCTTTTTTTACAGTCTACAGTCTGAGAATAATTTACAATGTTCATCTGACCCAGTGAAATCCATCTGACCTCAGTTATGCCCAGAAAAAAAAAAGAATCTCTTACCTATAAAAAAAATGCTTGGTGTTTTCACTTCCCTTGATTGTTAAAAAAAGCTGCAGAAAAAGTATTCCGAACACTACAGCCCAACATATACTCTTGACCAACAGAATGCAGAATATAATCTTTGTGTCCCTCTTTTAAAACACCTCCTGCAGAGGACCTAGTTAAATTTTAGCAGAATTATGTCACATTAATTCTGCATCACCTATTCTTACAGTTTTAGGCATAACAAACATTGCACTTATTTAATTTGTTTAATCTCTGACGCTCTGTCCAAAGGTTTGTTTTAAGGTTGGCCTCCTGCATCAAGTTTGGACTTTAGAAATATAGTTTAAAACTTTAAAGGTTTAGCCAATAGGTTTTGTGTCTGCTGTTGCATCACTGAATGCATGAGGCGAATTAGATATTAATTAACCATAACCTGATGTTTTTTTTTTAATCAATTAATGTCAAAAAGTTACCTTGGCCAATTTTTTTCCAGGTAATTTAATTTTCAGGTACTTGAAGTTGATGTTCAGACAGTACATGTTTATTTATTCTATGCCAGTTGTGAATAGGCCTGGAGAGAAGAGAGAAAAAGATGCGTGGAATGCAGTTAAGTGTAGAGCCAGTCAATATTTCACTCCAGCCTTGATTGACATTGACATATGAGAGCACTCAGTTGTTTTGGCCTTGTACGTGTGCGAGCATGCATGCGTATTTGGCAAAGTTATGGGTACAAGTGTTTGCATGGTATATGATAATGCTAGTGATGTAACCTTGGCAACCCTGTTATCAAGTGTCAAACATAACCAGTGAAGACTTTCTGCATTCAGAGGCCTGGAGAAGGGTTGAAGGAGTGAGGGCACAGAGTTGGTAATGATACTGAAGTAAAGGCATGTTATCTGTCAGTTCAGTTGCACAGCTCACACGTATACTTACCACAGTCATATTATTCAAAATATACACAGGATAAAAAAAAATATGCTGATGATGTTAAACATACAGTTCTGTAGAAGCTTTAAGCTCACTTTTTGACACCATTGGCAATTTAAAATGATTTTTTAATGTTTTTTCTATCAATGAAAAGTATAAGCTAATGAAATCACTTTAATCTTACTGCACTTCATTTTTTTCTCCTTCCATCCATTTGCACTTGCTGATATTGAGAAGCTGACTATTCTCATATATAATATATAAACTCATTCTGCATGTCATGAAACTACCTCCTAAAATACACTGTCCGTCAAGTGTGACCTCATTTTGCTAAGAGGCATTTGATACAGTGATGATGAGGTGACTTATCTTAGAACTGTATACCCATATTACAAACTGAAACTAAATATTTCTCACATACAACACTCAGTTTATGAAGCTGAGGCAGATCCTTCTACATTCTGATATGACATATGTGGAAGTGAACATCATGTTTATCTGTGGCTGGGGAATATAAAATTCAGAAAAGCGGATTTAAAAAGAAGTTATTTTCTCGCAAATGTACCAGAGTGGAATTAGTGTTAGTTAGCTCGAGTCAACTGAGCACGTTTCATAATAACATAAAGCATGTATGAGTTGTATTACGACGTTATGTACAAGAGGTAATCGTGCTTAGGTACGGTTAGTCCTGGCCAGTGTGGGGCCAATCGTGCTTGAGTACGGCACGGTACGGATGGCCAGTGTGACCGCTCCCTTAAACACATTCATTCCACAACCACATTTAGTTATGTCATCCCTGCCTTCTTTCTTTTCTCAGACCCTCCCTCACAATTGTTGGATGCTACATTTTATGTGCTGTTGTTGTTAATTCTGAAAGCCCAAGTTCAGATCAGGAGAAGAGACCCTGGATTTTTCAAATATTGTGTAGGTTAGGGAGGAAGTTCATCCTAAATTCAGTGATGACCACGTCCATAAAGAGCGTACTGTCATTGTGAATGTTCCAGGCTTCCCGCCAGTGTCGTTTGTAATGGTCAACGAGGTGACTCAGACTCTGTGCAGCAATACACAGTGAGATGGCTGAGGAGAGGTTGAACATTACTGAGGATGTCGCATGTTTTCTTACAGTCTAGTGAATGTGTTTAACTCAATTTTAATGTTTTATGAAGCCATCTGATAGGACATTTTCTCTCTGCTTACCCATTACAGAATTCACCCTCTGATGTGTCAATGATTGATGTGAATGTGCGCTCTTGTAGATGTATTTGTAGGTTTTTTTAAATCTTTTGTGCTTGGGAAATTTATTTCTTCACATGCACTTCGGTTGTAGCTCTATCTACGTTGTCAATATCACAGTCTGTGCTTCAGCTTCTTCATATTTGCAAGGCAATCATGCTCAAATGTTGAGCAAAGAGAATTTGTGTTTTTCATGCAGAAGTGGTGTAGGATGTGCAGATTGAAATGAGGAAGTGTAAACATCAACAGCTTCTCTAAACATGTACAGCAAGTGGAGAGTCCGACTGTGGTAACCTGTGTTTGTTGAAATGGCAGTTGAAAAATGAGACATGTCTCCAAACAGACATCTGCATGGTCAGTGAATAGGAAAAGGAGATGATACGATTTTACAAAGAGGACAGACAGTGTTTGGATATATGCAAATCTACCTTTGTCCTGGTACACGTTAATCTTTTTAGGTCTAAGAGGAAGCGGTGCGACATTGGGGAAATATCTCCTGATGCCATAAGGGAATTAATCGATTTAACTACGTATTCCATTATCTAATGTTTTGACTTGCCACACTCTGAAAGCTCTAAGCTTGCCTCTGACGGGGCTTTTAAGGGCCTTTCTCTCAGTCATCACCCTTGTTGGCACTTTCCATTCTGCATGTCTTCTCTCTGGGCTCTCTGACAGTAAACTGCTCTACAGATAAGTGGTCTAATACAGAAAAGAGCTGTATTGTGCAAGTCTCTGTCTATAGGGTATAAATAATGTCTTACTGATGCAGAATAAAGGTGAGCTTTTTAAATTTTAGATAACCTTGACTTTCCTTCTGTCTTTGTCACCCTCTCTCTAACCCATCTTTTAACATGTGTGCTTTGCCTTTGCACCCACCTTGTCTCTAACTGTATCTTTTCATTCCCCCCCCCCCCCCCCCCCCCCCCCCCACACACACACACACACACACACACACACACACACACACACACAAACATCCTCCCTCTCTGCAGGTGGTGCGCCTTTGCCAAAACCCCAAATTGGCTCTGAAGAACAGCCCCCCTTACATCCTGGACCTTCTGCCAGACACCTACCAGCACCTGCGCACCATCTTGTCTCACTATGAGGGCAAAATGGAGACTTTGGGGGACAATGAGTACTTCCGGGTCTTCATGGAGAACCTTACCAAGAAGACCAAGCAGACCATCAGCTTGTTTAAGGAGGGAAAGGAGCGCATGTACGAGGAGAATTCACAACCCAGGTGAGAAATGGGGAAAGAATCATTGTACGACCTACACATTTAGACATGATTTTAGTCGTGAATGGTGGCAATTCATTTTTTTTTTTGTACTTTGAGTCATTGTGTTGATTTCCATTAGTAGGCTTATCTGCAATGAGACATGAGCTGCTGCATTACACACAAATCACACCTCAAACTCTTTCATACATTCTGAGTTATTACGTCTAAGCAGACGTTGTGAACAATGGCTCCCTTCCCCAGCCTCCCAGGCGGTTGTAGCTCGTCATCAAAACAAGAATAGAGAAGTGTTGTGGTTTGAGCAAGTGAGCTCCTCTGCGGTGAGGATGGTGCTTAATCTACAGCTGCCTGCCACTTGTGTTTCTGTGTATCCTTATCTTTTCCATCTACTTCAGCATTTCACTCTTCATATCGCCACCTTTATGTAATGCTTTCGTTTTTTAATTATTTTTTCCTCTTGCATCCACTTATCGCTCCTTGTCCCCGAAGAAAACAGGCCCCCCCATGTGTACAGTTCATGAATATGTCCTGTTGTTGTTTATGTGGCGGGTCTCCTGGAAATTTAATTAATAAGATATTCTGCTCGTTACGCTTGTGTTAGAAACACCAAATGAGAACAGAGCAATCTTTTGAAGACAAAGTATACAGCTATGGACCCCAAGATGAAATGGACCTTCTTCTGAGCAAAAAGTTATTGTTGTGTTAATGAGAAGGCTTTCGGAGCAGCTGCTGGATGAAGCTGCTTTGCTTTTATCATGTTCATTTGTTGCAATCAAGAGGAAAAAGGCTGGAGGATATGCGCCGGTGCTTGTTACAGGCATCATGTACTTTCTATAATAAAATAGTAAGAAAGAAATGATTTGGGTTTTCTATGAAAGTCCTTGATTCAGCATGTGAGCCAGCATCAAATATTTGCCAGTGAATGCTTTCTCTGCTTAGTCCTATGTGTTGTCTGCTTTTTATGTCTGTGTGCTGTATCTGCTGTCTTCAGATGGTCTAAAGGCAAAATGGAGCTTTAAGAAGAGAGAAAAGATGGACAGTAATGAGTGTCTGAGCGGAGTAGATACCTGCTAAATAAGGCTACATCACTAACAAACCAGATTACAAGCAGGTTACACCACCCTGTGTCATACTGGATTGATTTGCTGTGAAACTCTCCTTGCTACAGTGTTGAGAGCTCGCTGCATTGATGTAGGCTGGGAAGGCAAAAAATGCTGTCTTCTTTCAAGAAAATCAAGTTCAACAAATTTTGTTGTTATGACATCCTTACAGTTGTAGATACATGTGGTTTTAAAGGCACAGTTCGAGTCTCCAAGGGGAAAAAAATGTTTCAGAAAATGAATGACTAAGAGTTGATGTGTTTGTTACATTTACTGGAAGGATTTAGATGATCACTTAATTACTTTAGAGAAGCTTAATTCATTTGCATAGAGCTGGTGTGTGGCGCTTTAGCTTATCTCTACATAATTCTGTTAAATCGCAAATAACTTGGCCTATCTTCTAGCCTGAGGGTCATTTGTGCTTTATAAAATTGTAAGAAAAGTATGTGAGGCCTATGAGAGGGAATAAGGCAGCAGTCAATCTTTAGTTAGTGCGACAGAACCTCCTACAAAATAGTCTGTCATGGATCACTGCTTTTCCTGTTTTGTCATATGTCCTTTGCCAGGTTAGTGTCATGACTTGGCCATGCATCTCGTGTCTTAATGCCTACAGCCCAAAGTAAAGGGCAAAGGAAGATTGAAGGCATTATTCAGAGTGACGTCTGTAATGCTTTTTAGAGAGTTTTCTGGTTTCATTTAAAGCAGAGGGGACCTGCACCATATCTATCAGAGTTTTTATTAGTTACAGCATACAAGTGCTGTAAATTCAGTTTCTATATTAGCATTAGTCTGAGAAGATGACAGAGAAGAATGTGAAAAAAAAAACAATATTAGGTAATAGTTTAATCTAGTCAGTACTAAGTGATACATCCTCTTCTTGCTGCTCGGTTCCTCTGTTGGGTTGTTCCCTCTCAGACCCCATGCCAGTACTCTTGCAGACAGAAAAAAACTTAATCAACCAGCAAGTGAAAGCTTTCATCATAACTACCACTGTATTTGTGTTGTTCTGAGCCATTTTGACCGTTCCTCTGGGAAATCACATCACATCATCACTTCATTGCACCAAGAGGCTGCTGCACAGAAAGAAATTCCTAGTTAAAGCAGAGGAATCACACACACAGTAGCCAGGCATTACACACAAAGACTGCTATTGTTTGTGCGCAGAAGGCAGTGACACTAACCAATGGGTATCAGCCCACTTAAGAATGCTTTAGAATCAACCAATGATGTTGAGCCGCCACAGAGACTAGTATGTGGTTAGACTGCAGCTGAGCTCAGCACATGGCTGTGACTGAGAAGTTGAACAGTGAAGATAAACGATAACTTCACCGCCTCAATGCAGACAGTTTGATCACCCACGTTTCACTGAGTTCTCCAATTCAGCCTTAATTTGAATATGACATTTGCTTTTATTATTTCCACCAATGTGGCTTCAGTTAGTAACATTATTTAAATGTTACTCAAAAGAAAATAAACACCACTCACACATTGATTATGAGCTTTATTTTTATTTTATTTTTATAATCGGAGCTAAGGATCCAAGCGTGTCATTACAGCTCTGAATGCAGCGTGGGTGGACATGCTATGTTGTGATGGCATGCAGACTTCTCTGAAATGTCTTCCCCAGAGATTGAGACACGCTATTTATCCAGCCCCCCCCCATCCCATATGTCCCCCACTGACTGTTTAGCTGTAGAGAAGAATAGAGTTGAAGTTGTGTAGTAAAAGCTACTTTTTTGTTGTGTTTGTTGTAGCAACACTCTGCTTAGTGTGGTTTGAACTTATCTGGACCCGAGTGTAGGAGCTTAGTACTTTTCCAAGTTTTTATGTTATTGTGGTTGAGAGAAAGATGAGGAGAAAACACAGAGGATGGAAGTTAGTCTGCTGTCTGTGAGTGAGTGAGACTGGATTATTAACACTGACAACCCATCAGCAGTCAGAATTAACAGAACAGAGTCAGTACTTCCTCTTTGTTAACTTTGCTTACTTCCTCTTCTAAGTTTTCACAGCACAACTGATACTTCTTTCTGACCTCAGAGTTGACAAAGACCTGACCAGAAATGGTAAAATGTACCTTCAGCCCAAGTGCAAAAAAAGCCATTTTTTCCATTTTAGCTCTGCCAGTCAGAGTGAACAAAGCATTAGAGTGTTGTAATCTCAATCAGGTTACTGTGTGAAATGACGCAGTTTGGTAACATCAGAGCTAAAGCAGAAACGATGCCTTGATTATCAGTTAATCAAAAAATAACTAGTTTGTAACAATTTTAATACTAGATTCATTCATGCATCAAAATGAATAGCATATGCACAACAATTAACAGTTTTCTGAAATAATGAAGTCCTCTTGGACTTGGGAATCTTGGAGATCTTTCTACATTTTGTGGTATTTTAGAAAAAATCCAGGATATTACGCATGTAGTGCTGCGGCCAACATTAATTATGAAAGTATGTTTGAAAAATCTTCCATTGAATTTATTCACTGTCACAACTCCACAGCCAAAATGAGTCTAATAGACTAATATTAATTGGCCCTGTAATATGACATAAAATAACAAAAATTGACTATTATAATTTTCGAGAATTGAAGGGGTCAATAAATAAATTCCCTGTTCAGTCCAACACACGGTTTAAAATCCAGAGATAATAACTTAACAGTTGTACGTGACAATGAAAAACTAATAACTGTCATAACTAAAGAAAGAAACCTCTTGTGTTTACGATAATAGATGCTGATTACCTTTTAATCGACTTATAAGAATGTGTTTAAAAAAAACCCTCAAAAATGGTTTTGTATAAGTCTTGTATTTTATGTTTTGTCACTCATTTGTACCATGGAAGCAGCTACGCTAGCTTAACTTGTTTTGACTCAGCTTGATCACATGTGAGATCTGTGTTTGGACTCAACGTGGGATATGATTGTTTTTGGAAAATTAGTGACAACATCAATATTGTCCTTTCCCACATTGTTAAAACAACAATGTAGATATTAACACACACTCCTTGTTATCAGAAAAGCCTTTAACATGCTCTTCCATGGGTCTGACAGGATACTGCTTGACCTTTCTGTGACGCTCTGTTTGATCATCTTCCTGGGCTGCTCTTTCTTTATGTACTGACCACCATTGATAGGTCCTGCTGGTCACAGAAAAGTGGTGGGCGTAAAGGCCAAAGGATGATGCAACTGAACTGAAGGAGAGGCTACACTGAAAAAAGGGATGGACCTGGAGCCTAATACAGCATTGTTCATATTGTTATAGGGGTGTATTATCTTATATGGTCTAAATTATCTCCAATGTTTTGTTGCCACACATCTGTTGCTAGAGGAAGAATTGTTGTAAAGACACAGGCCTGTTGCAATACCTCAAATAACTCAATATTAAAAAAAAAAAGAACAATAAGCCATTTGTTCCTTTTTTTGCAGAGACACCTCGTTCAGTCCCTATATCAGTAAGGGCACGGTCCCACTGGCCATCCGTACCGTGCCCAAGCACGCGTCAACCCTAAAGTCCAGTTCGTTTGACCAGTGTGACCGCTCCGTATCGTGCTCAGGCACGGTACACTTCCTTGGCTTTGGCACACTTCGGAGAGGTGTGCTTCGGCACGGTACACTTCATGCACGAGCACAAGCATGCGGGTAAATAACGCTGACAGCTTTCATTATGGAGAAATTGGAGAGTTTCATGGCTGTATCTGACTAAAATGGCAATCGTGCTTGGGTACAGCACGGTACGGATGGCCAGTGGGACCGTGCCCTAAATACACGGCTCTGTGTTTGACTATATAATGAGTATGTCTACATCAACCAGATGTTTAATTTTGGACTCAGTATTTATTATTAGTTTGATATTTAGGTAATTGTATTGGTAGAAAATATTGACACATTTTGAACAGTGGTGTAATGTAACAAGGTATTAGTACGTTACGATGCTCAAGTATTTTGAGAGTATCTGTACTTGTACTTGAGTGAGTTTTTATGTTTTTGGCAACTTCTACTCCACTACATTTTCTCTCTCTCTCTCTCTCTCTCTCTCTCTCTCTCTCTATGTATATATATGTGTGTGTGCAGAAAATAACATCATAACAGAGCTTTCTTATCCCAAAAATTCCCTCAGGACACTGGGGCGACTTTGTCTTATGTTGTTACTCTTCTAAGAGGTAATGATGTTACTCTAGTTAGTACTGGCTTGTCCTCTAGGTGTGTGTGCTTATTTATAATTCATATTCACATCTGTCCTGTAGCTCTGTGGCTTTGTTGACTGAAATGAGACGCCTCAAAACAGGTTTTGTTCACAAGCTATGATTGCTTTGAAGCAAAATGGGGAAAGGTCTTAGCATGTGGCCACCAAATAACTTAAACCAACTCTGACCACATGGAAATGTTAACATGGCTAAACAACTTGACTTTCACCAAAGGAGTTTAAAGACCTCAGTATTTTTAAGTGACTCCCTTTTTAAATGTAATTGACGTTAAAATATTAATAACTCTCGAGATTCTGACCACTGTCATTTTGGTCAACATCATTGACTTGTACTTTCACTTTCAGTAACCAAGTACATTTAATGTCTGAAAAAGATACTTTAAGACTTTTGCTTCAGTGTTATAAGAAAAGATTACTTTAACTTCTACTTGAGTCTTACTATCATTTGTGCTGTTCCAGTTTACCATTTTCTGGTATGGTATTTGTACTTTAAATTAAGTATGGCTTTCAGGTTCTCCATCCACCGCAGATTTTTTAGAGTCCTGTGTGAATCAAACGTAAAAAATGCTGACAAAGACTTACAAAAAAAAAAAGGCAATATAGCTTGTTTGCTTCATTATATGTTAATGACACATTTAATAAAACATAGCCTTTCTCTTTCTCATGTGGCCACCATGAACAACCCTAAATAGTGACTATATGCAGTTTTTCTGTAAATTATATTAATGATGTACTCTGAGGAACAACTATCACTTTTTCCTGACATTTCATAGACCTCATCAATTGTTGAATCAAGAAAACAGTTTTCAGTTGCAGTCTGAAGCGCACAGTTAATCCAAAGAGTAAGGCACACATTCGTTGAGCCATACATTTGACTGCTACCACAATTGAGTTATTTGCTTCCTACATTTTTACCTCCCTTTACTTTTAGCTTTTTGTCCAATCCTTTGCACAATAGAAAAATGAATTCCACACATGCTTCAGTGATATATCAACAATACTCGGTAGACACGACTTCCTCTTGCTATTACTCACTCAGCCTTTTCACAGCTGAACTTACTGTTCAGGTTTCATTCGCAGGTACATTTTTCTCTGAACTTGTAATGAAAACATTTTGTTCTCCATAACATAATTAAGTTTTTGTTTTGTTTAGAAAAGACCTCAGAATTGTGGTTGTGTACATTTTGGCTATCAAACTCTGTCATTCTAGTAATCTGGTGTGTTTTTGTGCACCAATTTGGCAAAATGTGTTGATTTTTTTTCCCTTTTATATTTGTAGAAGGAAAATTATGTCATGTAAATAATACAAATCTGGTACTACCTGCATGGATGTCAAATTATAAAATTCTAGCAGATTTAAAGTTTCATGTACATGGAGTCTGAAGATGAACATGAAAGACACAAAGAGAAGTTAAGTAACAGCTTAAGTCACAGCTGTCTCTAATGAACGATCCCTCCGCGAGCTGAAAGCACATTCAATCAGGAGAGACTTAATTGAGAATGAACAATTATTTATTTAACAATAAATGTGCAACAATTTAGATTTGAATGTGCAAGTCTTTGGGGGGATTAGACTCCATCGTGACGACTTCATGTACTCGGAAGGGTAATGAGGCCGACAGCAGGATAGCATACCCCCCTATGGAGTCTAGACACTGGTGGTGGTGAAGAGGAATGGAGGCTATGATGAGCCTGAATCTGGACTCTGCTGAGCTGGAATGGAGGTGACTGGGGCGGTGGTGGGTTGCAGCAGTTGCCCTGAAATGACAGAATGACTGTGGAAGAGAGAGAACTGTTTTAGCATTTTGCCGCAGCAGGATGATTGGTTGAGAGAGGTTGTGCCCGAATCTGGTTGGTTAATTACTTAAAGAATAAACGCCCATCATGAGCTGATCACCACAGCAGGTAGACAAAGGAAGTAGTTTAGGTTGAAGTGAAAGGATGAATGAATTTGTGAAAGAACATAGCCAGTCTTCCTGTCTGAACTTACGCTGAGCTCCAATTCAGAGATTGGCGTAGGTGTTTATAATTCTAGGACATTTTAGCTTGTGTGTCACATTGACGTGTGTGTATTTGTGTAGTGGTTGTCTGTACAGCAGCATGGCGGCAACAACACAAATGCTCTTGCCGAAAACTTTTCTCATCTTCCTCCCCTTTCACTTTTCATCCTGTTTTGTTGTTTCGCAGCTCGTTTTCTGGGGCACTGGATTGATTACCATACAGCCCCGCCGCCATAATGGCGTACAGCCATAACTGCAGTTAGATACGAACAATTCACCAGGTGCTGAAAGCTTTGTTCAACATGAAAACACCAGTCAGACTTTGATGGTGGCTGTACGAAATTTTGCAGAGGCGGGCGTCGCCAGGTGTTGAATGCAGGAAAATCCCTAGTTTTAAAGTTGACTTGATGCTCAGGTCACAGCTGGCTAATGCTTTCAGTCCAAGACTAAAACTTCAGAGCATGGCAATTTTTCTGTAGCTATTTAAAGTGAAGTGCTTCTGTGCCATAAATGATTGATGCATACAGGCCTGCGTAGCCAGAGAACAACTTGTCATTATATGGTTCACTACCTTTGGTATTTGAAAATGTCATTTGCACCCATTTCTATTTTGGTTCACCAAGAGAGTCCTATCCTGAAATATGACTTCCTATTTTCTGAAAAACTACCTGACATTCATGTGAAACAAAGGGCTGTCTCAGCACAGCTCTCTACTTTGACTATCTGAAAAGCCATCACATCGCTGCAGCTACAGTACTGGAGGAAAAGGTCTGTGGTTGCTGTTTTGTTGGAGGGAGCCATAAGTAAATGTAGCACCAGCGGTGCTCTACATTGATGTCAGATAGAATTGCTTACAGGAGAGAATTTGCATGAATATCTTTCAAATAAAAGTGTGTCCCTGTTGGTCAAAGATTTAAGGAGAAAGTTCTCCAGACTGTTTTAAGCATTAAAAAAAACAAATGTTGAGATGGTGATGAAAGGAAAACTATTTTGTAGTTGTAACACTTTATTTTGCTGGAAAAATGGTTTGTTGACAACACACCCTGTTCATTAATGCAGATAGAAAGGAAAAGAAATATGCACGCAAACCTAAAGTATGCTTTGGATTAGGGCTGCTTAATTATGGCAAAAAGCCTTATCATGATTATTTATAGATATTGACGTCACAATTATTAAACATGATTACTCATTCATTTTACAACACCTGCATCACAAGCATTAATCATACTGAAACACTTACAGTAAACATTCTAAACACTTGAAAAAACGACAAGTGATGAAAATCAAGCAATAAGAGAAAATAAATATGTTAAAGAATAATATTAATACTTGGGGCTGTACCGCTAAATTTCAATAGTCTACCATCTGTGATTATTCAAAATTTTCATTGCATGTATTGTATTTAAAGGAATGGTAAAAAAAAAAAAAAAATGCTGAGCCTTAAATATGGTGTGCCTAAAGGGACAAAATAGAATGTGATGTATTAAATCAAAAAAAGGAATGCATTAAATTCAGACCTTGATTCAATCGTGATTAACTAGTTAATGCTGAAAGCCCTAAACTAACTTGTTCTCAGGTAGTGGTGATGTACTCGTGTCCAAAATATACCAACAATCATTTTGAAACATTTACCGCACATGACAAAACCAATGATCAAAACGAGCGCAACATTTCGGCACAGTGATCGCTCAATCTTGATAATCTCGTTTTCATGATCGTGGTAAGCCAAAATCGTAATTCAAATTAAAACTTGATTATTTCCCCAGCCGTACTTTGGATATCTGTTGCTTTATATAGCACATGTTGACCTGAGCGAGGATTAGACCTCATGCATAGTCATCGTGTGATTCAACTGAATTCCAGCTCCAGTGTTTCATTCTCAAGGTGATTGACCACAGTGCAGCTCTCATAGTGCTGTTTCACACTACTGCTTCACACTACTGCTTCTCTCTGCTGCACACACTATTTGATTAAAACTGAATGTGCTGAAGTTTTGGCTCATGCCTTTGTACAAAACAGAGATTAATTCATAAAAGAAGAGTGTTGCCCCCGCCCCCCCAGTAGCGCCGCAGCAGGGGGTCTCTGTGGCTTTTGTCATGATGGAGTTGGGTGTAAAGTAAGAAAGGCTTTTAGTGGTTAGCCTCGCAGCCAAACTACTCTCGGCGTGTGGAATGGAAAACACACATGCACATTGCGGGTGTTTCAGTGTCAATTACATGTGCCAACACTTCTAGCTTGAGGCTCTATGAGCAGATATATTCTCACAAATAGCAGAGCATCATGGTTATTTATGTCACTGCAGTATCTGTGAGCAGCCAACTCATCATGTAGTCTTCACACTATTAGATTATGGTGATTAGCATGACGCAACCCACTAGCTTGTCTGCCCTGCAGGGTACAACAAGCACTTGCTGTTTCTGCACATCGAGATAAATTAGCGAGATTAAAGTAAAATGCACTTGCGTATGCGCAGATGAAGCTTTATTTCCATTTAGGTCTTAAATATTCAATATACTTATAAGTTTGTGTAAGGTATCCTTTAACATTAGTGTATTGTGTTTGTGTGTGAGTGTGTGTGCGTGTGCGTGCTGCCATGGCTGTTTCCTGATGGAGATATGGACAGAAGCCAGTCCCAGAGAGTTCATTTGATAAAGTGATGACTTGACAAAACTGTATGCCCAAATTTCCAAGCACATTCCCCACCGTTTCCGTTTCAAACTAAAATGTTTATTTCTAAATTTCTGTGGTTCTCTGTTTTGCATAAGCATTCACTGTACACAATAAAAATCCAAAAAAGAAGTTTCACCTTCACTTCATTTATTTCTTATAACGTAAAAATATGCTGGTGTAACTTCCAGAACACCTTCCAGCACATTTCTTTGTAAAAGGTGTCTAAATTTAGTCTGATCCACGGACAAAAAGTAACACCCATATGTTTCTAAGGCATAACAATTTAAGTGTATTTATGGCAGTTTTATGTGCTTAAAACTGAAGTGTTTTGCAGTTTATTGCCCACAGGTTCTTTAAAATCTTAAAATGACTAAAATTCTGAATGCATAGGGTGAAGAGGTCCAACGTTTACCAACATCGGTTGGTATTTTGCTTGTCTATAAGAGTGGTTGTCCTCAAAATACTTCTGATTTAGTTTAGTTTATCATACAAAGGTGAAAATAACTCACTAGCTTTTTTGCAGAGGTCAATTTGTGTTTGATGTGGTTTTACTTTTAAGCCTTGAGCAGAAAAGATAATACAGCTGCTTACAGCTACTTGTGACTCTTGCTAATCCAGACAGGCTCTCTTTCTGTAAGGTCGACCCGAGCTGGCTGTGCTGTGGTGCATTAGCGCAGTACGGTGCTGGCTGGCTGGCTGGCTGCGCTACTTTATCACAGCCAGCAGGAAACAGGAAGGGAGCAGCCAGCTGCAAGGTCAGAGGTCAATCTATAGCATGAGGGGGATGGTGGACAAAAACCTAGTGTTTGACTTGAGGTTTGGCTTGTTCCTGTGGTCGTGGTTCAGAGGAGTGAGAGAGAAAAGGAAACATTAAAGACATATGTCAATCCTCAGCATATTAGCAAACCATGCACCGCTTAAATAGCAGCAACAGTTTTATAAACACTGGCCCATGCCCAGGTCACGCACATACAGACACTCACTCAGATCACAGAGCTGCTGCTTGAGGATGGAAATAAACACACGCACAGATATGCACAAACAGACGATAAAATGCTAAACTTGCTAAATCAACTTGTACTACGTTTGAGATTAAACTGGATGGAATGGATTCATAAGATGCTAAACCAAATTACTGTAGATGTGGAAATGAAAGCTTTCAGTGAGGAGAGATATATTCCATGCAAAAGAAAACTGCAGAGAGAGGATAACTGTCTTCTTGTGATTACATTGTAGATGAAGGAAGAGCAGGAGCTAAGGTTGTTGTAACTTAGATGAAAGCAAAGGGTAGAGAGAGCCTGACAGGAGAATGGATGAGACTGCAGCTTTAAGGCTCAGTAGGCCAGTGGGGTTAGGAGGCAGGAGAAACAGAGGAGGACCTCCTGCTGAGAAGCTTGCTGCTGATTAAAAAGACACAGACATGCAGTGTCACAAACGCCTGCCTTCACTGAGATGACACTAAAAAGAGAAGACATTCCCGACTGCGTCTGCACGAGCTCCTCAGGGAGTACTTGAAGGTCTCATTTTCCACATTGCATCACTGATGAGGGGTGGCCCTGACTTCAAAGACTTACAGTCCTTGCGTCTGGCTTCAAGTCTTGTGCTGTAGATTTGAAGTGGGTAGAACAGTTCAAAAGATTAGACACCAAGCTACTAGAGTGTTCACTGTTTGAGGATCATTTACTGCTGAGAGGGTATGAATTAACGCTTTATGGCAGTTTGCGAGCTATGCATTTTCTCTTTTAGATGCTTGTCTGCTCCCTCTGAAGTAAACTATCATCCTCACAGGGGCTGGTCTATTTTGGCAGCTTCTCAACATACACTAATCTTATTCATCCATCTTCAGTGACTATCCTCCTTCCTCATTCACTCTCTCTCTCCCCTTCCCTCTCTCCACTCACAGTGTGCGTAGTGTAGTATGGGGCAGCTGCAGTGTAGTCATGCTTTCATTGCTGTCTCTCTTGTGCATGTCAATTCAGCCCGCCCAACTGCTAAGCACAATCTCCCTCTGTGTCGCCTCGTACATCATGGCTTTCTCAGCATAACACGCTGAATGTTGATGGGGTGCAGGGGGTATGGTGATAGTGAGCCGCCTCATTCTACCATTTCCAGTCTTTTTTGTTTTTTTGACCCTCCCATGTCACTCTTTTCTTTCCTCTTCCTATTTTTTTCTCGGCCAGTCATCAGTCCTTTTCCCTCCTTGAGCATTGAACAGCCTTTTGTTACTGAGATCAGAACTTGATACAGGCATATCCATTCCCTTACATCTCACTGTATGTCTGCATGTACGTTAAGTATGTGAACACTGCTGTGTTGCCCCCTTGGACCTGTGGCTGTTTCCGTAAGGCAGCTAGGGACAGTTTGCAGTGGGGAAAAAAACCTGGAGCAGAAACACGGCCATGAGTAAAACGTTGATATTACCGGCTTATGTCCAATCCTGAGCCTCCTCTTTTGACTGCATATTTTAGAGACTGATATCCTTATCAAAGTGAAACAAGAATAAAGTGATACATCTCACTGGTTCTCACTGGTTCCCAAAGTTGGGCGCGGGACCCCTAGGACAGGCCCTGGCAACGTATTACAAAAACATTGTACGCCACATTTTACTGCGAGCAAAGCACGGCAAAAAATCGTGATAGGACTTCCAAGTAAATGTTAAGCTAGATGTCACATATCTGGAAGTTTCTTGTTACAATCCTCTTTAAAAGTGGCTTGTTAATTTTACTGAACTGCCGTTTTCTACTTTTTGCAGCCAGTATTTTAGATCATTATTTGAGTGTTATTGTCAGCCACATCCCATCAGTGATTTGAACTACTACATATGGCTAAGATTGATCAAAAACAGGTTACTTTAATAGCTGACTGAAATTAAAACTACCGTAAAACATCTGTTAATAGGCCGGCTTTAATTTTGACACTGTTTTTAAATATTTTCAAACAAAACTTGAAAGTTGGAACATTAAAATTGGAAAAGACTGAAATTTTAAATTTACACCAGAAAAGTGATTTAAATAAATCACTAATTTGAACTTGCTTTGTTAGATAGCATGTGACCCTGCTTCACGGCCAGCATTATTTTGTCTTTTTTGGACGGATATTGTAAATCAACTTTATATTTTGCGTCAAACTGCTTTCTCTCCTGCCTTTATTTGTCATAACATATGGAAACACCAGGCTAGTAAAAAGGACTGGGACATAAACCGGGATGGGCAATGACTTTTTGGCATTATTTCAATACAAGAGAAAATATAGAAGATCCCATTTTGTTGTAACTTCCCCCATTATTAGCAAGCGTAATGGCTAATAGCACTTGAGGCAAGTTTTGGAATATAATACGTGATGATGAATTATTAATTGTTTTTCTTGGAACTTATTTTTGTCTTCATTTATTCATTTGTGACTGTGTACTTGGTAACACATTGTTACACCTGTTAAAACCTTTTCTGTAATGCTCTTTTTTTAGACGCAAATGTCAAACTGTTGGTTCAATAGTTTACAGCAAATGGCATCGATTAGAAAAACAAACACTTTAATCATCCAGCCTGAAGGTTGATGCTACTCATTGGTAATACACACAGTGTTCTAAACATCGACATCATCACACCTAATGAGAATATATAATTACTGTGGATCTGTATTTCTTTCTTTAAAGCATCTTTTATGCCGTTGACACTTTGATCACAGAGCAATGGTAAAGGCATGAATCCCCCCTCTCCTCCCCTCCCCTTTGCTTTTACAGGCGAAACCTCACCAAACTATCGTTGATCTTCAGCCACATGCTGGCAGAGCTGAAGGCCATCTTCCCCAGTGGGCTGTTTCAGGGGGACAGTTTTCGCATCACCAAGGCAGATGCTGCGGAGTTCTGGAGGCGAGCCTTCGGGGAAAAGTGAGCCTGAATAAATATAACTATATGAGCATACAACATTGGTTTACCTCAGTGGTTTCAAACTGGCATCTTAGATTCATTTAGTAATTTTAGTAATTTAGTAATTACTACATTAAGGAAAGAATTATCTGAATCAACGAGCTGGTTCACAAATACAGAAGTCCTTGAAATGTTAACGTCAGAACTGTTGTTCCATGATGACACAATTCAAGTCTTCAAGTGCACACTGATAGGAAGATTGTGAGTGCAGTCAGAGAAAACATATTCACTTACAAGGAACTGTGAGAACAGCTGGGTTTTCCCATGACTATGTACACTTCATTCATTATTCCCAGCTATCAGATAACTATGTTTAATATGCATCTTAAATATATAGCATGACCTGATGAATGTCCTGTTGTAGATTTAAGATATAGATTTAAAGACTGTTGGAGAAAGTACTTTAGTAAGCAAGTAATTGATTGAGTTTATTGATGACTATCTGTTTGAAAAGGTTTTAGCTGTCAGGAGAAAAAAGATCAGCTCTAGTATGCATGACCACTAACACCTCAGACAACTTCTATTTGGGAGGTCCAAAATAGCCTCGACAAGAAACAGCATATCCTGTTTTCACATGTGAATAATTTAACATTCTTAACAGGAAATGCAGTTTATATCTCTTTTAGGTTATTTATGATGCACAGAAGAAGCATACAAAAGACCAAGTAACCAAATTTAGAATCAGACATGTGACTACATCTTTACTGCAGGTCCATCGTCTACCTAGACGATACTATGTAATGTTTTGACGTAAGAGTTCTGTTTTGTGCATCTGATTTGCATGGGTTGTTGTGTGTAACAGGACCATCGTGCCCTGGAAGATGTTCCGTCAGTCTCTTCACGAGTTTCACCCAATCAGCTCCGGACTGGAGGCCATGGCTCTAAAGTCCACCATTGACCTCACCTGCAACGACTACATCTCTGTCTTTGAGTTTGACATCTTCACCAGGCTATTCCAGGTAGTACACACACACACACACACACACACACACACACACACACACACACACACACACACACACACACACACACACACAGAGGTAGAGAAGACAGAGAGAAAGAGCCATTCATAGAAAATGTGTTAGCCTTGATGTAGGAAACACATTTTCGATTGTGTAGCCCATAATGAACTCAACTAACTGGCCACTTCTTGTTTTGGCGAACAAGTTTATACCACAATGTATGCTGACCTTTTCACACTCTCTGCTTTACTTAATTCTACTGACACAATCCGATGTCTGTTGTCATACAAGGTCAGTCTGGTTAGTTTTTGGTTTTTCAGAGAGTCACACTGAGATCCTTTTAAGGACAGTCTTGATTTTATGAACCGCCCTGACATTTTACTTTACTGTTACAGGAATAAACTTTTGGATTGGGACATTTTCAATTAGAGTTGTTTTCCTTTGCCAAACCCAAACTCAACTCAACTTTGTAACTGATAGACCAAAGTTCTGACAAACTGCAAAAGGGGTACTAAGCATTTATTTTTTGTGGTAATGCACAACGTGATGCATTTTATGGTGTTGCTGGTGCTGCACAGCAACTTTAAAGCTTCTTTTCCTCATCAGAAATAAGCTAGTGAGAGGAAGAACACCAGGGAGAAAGAGAAAGGATAGTGTAAGGGGAGGGCAAAGGGTGTTCTTATCAGACATCATGTTCAGAACTCAGTACTGTAATAAACATTGTAACAAATAAAAAACATTGACATATTTTACCACTCAAATGTAAACATTCCTTAGCGTTGTTTGAATTGGAGTTTTCTAAAACCTCTCGTGTCATGTCTTTTCTAGAGCAGTGTATGTCCTTCATTCCCTCTGGGACATTATTTGGGCTACTTGTGTGACACAGACACAGACAGGCTTAATGAAGTCTAAACAGATCATAGACGTTTCCTATGACACTCCCCCATACAAGTGTCCTTAAGCTTAGAGGAGGAAGTGAGCTTGTGGCCATTTTGAGCTCTGTCCTGATATGAAACAGGCTGAACATTATGAGCTATTTCTTATTTGCCAATAAAAGCCCTTTCATTTTTCATACACTTTCTTTAAGCGTGTGGTGATTATGAACTGCAAACGCTTGCTTGCTCTGATCAGTTGATATTTGCTATGTACTGTATATCTGTGAGAAGCCAATGTCGGCCTAATATTGGCCAACCTGTATATCGGTCAGATGTAATCATTTGAAAAAGAAAATGTAATAAAATTTCCAGATAAATAATCAACAGATTAGGTGAAAGAGCTAATTATCATATGCTGCAGCCCAAGATTTCTTGAAGTAGTGACGATGTTGGACACTATTTCAAAGTGCGTCTTCAGAGTTCATAACCTGAAAAACTGGGATTTTCCAGAGTACTTTTGTAAACATTTGCTCCAAATGTCTGTTGGCTAAAAAACTTTTCTCTGCTTCAATTTGACAACTTTTAAACGTAAGACTTTGACCTTCTGTAGCTGATCCTGTAATTATGTTATCTAGATTATGTGAGTACAGGAATAATAATGAGTCAATTGAAGGAAACTTAGTAGTTTGCAGGGAACGCGCTGTAACCACAGATCAGCAGAGGGATCCATGGTGCATGCAGACTGACCTGTGACTTGGCATACCGGTACTGTAATCATAGCAGAAGGTCCTTAATGCTCGGCTGCACACAAATAGGTGGTGTAAATATTAACCAATGCATGCGCTTTGACCTAGAACAACACTTGTCCTGAGAACAGGAAAGTGTGAAAAAAGAACGAAGTCAGTATTGATTTCTCTACTAATAAGTAACTGAGTGGAAGTTGGAGCTTATTGATGTCACTCTCCTGTGAGGGTTAGTATTGTTCTGCAGTCCTTCACCGCTGTGAGGTTTCAGATACTCTTAACACATCTCATTGATTGGCTGATGAAATAAACATGACTGCAATCACCTTTTTCAAGTATTCTTACTATAAGCTTATTAGGCAGCACACTAAAAAATATCAGCGAATGTAAACATGATACGCTGTCATTTTAACTTGATGTCAGTATAGCATTTTGTGTTAATGAAAATGCCCTATACAAAGGTACATTAAGTATGTGAGCATTTCAGTCAGCATTTATATAAAGAATGTGTCAGCTAATGCTGAATCAAGGCACCAGGGAAAGGAAAAAGGCGATGTCAGCACAAAATATTCAAGAAAACTAATAGGAAAATAACTGACACAGTATCTTAGCTTCCATCCCAGGAAATCGTCATTAAACGTATAAGACAGCATTTAAGTACACACACGCATTCAAATTTTGAGCATGACACAGTTTTGCACGTATTTTTAAGCAAATGTCCTGAGGAGTCTACTCCTGAATCACCCCAACTTTTGTTTGCTGTCATGTATTTTCTTTAAAAAAAAAACTGGCATCAAATCAGAAACACATGTGCTACTATGACATAAAGATTTTATGCTCGTGTCTGAAAATGTTCCCTGATAGATATATGGGTCTTTATATCATATCTAACACACAGCACTTGCTGTTCATAATCAACACAAGCTGTGACTTTAGCAGCTTATTTTCAGTCTTGTTTGTGTGAGATCTACTTCCTGTCACACACCAGACCAACTGGTGAGAGAAATTGTAGAACCACCCACTCACCACCACACTGAGTCAGCTTTGGGTTAGTCTGAATTATTTTGTATATATATATATATATATATATATATTTTTTTTTTTTTTACATATTTCAGATTTCTGACCTTTCTCGTTCTGTGGCTTCAAATGGTACCAAATAAGTCGCATGCTGTATTACATGCTGCAAATTTAGCTTGAAACCCTTTTTTCATTGCTTTACGGCCATTACAAAATCCTACTGAAGTTCAGTTTGGCTGTGTTAGCATCATCCATGAAGCAGTATATTTCTCCATTACACTGCTCATGCCGTTCTTGCTGTGTCCATTCACTCACACATCAGATGAGTCACTCTCTCATTTTCTCGTGTGTGTGTGTGTGTGTCTGTGTAGCCTTGGTCGTCCCTGCTGCGGAACTGGAACAGCTTGGCAGTTACTCACCCGGGGTACATGGCCTTTCTCACCTACGATGAGGTCAAAGCACGGTTACAGAAGTTTATCCACAAGCCTGGCAGGTAAGAAAGAGACACATGTCCATGGTAACAGACACACAGCTTGTAATGCTGTCGATAACCTCTTGCTGTAATTTGTTGTTTGAATTTAAGCATAAAATGACACTGGAAAAGATTCTAACTGCAGCAAAATTAAAGACAGTGAATGCTGTTCAAATCTGGCTAATTTATAATTCTCTATGGTAGGAATACAGCTTTCTCTCTCTGTGTCTCGTGTTCATCACACTCAATGTGAATGGATAAACTTGAGTTGACACTCACACACTTAAATGTGACATCCATGAAGGGATTACCATATATATTATTTACATTAAATGATTTTCCTTTTACAAAAATAATAATAATAATACAAGAATTACAGTGTTAATTCAAAATATTTGCTTTAACGATGGAAATAAAAACATTAGTATTATATATCATGTTTTAATGTGAGCTTTGTCCTTTCTTTTACACAATTACACAATTTTTAAAAATTCCCTTTATTGCTTGTAAAAGTTTTGAGCCAATTGGCTATGCCGTGGTGCATATGCACATAAGGTAGGAAAGGTACCACCACCACCTCATTTTTGTGGCAGAAAAAAACCTTGGCTTGTGTGTGAAGGACCCAGGGCAGCATGGCACTGGAACATAGCATCAATGGTCTGGTTGTACACTGAAAGCTGATGTCACTCTTTGGCCTGGCTTGTGTAGAGCCACATTGACAACCAAGCTGTTATTGGTCAATTTGAGTGAAGGATTTTGACGCTGTTACTTACAGTGCAGCTTAATGACCGTTTTATGTTCTGGTCACAGCAGCTGTTCCAAAAGCATTTAGATTGCTGTCATTACATAGAAATCCCTTCCCGCCTGTTACGCAGCACAAAACTCATTCCTTTGTCTAAAATCCTAATAAATGCATCTTAGAATGAATTAGTGTAATTCCCCTTTTTTGGCCTTCCTGATTCACATAACAGCGGTCTGCAGCTTTCCACCAGTACTTTTGATACGGCAGTCATTAAGACAACATTTTTGAACAGAAATACAATAACCCCAAATATCAATTTGGTAATTTTTTTGTGCAAATTTGTCAAGTAGGCTGGAAATTTTAAGGACCGGGTAGAGTGGCTTGTCTAGACTTGTTTTTTTTTTTCACTATTAAATGTTGCATCAGCAACTGTAAACAGTCCTGTGTTTTGTTTACCCACCAGCATTACACCTAAAAACACCCCATAACTGTGTGTGTGTATTTTTGTGTGTTGTACTGCTCTGGGATACTCTGCTATGTTTGTTACAGTTAATTTTTCTATTGATGTATTATTACTACATGATGTTTCAACTTTGACCTGCCTAGGGACTGCAGATGTAAAAATAAAATAACTAATAGCTAATAAAATAGCTCTAAGCTAACTCTGGTACAATGCATCAAATGGCAAAATGTATGTTTAATATTGTACATGATCCCTTTTCAAATACAATTAGATAAATAGAAACATGCATGCTAATTTAAAAGAGAGTTATCCATTTGTTTTGTGAAGTAAAAAAAAATAAAAAGGACTTACACACGTTGGAAGTTAGTTGATCTCTTTCTTTTCTCTGTGTAACAAAGAGTGCTTCACCCAATGATGTCGTATTTCCCATGACTCTTTTCTCAGTTACATCTTCCGACTGAGTTGTACACGGCTGGGCCAGTGGGCCATCGGCTATGTGACAGCGGATGGAAACATACTCCAAACCATTCCCCACAACAAACCCCTCTTCCAGGCCCTGATAGATGGCTTCAGGGAAGGATTGTAAGTCTGCTGGCATTGTATTCGAGGGGTTCAGTGTTAGTGTTGGCCCATGCTCTTTGTCCCTGTGGTCTTCAATTGATGTGGTTTGAATGAATAATCTTTAAGTCAAGCTTCCTGTCATATGCATGACTTTTCCTTTTACTACCTTTTCTTCTTTTCTTCTCCTGAAGCATAGATCTCTGAGTCAACTATGCAGCCTTGCTTTGCATACCATGATTGAATCTGCCTCTCTGCTCTAAACCAATCCAGGCATATCATATTGCCTGTTCCCATCATCTCAGTGTTATCATAACCAGAATAGAAATGTTGGTTCCTGATGTGCAGCTCAGTCAGCGGTTCAGCTGGCTAGCGTGTCACCGATCTTTCTATGCCAGCGTTGATTCCTGTTTAATGAAAGCTATGGTTGGCCTGTCTCAACCTGTAATCAAAATTCAAACTGGGAAAACCTTAACGCTACCAAGCATTAGTTGAATGGTAATAACAGCATCTGACTCATGCGTAAAAGTTTAATACCATACACTCATCAGCACAATGATGATATGAAATGTGGTGCCAGATTGAATGAATGGCATGAACAGATGTTTTCATTACTGCAGCCTGATAGGTATACATGCAGCCTAAACACACCAACTAATCATGATGAAAACTTTGAAATGAAAAAGCTTGTTGAAACACCCAAGGCCACTAGAAAGTCATTTCTGTGAGTACCTTCTAATTTATTTTCTTCCTCTGCATCTCTCCAGCTATTTATTTCCTGATGGCCGAACCCAAAACCCAGACCTGACAGGACTGTGTGAGCCTTCGCCTCAAGACCACATCAAAGTCACACAGGTCAGACCAGTGTGCTTCTCAGACCGTAACCAGCCTTTAATAACTTATACATCCTTCTGGTGTTTGGCATTTTATTTTAAAGGTCAGAAGTCTTTTTTTGGCCGGTCACACCGATCAGTAAAGATCTCAGTTTGATAAAAAGGATAGTGCAGTGCCTGACCAAAGGAAGCAGCAGCAGAGGACACTGTCGAACACTAAACAGGAACTTACATAGTTATGGTTAAAGGAAGAATATGCGATTTTTCACACTTAAATGTAGCAGAAATCAGATATATCCTCTGAAAATATGTCTGTGAGTCATGACAGTCTACAATGAGTGTGACACCTGAGTCCCGCCCTCTGTGATGCTTTCCGAGCTTTCCAAGCCGTATCTTCACTTTGTTTACATCGCCCGGACGGTCAGCCGGCTTATCACCTTGAGTACAAAGTTGTTTAATTGCGGAATTGGAGAAAGGAAGAATAACATGCTGTACTCACTGTTTATTTGAATGTCATGTACCGGTAAGTATTTTTAGATCACGTCATTTAGTGTAAATTTACATGTAGTGTGAAGCTTTGAGCTAACTAAAGATTGCTAGCATTAGCATGCGCAAGTTGTTTTGGTTTCATGCTGGTACTCAAGGGCGACATCTACTGGATCAAAAAGTCGCATATTCTCCCTTTAAGTAGCTTTTAGCAAGTCTTTTAATGAATACTATTTTATGTCTGACCTTTGTAACATGCAGTGAATGTGTCTGTACACAATTAAACAACATGGAAGATCTATGTAAAACTTTCTGCTACGTAGGAAGATCATAAAATACAATCATTTTTACAGAATGGTTTGGCTGGTTGAGTCATCTTCTTCCGTTTTCCCACAGTAAAATGTCAGGTCTCATCTTTTGTTTATGAGCAGACTCTTTTCTGCTTCAACACAGGACTGAAACTAAAAACACGCCCCCACATTTTCGCTCCAAAACCTTCTGGGCTCTTCTAAATGATCTCAGGTGCTGTTAGCACTGTATGATGTTACATTCTGTGTTCAGGCACCAAGAGCTCACTGTTGTCTCATTTCTCTCCCCCTCCCCCAGGAGCAATATGAGCTGTACTGTGAGATGGGCTCCACTTTCCAGCTGTGTAAGATCTGTGCCGAGAACGACAAAGATGTGAAGATTGAGCCCTGTGGTCATCTCATGTGCACATCATGTCTCACTGCCTGGCAGGTACGAGAGTGGGTGGATGGAAAGGGGTTTGTGTGGGTTGGCTGTTCCAATTCAAGTATTATAATGTTACCTGTTGAGAGGATAACCAAGTGTTGAAGTGCCCTTCTCTGCAGATGTAACAGCAAAATAAAAGCACATTATAAAAAGCTTGAAGTGATTGCATCTGCCTTTCTCTCTGTGTCACAGGAATCAGAGGGTCAGGGAACAGGCTGTCCTTTCTGTCGCTGTGAGATTAAGGGTACAGAGCCCATTGTTGTGGATCCTTTTGACCCTAAGGACAACAGCGGGGGCTCCTGCAGGAGCCACTTTGGGGCTGAGGGTGCTCCTTCACCTAGCTATGATGACGATGATGATGACAGACTTGAAGATCCCCACCTCATGATGAGCAAACTTGCCTTCTCAAAAGTGAGAATTTGGAATATCTTTGACTGAAAGACACAAAAGTTTGCAGAGTTGCCAGGACGGGCTGTTCTGTGTATTTTTCATTGATAAAATTCTTGTGCACTCTGCTTAGTTGGTTTGATGCCCTGGGGGCCCCCATGGGTTCCTGCTGTCCTCTTATTGCCTCTGTTTTACTGAGAGACCCATCCCTGCACGGATAAAACAGTCTGCCACCTTGACTTTTCATTTTTGTGCGCTTCAAACTCAGAGCTCATATCTCAAGTCTTTCATATCCATCTTTCAAGGTGCCAAAGTAGCTTTTTTTTTTAGCCTTTCTGTATTTGTTATGTGGGGGCCTTCTCCTCTCCTCTCCTCAATATTTTATGTGCCTCGGAGAAACTCTGCAGTAGTCTGCTTATACAGTTGGTGGATACCTGAGATCACACACACTTTGATGTGGTTCTTGGAATTTTTTTGACTTTAATTGCTGACTCCGCCTCTTCCACATTTCTGACCATTTCTTTAAACGCACCTGTGCACTGTGAAGTACTTAGCTGTACTTCATAAATAATGAGTCAAGATTTGTGTGATTATCTATTTTGTGTTGAAACAAAACGACTCTTTGATTTATGTTTCTTCCTTCCACCCTTCATTTAGTAACAGTAAAGTCTACCATGGAAATGCAGGCAAATTAGAAACTGGTCAATTCTGGCTATAGATTGACAAAAGTTTGATTCACCTCAGCATATGTGGATCACTGGAATGATGAAAAGTTGACTAAACAAAATCTGATTTTGTCAAATATATCTGCTCAGATGTTACCATTACTTTGTTGTTGTGTTTAAATCCAGGTGGAGCGCCCTCCGTCACCCATGTCCATGGCCCCGCATTCCTCTCTTCCTCCTGTGCCACCCAGACTCGACCTGGTATCACACAGACCTCCTAACCCCCCTGGTGCTTCCAGCCCTGGGGTCACAGCTAAGGTAACAGAATTGACATTTTTTGCATGAAATACGACAAAAGTTTTCAAGGTTTCAATATGTTGTTAGATTTCTTTAAATAAGCTTGAGGTAAAATAAGAGGACATTGTTTTATCGTAGAAGAAATGTACTCATTTTATTTTAAACTCTCTTAGTTGTCATGTTTGAGGTAACACTAAATTTGAATAATGCATCCATGGAGCTGAAGCAAAAATATTCAAATTAAAGAATAATTTAATTTCTGATGAAGCTGTGCTGTCTGACTTTTATTGCCGCCTTAATACAAGAAAGGTGAATACAATCTTGCATTTTATACTCAACATTTTCAGAGTGAGTTTATTTCCACTCACTCATGTTTCCCACATATTTCTGCTGAAATAAAGATGCATGGAAACAGACTTGTGGAAGCAGAAATCTTCTGCAGATGATAAACATTTTATTCCTTCTGTGTTTTTCATCTCACTTTTGTTACTGTTGATTATGAAGAAGAAAGCACAATGGGAATATCTTGTTGCTGAATGGATTACTTCTTGCAAAGAAGATCACGGTCCTGAGTTTCCTTTGATTTTACATTGATGTTGTACTTTGTCTAAATGAGCTCCCTGTGTCTGTTTCTTCCCATCAGGCAGCATCTCACCACAAAGACAAGCCCCTTCCTCTTCCGCCAGCACTGAGGGATCTCCCCCCTCCTCCTCCTCCTGACCGCCCCCACATAGCTGGGGCCACCCCTGAAGGACGGCTGCAGAGGCGGCCCTTACCCTGCACTCCAGGGGAGCCCCTTAGAGACAAGCTCCCCCCTGCACCTCCTAACCGGCCCCTGGCTGACTGGAACTCCCGGCCTGTCCCCAAGGCCCCTATCTCCTCATCCTCATCATCCTCATCCTCCTCCTCGTCTTCCTCATCAACACAGGTCTCCAGTCTAGGAGGGGACATTCGAGCAGGTGTCAGGGAACTCTCCAACAGACACTCCCTTCCCCTGGCGCTGCCCTCTGCTCTGGACACCCGTTCCGACTCACAGAAGAACAACAGCTCCCTCAGTCTTGACCACCAGCTGGTTAGAGGAATCACACAACTTCACACAGTCAACAAGCTTTTGGTTTTATTTGATTTAATTGTCTTTATTTAAATAAAAAAACTTGAAATGCAAACGTGGCAACACAATCCAAAATGCTAGTACACCGTACCATAGATGTGAGTCAAAGCAAGTGTGAGTCTCCAAGTGAGTGTCCAAACTAAGATAATGTGGTTTTAAGGAGAGAAGTTGGTCTTATCGTTTTGTTTGCTCATGATGAGACATTCAGAAAGTTGCAGCACCCTGCACAGAAAGTGATTTTTATGTTTTCAGAATTTCAAATAAATAGATAAAAGACTTAATTATGGATAGTTGCTTTGGGCATAGGCGAGTGAGGTGAGATGATTCACATTGTACACAGTCTTAATTACCTCCTGGTAACGATACAATAATAACTTGACTTTCAAGTCATTGTTCCCATAATGTCAAAATAATCGTTAAAAGTCATTAGTATTTAATCTTTTACTTCAAATGAAATATTCTGCACTTTCTGAGATTTTAACTCCTGCTTCTTTTTCAGAACTTTGCTGCGATAGCTGGTCAAGATTATGACAACCCCAAAGTCAAGCCCTCATCGTCAGCAAATGCCATCTATTCACTGGCAATTAGGTACATTACACTACCACCATAAAGAAATTACAGGAGTTGAGTATGTAAATTTTCAATGAAATAATCTCAAGAATCTACTATTTAAGGGTATGAGATTTCTTTAAAAACTTCAGTAGTTTATAAGACAGGTTACTGCTCTGGTGTGACAATACTTTCTGCTGTTTTTTTCCCCCCAGACCATCTCCAGTCCAGAGGTCTGTGGCAGGAGAGGAAGCACGTGACAGTGAGGAGGAATCAGAGTACATGATCCCCTCTTCCCGCCCTGTCCTGCCCCCCGTCACGGCAGCACCTGCAGCAGAGACCCCACCAGTACCGAGGCCTCCACAGCCGCAGTCATTATCTGCACTCCAGACTCAGGCCCAGACCTCCACAAGCAACTCACGGTAGTTAAAGCACTAAGTGAACCCATGTACAGCAGTATGCATGGACAACGTGTCTTTGCTTATTACAGTAACTGCTTATGTATTATTATTGTTGTTGTCTTTTTTGTAGGCTGTCGCTGACTGAATTAGAGGATAGACCTCAAATGTATGAAGCCATGTACAACATCCAGTCTGGGTCCCAACAGGCCAGAGATTCAGGTATATGTATTCACTGTTATCAGAAGGAACCGGTGGATGAGGACAGCTGAGATAAGCAGCCTGAGTCACTTTGATATCCTCATGAATCCTCATCTTATTTTTTCCTCCCATTCAAAGATTTGTGTTTTCTCCACTTTAAAAATAACTGCTGATGGAACATCACTCATTCTGGCTAGCCAATTTGATCACTTAATAGTTTCACTTTTAATCAAGAACCCTGCCATCTGGAAACAACTCCTACTCTCTATGTGAGAATGAACACAATCCTGATGTGGCTGTAGTGTTGACTCACCTGAAGTCTTTTTAGAAATAAATAATAATGGATCGAAATAAGTAAAACCAGACACATGTTAAATCTATCATCTATCATATAATGTAGTGCTAACACTTGGTTGTCAATCTTGCCCAGACTATTCAGAGTTGCCCCCTGTGACACTGACCAATGGTCCCAGAAACCAGGCAGCAGAGGAGAGGGAAGAGGAGGAAAATGGCTACGACATCCCGAAACCCCGGCTGCCAATGCCTCCAGCCAGACGGACCCTCTCAGAGTTGGGGGGATCAACTTGCTCATCTTCATCTTCCTCATCATGTTCATCCTCCACAGCTGCTTTCAGCCGCCTTTCGCTAGATTCAGATGCTGTAACTGCAGCATGTAAGTTCACTGATTTCCTCTCCTCTATATAAGCACAAGGTAACTATCTGAGCAAATCAAAAAGAATGAGAAAAGGTCGAGAAATAAATACTTTCCATGATTTTTGACGCTTTTAAAGCATGGATTTCACATTTAAAAGTTGGAACTTAATATCAGTGATCACATTTACAAAATGAAACCATGTGGATCTGAAATGTCTTACTGTAACTTTTTGTTCATGTCCTTCCTGGCCAAAAGCAATTTAAAGTGCTGATTAATCAGTATGTAAAAGTAGTGCCAAAATCCTGTGAGCCATAGTGCAGGCTTGAAGGTCCACTGTAGCATTTTGCTGCAGCTGGTGAGATTTTCCAAAAGCTCTCTGAAGTCAAATGGACTCTTATAGATTGACATTTCTGTGTTTGAAAAGGTTAAGACAATAAATACATGACATCAGACATATTTAAACTTCATAACCTGCAAGTGATGACTTCTGGAGGCTTTACATTCCTGATGATGAGATGATAGTATGTATCATCAAAAGTTCAAACTAACAGGTCATAATGTGCAACTAATGCAGCATCAGTGGCTTTATTATGCCTGTCACATTTTCCAGAAAAATATGTTAAAGCAGTTGCAGGAGGAAAAGACCATTTCAGCGAACTGATGAAAGAATTGTTCCACCGTGCTTATAAGGAGCCTTTTTCAGCTGTTCTTTTACGTTTTCAGAGTAATCTACTATTCTCTGTACTGTGTTGACATTTAGCACCTGTGATGATTCTCAGCTGTCTGACTGTTCCACTTAATCTCACATCTGTGTATCTGAGAATCAATTAAGCAGCTCTCAGACAAATGTTTCAATGTGTTTTCCAAAATTATTATTTTTTCTTCTTCTATTCATTTTAATTCTGTATTGTTTCATCATTAGCATGAACATAAGATGTTAAAATGAACAGTATATGGTGGTTACTATCTCTAAATCTGTTCAGCCTTCTTAGAGCCGGTGGAAGCTCCAGAGAGACCTCCAAAGCCCCTGCCCAGAAGAATCAACTCAGAGCGTCGGCACAGCCCTGTCCCTCCCGTCCCTGCTCCACCTTGTAGTGGGGCAACAGGAGGAGAAACCAACCCTCAAATCAGCAGCGAGATCGAGCACCTCATGAGTCAGGGCTACTCGTACCAGGACATCCAGAAAGCACTGATGATTGCACAGAACAATATTGAAATGGCCAAGAATATCCTACGCGAGTTTGTCTCCATTCCCTCCACTGCGCATGTTCTTACATAGCACACTCCTTGTGCCTCTCTCTCTTGTTTGCTCTCTCGCCCTAGCTTGGCCCAGCCTGGTTTGGGTATGTGTTGGCACAGCCCAGCCCAAAGCCCATTGCCTGCAGTGCTCGTTCGGTGCTGGCTAATGCCCACTGTGGATTTTTATCTGGCTTACAGCACCTCTGGGAGGCTGTGCCCTGCACTCCATGCGCTTTCAACAGTGTCTGGCCTTCTTCAAACTGCTACAGCAGGCCTCTTCTTTTACAAAGACGTCTCCGCAGGACTGACGGGGCGTGCGGAACAATGATGGGACGCCACAGGACTTGTGTAGGAATCCTTGGAAGACAGACTCTAATCTTTCATGTTGAAGCCTCTTGCGGAAATTGTAACCAACACCTCACAAATAAAACTAAAAAAATGTATGTCTATAAAAAATTTAATATATGAGTAAATATATATTAAATGTGTGTAATATATACAGTACGTGCATATACAGTATGTAAAAATGACTTCAGCTTTGAGGGTCGCTCTTGGTTTAGCGTTGTGGGGTAGACAGGAGCACGGTGTAATGAGTGGTTTTTCCCTCTAAGGCAGACAGAGGGATGTGAGAGAACATGAGGAAGAGGAGTCAGGATGGCCTTCCTCATATTGAGCAGCAGCTAAGATGTGCTTTTTCATGATGAATCCAGTCTGTTTTGGCCTTTTGATTAACAACATCGGTTTGGTACGTTGTTTTTTTTTGGGGGGGGGGGGGGGGGGGAACTATTTGTTTTTGTTGTGTTGTATTTTACAAAGTAGCATAACGATGGTTACAGGTCTGAAATTGATGTCTGGCAGAATGTGTGTTTGTGTGTGTGTGCTTTGTGACAAAGTGTGTGTATGTGTGCCAGACCTACTCCTCATGACCTACTCTTAATAAGCCCATGTTCCTGAAACACATGAATGTGGTTTTACAGTCAGAATACTCGGACCCCTGCTCTGTAAACGTACTACTGCTCTCTGCGTTTGTGTCAGGGCAGAGTGCAGCTGTAGAGCCTGGCAGTGAGATTAATAGAGGACGTGCTAATGTTGACGACCCTGCAGTACCAGACAGGCTAGTGTGTGGTGGCTGAAATGTTTTCATTCTGTCTTTGTCTAACTTCAATTGGCTGGCTGGTTTCGATTTCTGTCCCCAGCTTAGACCGGTGTTTAGAAACAGAAAAAGTCATTGATTTACTTTGTTAATATATTATTGTTGTATGATCATAAATATTGTTATTATAATTAATTCAGAAGTGCTTCACTGCTGCTACTATTGCTAACAATTACGCCTTAAATGTACATTTGTGAATATTGTGTTAAGCTCCACCCTGTTTCTTTAAAGTGACAGTATCGTGTGTGTTTTTCTTCAGTCTGTAATGTAGCATACTTGAAAGTACAGCAGCTCGTGAGCCTGCAGCCCTCTCACCAGGTCCACTATTCAGTGTTTTAAATCTTTTTCTACGTATACACTCTGACACTCACAGAGTTGAGTGTATAGCATCATCTGAAAAAAACAAACCTAAATGCTTTTGGTGTGGTAAACCATTTTCTAACCGGTCCAGGCTCTTTCATATCAATTTCCCTCTCTCTGCAGGATCCCCCTCTACTTGAAAGGGAGCGACTGATGGGGCTTTATTCTTTAAGTAGGCTCATGGGTTTACAGGCCCACTCCCGGCTCTACATTAAAATCAGTATTTGGGCCAACTGTAAAGACGTACTCAGGAATAACTTTATCCAAACAAAAGAGGTGTTCAGCCTGGTTGTCACAAACCACGGGAGACACCAGCATACCTGAGATGACATGTAGCCAAAAGAATCCACTTTATGAAGTCACACAAGTAGCCTATAACTTTTTTCTCTCATAACTTGCACATTTTTTTGTATTATTTCTAGTGTTGGCAGGACTGGAGACAGCAGCCTAATTTCCAGGTACTATGAATGAAAAATAAAAAAAATTAATGCATGGAGCTTTTAGGTACATTGATGTGAAACTCTCCCAGTATATGAAGTAGAATGTTTAATGGGAGAGAGTAAATCAGGGCTTATCTGCCAAAGCTTTCGCTGACAAAGTCTGTCTGTTAAATGAAAGCTATACCTGCGCTGTCTGGCCATCCTCTTTTTTTTTTCTGTTCCTAGTTGCCTTGAGAAGCTCTTGAATGATGTGTATTTGACAGGGAGGTCCCTAATCCTCAATACTGTGCTAATGTTTTGTTGACGTTTCAAGAGAGCTTGTCGAGTAATTATTTACCTTTTTATCTTGTTTTTGCACAGTATACCAGTTTGTGCTATGATACTGTCACTCTAAAGAAAGCTAAGTGTACAAAGTCAGTGATATGAATAGAAAAAAAGACTTATTTTAATTTTGCATTCCTGTACACATATTTTTCTCCAAAGGTTTTGTTTACTTCTGTGAATAATTCTGTGAGCAGTGCCATATGTTTAGAGATCGTCCCCATGTTTAGAGTCTGGCCTTGATTTTGAAGAGTTTGTAGGTATTGATCTCTGATGGCCAGATTGTGCAGTATTGCTTGAATTAATCTGTCCTCTCTGCCTTGTCAGCCGTATCAGACCTCATCTGTGAGCGCCAGTTCTGACCTCACAGATGCTGGATGTGTACCAGCCTCCGTTACCCTCAGTCCCTGTGTCTGGGTACTTCAATTTTTTGCCAGAAGAGGGAGCTGCTGATTCATGTAGCTGTTTCGCTTCTCATCAGTAATTGGCATTCATTAACTTTTTGATGGTTTTTAAAGCTCATATCAATTCGAAAGTATGCACAGTGCTGTTAATAAAATGATAAGCAGAAAGTCTCACATGTCTGTTTTTTTTTTCAGAATATATGATCTGATGGTTTGGTTACAGAGATAAAATGATTTTTAAGAATTTAAACTTGCAAATTGATTGAAGAGATAAAAAATGTTTCTCACTTGAATAACGAAAGAACAATAGAGTTTTGACAGCAGGAGTTTAACAATGAATTGTTCAGTTGTGTTGTTTTACTTTTTTTCTAACAGCAGACAGTTTGACGTTGTCAAAGAAGTAGAGTATAGTATTATGGCCTATTCTTTTCAGGTTAAATGGTGTCAGAACTAATCTCTTCTCACTGGACTTACTGTCCTGCATCTCATTTCTCTGACATGATGTCTACTCATTCCTCGGTCGAAACTGGGAGAAGTTTCGGACACACAGTTTTAATGACTGTTTCAAAGCTCTTAGAGGAGAGAGATCTGAGGAGCGATGAGTGAGGATACTTGCACACCTCTTATCGTATTTCACTCTGATTGGACGCTGCAACAGATCAGACTTCATTGAAACTTACAAACATCAGTTTAATAAGTGAGAAAATACAGAACCTGAAGAAGACCCTCAATGGACACTTCAGAAGACTAAACACCTATCAGTTTCTTAAAAGTCGACGTGATGAGCCGGGATTAAAACAAGTGTTTGACATGAGTATAAACAAAGAAATATGACATAAATTCCATGAAATCAATGTGATAGAGTTGGCCTATCACTTCAGAGTTTTATATGGGTTCTATTCTGATTCCCCATCAAATGAAATGTCTCTTCATTTTAGGTCTTAAAATAGAAAATATCGCTAACAACTTCATTATCATAACAGAAATATTTTCCTTCCATGTTCAGTTTCAGTTCAGTATTTGCCCTTTTTAATTGTATAGGACTAGTTTTCAGTATTCCTGATACAGATAAACCCCACCACAGCGTTTCTCCGGGGCTATGCCCCGCTGTCTATCGTGCAAAAACACGACTTTTTAACATGTACAAAAAAACCACACAACTTTGATAAATGAGGTCTGATTGAGTGGTTGCTCTGTTGAGTGGTGGTCTGTTTACCGGTACTACTGTTGCTGGGCCTGAGTACGGGACTTCAGACCGCCAGGATTTTGAACATGTCAGGCCTGGGGCAGGGGGTTCTCATGGGTATGTTTGTTTGATGACAGGGAATTATGTTTAACTGCGAAGAGATGAGCAGCGAGTTCAACCTGAAGAGGGAGAGGGGAGGGACGCAGAGGGATGTGTTGATGCTGGAACTCATTAGCCCTAGAGCTAGCACTAGCTCCCAGGCATCCCGGGGCTGCAGACACGGAACCCACACTTGAGGTGTCTTGTCCCTGATGTCAAAATCCCAGTCGGACTCGCTTTATTCTCTGTGTTTCTGTAATATTGATGTTATTCTGTGTCTTTTAACGATACTTTCTAAACATATTGAGCATGTGTAGTTCTTTGAAGGTTTCATACCATTTGACCCACAGGGGGCGCTGTGGCAACAATAATAGAACTTCCTTAACATGAACCTATATAGTATAAAAACAGGGCCTCTCAAAAAGGTTGTACAAACTGACAGACTAACACCTATAGGTGGTGATCAAGGACTTAAAAAAATGTTAGCTGCAGCTTGGAGGTGGCGCAGTGTTCTATGTTACCAAATTGTGCGATCAATTTAACATTTTATACGAAACAAATGATCTGAAATCTTTTATGAAATAAAAACCTTTAAATCATGGAACAAATACCTGATTTAAAAAATCCTTTATTTTTTAATAAAAGGTTGCTCATTGTCAAACTAAGACACATTTTGTCATTTAACAGTCAATCTTTATTTGGTATACTTTCAAAAATCTACAGTGAATTTGTCAGGAAATTGGCTTGAATTTCATCAGTGGCATTTCTTTTACATTTACAAGGCATGAAAGGCATTTAAAAGATAAAAAAAAAAAACTGAAACCAATAAACAGTGGTTGATCTTAAAACAGCAGAAAAACAAAGACTATCAGAGGGTACGTTTGGATGATACCTGAACATGTTGATTGTCTATTAACTTAATTTGCATACATGGAGTCTCATGGCGTCCTCCCCCTGAACAATACTTTATTCACATTTGTTTCCCATGTGAGGGTGAGTCTGAGTTTCTCTGGGATCCAAATGTTTATTTCAAGTTAAAACCAGAAGTAACTAAACAGAAATGCAGTTGGTCTACTGAGGAGGTACATTTCATGCTGCAAACAATTTCTATCAGGGACCAATACTTTGTTCTACCCTTGTCCTTCCTCTTTTAAAAATAATAAAATAAACAAACCTAGGCTACACAAACTTATCTGAATAATGTCACAACAATTCAACAGCTTCACATTAAAGAAGCACAAACTCACAAAGAAGAACACAAAGAAATCAGTGCACATAAGATTAAATAAAAACTTAACTAGCAATACAAAATTGTTGGGTTTGCTGATATTTCCAAAAGGCTTTCATTGAATTATTAAGGCAACTGTAACTTTTTCACCTGGCTGTTTGAAATGTCACTCAAACACATACAGAACAGCAGAGAAGAAGAGACACAACAAAGTTGAAACAAAAAATAAAGGTAACAAAACCCATGTCAAATATTGAACAAATTGTTAAGCTACACATTTCAATTAAAAACTACACAAACTGGGGAGACTACAGAAGTTAGTGTTAGCTTAAAATTTGAATAATGTGACTAAATGACCTGCATGTTTGTTTTCAGAGCTAAAAGTTCACACTTTGGTGAGGTTGTAACTGGATGTAGGGGGAGGCATCACACCATCCCTTAAAGACAGAGTCAGTAGCTTTTTCCTAAAACATTGACTAATACAAAAGTCATTTTGATCAGAGATCACGTATGGGCCTCCATGGTGGTGACTGTGTCTGCAGAGACCCTGTCCTCTGCTAGTTGTTTCTGGGCGGGGAGCTGGAAATATGATCACAGGAGGAGGGGCCTAGTTTGAATGTTGTGTTAACAACTGCAATGAAAAATGCTACTGACTCCACCTTCACAAGTTCAGTGTACAGACTTAGGCAAAACGGGAAACAAAAAGAACAAAAACAAGTTAAAGAAAAGTCCCCTAAAAATAAAAGACATCTTTCATATAAACCACTAAAACAAAATAAAACACTGTCTGGTCATTTCTTTTTGGTTGTTTTTTTCAGGTGTTATTTTAAATAAAGAAATATATACATAGATTATAATATGTACACTTGATAAAGAGCTATGTCAGGCTGCTCTTCAGTGATCTCTGTGTCTGAGGTGAAGTGTAGTTGGATATAAAAACAGTCCCTGGTCATGTTGTGTTCTATTGTTCTACAGACAATCAGCAGTATACAAGGCTCACGTGAGGGAGAATCCCAGAGGACAGTCGAAAGGTTTGAACGTCGAATGGCAGAGTTCTGTCATGAAGTGCTCAGATCATCTGCCATGAAAGCTAAGGTTGCACTCAGGCAGAAATGTGACGTGACAAGCTGTAAGCTATGACTGCAGCTTGGAATAATTAGATTCTTAGTTGTCCATTATGACAGGCAGAGCATTTCCATGATGTAACTCTGGGATGAGGAACTGTGGTAAAAGCGTGAAGGCAGCAGCGGGTCTGTGTCAACTCATCATTTCTGCACGTCCAGGTATGCACCACCCTTTACTCCAGAGGGCAAATACAGACAATAAAAAAAACAAGGAAAGACAATTGTGTTCAAATAAGTTAATTATGTAATGAGACAATCAAAAAAGCATCATATTTCAGTTGAACATTCATCTACCTGCTCATTGGGAGACTGCTTTTCTCCGTTGACCCCGAGCAACACAGCTTCCTCAGTGTTATCACTCTTCATCTCCACCACAATGTTATCTTTGTTCGACTTGTCCTTGGTGCTGCAAGACAAGTACAAATAAGAATGCTTGAAACAAAACTATTAGCACAGTTGTCATATTTACACATTCAACAGTTATGGGGTAACAGTATAATTTCACTAAAGTCTTTCTATAAGCTTATGGTCTCTACAATCTCCTGAGGGAAAACATCTTTGTTAGTTTGCAATGTTCTTCAGGTTTACACCAAAGATGCATTCTGAAGAGCCTTGATTCATCACTGCGAGCAGCATCTTTCACATGTATTGTCCATTGTTAAAAGGTAACATTGATTATAGTGGCTTTAACCTTTAGACTTGTTATGCCTTCAATGTTGGTTGTAGTAATGTTAAACTTTGTCATTCTAAAATTGCAAGCTATTTGAATGTTTCGATTTTTGCAGTATGTATTTTTAATCTAACTTCATACCTGGTTAAAGGCAAATAACAAGTCTGATAACGCCCAAGCAGACTTTCCTGAGCATACGGCACATACATTTTGTCTGCCATCAGGTCCTACATCTTCTCTGACAGAGCACCTAACGTTAACAGGAGTTCTACAATTCTACATTTCTACAATTCACTTGTCAGATGCTTTTATCAAAAGCGACGTACATCAGAGAGTAAGTACAGGCGACGACTCTACCAACTGAGCTACAGCCGCAGTACTGACAGGCGTTCCAATGCTCAATGGCTCACTGACTATAAGCACCTTTAGCACTACATTCTGTGAGGGAAACGTTATGTATTTGTCTCAAAAATGTACTTCTCAATCAAATACGTTTATGTTTTTATATTATTGTTTTATGTTTATTTGCATGATTTGCTTCCCACATCAAATAAATTATTATAAATATATTTTTAATTAAGTTAATGCCAGTTCCAAATAAGTAGAATGTTAATGTATGTACACAATATTGTGAGATGGTTTTTTGTTTCTCCTTCCAGTTTTGCTTTGTCTGATTTTTATAATTATGCTGTTGATGAAATCAAGTTAAGTTTATTTAGTTACTAGGAAAAAGTAACGTTTAAAAACAGTGTTTACACTGGATAAGGATGAGAGCTATGCACTCTTCTTCTTTGGGCCTCAAAGTTTGAAGAAACTTCACATCTTTACATATTAACTCCCAGCATCAAATTGCTCTCATTGTACTTACAGGTCCTGCTTGCCAGACCTTCCACAGATTTTGCCCTTTTTGTAGAGGAAGTAGAGCACACTGCCAAGGATGGCCAGCAGTAGGATGCAGATTATGATGACTGCAATGATAACACCACTGCCCTCTGGTGGAAGAGAGCACAAGTACAACCAAACAGTTACTCGCTGAATCTGGATGAAGAGTTTGATGGAGTCGAATATGGGATGGCATCAAGCAGGCTGTGCAGCATTCACGGTGTGCAGGTAGAGTACAGAACGTCTTACAGCGTGTGTAAAGAGAGAGCAGCACTAGCATAACCGTGGTGACCTACACCTGGCAACCTATAGACAGAAAGTCAATCATGAGGGAAGGAGGAAAGGTGTGCTCATAGTACAGCATGACAACATGCAGAGACAGATGTGAAGATGAACAACTCAATGATGCTTTGACGTTTTGTTCATCAGGAAGGGGGGGTGGGGTGGGTGGGGGGGGGGTGGGGGGGGTGGCCGATGGATGCAGGGAGGTGCTGTGGAGCAGAAGTGGAGGAAAGGAGACATGAAGGAGAGTCCTCAGCGGTGTAACATACAAACCTTTCCTTATTTTCTTTGGTGGGATTGCTGTTTCAGCTTTGACTAAGAAAAACCACATGAGCAAGGTTATAACGATATATTAAATCAATCTTATCAGCCAGCCAACACAAATACACACACACGCACACACACACGCACACTCACACACACACACTCACACAAATACACACACACACACACACACACACACACTCACACACACACACTCACTCACACACTCACTCAGATCAGCGGCAGTGACCCAAAGCAAGTCACAACTAATGTTTAATTTGAACAGAACATATCAATGATTAAAAGCTTAACGTGAAGCTAAGCAGGTCAACTGTGGTCAGTATCCCAACAGTCACCTCCCAGAGCTGCCCGGGTTAATCTCATTTAAACAGTGTTCTGCCAGACACAACCAGGGACAGTTTTCCTGAGGGGCTGGAAACTTCCTGGCATGACGTACAAGAGAGAGTCGAGGCTAAAGAGGAGAGAAAACACAAGGCTGTGGCTGTAATGGAAGTCAGGAGACTCCTTGTAATTTTAAAACATCAGCTGCTTTCTAGTCACTGCGATGCATGTGTGTGTTTGTGCACTCTGTGTGTATCTATCATGCCATCATGCTAACAGGGATGCATGACTCATAATAACAAGAAACAACAAGTTAATTTTCTGGGAAATCAACCCTGCTGTGGTTTCCCTTTCAACACATTTGAAAAAGAGGAAAGCGAAGTTTAATCAATTGATACCATGTTAAAACACAATTAGCATAGCAGTGCCAACAATTTAAGGACACCGTGCAGCAATTACTGACCTCAATGAAAACATCCATTTGCAATTCTAATTCTAAAGATCCTAAAAGTCTAAAGAAACCGTTGAGATTTCGGCTGCCGTCAGGTGCTTTGTACTGTAGTGTTCCTTTCTCACTCTAATTGTTTGTGCCTGACTCACAAAGAAAATACGAACATACAGATTAAAAGCTTTACTGAAAACTGAAGACACACACGTTAAAGTCCTTTTAGTGGATACCTTATGATAAAATCATTTTAAGATTTTTTTTTTTTTTTGTCATTTTTTTCACTCAAGTGATGCTGGGTGGGCATTGACTGTGAACTTACCTGTGGCTGAGGAAATAGTAGTGGCAGTGGTAGTGGCAGTGGCAGTGGTAGTGGTAGTAGTAGTAGTAGTAGTAATGGTTGTAGTTGTAGTGACTGGTGGTGGGGTTGTGTTAACAGCTAAAAAAAAAAAAGGTAGAGGCACACACAAACCGGAAGACGTTTCCTGTTAACACACTGCTCGGAGGAGGAGAGCACATTGAACAGCCGCAAGCAGCGTCCCCGTCCAGAAATGACAAAAACAACACTGATTGACGTGTCCAGAATAACAGGCTACATGTTACCGCACATAACAGAGCTGGAGGCCTTCAGACAGAGTAAAAATAAACAACAAAGTCATTCAGACTACAAAGGGAGAGACAAAGGGGAAGCTGGGGACAACATATAGAGACATACACGCACAAGAACAAAGGGCAGACACAGGAAACCCAAGCAGCAGGAGGGACTCACGGGTTTTAATGTTGAAGGTCAAGGCGTCTGTGCCGTGGTCGTTGGAGGCGTTGCAAGAAGCGGTGATGTCAGAGGTGACCTGGATACTGACCCTGCTCTGAAGTCCATCCTCAGTCATCATCTCTGAAGCCATCTCAAGGTCCTGCAACAAAACATGTGTTACGAAATGACCAATCACAACATTATTTTGTTTTGATCTGAAACGTAATACGTTACATAGGACCTTGCCTCTCTCTTTACACATTTGAATGAAATGTTTTTGGTTTCAGGATCAATGACACAATGAAATCTACCAACAACACATCTAAAAAAAAAAAAAAAACTGCGTTCCCTCCGTTGTACCTGTCCATCCGAGGTGCTCCAGATAATTTTGGGAGCCGGGAAACCTCGGACCCTGCAGCTCAGGTCTACTGTTGTGTCATAACTCTCAATCTCTGTGTTGTCAGGCTTCAAGATCTCTGGTGGTCCTGCAGAGAGATGAACAATTAATACAAACCTTGAACCGTCATGCTGCTCACTGCTACCACACATCTTTAATTTGAAATAAAGAATTAAACTGAAACGAGAGAAAAAAGTTTGGAAAATAAACACAAGAAAGTATAGGTAAAATAAACAACGATGGGTTGATTACTGGCAGAAAGTGATCAAAAAATGATTACATTATTGATTCTACAATAACTGCGATCAGGCTGACCTTTGACGTTTACGAGAATCGACCCTCTGGTTTCCATCTCTTCAATTTCAGGAACAGTCACCACACACACGTACATCCCTGCTTTGTCAAACGTAGCGTCTTTCACAGTCAAAGTGTGACCCTTAAAAACGACCTCTCCGTCCTACACACCAGGACAAAAAAATGCACAATTAACAAAACACACGCTGACACACACGCTAGGATATGAATAATTCATAGGTTTGCAGTGTATTTGTTCGTAGTGGATCAGACAGATGCTTAAAAGGACTTCTCAAATTTAGTTGAGCAAAGCAATACTTGACAAAACGTAAAGAATACCCTTTATGAATGTTTACTTCAGCTGATGTGCAGATTATATTTGTAATAAGAACGATAATGTTAGAAATATTACTCGTTCTTTTTAGTTGGCAAGCTGCTATTTTACTAACCCTAACTGGCGCTGGTAATGGCGACAAGCAGCAGCAGTGCGTTTGAGTGTGTGATCTGTTTGGTTTTTAACCCTGTTCTAGGTGTTTTTATGAGAATGTTTTGTTCCTGTTTTATTGAGTCTGTTTTAACCTTCTCTTTTATTTGTTGGTTTGGGTCTGTCAATCTGAAAAATAGGAAGAGGTTGGAGCAAATTGGAGAATGTGCAGTAAAATTGCTGGCTCTAGTTTTGATGATCTCTCCCTCTTATACAGAGTCAGAGCAACAAAAAGACCACAGGCTATCTTTGGGGACTGCACCCACCCCCTTAACACCGAGTACAAGCTGCTGCCATCTGCGCCCAGATGCAGGACTAACAGACTTAAAAACTCATTTGTCCCTGGTACCATTGTTCTCCTCAACAATATAATGTAACCCCCCCCCCCCTTTGGTGTGTGTAATTTATTGTTGTGTGTATTTCAGACTCACTGCTGGCTGTAAAGCAAATTGCCCCTCGGGGATAATAAAGTTTGCCTTGACCATAACTATTTCCTTTCTGATAGGTTGTCTTTTGTATTGATTCGGCACAAAAGGTAAACTTTCCATGTTAGCTGCATGGCCGCTGTGGATAAACAACAAAGAGCTGGTCGTCTCTCAATTGGAAGGTGAGTGGTTTTGATCCCCAGCTCTTGAAGTCACATGTTGAAACCCCTTTGGATACGACACTGAATCCAAAATAACTCCCGCTGTATCATGTGAATGTGTATGAATGGAATTAGTTAATACTGTCTGACTGACACTTTACAGTACATAGCACCCTCTGCCATCAGACGGTGAATTTGACATTCGGTGTAAAAAGCGCTTTGTGTAGTAAAAAAGGCTAGAAAACCATTCAATAGCCAGCTCCTCCTAAACAAAAAGTAACGGCATATAGAGATGGCATAGCTTTCCGAGTCTCCTGTCTTGCCTAGTTTAATGATTTTACAAAACAAAACTCCCTTCAAGGCAGATGCTAATACCGAATTGGTCCCTCATGTATGTGCAACATTAGCTTTGGCACATGCATGCTATATTCCCACAAAGCACTCTTTTTCAACTGAATGTAAAAATACATCACAAAGTCCAAAATCATTGCAGGAAGCAAGAAATGACAAATTAAAATGTGAAGTACTTTATCTCTAACTTATCGGTTTCCTGAACCATCTTAAAAGACAAACGTAATGTAGTCTTGTCCTTGTTTAATGTTTCACCCTACACCTTTCTGCACACAGTACAGCAGAGTGATGAGTTGTGTCCTGTCCCCATATCAGCTGGTAAGAGATCTAAAGTCATCTGACAAAAACCTTCTGTCCATGCCTAGAGCCAGGACAAAGTGTTATGGGGATAGGGCTTTTTCTATTGTCCAAAACTGTGGAACTCTCTACCTCCGGACATCTGTCTCTCACCCACAATTGTTTTTTTTATGTCTCACCTTAAAACATATTTCTACTAAATTGCCTTCAATCAGGGATCTATAGCTCTGTGAGTTCTATTACCCTTGGACATAATTGTTACCTGTTCTTTCATTTTGATTATTGTTGTTCTTGTCTGTTACTTTTCTTATGCTTTGTTTTTCCTCTGTCTGTGTTGTTCAGCACTTTGGATCAACTGTGTTGAGCTATAAATCAAGATGAGATGAGTTTTCTAAATGCAGGTTAATTCATTATTTTGTAATTTTGAGACAATGTATGTGTATACGTGACCTTTAACCAGACTGCTTGAGTCTTCAGAGAGGAGAGGGCGTTGCAGGTAGCTGTAAACTCCTCACCGTGAGCGACAACAATAGTGTCTTGAGGGGTCACCACAGCAGCATGGAGAACTACACACACAGCACGGAGAGAAACCAGAGATTTAAATGACAGAAAATGACAAGAAAAGGTAGTTCATCAAAATAATTACAAATCCTTTCAGTTCATTTTCCTTACAGTGGACAAAGACTGAGATGTTTCCATACATGGGCTCGAAGGTGTCTGAGTCAATGGAAGTACATTGATAAACTCCGCTATCGCGACTGGTGACATTATTCAGCACCAACACATCACTCTCATGGGACTGGCCATCCTACAAAACAAACAAGTTATGTGACCATACATCTTACATCTCAATGAACATGCATCTTATAAAATTTGCCATGAGTGATTTGTGTGTTCCAGTACTTTCTTTGGATTCTGCCTGTGTGCAGGAGCCCACTGAATTATTTCTACAGGAACATACAACTTTTAACCTGACATAGGTAAGAAGTCTCTAAAACACTCATGAAAAAATAAAAATGTGGACATTTACAATATCGTTTTCTTCCAGACGCTTGATTGAAATAATGGAGGATGGAGGATTCCCGTTGTCTTTACAATGAAGCTCAATCGAGTCTCCTTCTTTGATATCTCCTTTTGGTGACTCCACCCAAACATTGACAGCTGTGGGGGGGTCTGAAACAAAGAGAACAGTTTAAACATTAGACTGCAAACAGGAGCTTTCACTTGCACCAGGTGACTACAATCATCTCTGCAGCAAACCCTGCTCAATGTCCAGAGGTCACTTGAAAAGAGGCAGAATAAGAGGGTAGCAGTTTGGTTTAAATAACTTTTTTTAATACTATGACAGATAAAAATGCTTATTTTTCAGTCTCTTAAAATTCTAAATGTTTTAAATTCTCTAAAAAAATTCCTTAAATTGTTATTGTTCTTTAATCGACTTAAAACAATGTGATTTAGCTTCTTTTTTATTTTTCACTTTTCTATGTTGACATGAATTCTGCACTTTCCTGTGAAGAAAAGTTTAAACAGTACAACAAATGATTGTCTAAAACTTTAACAAAGTTGAACAATTACGTGTTTTGAACTTCGTAAACTTTGTGCCAGCAGTTTTTCTTGTTGCCACAGGCCCTTTCCTGGTTTATCATGACCCCATGTGCACAAAGCCTGGTCAGTCAAGATTAAGCTTTTTGAGTTTTCTGAATCTAAACATGGCTCTGACCTGGTCCCTATCGAAAACTTAGAGGCTGGACAGAAAATCTGAGTGAAGGTCTGTCTTGTGACCTAAAATCAGTGCTGCAGCCAGGTGCAGTTTTCCCAGAGTCAAAAAACAACAACATGGTCTTGGTTTCAGCCACTCACAGAATACAGTGATGTTTATCCGGTGAGTCTCAGTCATCCTGGTTCCTCCAGGAACAAAGTAGGATACCTCGCAGTAGAACTCATCATTTTTGTCCTCCTTCACCACCTTCAAGTTCAGCTCACTCGTCACCGAGAACAGACCACTGGATTCAGAGGTGACACTGGGCACTACTTCCACCTCTGAACGTACGGGACAAGAGAATAGAAGAGGAGAGAAAAGAGGAAAATCCAAAAAAGTTATTAACCCACATGAAGTACAAGCTAAAGTAAAGTAGGAGTTCATCACATTAGTAGTTGTTGCTCTGTCTCACCATCGGGGACACTCTGTAGTGGTGTGTTGTTTCTGTACCAAGTGATGTTGGGCTTGGGGAATCCATTTTTAACCTCACAGGTCCCAATCTGTAGCAAAGGAGCGTGTATGAGAGGAAATGAAATACAAAGTATTAAACTGTAGCCTGAAAGTCATTTCATCTTTGTTATAATCTTGTGTACACGATGTAAAGCTTGTCAACCTTTGATGGGCTAACTTCGCTGACTGAGATCCCCGTCTGCACACCCTCGATGGTGGGAAGGTCTGGTGTTCCTGCAAAGGAATCGAGAACTCAAACAAACTTTTTTTTTGTTCTGGCAGCTGATAAGATTTGTTTCAAACTGTTTTAAACTGTTTTAGCATATTGCAAAAACCGAGGTATTAAAAACCAGCGTCCAAATGTCACTGACATGTGATGGGTGAATGCAATTGCAAGGGGTGTTACAAGTGTAAACAAGGACAGCACCAGACATGTTTGGTGAAATAAGTTGAGTCGTTATCCTGTTGATTTGAAGGCAAGAATTACAAAACGGCATTGCACCAAATTCACAAATCACGCATAAGAAAGGCATCACAAATAGAGGATTCTTCTTTTAATTCAGCACTGCTTTCAACAGTTGGTTTGTGTAAAGTACTGGTTAACCCTCGTCATCCAAAAAACCCACACACGTACCAAACACTTTCAGCTTTGTGCGTCCTTCTGAAGCACCGTCTGTTAAGCCTTTGATCAGACAGATAAATTCCGTTTCATCCGCAAGCTGCACATCCCGTATAGTCAGCACCACCCGTCCTGGGGCTCCAGTTCCGTTCACACTGATCCGCTCTGTAAACTGTGTGGCCCGGTCTACTATCTGCGACATGGAGTCCTGATAGTAGATTTTCTGCTTCTCACCTGTTCCTGTCACCTAAAGATCAGAATTCAAAAAACATTAAAAGATCACATAGATGGACACATCGTACCTCTATGTTTATAAGTGCATTTGGAACTCACATAAAACCATTGAATTATCGTGCCGCCGATGCCTTCAGACGACGTAAACATGCAGGTGATCTGAGCTGTGTCTCCCTTGTAAACCTCTACTCTGTCCTCCATGTTCATCTCCATGTTCGCCCATGCTGAAAAAGAGACAGAAGGTACTCAGTATGAAAGTTCAACATGTTTTAGTACTTTGAATCTGTTTTCATAGCACAGAAGCAGAGAAAATACCGCTAGAGCCTTCGATCTTTAAGGTTAGCAGGCAGCTGAAACTGTCAAGTTTCCATCCAATTTTTTTTAATTAACAAAATTATATTAATAAGAGAATACCAAGAACAGCTCAAATGAATAAAAGTAGTAGTAGTAGTAGTAAAAGTAACAGAAACATGGCATTGATGTGTGACTCAAGATGATTTTAGTTAAGTGATGGAATGAACTAATAGTTTAGATAAAGATTCCTTAACCTTCTATGTCATTCCTACAAGGCAGCTCATTTAAATGTCGATAATACACATTTTTTTAATTTTATTTTAGAAGTGAAGTAGGCCAACTGGCCAGCAAATGAATTGTTCTGCGAAACAATATATGCATCACAAATGTGAACTCTAATGTTTATGATTATCATTCTGACATCCGATGCAGAGCAAACAGGCCACTTCTACTTCCACACCCTGCTGACACAAACTGAGAAGAGGCATGTAGGCAAAAAAAGAGAGCGAAGAAAGCCATGGTGGGTCAAAGGGAAGAGAGAGATGCTATGGCAGGAATGAAAAGCCCACCCATGTCCACATTAATGTGCTGCATTCCTCCATGTCACCCTCTCACAGGAAGAAAGGCTCAATTTACACGCAGCATAGAAGCTCCACTGTTCTTCATGCTTATCTGTGTCTGAGGAACGACTGGTTTTCCCCTTCCAGGGTCTTACTATGTAGCATCCCTAGTTTAAAGGAAGGTTCCACTGATCACACTTACACTGCAGAGTTTACCAAATGCATGACATCGATGGCTGTAGCCGGAGGTAACAAGTGTTCCTGGTTTGAGCCCTGTTGAGCGACTGTTCAATATGTTTGTGAATGTAGTTTTTCCTTTAGTGCAGAAAGACGTGAAGGCAGGAAGTAACTGTGTTCATGTTGAGTGCTGCTCAGAAAAATGTAAATGAGGTTCAACAGTATCCTCAATTGACCTTTTTTTAATGCCATTCATTATAACCCTAAGCAGCACAACAGACAAGAAAAAACACCCTGGAAACCAATAAGTCTCACATTAGAGATAATGTCCCCAGAAAAAAAACAATGGTTTTATCAAATGATGTTATAATTTCATGATGATATTAAAAACGTTTTGTTGGGGAAAAAAAAATACATCTTAGAACGCCAGAGTTTTATCTGGCCATGTGAACAGGCTGATGTCTATCTGAAGAGACACTGTCCAGCTTCTTTTTGCTGTGTTTTGGACATTCTGGGTGTTAATGTTTGGACAGTTAATGAAAACCCTCAGTCTATAAAAGCCCACTTGACTTACACACTAAATTGATGGATCATCTATCCAACAGGAAACTAAAGACACTGTTCAACCGTCTGAAGGAGGGTCTGACTTTAAATGTTGTTTAAAAAAACCACAACCAACAAATCCTGGTCATTCTCCCTTTGAATACTTTCCAGCCTGGGCAGCATGACGTTTGAGAACAACGACTTTGAGAACAAACAAATTCCTGTTTCCAAAAATATTTATTTACATTTAAACAAATGTGGGAGAATTAAAAGACACGTTTTTAGATTATAAATGTGGGCTCTTTTATATTGCAATTGCTATTGAAGAAACGCCAAAGCCAGGAAAATGATCACATGCATCTTCTACTTATATAACTAGAACACCAGGGCTGCCTGCTGAACAGATTTTTTTACAGCAGAACATCCGGAAATCTCTTCCGGCAACCCGTTTTAACATCATCTGATTGTGTTTTTTAACAAATATTAACCTCAAGCTAACGAAAACTGCCTACAAATTAAACGTCTGACTGTACCTTCAGTTGCTTCAAGAATAAATATGCTTCCATCTTCTTTCCTGCCCTCCTCACGCTCCCCCCTTGCATCCTCACTTTCCTCTCCCACCTGCCTCCCCCTCTGCTTTGTGTTGCTGTTTACCAACGCGTAATGGACCTGCAGGATGCTTTCCTGTTAAAGAAATTCAATTAGTCTGTCCAACATAGACATTTCCTGGCCATTAGTGATGGGAGGACAACGCTGACTCACTCATAGCATCCCATCCCCCACCTGAACACTCACCTACAGTCAGAAAAGAGATTCAGAAAAGGGCAGAAAATATAGTCTCTACACTAAATGTTTCACAAAACTTTTTTCCCATCCTGTGTCTGGCAGCTGTAGTCTATTTGCCTGCGGAATCTCAATCAAATCTCATTAGTAATTTGACCAGTATTTATCTCCAGAGTGCATCAATCTGAGATGCTGGCACTCAAAGACCTCACACATCGATCCTCTCTGAAGTTGAGAGAGCAGGTATTGGAGTCCAGGCACATTGAATAATAGTCCGTCATCAGGGTGACAGCATAAAGCTCCCCCTCTGTAGTCTTATGGGCTCCCCTCTGCCCATTCCCTGAAGAGTGAGTGTGTTTGAAACCTGGAACAACAACTTAACATGCTGAGTGTGTGATTTCTAAGAGAGACGGAAATGTGCCGTGTCCGCTATTGTTAATTACCTGCTGCTGACCCTCAGAAGATGGGAGCATATTGTGGCAGCCTTTGACCTGGCTATGACCTATGTTGTGGTGCTGCTTTAACATGTAGAAGGAAAGGACCTCATGAATGTTTGTGACATCTAACAATTAAAGGACACGCAAATACAAATAATCAGCTCGCATAAAATGTGTCAGGAAAATAATGATTGTTTATTGTAGTGATCAATAATGTTTCTGAACAATGAGGGGGAAAAAGATGCACATAACTTCAACATTTTTTTTTATTATCTAATTATCTGGCAATTTTTCACTTGGTTCATCCAACCAAGTGGAGCCTTCACTGGTCTGACAAAAAGACTCCAGGAAGTCAATGCGCGCAATTCACATATAATCTGCTGTGTTTTGGATAAACACAACAGTTGAATAAAGCATAAATATACAGGCAAAAAAGGTAGACAATAATCTGCCATATTTAGAAATGTTGTTGCATTTGGATAGCGCTATCTGTTTCAAGTGCTACATTTAACTAATCTAAGATAATGTCTGGCTAGCTGTATCTTCATACTGTACTTTTACCTCACATTATTTATTGGATATAAGCATATTACCCACATTGTTAAACTACTTCTTTACATAACCGCAGACACGCAAAAAAGTAATTCCAGGGAAACACTGTAGCTAAATTGCATATTCTGCTTTGATTTATGAGGCTAATTGAGTCCAAGTCAGAGACACACACACACAGGCACACACACATGTCTTAATGAGTGTCAGAGAGGCTGATAATTGAGTTTCATAGAGGCTGCAGGTAATCCCGCAACAAAAACAAACACCATGCTTCAGCTGTTACCCTAAAACATGACTCACCACACAGAGAGGGCAGGCTGTATTCAAAGGCTCTGCAGAAAGAGGTGCACTTCAAGATAAGCCAAAATAAGCCCCACAACACAGCTATCATAAAGGAGAGCAAGGGGACAAAGGATAAGACAATCGCTGGGGGAAGTCGCATCAAAGACGTTGTTTTGTCTACAACAAAGTCAAAGCCTTTTGTCAGGATACACAATCAGTGTGTGTGTGTGTGTGTGTGTGTGTGTGTGTGTGTGTGTGTGTGTGTGTGTGTGTGTGTGTGTGTGTGTGTGTGTGTGTGTGTGTGTGTCTGTCGAGGGAGATGATAACAGCACTTCTTACCAGGCGCTCAGCTCCTGCGGCTTCTTATCCAAGCCTTTAAAATATCATAATTTAGTCCTTTTACTTTAAAATGTTACAGAAACGCTTAAAATAAATAAAGACAACAGCTTCACCTGAGAGTCTGATTAGTCCTAAATTTTATTTATAAAATGTAATAGCAGTACATTTTTAACAGACAGCTTCGACGGTCTCTGACAGGTACAGTAGACAGATGAGATGTGTCATGTGGTTGTTCAAAGGCTGGAATCTGTTCTGATTTTCTAAGCATGAAGGTTTAGTAGTCTGTTCTGGCAGACGGCCCAGACCACAGATCGTCGCCCGTGAGGTGGAAAACAGACGACGTCCACCTTCATCACATTCACACCAGATTACTGCTCTGGACTCTGGTTGCAGAAAAGTAGTCCCACAAATAATGCTGAAAACACAAGTTTTAAAAATGCTTAATTGTTCCACTCCCCGCTCTTCCTCTTTGCTTACTTCCCTCCTTTATATATATTTTTATATATCCCTCGTTTGTGTGTGTGTATCTACACAACAATCAACTGGAACCCCATGACAACCCAGAGGTCTTCCATTTAACGTATCATGTGACTTTTAAAATCAAAGGGCCGCATCAGAGATGATTTAGATGTTTCCTATTTTATGTCTTAAATTAATTCGGGTCATATTGGGTTGTTTTTCTTTCATTAAATGACTTTTAATCAAATGCAAAATCATGCATTGGAATGTTACTGAGACCTTTGGTATTTGACCACAAAATTCTTACAGACATATTTTGAGACCACGTGGATAATAGTGATAAAAGTGAAGACATTTACTCAAGGCATTCTGAGAAATCATGTTAACAAGAACTGAACAAACAAACTTATCTGTCCCATCATCATCATCATCATCATCATCATCATCATGGGAAAAAAAGAGGACAAGTCATCCATGAAATCACCACTTTTTCAAACACACAGTGTCCATTTTACAAAGGAAAATAATTAATAAAAAATGTTTGTCCAAGTTGCCAAAAATAATAATATTTCAATTATTATGTTCTATTTTTTTGAATAGGAAACAAAGCACAGGACTTTGAAAATAAAGAAAAAGGTCTGTGGTTTGGTTAGACAATGAAAATAAACTGAAAGAGCTCCTCATTTTGTCTATGTTTGTAAAAACGGTCCTGATAGTTTAAGGGAAGGCTAGAAGAGCCACGCCAAATTTCAGGTCAACCAGGACACTAGCTGTCAAGATATCTTATATATGAATGGTGAATCTGACATTGATTTCCTTTGCTCGGCCGCCTGTGGTGAATCACTGCGCACTTTTAAAATCTGGGAAAAAAGAATTAGATCAAAGCAGCAGCAGCGTCTGACAGGAGGATCGCTAAGGTCAAAGATCAGCAGACAAAACCTGAGATGTCTCGGCCTTTCCGTCTAGTAGATGTGAGTTTGGACGAGCCCATGAGCAACAGGATCTGGTACACACACATACTCACACTCACAATGTTTGCATGCATGCGTGCAAACATCTCAAAGCATTACCTGACCACTGACCTGAACTTGAAGCTCTGGCACTAAACATATCATGACATGCTTTAAGAACAACTCATGACACACTTCCTTCTCTACTGTTTCATTCACTAGTTTGAGTTTCCTCCGCAAATGTCGGCTGTCTAACTTCAGCCCTGTGCTCTCTGTTAAAGATACCATGCAGAACAGTTTTGTTTGCATTACAGAGTCTTTATATAACCTATCCCTTCTCTCAAGAGGTTATATTCTGGTACTGAATTAATATTTACATACCGAGGATTCCCCCGCTTACCTCATGTTTAATTGATTTCTGGCATGTCTTCCTTTAGAAAGAACAAAGCTTTGATAAGCTCAAACATGAAAGAGTGTGAGTATCATATTAAAAGAGAGGACAGCTATCTAGACAGCGGTCTGTGTATGTGGTTGTGTTTGATCCTGAACACTTACACTAGCTTATTTGGTAAAGTGTCGTAACACTAGAATTTTAAACTTCAATTCAACACTAGTACAAATTAAACGATATCTATACTGGTTTCGTTACCAGAGAAACAAAAATAAAAGAACTGGGCTGCCAACATTGGGTCATTTCTTTGGTGGGTAATTTGCGTTATGTTTACAGTTCTCACTCTCTTGAAGAGAGCTTTTGGTTCAAATATGACTGGAGATCTATAGTTTTTTAAAGCTCCGGTACTTTTCCAAACTATCACCCATTAATTGAATCATTAATGCACAGAGATTGTATCATTTTAAAACACAATGTATCGAAAAGTATTGAAGTATTGGACATTTTGACAACCTTATACATCAAGGCAGGGTCTGGACATTAACACTAAAAAAGCGAGACTGTCTTGCAAAAAAGCTGACACATTGAAGCAGGGTTATGGTCGTGTTAAAATTTGAAACACAGCATGCACTCCTAAGAGGTCATTATTCGAACATCTCAAAACCAGACTGTGAAATGAAGTGACAGCTCGGGGACATGTTTCCAGCTCTGTCACATCTAAGAATAACAATGGCCTATCAAGCCTTGTTTGCTTACATGATACAGCAGAATTACAGAGCACTGACCCGACTGGAACCAGAAATAGCAGCACTGCTTCAGGACAGGGTGAGACTCACAGAGAGAGGGAGCATGAGAAAAACAGCGCCTCTGTTAGACTCTCTTTACAGATGCTAAGAGTTCTGAGGGAATTCCAAAGGGAAGTTACCGTTAGCTAACTAATGGAAAAGAAGCAGACTGAGACGTGTGAAGAAGAGGGCGTTCGCTTCTGTGACGGTTGCTGTGGCCTCTGACATTTATCACACTAATCCCTCAATGGCACACAGTATCTCACAGCGAGAAGGAAATGTTATCAAGCTGACGATAACAACTCTCATTCAGAGTGCTGAGAGGAGAAATAAACAGAGAGAGCATCGTTATGCAGATAGATTAGAACGTGTCGACTTTCCACTTTCCTTCCTTCTGACAAGCTAAAGAATGCAAGATTTATACTAGTCACACAAAGGCATCATTTACTTTTATGGTATGTTCAATCCAATCACGTGCCCTATGACTCATAAAGAATCAATGGTATTAAAACTCTGGTTCAAAACAAAGCTATTTTATGCAGACCTGGAAAATAATAATACTAGTTATTGTCTATTAAATATTCCTTACCAGGATGGATATTCTATTTTAATCACAACCAAAACTAGTGTTATTTCTAGTGTTATGCTGCTTGATGGTAACATTTAACTATGTAGCCACACTAGCAGAGCAACTACATAATGCATTAAATATTTGATAGGCAAGATCGCCTGGATCGAATCAACAAGCCACATCCCACATCCCATTTCCACAACCTTTAGAAAGCTATGTTGGTCTGTATTCAAGGCAAATGGAGCTCTATGCCACAAACCATACTGTACAAGTCATTTAATAAAGCACCACATGAGTGGTATCTACAGCTGTCTGTGTATTAGAGTGTAACTGAACCTAAACAATTACCTAATATTTTTTATTTCCCCAACTCGTTAAAAGAATGTATGTTTAGTTAATGCAAAGGATGAAAGTTGGCTGTGTAGGTTCTCAGTCATCCAGGTCATGGTAAATTCGAAGCTTGACCCAAAGGTCACTGGACGTGGTCTCTTGAAGATCTTGTTTTCACCTCTCATCCGAAATGCTTCTTCAGTTCTAAACTAACTGACAGACAGAGCTAGAAATGTAAGCCCCTGTGGATCATTAGAATGCTAATGATCAAGGATGACTCACATGACAGTCGGTAGCTGAGGCGTTGACCTAGTTTCACCTAACACTCTCCCGGTCCTCTGTGGGTCACATGTTACAAGGTGGGACTGGGGCTTCAAACCAACAGTCATCCATGGTCAGGATGTGCACTTTATCATCTTCAAAGGAGTGTCCTTTGTACTGTGTAAGTGGACAGTACTGAAGAGCTGGCTCTCCTATGCTGTGCCATGCGTTTGTGTATAGTAGTTGTTTAGTATCTCCAATGTATAAATCCCTGCATTCCTTGCATAGCGTAAACAGCATTGCTTTGCTTATGCCTGGGACTTTTGTTCTTGGGGTAGACCAACTTCTGCCCTATGGTGTTGGATGGATTGAAGTGTACTGTGATGTGTCAGCGAAATATCCTCTTGAGCTTTTTGGATGAATTGGGAAATATCCAGGTTCAATTTAGCAGATACAGAGAATTTCACACACAAGGATCAGTTCACCTGTCATGTGTGTGAAGTCTGACTCTGTTTTTCAAGTCTGTTCAGTTCTTGGAAGTTCAATATTTTCCTTAAGTGTTTAAAGAGTTTCTTTAAAAGACTAACACTGATTTTTAAAAAAGGCCTCAAGTAAACCAGAATGCACTCACTGTGCCTGTTAATAATAAATATAATCTAGAAGATGTACAGATCTTCATGGAAGACTTAGTCTTCATAGACATATTTGAGGGATATGCAGACACATCTTATGTCCCCCTTCAGAGATCCATTAGCAGAACAGTAGCCCCACTTAGTTTGGGTCAACTCAGCTCAGCTTAATGGTCCAGAGGAATGTTACGAGGGACTCTTGAAAACGTATATAAAGGCCCTGTAACGTGTGCATCAATCACATCCGTCCTCTGACGCCACAGGGCATTTTAACACACATCACTCTGTGCTCTCTGCCTTTATCATGCTCTCTGAAAAAGAAAAGGACTTGCACTATATCACTATTCCCCCTGCATAGTTTACAAGACCATGAATGAGCCACTCCCATAAAAGAATGACAGATTTTTCAACAGCAGAGACAAAAAAATGTACAAGATTTTTTCAATCATTTTTTAATATACTTTTATATTTTTTTATACACTTAAGATGTTTTGACTCAAATTCAATCTTGTAAGCCGTTTCTCTGCAGAAATTCCTTACGTCTTTGATGTGCAACAGACGATAGAGCTCGTTAGGAAGCACTTTTACACTTTCTTCATAAATATGCATGCCTCTTTTCACGCTGTTTTTCTTGCATTAGTTGTTACCAGTTAGACGTGCTTTGTTTTGTCATTAAGAGTCTAGTGACCTTCTTAAGGACACATTTCTAAATCTCCTCATGTTGCTGCAACCTTTGGCTGGCTGGGTGGCTCTTTTCTCGCTATTTTGGCTGCATACACAGTAACTCTCCTTACATACAGAGAATGTGCCAACAGCATCAAACGGAAATAGCAGCTAGGAACTGAAACCCACTGAACAAAAATGTGAAATGATCAAAATAAGAAGAGTCTACCGGATGTGGTCCATTAGTAGTAAATTATACTAATGTGTGATGCACGTGAACAAATCGGAGAAAACTGACCTTTCAGGTATGCTGTTAGTGATGTAATAATAAGGCAGACAATCCATTAGTAGAATCTCTTACATGTGTCTGATAGTTAAGTTAATTATTTAAGCAAATGTTAAAGAGATAATTGTTTGGCTTTCTCAAAGTCTCGACAGCGATGAGACAGCAAAACACAGTTGGACTTGCCTATTATACTATCAGACAACAAATAATAATATAAAATGTTGTAATCATGACAAACTGGCTTTAGAAACTTTTGAATATGATCATCAAGAGAGCTGTCTAAAGTTTAATATAATACTTGCAACGTGAACAGTCCTATTCCTCTTTTACCAGTTTGATCATTTGTAGACTGTCGATGCATCAACATAAAAATGGAGTGGTAGAAAGGGGTATGAGCCTGTGGGGTGCTCAGGTGATCTTTTAATCGCTGCGTGCAGAGACAATGAGATGGACAGTGGCAGCTGCAGAAACCAAACTGCACATTCCCACAATGCCTGCGAGAAAACAAGGTCAGCTTGTCACACTGACCTGCCAGACACTTTCTTTACACACATACACACACACACACAAAATCACTGATCCCCAGGGTGCTGGAGCCAAATGCCGGCAGTATCCCGTCAACATGCCATCAGCATTAACGATTTCCAAAAGGCAAGGGAGACGAAGGATCCCAAGAATGGAAATACAGTGAGAGGATCAGAGCAGACCACACAACAGGGGAGAGAGGGAGGGAGTCACATTGCTCTCTGATTTCTCCTGCTGATCTGACACTAGATTCCATTTCATCAGACCACCTGTTACAGAGATCAGCCCAGACCAGACCTGGCTTGGTTTTCAGCACGCCAGACTATAGTCCATCTTTCCAGGGGGCCGCTGATGACTCACAACTGAACTGATACAACAGTATGGTTATTAAGTTTTGACTGGGTCCATTCTAACGGAGGTGGTGGTGATACAATGTGGAACTAAGCGACCACTGCAAGAACACATCTGTAAGGTGCAGCCTCGTGAATGTCTTTCAACGGTCGGAAATATAGGAAAATGTAAGATGTCTCCCTCTGAGATTTCTACAACTACCCTAATGCAATTAAGGTGCATGCAATTTTAAAAACAGTGATACTGAACGTTGCGTAATAGTGAAACACTGTAGACCTTACCATGGTTTTGTTTTGACTGTTTTTTTTTTTTTGCTAAATTAGCAACACATAGCTTTTTTGACTAAGTCAAAACTTTGTCCATCATTGCTTAGCTTGTCATTTTGCTTTTAGAAAAATAACCTCTGAACATGAACCCCAATAACCTGCTGACAGCATCTAAGCACTAATTACTGATTACTGCTCCAAAATAACTCAGATCACTTTTTCCGCAGCCGATGGCTTTTTTTTTTTGGCCTTTTTGTGCCTATATAGGAGGGACACGACAGTCGATGGAGTCGGAAATTGGGGAAAGAGAGAGAGAGTGGGGAATAACATGCAGGAAAGTAGCCACAGGTCGGACGCCAACCCGAGACGGTCACCTCAGGGACTGCATCTTCTGCCCTAGCAGATGTTTGGACTCATAATAGCACATAACACCTGGGATTATCCAGCAAAAATCTAAACAGTGAAAACTTCTATTCTACTTTATGTTTCACTTTACATTTTGAACCATTGCTGTTCTGCTTCTCTTTTCAATAAAGACCTCAGGTGGTAGAGACTTCCGACAGAGTGCTGAATCAGCATCACAGTGGTGAAAAACCAACCTTAGACCTCGAGCTGTGAGGAGCAGCACAGAATCACTGGCCTGAGGCTAATCCCTCTTTAGTGAGCAGCTCTTTGGTCTCCTCTCAGACTTTACGCTCCAAAGAGAGTTCCCTCTGTTCCTCTGCCTTTTGATAACTACTTGTCAACACTTAAAGTTTCCACTCTTAGCTATTTTCCTACGCACCCACACACAAGGAAACACACATATATACTGTAGGGCTTTCACACGTGCAGAAAACTCCTGCAAAAACTCCTGATGTTTGCAGGAGGAGCTTTATGTCTCAACGCAAACAGCCAAGTTTTCTCTCTGACTTTACCCAAAGTCTCTGCTGCCAGACCCCTAGCAGTTTTTCCACAGCAAGTCCGGGTTGAGCTGATGTGAGAATGCATCTAATATACATTAATCCGGAGAATTAATCGCATTGTGTTTTCTGTTCTCAAGTATGTCCTCTCTTTTGTTGATATTTTGATTACGTTGAACTATAGCATTGACATAAAGGCAAATATTCTCAATATAGCGTCGTATATTGGACTCTGTTGCTTCGTCCGCCACTTCCTCGTGTTTTTTATGTCATGTCTTGCTTAAGGACATTCCCCGCCACCCCTCCTGTCTGACAGGGATAGTCTCCCTCTGTGTATATGTGAACAGCCAGGTCACGAGAATTTCAGTCCTCCTGAAATGATCTAGATATTTTCAGGAGTGCATAATGTGAAAATAGTTTTAGAGTATAAGTTGAATAAATTACTTTTTACATGATGTGGGATGTGGTCAACTTCCCATGACCAAATCTCAGAGTCCCATAGTATCTCACATACACTTAAAATTACTCTCACAATCTTAAAAATCGAAGCCTACTATTATTTCTGTCCGTCTGTGTGTGTGTGTGTGTGTGTTTAAATGAATCTCAAGTGGGCCGTTCCCTCATGCTCGCTCCCATGGTGGTACAAACGCCCCCTCCATCCTCTTTCCCACGTTCAAGATGACAAAATGGTCTCCATCTCAGCTTCCACTCTATGAGCAAGCAGAAGTTAAAGAAAACACAAGCTGCTTGGAAGTATGGGAAAGGCCAACAGGGACACTACTTACTTTCTTTTTTTTCTTTTTTGATGATTGCAAGGGCACAGGGAGAGAGAACGGTCCCATGACATGACTTCACAAGTATGAGATGTACATTGCTTGCTGTTGGCATTATGATGGCTAAAGATAGACTGCAGACACACACAAACACACACGCTGAGAGTCCACTTGATGAAATACTCAGCAGCTCTCTCCTTTTTTGGTGAGTGCTGCAAGTGGCTATAATAAATTGCAAAATAGTTTTTTGCCATTTTTGAATTTATTGGATAGGACAGCTTAAGAGAGGCAGAAAATATTGGAAAGAAAAGAGTAAGCGATGAGGTGCAGCAAAGGGCTGAGGTTGGGCTAATGTTAATCTTATCTCAACCTTGTTAACATGCCAGGCTTACCAAACACAAAATACAAAGTTTTCTCTTATACTAAGTTGATCTTTATCAAATATAATCTGCAAGAACGTATTTACAGATTCAACTTCCAGTTTGTGTTGCCCTTGAGCTTTTCACTATATGCAACATGGCGAAGCAGAACTTTAAGGAAAAAAATGCTGACAGAAAGTAAATGTATTCACATGTATGTCATGTGATACCATGAATCAGGAACGTTAACGTCATGGAAAACTTTGACTTGCAGGAAAACTGTTTGTCTTCAGTGCTGCACTGAAGCAGCTGTCGACCCATAGTGTATGAAAGGTAGAGATGGAAAGACTACACTGTAACACACGCATTTACTCAACATTCAATCTAAAAACAGTTGGATTATTGTAAATTTGGTCAAGTGAGAGTCAAATATGATTTCCATTGATTAATTGAAATCTGTCAGATGTTGGCCTAACCACATAGTGATTTTTACAGTAGGAGGCGTCAATATTAATCCAGCATATTGTCTCTACAAGGGATGTAAGTACATTTTTTGACTGGCTATGAAACATATTGAAATTAATACTGATGCATCTCTATGTGACCCTACATATTGTAAACAAGACCATCAGCGACAAGACTGATTATTTCTATGGTTATTTTCAATGCCTTTATCCACTGCCCCAATTAGGTGTCAAACAAAGTGATTTACAGTACCCTGCATGAACAGCTTTTCTTTACATTTTTCAGATGTAAGCGATATGATTGGCTGACAGCAGGATGAGATGTTTCATCCAACAACACGACTTACACATGTACAGGACGGGCTCAGCAAACACAGGCACAGCTCTGTCCACAGGGGGCGCCAAAATGAACACAAACAAAATGTTCCCCTGAGGAGCTTTAAGTCAACATATTTTGGGGTGTATATAGCCCTTTTAAGCACAACAATATCACCACAAAATATCACAAAAGAGAGATAAAGATACCGCCAAGACTTTTTAGACATTGGCTGAACAAGTTCAAATCCACTGTGACTCATCTTTGGCTCACGTGCTTTACTAGCCAAAAGCTTCACCTATTAATCACTGGAAAAGATCAATTTAAATGTCCTCACATGTTCTGATGTGAGGCCTGTTTGTGCTCCATGATGAAGAAATGAAGCCATGAAAACAATGATTTCTTTTTATCGCATCAGCTGTTTCTACTTGGAGGAGGCGGATAAAAATGAAACGAATGAAACTGAATCAAGCCATATCAGATCCCTTTTTGTTTGGTGTCCAGTGTGACGTAGATAAAGAATATGATTCAGTAATCATAGTTTCATCAGATGAGAAAAGGAAGCAGGAGCAGAAAAGCGATTACAAGAAATACAAGTTATACATAGATAAAGCTTCAAACAAACACAAAAAGACTTTAAATGTAGGCCTTAATAATCCCACACACAAACACTATACATAAAGAGAGAAGATCAGTGCGTATGTTAACTAGCAGTGACCGACTGTAACTAAACACTGTGAAGCCACACAAACACATCAAGTCTGCTGTGTGGAGGCAGCAGCATGGTGTCGTGGATGAGGGCTGACGGGTTGCATTAGGTTAAAAGGATCCTAATGTGCATTAGATCAGCACAGAGCATTATTTCAGGAAACCAACATCCATTATTAAGCAGGGTGTTGAACTCTCAGAGAATAGACAGAGATCCTGACAGGCCTCTGGTCTCCACTTGTGCAAGCTCCCTGAGGGCAACTTCAGCTCCAGCTTTCCACTTCTTCAGCTCAAATCTCTGCTACTTCAATTTCTTGTCTTCATAGCATTGCACTACAGCGGCCCTGAGAGCTCAACACACTCAAGCTTAAGACAACATGCAAATATCCCAACAACAACAACAACAACACCAAGAATATTTGGAAAAACATCATCGCCTTAAAAGTTAAATTGTTGGGCATTAATTCAGCTTTCTGCAGACTTTTATTACAAATAATTTGTCTTTTACTGTGTTACTTATTTTTTACTTAAAATCTACAAGCATTTCAATCAAAAATAGTTTAGCCATATTTTCAAGGCAAGCAGTGTTCAACCTTTAAAGAAGGCACAATTATTGCACATGGATTAGGGATGGAAATTGCAGGGTGTAAAATCCTGCAGTTTGTCAAGTGTCCGCTTAAGGGAGCCTGCAGAAGCACCGGAAGTCACATACTGTAAACACCCAGTCAAAAAATGCCTGTTTTTACAGCAGAAATTGTTTCGATCATCACGCACTGTACATGGGGGGATAAGCGTTATTCCCAATACGTACCTGGACTGATTGACAGGTGACGCAAAGTAACGGTTTGTCAAGTGGCTTAAAACCTGCCTCAGCTCTCGGCCTGCCTACCTGTTAAGGCCCTGACACACCAAGCAGACGGCAAAGAACTAGTGGCGACGAAGGCTGCGTTGGCAACAGCTCGAGCCTATTCAACATGTGGGATCGGCCGAAAAAAAAGGCCAACTGGAGCCGACGGGAAGAGACGGAGCTGGACACACCGCAAAAGCTAGGGGGACGATCGCTCACAGACGGACCGACAGCCGACAGTCTCCTGGGTGTGTCAGGATCTTTAGGTTGACTGAAAGGTTGAGACACGTTGTCAGCATGGTGAGGGACCACCAAAGCCTCCAAAGCCCCCATGAAGTAACAGATGGGTGATGTAACTTAACATAGTCTATGGTCAGGACAACGATTTATTGTTGTATCGATAATTTGCCCCGCCCCTAATATGGTCATATGGAGTTTGTATAATAATAAGTCTGTACCATTCTTAATAGCTTGTCCCCATTACTTAGCACAATGATAGTTTTATTAGCAACAGAAACTGATCCTGCAGCCAGGCCTCTGATTTTAGCATTGGTAACTTTGTTCTTTCATTTTCTTCTGCTCTGCATTTCTGTGTTTGGTATATTTTTTGTGTTCCATTTTGTTGGTCTAGATTTTTGTTATTTCTTTCTAAGTGCTGCTGATTTGTTGTCAATGTTGAAATGTGAAGTTTGCCTCAAAGGCTCAGACTTATATCTTCGCCTGAATCATGTTCCCTTTTTGCATACTTTGGCCATGTTTCTTTGGTAACGTCCTAAAAACAGAGACACAGCAGAAGAGACGACGGGTTTCTTAGCAATAAAACTTTCACTTTGCAATGATTAGTCATAGATCCTAGTAAACAAGCAGAACATGTATCACCCCACAAGTGTAAGAGACCAGAGGACAACATGAGAGGCCCCCTCGGCTGGGCAGTGTGTTTTCTCACATTGGTAACACTTTGCAGCGGGACAGAGAGGACTCTGTGTGTGTGTGTTTGACCTCACAGCAGAGACGAGAGCTGAAGAAAAACATAAATCACAACGTCAGAGTGAAAAAGAGGATGAGGATGGTTCTGCATTCTTCTGCAATCAAACATTCTAGACGGCTTAGTCATGGCATAGTTCTTATAATATGATCCAACTTTAGTAATGTCACTGCAAGCTTTCTGATCACTGAATCAGAGGAAAAAAGAAGCATGCCTTGAAGTTACAGGAGTTTAAAGGTGCCATATGTGCTCTGATTTTATATCTGCCATAAGTTTCACTTCCCATCTCAAGTAAAGACATGCCTGGTTTTTCTCCTGACCACCATATACTGCTCCCATGACTGTACACACATGACCGTAAATCACGCTGGATAAAATCAATCTCACAGCAAGGGTTTTACGACTATGTGCACCGCGACAGCTCTGCAGGTGTGCCTAATGCTGAAGTCTGGAAACCACATTTATCACCACCGATATCAAAGGTTGGGAAAACTCAAACACATCTTCACAGCCCATCTTAGTTATCATCTGATCAGAATCAGATACATTGTCCTCAGGTGCTGGCTCTGCTCTCACAGCTTGTATTCTGCCGCATTAATGTCTTATTGATGCTTTCCAGGATCACAGACCTGCTGGATGGACACCCTGCAGCTCTGTAGACGCTCATGCTGAAGAGCTTCTTGGACAAAACTTAAGAGATAAAAATCTGAGAGTAGATAATTGGTGATTTCCTTTTCTGAGGCTTAAGACCCATATAAATCAATCTTTTGGGCATCTATTATCTCAGGTCTGCAGACCTTAAATATAAAAGCTAGATTCAGTCACATAAATGACCCGTGGTTTAACAGATGGAGTTCATAATCTTTAAGAGTTTAAAGCCTTTAGAAAAACTAATGTTTGTTTGTGCTTGTCTGGGCTGTTATTCGGAGCCTGTGGGAGGCAGCGCTATATTTAGTTTGGATCATATAATCTCATAATCTCATCATATTTGATTCCTCTTATAGAGGCAGACAGTGTCAGCTCGCACTATCTGCATGTCTCTAAAGAGGTAAGAGCAAATCTATCATTTGTACAAACCAGGATTTTTTTGTATTTGACTTGGAAGCAGCTGTTTCCAGAACAATGCAGGCACAATTTTTAAACGATGTCCCTCTCAGGTTTCAGGTTGTTCACACTAGACTCATATCTCCAACAAGAGAGAATGTGTGCCACAAACTCTCCAATAGCCAAACTATATGTAAATACACAATGTTAATACATGATACAGATAAGCCTAAAACAATAACTGTATTTAGTCAAATATTGCACACACCCTCAAACAACTGATAACAGAGTGGTTATTATTCATGAATTGAGGGTTGTATGTTTCCAATGGACAAAATTAAGAAAAGGAGGACTTTTGAAACATCAGTGAAATTAATGAGTGTTTTCCAGGATGCATTTTATGACACACATATGGCCCATAATTCACAAAATCCCCTTTCCTGTGTGACAGTGTGAATGGTGTCGATGTCAACATTTTGGTAAAAGTCTACGCCCCTGCAACTCCTAAGAATGATCACTATTTCTTTAAGCCAAAACACAAGGGAAAAAAAACCATCATTTGACATTGGCGTCAGTGTGACTGACAAAAGGGAACAGCTGGCTTAACTGGGGGCCACAATATAACCTTTGAACCGGAGAGAAGAGAAAAAAATGTTTAATGTTTGATGGCATTCTTATGACAAAGATCCCAACCTTTGTATCATATAGGACCAAACTAGAAAATCTATCTTTAAAAAATTGAAACATTTATGAAAGGAAATTTAGTATTTGAAGGGTGGTTGTAATGTCATTAATTCAAACATTGTACAAAAGTGTTGCAAAAATATTTGTTTTGCAGACAAAAAACAGAATTTATTTGTTTTGTACCCTGAGGTATGCTGAGGTAAAAACAGACAACCAACTTCATTCACCATAATTGCAGCTTAAATACCTCACTGATTTGGGTTGCCAGATTTGTTAAAAGGTTTGTGTCAGAGGTTATAAAAAAAATCAAGAAATCAAGAAACACAAACTTTTACTTAAGCTTATCAAAGTGAGCCAGACAGACATACCAATAACAGAATATTTGTGGGGGAAAAAAACACCAAGTTGGAAGCATGTTTTCTACAGTTTGCACCGCTGTAGGCGACAGTTTTAATAAGAAACTAAGTAAAGACATAAATTCATGTAATTTTAAAAAGTAATTCTTGCCTTTCTTGACCTTACACTGTGGTTCTCTGCATGTCTTCACCATGTCTTACATAATCTCAGCAGTCTCCTCAGTGACCTGAGTAATGTTGATATTTTTGGCTGATGAGAGTTTTCTCAGTTTGTCTAAACATAACCAAAAAAAAAAACACTCGAGGCTCATAGTTGATTTCAGGGCAGAAACAACATTTAACACTTGTGTTTGTTGCTTTGTTTTTTTTTTACTGTGACCCAAGATTAACTTCAACAAGACAACCCACAGATAAGAGTTACAAATTACTACGAAAACATCACCACATTCTAGTGTTTAGACATTTTGCAGACAGTCTGAGAGGATAACAGAGAAACTATTGATCATAGAAGACAGGGAAATATGATAAATCCAACTCTTGATAAAAATACATTCACGACATTCAAGAAGTGTCCTCCATTTCACTCTGCTGTTGAACATGCCTCACACACACATGGCTAGAGTTGCACACACATGCACAAACAGGATCCAATGAACATGTACGAAAGGAGAAATGTCAGAGTTTGAGCAGTTGGGGGTTCAGTGCCAAAGGACACTTCCACAGTGTTCAGGAAGTGAACTGGCACCCCTCCAGCTACCAGCCCAATTTCCAGACAGGTGACCCAAGGTGTTTTATATCCTACAGTAAAGTGCACTGCAGTAATGAACCACTAAAACAGTTTAAGGTTTAGTGTTTTGCTCAAGCAGCAGCTGACAGTTTGATAGGGGACATTTCAGCTTAATTCACTATCCAGCTTCATAAAACCACATCTCCATGACTTTTAAATGATTTCCAAATGGGAGGATCACATACACACACCTGTAATGTTTGTAGAGTGAATTGTGCTCTGAATAAAATTTGTCAGACGGAGAACAGGCCTGCGTCCTGCTTTCTTTAGATTGAAACCTTCAAAACACTTGACAACGCCCCTGTCCATGAAGCAAAACGCAACATCCTGTTTGTGGCTTTGAAAAGCACCACACCTCTCACACTGCAGTTCAGATAGAGACTTTTTACAGTTTTCCTGTTCCAGTGTCAGTTAAACAAGAATAGCTTTGAATTTTGTCTATGTCCCAGTTTGCACAAAGTTTTAATGATAAGCGTTTCCCTTTTTTCCTGTTGTTTAAGAGACCTTGTAGAAGCCGTAAAAGCCAAATACTTTTCCACTACTACCATTTTCAGCCCCAAGTGAATGTTCCATGAACTGTTTTCACTAAGCCCCAAATTTACTTTAAAGTTTGAGCACCTGTGTGTAGGTTAATTACTCTGCCAATGAATCTGCAGCATCCATGCGGAAACAGGACATTGTTAAGGCATTGTATAACATTTCATACATACATATTAGATTTATATAGCATGGTGTATTGTATCTAAATGAGAAGTTTTTTAATTTAAAAATATATAAAGTAGCAGACCTTTGTACCTGGTACAAATGATACTTGAAATACTTATTTCACTGTCTAACAATCAGGATCTCCCAATGTTTGTAATTCATATTTTGAAAAGTGTTGGGTTAGAAATCATTCCATGCCATTATGTTGCATCACTAAGCCTCAAAATCAGCCATCTTTAAAAATCATTTAAAACAACAGCAGATGATGAAGAAATACTACAGGCGTTATGTAAACAGACACAAGCCTCTCACATACTGCTTCAAAACAAACACCTCAACTATAATATGCTTTCATATTTCACACATGAAGCGGATAAGTCAACGTGTCTTTAGACCCTTTTAGGTATTACAGTTTGTCCCTGACACCAGCAGTGAAACAGTAACTGTGCTTTAACCAAAATAACACCTGATGACAACAGGTCATTAAGCGGTGCCAGTGAACTGATCAGTGTGTGTTTATATTTGTCTTGGAGTTTTGGGTCTCTGGGGGAGTGTGTTGTCAGGACTGTGAGGGCACCAGGTGTAGGCAGCTGTCTGTCTGATCAGTGAACTTCAAAGGCCTTTTAGCACAGCGGCTAACAGTCAGAGGAGAGCTTCAGATGCTGTGCTAGCTAAAAATGAGCTCAAACTTTCTGATATGAGTGGATTTACCCTGCAGCTAAATATAGAGCTATACTTCAGAGCACACTAAAGCTGTCCAGTGTGTGTTCAGGCGCTTTAATACGGCTCACAGGTGAAGTGCCTCGTTGCACATCTGCAGACGAGGCTGATCGTGTTCAGGCTTTCTAGGCATTACTGGTTCTTATTTAACCAAACTATGATGAAAATTGTTACAACAGTCATTACAGTTGGACACTTTTTTAATCCGTATTTTTATGAAAAGAATGAACAAGAGGAATAAGAATTTAAACTTTCATTGCAGATGTCCATTTTAAGAGAACATAAAACAAATAAGTGATTTTTTTGTCAACCAAAGCGAAGGGTTTTTTTCTTTGTTCTCATAGGCAAAAAGGAAACAACACAGAATTTTGACATCCTTCCTTCCTTCCTTTTATACAGTAAACAATTGTTCGATCCCTCGCTCTAGAAACAAAAAGTGTTGTTAATAAGATGTCATTCAACGCGGCTTGGCTGCAGATTGTTTCTATGCCTGAGCTACATTATACAAACAATAATTTGCTGCTACACAGCGAACGCTTACAAAATTGCCTCCGATGACAACAGCACAAAGTCCTTAGAGCTTTCTCCACCAGAACGGCCCCACACAGCCACTCCATCTCTGCTTTGCTATATTGACCCAGGTAATGGTGATAATGGATGTTATTTCAGCAATAGGAAGATCAAACAGTAAAAGGAACCCTTCTGAAATGTAGAGTGCAAAACCCAAGCCCATTATTCAGTTCAGCTGGGAGATCAAAAAGCTGTTCCCATAAAAACACCTGAAAACAAATGCAGCTCTTGTTGTGCTCTCAGCACTGACACATGCATTGACTAAGGAGTTATGGGTGTTTTTTCCTCTTCTTCTGTTTCCTCGCACTAAGACCTACATCAGTGTCAACAATAGTAATGCAAGGTATTCAGGATTTATGCAAGCCCAAAAACTCCTTATCTCTCAGGATATAGTACTTTATTAATTGCACATGTTAAATAAACAGAGCCTGGTGTGACTATTCTTACAAGAATATAGTGGCACAAGATCCACAAAGTTTGTTGTTTTGATACAGAATACTTAAGAAAAAAAATTTTTGTTTAATTTTAACAAGTAATTGTCAATTTATTTGATTTTGTCTTTCTTTATAGAGATCAACTTTAGTTCCAGTTTCCGCCCAGGGTTAGTATTGTCCGGCCTTTGTACCGTTTCCTCTCCAGGTTTCACTGAGGATCTCGATTATGTTTCTCTAATCCTAACAAGCGTGATTTCACCAAAACAATGTTGGACATCTTCGGACTGATGTTGCACTGTCACGGCCGAGATCAAACACAGGGATGGACCGCTCCTTTTCCGTGTGGTAGACTGGGGAGTCTGTTGCATGGGAACACATAGACAACAGAGTGCCTGAACATCTCAGGACAGAGATAAGACTCCATTTGCCATGATGAACTTTATCTATGATAAGTTATTTTTTTCCATCATTTGGTTGCTGAACCCCCCTGAAAATATTTTATATTCATGCAAAAAGTTGGAGCCTATCCGCTTGTAATGAATAAGGCTAAAGGTGAGAACAGTTACTTCCTACGATTCAAATAATTAATATATAGATTTTTACATATTTGAAAAAGATTTCATTAGTTGGTCAAAAAAGATCCAACAGATCAAGATTCTTGTTCAGTAACAATTTCCAAACTGCTTCACACACAGCTGCTCATATGCATGTAATGAAACAGCCCCAGTCTTGGTTGTGGATGTATGCCGGAAGAGGACTGAATTCAGGGACTTTCATTTCCAGCCTGCTCTGCTGATCCTCTGCCAGATAACTTCAATTTCGTATGAGGCGATCAAGACACAACAATGACGTTTATTGTCTGTGTCCAGCTCACTTCTTCTGAAGAGCAGCAGTTGTTTTGAGCACGAGAAACTCCAGCTCAGTGCACAAGGTGGCGACCTTTAAATGAGCGAGGTCTAATGCGGCTGCTCTTTGGCCCCGCTTAATTAGCAGATGCCACAGGAAGTGAACCGTTTGGCCATGTAGAGTCACCCAAACAGGCCGGCAGCATGCGTGTCTTTCATCCCTAGTGTCATCATGTACTAAAGCAAGATATAAAGCACAGACGCAATCATACAAATTTGCGTAGAGATATTGTTGAAAGATTTATCAGTGTTTTTATCAAACTGACTGAAATCCAAGACAGGGCAAATAGCCCAACAGAAATGATCTCATGACAAATTAAATACCTGAATGACATCCTCTGATCTAACAGCTACACTTTTTTAAATTACAATAGCCTATGTCAAATGAATGACAGGGTGGATATGGAATGTCGGTGAAGGACATCAGCACCGGCGTGAATACAGCCGGAGAAGAAGAAGCAGAGGAAGTGGACGTGATAAGAGTTCATAGGGTGGGAGGAGATCGCAAACAATGGTCATGTTCAAACTTAAACAGGACGCCAGCACAATACGGGGACAGGAAAGATTCATGTGGTTGAAGACAAACAAAGATAATGAACGGTAAAGACGTGGAGAGGTCAGGTTCACGAAAACTAACACTAAACAAAACGTCCAGTCAGATCTAATGCAGGTAGCTGGGAAAGCGCGCCCTTCTCACCCACATAACACCAACTATAACACTCACACGCCTGCCTTCTATAAATAAACCTACATCTGCACCTCACCGTGCGCCATCCACTTTCTTTATTATCGACTACCACAACTGATATGAAACAAAGTAGTCTGATTAAAACAAGATATTGACTGTCAAAGATCTTTCCTTTCTTTCCACATATCTCACCGTAAATGTGGGCATGAGAGCTGTATCTCACTCACTGTGGGAGTGTGTGCATGTCTATCTGTAATACACTGAACAGACAGGAGCTGACAGAAAGCAGACTGAGCTGCTGACTACAACCGGACCTCTGTGCATGTAAGCGGCTAAAAATACATGCAGCAAACTACTCAAGCTAACCATACCTACCATGGAAATTAGCAAAGTGTAGTCATGGGAAATCCAATTAGAAATGTTTCAACAAGCTTGACATGGTTGTTCAGTACATGTACAACTAAGCAATAACAAGAGTTTACATTCCTCCATTTTTATGCATCACAAACACAACCTCAAAAACAACACACCCAGTGTTCTGATTGATTTGAGAATGAGGGGAGAAACTTTTACGTCACAGGAACTTGTTATTGTTATTATTGTACAGCCTATCTTTCTTCAATGAGCCTTTGCTTTTGGTCTGTGCATGGCTGCAATGTCTTGACTCAAAAAAGTATACTTCGAAAAGACACTTGATTTAAGAAATCATTTTAGCATAAACATACAGCCAAGTTACAAAAACACAGGGCTAAAGTGGCTGGATGGTTTACTTCCACTGGTAGACTTTAACTTAAAAGTAATGTAAGCAAAAGAGGGCTGTGCAGTATCACATCATTCCAGTGTACACAGGAGCTGCACAACCAAGGCGTATAGGTACAGAATGTATGCAGGCAACAGAAGTTCATTTATCCCACTTTCATGAGGACAAGTGTCATGAACTGTCAAAAAACGTAAGCAAGGTATAATGATGATGCTAGATAAAATCAGTCTGGACTGTTCCCATCACCCATGATGACATTCCTACTTTGATGACAAAAATAATCAAACTTTCTTTCTCTTGTTGGATTTCTGGGCGCCTACCTATAACGACCTTGACATAGAAATAGTCTGTCTAGTTCTCATCAACAACTCTTCAAAGTCTCGTGTTGCATGGTGAATGAGTTTGTTCCTCGTGCACTCACCTCCCCAGGTGTGAAAGGTGGCAAAAAGTCCGAAGAGCAGGAAGGAAGCGGTCCGTACAGCCATGGTTGAAGGTCTGTACAGCAGTTGTCTGTGCTGAGGTGTGTTTAAATGCGTGTGAGTATTAGTTGAGAGAGTCTGGTCCTCCTGGAAAACTGTGTGAGACAGAAAGAGGGGAGCGGCGGTGCAACGCGCGGAGGCAAATGATGCAGGAGGGGCAGAGACCGGAGGTCCCACGCTGTAAAAAAAATGTCAGTCTTTACGAATCTGTAGTAGCGCACAGTGGCCTATAATGAAACCATATTTTCAAAAACACTTTTTTCTAGAATAACTCGGCCTCCGCTCTTCTTGGCATTTTCATTGAAATGCATAAACTGACACGAGTTGGAAGAACGAGATTAAATGAATAAAAAAGGTGGACATTTTTTGCAGCGTGCAAAAAAAGGAGGCACTTTTAATGAGCGCAGCAGGAGGGCGGCGGTCTGCTTAGAAATACAGCATGGAGTTACAATTTACAGCTTCTGTGTGTTTCCCAAGACTGAAACCTGATATACCAACAGACAGTAGGCTAAAATTATTGAAGCATTCCCAATAGAATCCATGACTGGATACAACTATGGCATGAGACGCTACATGGATGTTAATTTGACATGAGTGGGTGGCAGTGGCGTGTACAGACTTTCTGAAGGGCAGGGGCGAAAAGAAGAAAAAGGACACATACTGCGCGTTCTCGCCATTGAAGAGGGCGCTAAGTTCTGTGTGTTTTCGAGGGCACTTTAGACATGTTTATATGTTACACAAATGGCACATTATATAGCCTTAAAACAACAGACTAACTAGACAGACTACTCAAGTTAGTTTGTAGTTAGGATCAGCATCCATGAGAACTGTGTAGATTCAATGTTGGACTGTGAAGAACACACAGAGACATGGATGTATGAAGGAAATAAATCCCTAGGGGGTCTGGGGGTCCTCCCCCAGAACATTTCCAATTAAGTAGATGCCATTTCTTGTATTCTAGTGCATTTTAACACCATATTAGCACCAGATAATCCAAACTGGTTCTGTGAGATATAGTTCTGGCTCAATATAGATCAAAAAAGGGCCCAACATGAAAGTCATTGCAACAGTAATGTTTCATAGTATTTATTGGTCCTAATAGTCTTCTGGAATTTAGTGTGTTTTCTTCACCTAAGAGGGCACTTTAGTGTGTTTTGCCAATGAGGAGGGCACTTAAACACGCCTTTTTGCCACCCAAGAGGGCAGTTTATCATGTTTTAACCAGCCAAGGGGGCAGTTTTGTGTGTTTTGCCAACCAGGAGGGCACTTTAGCTCGCGTTTTGGTGCATGGTGGATTTGAAGAAGGGAAAACTTAATTCAATCCAAGACAAAACTTGTACCTGCTGCATGATGAAGTCATAAAGCTATACAGAAGACCTTTAGACTCTAACGCGTTCTTTTAGTCACAACTGCTTTGCCTTGGCAAGGAAGGAATGGATAAACAAATAAAATACAAGCCAATTAAATAAAGAAAGGAGCTTTTGTTAATGATAAGAAACCATTTAATTTATGTATCTATTTATTCATTCATTCATTATTAGAGTCAAGAACTATAGTCTCTGCATATGGAGCCCCTTGCTCTCAGCTTAACTTGCACCTGAAGTCATTATTTAATGCTTTACTTAAATTCTAAAGGCTGTAAAAAGTAATTAAAGGAAAAACAGAACGAATTAAAATTAAAGCAGACTAGGAAAAAAAAAGAAAGTCAATAAGAAGAAAAAAAGTCCTTTAGTCCACTTTTACTTTCATCATCCTTTAGGAAACATGTGATTACAAACTGTAACACATTACAACACACTTCCACAAACCTTGCTTCCACACTGAGTAAACTGTCTGTACAGCTGCATTAGTTTAATCTCAGTATGATTTGATCCCATGTGAACTATCTTTCATCTGTTCAGCTGGAAACAGATCAGAGAATGTTGAGACGTGTCATGTACACTGATCTCTGTAACCTTTGCTTCTGGAAAAGACCGTCTGCAGTCTGTGTCTGCCAAGTGGATCACCACTGAGTGTGTGAGCGGCATAGAGCAGGCGATGATACCAAATTCACTACTGCAAAAGAGTCCCAAAAGAAAGCCGTCACACTGGCAAGAACAAATTATGTACTTTATTTAATATTGGTTAGACCAGGACATTTTGTAAAGGTTTCATCATGTTTTCAGAACATTACAGGGGTTTATTTTGCTGTCTTCTCAGCCGTTCCTGCTCTATTTTAAGCATATGATTTTTAGATAACTTTTTTCTTTATTTTTATGTCGTGGCAACTAAATAAAAAGGCCGTGAGAGAGCCGAAGGGAACTTCTTTTCCGCGTTTCTCTCAGCCAAACTCTTACACAGGGAATGTGAAATAGCTCTGTGTGAGGCAGAAAAGTCTGGGATGAAATAGGTAAGAGATCCCATGGGATAGTAAACACCCTGATGCCTTTTTCTTAAATAATTAAGAACTTGGCTAATTCACAGTCCCTGTCCTGAAAAAGCCTTGAAAGACATGTGGTATTCCAGAAATGCAGTCATTACTGTCTCGTGTTCTTGATATCACAACATACTGAGGCTGGCTCATGTTCACATGTCATGTTGCAGTTGTACCTGATCCAAACAGCCACACTGGAAGGTGAGTTGAAGTCTCGGTGGAGTGATATGATATTGTTTAAACATTGGTATATTGACACACACTTGGTCACTCGGACTTGCCCGGACGTTGTTGATAATGTTGCATTAAATTAGTTCACGCAAAAAGTGACACAATTAGTGGTGCCAAAAATGAAAATTGGGCTGGAATAAAAACTATAATACTTCTGTATTGGAATCGCTCAATCATTCAGTAAATGTAATCAGAAATATTTTGAGGTGGGTTGTAAAGAAGATATTCAACCATTCGACAAACATTTCTAATTCAGTGTTCTGTCATACAGGTGAAATTGCCTAAACCCATCCCCCAAACTTCAGTTATCCAATCATACTGTATGCAGCATGAGAGTCAAGTTTGGAGTGTGGTTTTTTGAATATCATATCAAATACACTGGAAAGTGTTTTGAAAGATGAAGCAGACGTGTGTTTTGAATATAAATAAGGTGCCCAGAGTAGATTAAAAAAAAGTATCAAAATAGAGATTAGTTATACAAAAAGTTCACTGGAAAAGACCCTGGTCCCCAGTTGAAGGCCCAAAACGTTTTTATATCCAAGCCAGTTGTAGTGTAGTAGATCTATGAGCTATATAAATGTCAAATAAATGAATTAGTGGATTACTTGTTGGTAAAATTGCATGAAATACATCAAAATAATGAGTTGAGGCTGAAGAACTGATACTACAAAAATAATGATCATATAGGCCTAGATTTTAATAAGTTACTCCTAGTCTAGAGACATGTTATACTATTAGGATGAGGAGATTTTGAGTTACATTGTTAGATATTGAATACTGGCGCTTGCATTTATGTTTATTTGGTTTTGTTATGTAGTTTTTTGGCTTTTTTTTTACCTTGTTCTCTTTTTTTTTTTTACTACTGATGTAGTAGTTTGTTTTCATTTCAGGGTCTCCTGTTTCCACATGTTCAAAGCAGAAATAAAACAGACAGGCAGGAAGAAAGTGTGTCTGCTTTCGAAACACCCTCTGATGACCTGATATCTCTGGTCTGTTTTCCCTGCCATCCTAAAGTCATTACAGGGATCTGCCGGTGGAGATACGAGCTCTGTCGCTCTGTTTGGATGGAAATGTGAGGCCAATGCTGATAACACATAAGAACAACTTTCTCTCCCTGCTGTGATGTGGTGTAGATTGGGTCTTTGGTTAAAAAAAAAAAAATCAACACAACATCCTGAATCCGAATGCTGGATACGGCTTGCACTGAGGGCACAATTGCAATTGTTTTACTCCACACAGTGTGCTTTCAACACAAAAGTTGTATGTGTTTCAATTAAGTTATGCTGAAATATCTAATATAAGAGTCTAGATTATCAGAAAACTACCTGATATTACCTACAGAGGGGCGCGTTAATACATACTGGATTTATGTAAGTTAAAGAGTGTTGATGAGTTCATTTCCTTTGTGGTTACATATAGGCCTTATGGTTTGTAGCGATAGCAGAGCAATACCCATTTTCAAAACAATTACATTGTTCAGCCACTCAAGGTCAGTAAATCATGACTGTACCTTCATGTCTGCAATGTGACCAGAGCAGGCACAAGTTTCAGCTACTGTACAGTATGTGTCTCTGGCCAAGTTTTATAAAAAGATACTCTTTTTTTCCCGGGCCCTCTTAAAATTCCTTGCGGACAAATTGCAGGAATGTCCCCTCTTCACCCTTTATTTAATATGATACATCCTGGACAGGGCATTTGGGAATATAAGGAGGCAATGGTTTTGGGAATGAGACTGAAAAAGGAAAACAGAAGCAGGAAAAGCACCATCCCCTCCCCCACAGAGTTCCCAGGGACTACAAAGTCCTAAACATGACATAAAAGTACGTCCCAAGCCTGGTCACAGGGGGAAACCTCCACCTATCAAATTAACCCAGTTAATCCCCAATAAAATGTCTGGTCAGTTAGTATTTTAAGGATTGAATTGCAGTAACAGCATTTTCTTCATATGTATGGGGAAATGTACTTGCAGTAGGTTCCTGTAGGCCTACAATAGGCTGTTGTAGGCTCATTTATTCTAACTATTGGACAGAGGAGGGATAGCTTTTTCAGTCTGCTTCCAGACCTTATGCTAAACTATGCTAACCAGCAGTTAGCTCTATGCTTATCTAAGGACTATTAAGGACAGGAGAATTACATGAAATCAAGTTTGCAATTGAAAAAAAAAACATGTAAGGCATAATCAAGTTTCACTGAGTGCCCTGACTCATCATATAAACACCATTATCTTAACGGAAATTGTTTGCATTCAACTTTGATCTTTAAAGATTTCCACTCCTGGGGCACTGTTTCGAGTGTCCCTCCATCCACCCCTGCATGTGCCAATCCTTTGTGATTGATGACTACGACTTCTGTTTATCTCAGCGGGGCTCACAGTGCGGAGCTCATTGGCTAAGGAAAGTCTGAAGGAAGGAAAGAGAGGAAAAGAAGTCATTCTTTCCGAGCTACTGAGGCCATACCCGAGAGCTAGTTGTTTTGGGGGACAGTCTACGCGGCATGAGAGAAGGCCATTGTCCGAGCTTCTCCAGAGGATGGGGGGCTTTTGACTGTCCATTGGTATGGAGAGGGGGCTTGGGGGAAGAGTGGGAGAGAAATTTGAATTGCTGGTAAACTACGTCACAGCAACAGGGATTGTGACAAAGAGAGACTTTGATAGCTACATGGGACAAGAATTAAATAACGCTTCTTCATGGTGATTATATGTGATAGAGGACATTAATCATAATAAATCCACCCACTGGCATGTTTCTTTAGTGTGTCAGCCTGAGAAGATTTCTGTATAAAATGAAGACTAAATGAAGAAGAATAAAAAGGGTTGATTAAAAGGTTGGATAAAAGGTTAATAGCTTCAGTTAAAAAAAAACATCCAGTTTCAAATCCAAAATTATATGGTTTTCATTCCCACTTGTAAGACTCTGTTGCAATTCTACGTAAAATAAGAACGTTAACTGAATATTTTGGGGGTTTACACACTTGATTGAATTAAAAAATTTAAAACTTCAACTTGGGTAATGTGAGTGATGGGCAGTCTATGATCTCACTCTATACTTTTTTGTTCAAGACAGATGCAGGATAATGAGTCATGATGCAGGAAGCTGCTACTTCTGCCTCCAGACTCATGAACATCCTGCAGATGCACAGACGAGGTCCTGAGAAGAGCAGGAATGTCCCACTGAGGGACCCCTACAGTCTCAGTCATCCCGCTCATATCTCTCTGATCACATCAGGAAAATCTTCACTATGTCTCTATCTGCATGAGCTTTTTATCCCAATCCTTATTTTCCTGCCTTTGTTCTCTTTTTTCGTCTCTCTCTCCATCTCTCTCTCTGTGTAGTGGAAGCCACAGGTTTGTGTCAGAGGGTTTTCTGTGGAATGCGGGGTCCTGCCCCGGGTCCCCACCAGTCTGCACTCCAGTGATTTCAACTGTATGGAGTTCCCAGGGAAGCACACTGCTCTGCTGCCTACTCCCTCTCTCTAAAAAACACACACACATTCTGTACTGTAGATGTGTTCTGGCTGTAAATGTATGTGAGTGCAGTTTACTGACTGGCTGGCAGCCAAAGTCATCATTGACTGAGTTGATCTGAAGTAAACTATGAAAAAAATAAACTATGAAATCTGGGAACATGACATCAGACTTAAGGTCATGGTGGTGATGACAGATTTTCAAGATCATGGGGAAACTGGTCTTTTCTGTTGGGTGGCAGTAGGTCTGTAAGGACTTGGGTTGGGAAGCTGAGGTGCCCTTGGGCAAGGCACTGAAACCTAAACAGCCCTGGTGCGCTCCCTGTGTAGCACCCCCACTCTGACATCTCTCCAATAATGCATGTCCACATGCTTAAATCTAAATGCATCTGATCGCAGGTTCACACAGGTGACCTGGGGGAGTTGTTTCTTCTTCTAAGACTCCGATTTGACTTTATGAACGATACGTGTTATCCATAGTAAGGCGCTAGCTGACAGGATTGATAGGTAGGCGTGATGTAATAGTTTGTCAGGAAGGTTAAAAACCCGCCTCAGCTCCAGCTCTCAGTCTGTCGTTAAGTTGACTGAAAGTTAGGTGGAAACAGCCTTTCCAGCATTGCGGCTGCTGCCGTAACAGAGGACTGACGTCACTCAGGCTTCGTCAATTAATATTTACAGTCTATGGTTCTACTGTACAAACTATAGTGATGGTTTTTGAAAGGTGAGTCCTCTTTATACAAAACGGTACAAATTAACATTGTAGACACTGTTGCTGTTATATTATACTGTAAAAAAAACAAAGATACTGTATGTCAGGCAATCTGCTATTCCCGAACTAATGATACTTCATAAGTGGACAGGAAAATGTAACATCTTAATCAATATTAAAATATAAAAACCCCAGGTCATGAATTAAAAATTCAAGTTTCCTTTTTCTGGGTAGCTGTATGACTGACTATTTCTTTGAGAGACCAAAAATGTCCTTGAGTCCCCATTGTTTGTCTGCATTAGAAAAACCTCCACTAGTTTAAATTTAACAACCCTTCAAACTGACACAGAGCATTAAAGAGTGGTTTCTGGGGAGTGGCAGGGACAAAGAGATGGGAGGGCAGGTCAAATGTTGCATTGCTTTAAAGGGTGGAAATGACCCAGCGGGTGAGAGGTCCAATTGCTGCAAAGTTGGTCATCCAAGGCCCCTTGGCTGCTTGTAGGAAACACGTCAAGGGGTTTGTTTGTCCTTTTGTCTCTGTTTCATCCTGTGCAAGCGTCTTTTGTTTCCAGCGGTGGTCACACCGTGTAATTTCCCATGGGGGCATTCATTTTTGAGAATGTTTGTTAACTTTGACTTGACAACTTTGAGGATCAGCTTCTAGGTCTTAGTTCAAGATGGATTTCCCATTTTGTCAACACTGGCTGATTTTGTATCCAATCTTTGTATTCGCTAGAATGGGCCTCTCAGTTTGCTGCTGCCCAGTTGTGGATTATATGTGCCAAAAAAGAGTAAATAGGAAACTTTGTTCTTTCATTCCCACTTGTAAAATGTTCATATTTGCTAGATGTCACAGTGTAAAATTGACAGCAAAGAATAAAGAGACATCCAAGCTACTCATCTTGCGTCCTATACACAAGCAATTGATAAACAGTAGACACAATTATGTATTATGTATCATTTAGAGAGGAAGAAAGGATTTGGTTTGGTTGACAAACACAAACACAGGAAGCTGACTACTGGCCTGCTAAACTACCAGAGGGATGGTTAGCTACCATAAAAGGAGCAGGTCTAGACCCTCCCTGCCAGAGACCAAGTAATGCACAATACCTTTTATAGCTTCTTGCAATGCTCCTACATATTCCTGTTGTATCATTAAATGCTTAAACAAATGCTGTTGTCCAGTGTCCAAAGGTTCAGAGCAGGATTTCCCATGATCTTATCAGACATAGTTTCCCTTAGCGAAAAAAAAAGAAGTTCAGTGTTGAGCAGCTCAGATGGGGAGGATGAAGTACAAGGCAAGGAAGGAAATACTCCTGATCTTGTTCAGGATTTCAATGCCTCTGTATTTCATTGTTGCGTATATGGCTGAGGTAATGGGAGAGTATGGCTCTGTGTTAATGTAGATGGAATGAGCTCAGGAAATACAAAAAATCTGGGGATGCATTAAAGGTCAGAATGGCGTAATTGACAGCAATCTTGGTCAATTTTCTATTTCTCTCTAACACACACACATGCATACTCACACGCACGCACAAACCCACAAACATATAAAAGTTTCTAAAGCCATTTTCACATAAACATAATTTCAAGAGGACTGCTCCGGATATTCTCCTGACCTGGCTGTTGACATAAGCACCTCACAGACGGAGACTATCCCTTTCAGACTCACCGGGATAGTCTCCTGAGGTAAGAGGTGACATAAAAAAACAACTCGGAAGTAGAGGAAAAAGCAACGGAGTCCACTTTACGATGCTATAATGACAATATTTGCCTTCATATCAATGCTACGTGTAGTTCAACAGAATCACACTATCAACAAAAGAGCGGAAAACAACATACTGACAAACAGAAAACATTATGCAGCTGTTTAATTACGTGTAGAGATCGTAGCTGTCACATGCATTAGACTCTATGCACCGTGCAGCAGTCACAGTATAGAAATGTCACCACCCTCTCAGATTTGCTCGAATTCTATAAATAATATCCTGCTGCGTTATCACATCAGCTCAATCAGACTTGCTGTGGAAAAAAAAATAGGGGTCTGGCAGGTGAAACTCCGGATGAAGTCTGAATGAAAAATGTGCCGTTGACACATACAGCTCCTGTACACCAAATGTTTTTCACAAGTTTTCTGCAAGTGTGAAAGCCCTATAAGAAACAAATAAAAGTTTTCTTTATAACTCATATCTATTTATTTTGGAAACAAGTCTGCAAATGATTAAATCTAAATTTCAAAAACTCTTCAGACTAAAACATTTACAATAAATCAGTAAATGATCAATTGAGTTGAAATAAAAAAAATGTGGCAAGATAGAAAGAAAGAGTAAAGGATATACATAATTGTAATTTCATCATTTTCTTATATGTTTGGACTGTTTTATTTTCCTAATTTTCTTTAAATTTCTTCAAGAAATAAGCAACTCATAAAAAATACAACATATAAAACAGTAAAAACTAACTAAAATGAGATTGTGAATAAATAATTGAATAATACTTAAAAATTAAGGATTTTATCATAACATTTGCAGAGTTAGACGATTAAATAATTAAATAATTATAAGACAACAAAATATTTTGATTTTGACCATCATGACTGTTAAACTTAATTATTTTAAACATTTAAATTAAACATCAGAACTTTTAACTTAGTATTGTAAATGTTTCAATATTATTTTATTATTTATAAATATTAATTACATTTATTTTTAATTGTACTTATGTTGCAATGTTGCGTTTTTTTTATTTATAAAATGTTTACTTTTTGTTTCAGGTCTTTTATTTTGACGTATTTGTGATGTCACCGGAAGCTCAGCTGATATGACCAAAACAAACATGGCGACTAAAATGACGCTTTACGATGCAAAACATGCCTGGACAGTGTTTTTACTCGTCTTGGGTGGTTTCACTTGTTGATTTAATGGGCATATATCATCTACGAAGACTAACAAACTCGTCAAATGTTTACTGGGTGAGTTTTGAACGGGTAGCCGAGACGAAACCCGGAAAATGAACGGAAGTGTATGCCTCTGGTTTGAACCTAAACATCCGCCTGTGTAACGCGTGTGTTTACTATCATAGCTCGAAGTCTCAGCCGAACAATAGTCAGAAAATTATTTTCAAAAACTTAATCGAAACGAGGATTATTGTCACGTTACTGGTCCGCCTTACACAAAGGACAAAGTAACGACTCGGACAACATGTAGTCGATATTAAACTTGCCTACTTCTTCTCACTATGAAACAATAGGACATGGACCTGGAAACCACCTGAAAGCGTGAAGCCTTTAACATCGACAGTTTCAGAAACATTACCATGGGTTTGGTAAATTTCTTTATCTCAACAGTAGGAAAATGCCTGGACGCCGTCTGTTTGCTGCTGGACCTGAATTTCCTCATCGTCCACAGTGTGGTGCGGACTGTACTGGCTGTCATCTCCTTCATAACCAGCCTGCCCACCCTCCTCCTCAACTTCATGCTGGAGATGGGAAACTTCGTCGTGTTTTGCTCGATGTCCACGGCAGAGGCGACGACAAACGTGGCCCACGGGGCGGTCGCCATGCTGGGGAGGTTGCTGCTCGCTCTGGAGGGGCTACTGGAGAGCCTGAAGATGGTGGGTTACCTGTCCATGCACGTGCTGCTTCGTGGCAAGGAGCACCTGTGCCGAGGTCTTCTGTCATTGCTCGAGGGCTGTGGCATCGCCGCCAGCCTCGTGGTCTACTTCGCCAACACGGTGGTCAACTTCGCACTCATAACAGCCCAGAATATTTACCTGGCGGCTGTCGGCGTGTGGCAGACGGTCTCCAGTCCGCTGCAGAAGGTGCTGGAGCTCACGCTGACCTCCTTCACCTTTCTTTACAGCAGCCTGGCTGGAACTTCGGCGTTCCTGTGGTCACCTTGTAAGCTGGTGTTGGACTTTTTGGTTTCACTTGTACACATATTTGTCAGCATCTTTATATTGAACATCTATGGCCTCCTGCTCACTGTCACTATTGCCCTGACTACCACTATCTACCTGAACCCTGAGCTGACCCGGGAGGCTGCTATGCGAATCATGGATTACATCAACTCTTTCCCTGCCTTGCACAGACTTTTACTAACGCTCCGAAATCTTACTTCAGCCTTGCAAAATGCTCCGCACGTTTTACGCAGTGCCGTGCAGCGCCTGCCACGGATGCTCAATCACCTCTGCATGTTAGAGAGAGGACTTTGGCAGCAGTTATCTCGACTCAGCAGCCGGCTCAGTCTGGCTCTGAGGACTCAGCTCCACAGGGACAACAACAACAGAGAACGAGGAGATGGAGACCCCGCAGAGGAGAGGCGGGACCCACCAGACGGGAGAGCAGGAGATGGAGTCCATCAGGAGCTGCTGGATAATGTTTTCCCCTGCTCAAGCACCGACAGACCACTGAAGAAGCAGTCACCTCCAGGCGAGGAGAGCAAAGCGCTGCCTGCTGAGAATCTGCTGACTCTGCTGAAGGAGCAGGAGGACAGGAAGAAGTGTGTTATCTGCCAGGACTGTACCAAGACTGTGGTTTTGCTGCCATGTAGGCACCTCTGCTTGTGCAGAGATTGTACGGACATCCTGCTGAGGCAGCCCATCTATCAACAGAACTGCCCGCTCTGTCGGCACATGATCCTCAACACCATGGATGTTTACCTATGAAGGCCTGACAGAGGAGGATCTTTTCGTGACTGACTAAATGCTACAACCAATCTTTAAACTTATACCACTGAAACGATGCTGTATGAGCTATGTTTTGTTTGCCTGGTTGTTTTGAAGGTCTGGTACATTTTTCTTGATAAAACCAAAAGTATCAACGCCTTAGTCCCTCTTAATGCTTTCCTGGCTTAGCTACAAGCTTCTTTATTTTCACTGAGTTTATAAAACTTGAAAAACAGCTCTGTAGCCGGGCTCTGTAGTTTCAACACTTACTTACATAAGCAATAAATGTTGTAATCAGGCTCAGAATAAACAGGCTAGACTGGTTTAAAAAGGGTATTTTTATTGTTGGTTCTGTATTTGTTTAGGTTTATTGCTTTAAAACAGGAGAATATCATCAGATTGCTCTTACAAGATGAGGCTTCAGATCTGTGCAACTTTTTGTGAACAGAAAATAAATGCAGAAGATAACACACGTTGTTTCCCAATGCCATACTGTAGTATGTTCTAACTGTATACAGTAGGTACTACAGGTAAATTCTGTTCTTTCTATACAGACTGCTTACAGTTTGTTTACAAGAAATCAACATAAACTGTTTCAACTTGTGGGAAATAGTAAAACAAAAATATGAACAGTCAAATAGAATTACAATTCTAAAATGCCACAACTAAATAATGAGTCAGAAAAAGTAAAAAAAAAAAAAACGTTACGTTGCCACTCAGTTATTTCTTCTGCATTGCATTGTGGGATAACAGTTCCAAATAGTTTTTTAGCGAGCCTTTATTTGTAGAAACTTTTCTTGCGGTTTTGGGTCACTTTTGTTGAAATGTTCCAGTATTGATATGTTCAGTCTCAGGTCTCGTAGCCATGGTAACCCGTCAGTGCTCTCCCTGATGCTGAAATGTTTACCACCGCTCATGTCTTAAGATGTTGCTGTTAGTGAGCCAAGTTGCCGAGTAATGAAACTTGCACTGCTTTATGTATGAATGCTGTGTGTATTTATTTTTTCAATGAATGCTTTTTTGAATAATACATTTATAAAAGATGGCTACTTCTTACAGAAAAATGTGAAGAGTTAAGAGAGGTTTGGTGTGTTTTCTGAACGAGATTCATAACTTTCCAGTCAGATATGTTGAACTCCAGCTTTGTTTCAGACTAAAGTTCTATAGATAGAGCTCCAGTCTCTCAACAGGCATATTGCAATCACACGCAACATGTAATCTGAAGGTTTTATCGTTCCTCTGTCATTGTAATAAAACACATTTCTGCTCTCTAAAAGGACCATAAACTAATAAGGCCTCAACAGCATCAGCTTTGTTTCTCTTTTCTTGCTTTTAAAGCCAGACTGTTTTTGGCCACTGTTCAAGGTTTACAGAGCATTATTGTGATAAGATTGAACATTTTATTAAGGTTGTTGGTGGTGTGATGTTAGATCTGTTGATTGCCCTAATTTGCTTTTAAAAAGTGAATATATATTTTTTTGATTTGAAGAAATTCGATTTCTGCCGTTTGTGTGAGTGGAGCTATATCCTGACATTCTTTTCCATACAACATCAGTCAGATGTCTTGAAAGTTGTTTCAATGTCAAATCTATAAAACTGTAAATAATTCCGAGGGACCAGACCTCTCCATAACTAAATGATAGCAGTTGAATGCAAACAGCCCACATGACCTTCATCTGTTTTTATTTGCAGGTTGTACCACAAAGTGTGAGACTGTGATTTGAAGACTTGAATGTTATTATTTTTTTTTTTTAAATGCTTTGGCTGCCATGTAAATGGCAAGTATTGTGTTAATAATAAAACAAAGACTTAAACTGTCTAGATGTTGTCACAAACTCACAGAGAAGACACATGGAGAATACCAAATTCTATAGTCCAGTCAGATAACTCACGTTTGCATTTGTTGGAAAAACTTATTACCGCAGCAGAACATAGTTTGTTTTAGGCTCTGATCGTGTCACTACTAGCAGTTTTGTTGTACATGCAGAAATTTGAAGAGTGATGGGATGATATCTTAACCCCCCCCCCCAGTTAGAGCCTACATGAGTGCTGTACTGGACTACAGGTCAAAGCTGACGATGAAGAGACCAGAAATCTTGCAGCTTAAATACACCGCAATTGGTTGGAGATGTTGTCAGGTGATAGGATGATGGGTGTTCATTTAATGATCCCTGATTTTTTTTCAGGGCTGTAACAAAGAAGCTACTGATTGATTCAGTGATACAACTGAATCAATTGAGTGTAGAATATCAGCAGTTAAAATAATCTCCATAACAAGTTAAATACACTGATGGCGTTGTCTTAAAGTCCTACAATTTTGTTAAGCAGTATATAATCTAAATATATCTAGTGTACTCACATAGTAAGAAATCAAAAAAATATTTCAGATTGAGAAACTAGAAAAATATTTTAAAATGTACTGGATTACTCTGTACGAAAAAAATTGAAGAGCAACTTCACCCAGAATTTGAATACCAAGTTTCAACAGTTCTCTCATCTCGCCCCTTTTTTCTGGTACACAAAATACCTGGCAAATGTTATTGTTGTTTGTCTAAAGCATTAGAGATGCCTTCAGGTACAGCTCAGAAATAGTTGCAGGCAAGAGAAAAACATCACACACAGCCCTTTTTTGTGGAAATTAAAAAAAAAAAAAAAAAATCCAATTTATGACCACTGAATTCCATTTAGTTGCATCACTTTAAGTCCTGGTATTGTTCATGCCCCGTTGTCACACTTTCATGGCCACTTCAACAGAACAGAGTTATAATTAAGGTTGCCTCCTCTGACACGTCAAAAAGGCTGCTGTGATTAAAGCACGTTGGCAAGAAGTAAATCACACTGCACAACCAGATATCCATTTTACATCCATTCACACATAGTTTATTCTTAACTCTATCTTTTACCAAATCAGGTTCAAATTATGTCACGGTCAGTTCTGAACAGTCACACAGCCCTCAGTGTGTCCCCGGGCTTTCACATGTAGAGATTTTGATTAGTAGTATACAGTAGGAAGTGTGTCTCTGGGGGTTTGAAACATGAGATTACAGATTCCTTTTTACATGAATGCACTGAGACAGGGTTCAATGTTTATGTCTTACATCTGTGAGGATAAAGGGGGTTGCTTGGGGGGCTGCAGAGTCAGAAGAAGGAGGCCCCTAATGGCCTAATGGGACCACTTCCACCAATGTATGACCATTCACAAGGGCTTTGTGGTTTTCAGATTTATTTGTGTTCCCAATGTTTCGCTAAAAATATCCGCAGATCAAGACTTTGTATCTGCTAAAAAAAGAAAGAAAAAAGAATGCACTCAATGACCTCTCAGTGCATCGTAGTGCATGTTCTTGCAGTGGTAGTCTGATTTGGAAACTTGGCAAAGAACCTTACAGTATCAGGGATGCAACAGGGATTTTTATATCTAAAAGGCGTGTGCAAATTTTCTACTGGAAGACAAAAAAGGACACACTAGTTATGGCTCATGATGGGCGTGCTCTGCCTCAACACAGTTTATGTATTAGTTGTAAATGAGGATGGCGTTAACAGAGGAGAGGAAGTATGAAGTCAGGGGAAGAGCAGGGAGGAGTAAACCAAATGGAGCTTTATACCCTGGGGATTTGGTCTCTTTCTTTTGGCCCCCCCCCCTGGTACTGGCCCGGGAGCAGTGTGGGAAAATGTCAGACGCTAGTGCACCCTTCCCTCCCTCTATTTTTATTGTTTATGATCACTATCAGCATCCTGCAGAAATCAGAATTCTCCATCATCTATACAGTTTGTATTTCAATCTTAGTCTCTTAATCAATAAGAACAAGACGGGCTCAAGCCCACATGTATGCTGCTAAAAAGTCAAAGATATTGGCTGATATTGGCTAGCATACCAGGAGGTGGCATGACCCTCATATGATGCAAATACATACACAAGAAAGATAAGAATCTTAAGAATTAAAAAAACATACAAGAACAGTCACTGAATGTAAATGACGAACACCGATGTGACTGTAATGTGTCGGGACAGGCGGCTCATTAACCCTGGCATTCACCCAGACCTGACTCCACTGTGATGAAGGGCTTTGTTGTGATACATCCAGATAATAACCTTGAATAAAGGCAGTGTATGATGGATGGGCTTTGAAGCTATTAAAGTGGGGGCTCCTGAAGGAAACTGGATGATAACCATCATGCAGGGTTAGGGTCACAGGACTCATCATGAGTCACCCCCATTCCACTTAACCTTTTACTTTCAGCCTGAAAAGTGCCACTGTTCCTACACAAAAACATCGATGGCAAGAGAGAGGTCTCAAAAATGTGTAATATAAATGTCCTGCTAGTGACTTCAATGTGCATTTTGGTACTCTGATCCAACCGATCCAAATAAAGGTGGAATAAACACTAAATGTTGTTGTAGATGATTATGATGACACAGTAACTAAATGAATATAAGCTTTGTAAGTGAGGAGAATCATTTTAAATTGTAGGCTATTCTAGATTTCATCAGGAGCCAGGGCAGAGAAGCTCATATAGGAGTAATGTGATCTATTTTCCTAGTTCTAGTCAATACACATGCTGTAGATTAAAACGATTAAAATGACCCCTCTGGTGAAGCATTTTTTTCCAACACAAAAAGGAATTTGTCCACATCATTTTCAACGTTTTATAGATAATGCCATAATTCATCAGTTAATAAGGGTTTATAGAGTTTCAAAATCACAATTTGAATTGTGTGCTAATCATCTCTTACAAGAAGGTAGTCTATATAGTTTCAGATGGTTTATGGATTTGAAAGAAAACACTTGAGCTTCTTTTGTAGCCAGTAAATTCTGTTTAAGGTAGAAGTTAATGTAAATGTCTCTTTTGTCACATCCGTACAGACTACACTTTTGATAAAGTCACGACATGTACGGACTGTTGAGTCAGCGGATTCTACTATCAGTTCTGTACTGATAATACGAAACACGAAGAGGTGTTACTTTGATCAGATGAGAAGTGTTTGAGTGGCTGAACTGTGAAACAACACTGCCCCCTGCTGGACATTTTACAACTTCAAAATACTGCTGAACCCTCTTTGATTAGAGTAATGCAAAATCCTTTTTTTCAGGTAATAAGGAGATTATGATGCTCTGAGAAGATGTGCTCAATAAGACACCTTTTCATTTGGATGTGATTGGGGATTTTGTCATTGTTTTCAGATAAAAAATACCGTTATGTGTAATTATGAGTACATTTCGAATGACCCCCTGGAGATTAATAAAGTATTTCTATTTCTGATTCTGATACAAGAAAATGTATGTTTCTTATTTGAAATACCTTGACTGAAATGAAAGAGCACATTCTATCTTGCTTGTGTGGTTCAGCAAAACAATGAAGTGACAAAGGACACGTCTGTGAAGCACTGGGTTATCAAATCTGTCAATTGGTGGGAATATTTCTTGGCTAAGGACAGAACAACAAATCCTACTACATATGATACCTTGATTTGGGATTTTATGGCTTGTTATGATCAAGCAGTATACTTGTTGCATTGAGGCATAGGGAGTGAGATGGTCAGGGTGGTGCTAATAAAATGTGTCAGTCATTCAGCCAATCAGAAATGAGTAAGAGCTGCCACTTACTGGAGACATAAACAGTTGTCTTGCACAGTTAATTTTGGTTGGAAATATTGATATATATATTTAAACTTAAGATGTACAGAAAATGTAATTTAATCAGATAAATTGAAAATGAAGGGAAAAGAGTTTTAGTGATTTGTTGCAGTGGGGGAAAACACTTTTATCTGAGTGTTTTCTTAAATCCCTGTTAGGACTTGTAGCATACACTCCTGTCCATCAATTACTATCAAAACTACACTTCATCTGCTATGACACATTTTCCAGATGTCAAACTCCTGCCCTCACTTTACCCAAACAGACACCCGTCTACCAATGAGAGCTCAGTATGTTTGGGTGAAGTCACGTCTGTTCCTCCATCGGCTTCAGGCAGTTAGAGAGCAATTTACAGGCCGTGAACTAATGGAAATAACTTATTGATGCCAGGGGAAGATTGATCAACTCCGTACTTCTCTCATTCTTCCCTGGAGGGAAAACTTACGAGGAGATATTTAAAGCTTTATTATGTGCTTAGGGAATGAAGTGAAAATAACATTTCCTCATGTGTGAGTCTGCTGCATTTCACAGGCTCAGGAAGGCTTCTTTGGGTTTGTCATGTTTACCTACCTAAACAAACAACGCTGCCCAAGAAAATGTAAAGACATAACAAGAAAGACTCAATAAAAAAATAGATGTAATTGTTTTGATCTATCATCAGTGACAGGAAGAGGAGAACGACTGGCATCCATTTGCTCACAGTGTTGAAGCGTAGCTGCAGAGTCTGTCAGGGTACTTATACAGCGTTTGGTGGAATCATTAGGTGAGAGGTAAACAGAATAAATCCAGTGGAAAATGAATATTTTCCACCCTTTTTCATTGTGGTATTCACTGTGGCACAGCTCTGCCTTTTGGGATGAAAACCAGAGTGTTAGGTGTTTAATTTTATTGATATATGAGGAAAGTTAGTAAGAAATAAAGCTGGTTAAGAAATTTTTTTAATGAATATTTGTGCCTCTCAATGAGAGACAAAAGGAAACAAGACCATACCTACAAAGACTTATTATGTCAATTTTAAATGGCTTAAACCACTGCCATATGTTAGGTGATGTAGACTTGGTGATTGTCAGCATGCTGTGAAAGTAGCCTTTTTATTTACATTTTCCACAGCAAAGATTTGAGTTGAGTGGATAAGTTGACTGTTGTAAAAAAAACAAAAAATACAGGATGAGCTTTTTTAATCCACTACTTACACATGTACAGGGCAAAGTCAGCAAAGACTTTAGAGGTTCTACTTTGACTACAGGGGGCGCCAAATTCGACACAAACCAAAAGTTCTTCACAGGAACTTTAATGACGCTTTCTAGGTTCTTTGACTTGAATATTTCAATTTTTGTGCAGAGGGAAATATTGCAGTTCTTCGACACAACATTTATTTTACAGTTGCAACGGCAGCTTTTCACTTTTCAGCCCTATATTAAGGACAAACATACGATAAGCTCATAAAAATATGATGCTCTGTCAAATATTAAAACACTGTTATATTTTTATTTATTTCGAAAAGTGACTCCTTACAAAAAGTTGTTGTCCCTTTTCATGTCAGCAGAATGAATACTTTTCCTTTAAATTGTTTTAGTGCATTTTGATATTTCAGCATTTAGACTGAAGTAGTACTTTTACATGGAATTATGAAGTATGTATGCTTTAATACCATTTACACAAAGAATCTCAACACTTCATCCACAGCTTTAATCAGGTGACTATGCACATGTGTTTGGTTATAAGATTTTACAACCAAACAGATGTCTGCAGACTGAGGCAGACCTTATACAAAAAAGTGACATAAATATCATGTTTGCTGAAGTACCTACTCATTACGCGTTACAAAATGTGTCAGTCATTTGTGTCTTTAACACTACAAATGTTTATTTTTGTAATGTTGTTGTGAAGTAATTCAGGGGAAACAAAGTGCAATGAAGTATAAAAGCTTTTTGAAGTTGCGCCCTGGAGTTGGCTGGAGGCCATTGTCACATCATCTGTTCCATTAACTAGGTGTCACAGCAGTTTAAAGGCAGCAAAAGAAGCAACCTTACTGACCATGTGTGAAACCCACACCTCACCAGTAGAATATGTTCCCCTGACAGTAAAACAGAGTGTTGTTTACTTCTAACCCAAATACAGATGTACAATGACACATGTAATTAACTTGTCTTTATCCAGAATCTCTTTGTCATATAATAGCTAAATGGTGGTGGTTTGTTTTAGAGATGTTAGAGATGATTCAGCTTTGTCACGCAAACACAGCTGAGTTTTTCCAGTCTGAGTACACCAGGAAGCCGGTGAAGGTGCTGTCTGTCTTTGTGCTGGAGTAAAACCCATTGTACTCCGACAGAGCCATCTGGACCCACACCTGGTCACCAGGGACAAGGTGGAGCAGGGAGCCGCCCGACAGAGACGCAGGTTTGGGCCAGTTGCCGTAGAACTGGAAATAAGAGGCCTCCGTGTGTCCGTTCTTCATCAGGTCAAACTGCAGGCTGGCTCTGTAGACGGTGGCGTGGACGGCAAAGTAGTAAACTCCCGGGACTTTGCAGGTGAATCGTCCCGTCTCTTTGTTGTAGTCTCCCTGTTCGTTCAGCATGATCTTGTCGAAGCGGACCACATCGACTACAGTTTGGGGTAAATTTTGGCTCTCGGATAGTTTGGCACTGAAGGCTGATTTGGGGGCCACTGCGCACTCTCCCGCCTGGCCCCTATCCCCTTTTTGTCCTGGGTCACCTCTGTCCCCAGTAATTCCTCGAACCCCTGTCTCACCTGGAAAGAGGATAGACTTGAGAAACCACCTGCAGGCAGGTAGACATACACAAACAAATAAAATACTGCACCTGGGTCTCCCCTGTCCCCTTTTTCTCCCTTCTCCCCTGGAGCGGCATCCCTCCCATCTCTCCCGTCCCTCCCAGGCTGTCCAGGACTGCCGTGACCTCCAGGAGACCCTGGGATACCAGGGAGGCCGGTACACAGGCTGGGAGGGATCTTGTTGTCTTCTAACTGGTTGGACAGATGAACTTGGAGAACAAGGAGGGAGTGCAGCAAGGGCACCAGCCTGAGCAAGGTCATTGCAGTTGGACAGCTGAGAGAGAGAAAACACCTCATTAGTTTAAACTTGCAAAGATAAAGAAAATATAATAATAAAAACATAACAGTTTACATTCAGGATTTTGTGGTAGTAATACCAAAGTTTATACTGAACTTGTGAGTAAATGTGTGGTCAAACAAAAGTGCGCCACAATTGCCCCCATAAACATGCTTTTAAATCGGACACTATCTTAATTGAACAGAAGAAGGGAGAGCTTGTGTAAATAAATACAAATTGTAGATGTAATCAGAGAAAATAATGTTTTACAACATGATACTGGCACTTCAAGTATTATTTCAATCAAAAAACAGTTGCAAGTTTTAGTCAAAGGGGTGCTATAGAATTAATGTAAGGACTATTCTTCCTCTCAGGCAGCCCTGTTATAACATTTGACCATAATTGGTTGAGGATAGGCCGCATGACACATTAGTCTGGGTAATGAAATGTTGGAGTGATGAATCGAGCTTTGCTTGCAATTATTGCCAAAACTGGCCTCACAATTTGGCTGATTAAAAACACAGAAACGTTTATTGGAAGTACTAAAAACCAAACTTCCTTATTACTGAGTCGACATATTTCATTGGATGTCACGTATCTGCCAAAACTGTCAGGTAATAATGAGCAATTTAGAATGGATGACGTTTTGTGGCCTTTTTAAGTAAAGCAGACCCTTTAAGAAAATCTAACAGCATTAAAACAATTTGAAGACAAGCCTGGACAAATGTTTACTGACTGTAACAACGCCCACGTGGAGCCTTTGTTTATTAACACAGGGTTCATTTTTTGGGTTCAACCAGTGATTCAGCTCTCTCAAATAACGGGTTTAGAGTTATGATGCCACTATACTCTGTTTAGGGAAGACATTTGGTGGGAGCTGATGGAGGGAAAGAAATGCATTGTTATGGAACAAACAGTAAAGACGTGATTCAAACATCCTCTCTTTCTCCTTTAGCATGCATTTCTTCAACGTTCAGTGACACTTAGCATTTACAAAATCTTTTCTTCAGTACAGGAGGAGAAAAATAAATCAAAAGTCTGACATAATGATGAATCATATCCTCAAAGCGAAACTTGGCACTGACGGTCTCTAAACAGGTGTTTCTAATAAAAGTTTGATTACATGCTGAATACTAGACTGCCTGCTCAGAATCCACTCACAATCACAACTTGTGTTTAAGATTCTCTCTCTCTCTCTCTCTCTCTCTCTCTCTCTCTCTCTCTCTTCCTGTGTTTCTCTGTTTCTTCCTTGTGTGTGATCTTCCAACCTTAGCTGACCCTGCCCAGACAGTACAACAGAATCAAGATCAGTTGGTATTTACATGTTTCTTTCTCAGTGTTTTTTTTTATTACAAAAGACAGCAGCTTGTCTCCACTGCTGTGGCGTCTGAGAGCCGTAAACTGGAGTGATGAGTTGAGCAGAACGGCCCCTGGCTGTTTAACAGTTGCCTCTCTTTAGATGTTTTTTTATTTTATTTTATTTTTTTAAGTTTGAGCTTTATTATGAGGAAAAATAAGTTGACATTGTAATATTTCATAGACCTTCAAATTGTAACTTTAAGGCCTTGAAAATAAAGCCAGATCGAGGGAGAGGACTTAAGAGGGAGTGAAACAGTGAGGAAGAAAAAGGAAGAGGGAGACAGAAACTCATGTCAGCATTCCTGGTTGAAGAGGAGAGCAGACAAGAAAACAACTACTGCTGAGTCTGAACAGCTGTCTGCTACCAGAGGAATACAAACATGCATGTTTTCAGAAACCATGTAATCCACTGCTAGTTAACCACTAACATGTGAAAAACTGTGTTTACTGTACAGTACAGCTGAACACACGTATGACTTATGAGTTTAACTGAACAGTTTTTAAACTTAATTACACACAAGCCCTTCTAGGGACACGTGTTACAAATTAGAATCTACTATAACACTATGATACTTGCATTGGATTGCTGTTTTTAGTTTGTCTATGTATATTGTCCCTATCAAATGAACCATAAATATATACTTTTTTTAAATGTAGGTTCATGATCTGCTGTTTGAAAAGACAGTCAGGAATGTCTTTCCTTTCCTTTTTATGAAGATACCTAGACTAGAGCCCGTCACTGAATTGAAGTTCAAATGTTAGGTAGTCAAGCGATTTGGAATGACTGAGTTGCAAATATCTAATAAGACAGAAACAAGCAAGGCAGACATTTAGAAAAATGTTGGCATATTGCCTCAAGGCCAGCTGGAGTACACTGATATCATCCACGTCTGCTGTAACTTAGTATGAGGCAGTTACAGCTCTTCTTTATAGAATCAGGTAGAATGAATGTAGTTATTAATACAATTAATCAAATGCTGTTTCAATAACTCTCTTCATAGATTGTTATTTTCTTTGTAGATGTCAAGATACACGATTAAATGTGTTTAAATAATGTTTGGACTTATTCAGAAGGTTCTGAATACATCATCCACATCTGCTTTTAAGTTTTCAGTGTGATCCAGCAGTGTCATGTGCAGATGTCCTCTGTGTAAAACAGAAGAACATCTTTCTTTCACTCGGAAGAAAAACAAAACAAAACCTGACTTACCTGATGATGATGATGATGATGATGAGGATGGGTAAAGTCTTTTAGTGCTGCTACTGCTGGTAATGTCCGTGAGTTTCATAGACAATCCAGTGGAAGCTGTTCCTCCTAGCCTGAGAGTCATTCAGAGACGAACTGAGAGGAAATGGTAATGAAGTCCAATTAAAAGCTGGGGTGGGTGGGAGAGTACCGACTGAGGGTGGAGGAGAGAGAACAGGGCGGATACCAAGAAAAGTATTTGATTTTTTTCCAGCATAAATAAAAAAGAAATGTGCAACTATGAAATACAACAGAGACAAAATCAATATGAAAGAAGGGGTTGAGGGTGGACATGGGGAAATAAAGAGGGGAATGATAAATGGAGGAATGTTTTGATGGTTACATAACAGTGTTTGGGAAAATCTCCCAGAAACAACCGCAGAGAGTTCAGTGAGCTGTGGTCAGAAAAAAAAGGCAAATGTCACTGCAAGAAACTGCAGCTGAATGAGCTGTCCCACTTTCTTTGTTAAGAGAAAAATAATTGCTTAGAAATTCGAAGAGGAAAAAAAGGCAAAAACAAATAGACTCTAAGTAAACTCATTGTAATAAGCTTTTGACTTCAGTCAAGGGGAATACAAAATGGGTCACATAACTTTGGGAAAATACAGGTAAACAAAAGAAAATTGCCCCAAATTAAGGGAGCCTAGGTACAAGACTGTATTTACAATAAAGAACCAAGAGCTAACAGGAGTAAACATAACAAACCAAAAATGACTATAATTGAAAACAAAGGTTTCAGGGTTCTCACAGGCTAAAACAAGAAACAAAATCCTTACTCTCAACTGAAGTACTATTTACCTGATAAGTAGAATAAAATACAGTTCTCACCAAAGACTTACCATAAACAAGAGAAAAAGGTACGGCAGAAAAAGGTATGGCTCTTCAAATTTTCTCTAGATTTTCACCAAGTTCCTGCTCAAAGTTTGACAAACCAAGGGGCTAACACTGCTGAAGGTTGATTGATGTAACTGTTTCCTGTCTCTGTGATTTTCATCATCTGCCTCCGAGCTGAGGCAATTTTCTCCATCCAGATAACATGTTACTAATATTAGCCTTCCACCCAAGCAACACTCAGACAAGAATCCTGTTTTCCCTCTAATCCTTCAGAGACTGTGTTACGTTGATAAAGCAAGAGGTCTTAAGATGTTTTTGGCAAAGAAACTAAACTTGAGCTGTTACATTTCCCAGCTCCTCTGAGTTCAGGCCAATGAAAACATGTTGTCTGTGTTTTTGTGCAGCACTGACCCCATAAGGATCAGAACTGTGCCAAAAACTGGAGCTGGACGGAAGTGTGAGGACACGGGCCCTGGGGTCTAATATCTGTAGAGAAGAAAATAGAAAATAACAGGATTAAATGATGGTCTGTGTTTAGCATAAATCAGGGCTACACAATTTCATTCAACGCAAGACTGTTTGGTTATGCTCATTGAGCTCCAACAATTACATTTGTTTACCTGCAGTTTCTAATGGCTAATGTGTCTTCAGCTTATGATCACATTCAAAAAATACTTTTAACATTTCAATCAATTTTGATTCAATTTAAGACAAGAACTAATCATTTGTGATGGCATTCAACTTTGATCAATACATGTGCTGTTGGCTGTCTGCAATGTGTCGCCTCAGGTTTTCGAGTCACTGACACTGGCATATCCATGCACTGACAAACAAATACAAAGTCTAATACTTCAGAAAAGTAGTCCACAAACCTGTGGGGGAAGTGAGTAATGTTAGACAAATCAGTGCTTCGAAGTCTAGTCTTTGAGGCTTGTGGGCAGATGCCTAAAAATAAAAATCCATACCAGTAGCTTATTTTGGGGCATAGCAGGTAACAACAGCTACAAAGGTAACCAATCCAATCGGCAGAGGGAATTCCCCACATTTTACTGCAGGCATTTTCCTTTCGAGTCATGCATGGAAGGGGAATAAAATGCTTTTATAATGTTATCTTAACAATAATAATAATAATCTTAAGCTTAAGTCCTTTGACCAAAGTTTTCTTTCAAAAGTTTGGTCATATGAGAGAGTAAATCATTTGTCAAAATTAACCAAGTCATTATGAGTTATTCTCACATATTAAGGCAGATATAATTATAAAATGTATCATGAAAACAGGCACACACCATTCAGTAATAAATTGTGTAACTGTATGGCCGCTCTAAGAACAAAGAGTAACACTGACCAGACTGAACACATGGCTCTGTTTAGTGCTAACGCTAAAATATTGGGTTTATGGGAAAGTGATGGGAGGGAACAAGAGCTGACTTTCCTTTGAATGTTAGTCATCTGGCTTTTGTGGGAAGGGTTTTCAACAGGCTCCTGGTGAGACACAGTGATCTATAACTGAAGCGAGACGAAAAGAGTAAACACATGTTTCCAATTAGCAGAACCAGAATCAGCACATTGTGGGTCTTTGAACCAATTTCCTGTCAGAATCCATAAAATGCTGAGGGAGGATTACTGTTAATTAGGACCACTTGGCAAAAAAACAATGTGAATTAATTTGTACTGAGTGTTGGTGGTAAATTGTGACAGGGCTGGTGGTTCTGAATCTTATCTGGACCATTATTGTGATTATAGATAACTGATTCCATCAATTTTCACATTACACAAACTTTGCAATGGAATTAGAGATTGAATTAGCGCTCCTAACTTTTTTGTGTTAGGTTAATTCTTGCAATAAAGTTGTGCCTTCAAAGCATACAAATTGTTCTTCTTTTGACATATAAATAATTATGCAATATATTTCCAACTCCTCAAACTGTAATATAATCTGTTCCTCTTTTTTTTTGCTCGTTATTTTCATTTTTACCTAAAGTTTTATGAACTGTCTGGACACTAAGTCAAGGGAAATTCTAAAAAAAATGAATTCCAGAAAAAAACAACTTCCTGTAATTGTTCCTGTAATACTCAAAAATGTCATTGATGCGAAACATCCCCACGAATTTCCCCAAAAACTGCATAATGAAAGGTTCCTACAATTTGGAAAGAATTTCCATATATTCCTGATGATAAGTACAGAATATTTTATTTAAAATATCTTTTGAAAAAGTCACAAGCATTTCTGACAATCATTTTAGAAAAATTCCATCTGAATTTTAGGGCAAATATTCCATTTAAAGCTCTCTCTAAATTTCTAATTTCTGACCCACCATTCCCAGAAAAATAAGTTTTCCTGCTAACTGTGAGAGAACCAAATTCTACTTTAAGATAATGAAAAAGACATCTAAAGTCTGAGAAAAACAATCAAAGTCATCTTCATAACCTGCATTCATAGTGAAAAATCACAATTGAGCTGTGAATCCAGTTGCGGTTAAAATTTCAGATTATTTTTTTCTGCAGTTTCCGGTTTCTTTAAAGCCTAAAACAGTTCCATTCATCCTTCTCTTCATGGGCATGGACTCTGGTACAGGAGGGGCTGAGGGCCGACCATTTAATGGATTGCGTTGGCTCATGTCATCCACAGCCTTACAGTGCTCTCATTAAGCTGTAAATCTTGCACAACTTCACCAGCTAACACAAAACCACAGAGGCGTCTCCTTGTTCCTCCAACCTTTTGTCGGTGTAACAATAAAACTGCCAATCAATACACTTTGTCATGACAACAAAGGCCTCAAGACTTCAAGCAGCAAGTATAAATGTAGGACAAGACGTTGGAGGACGAGTGGCGTAAAATACAGCTAAACAATGATCATGTGAATTTAACTACACATGCTTCTAATGCTGCAAATTGAGAGCTGTTATCTCAAAACAAATTTTAAGTTAATCAGCAAATTAAATAATTAACATTTTATAGTAAAGAAATAGGCCTACTGGTTGTTCCTATAACATGATAGTCATCTGTAGAAAGTGGCCAAGTGACTCTGAAACAAAATTGTACTCAAATTCAAAACGTTTATTGAAGTTAGTGTTTCAAAGGATTCTAAACATATTGAGCACACTGAACATGAATGTGTATGAAAGTGTACAAAAGGTATGTTTTATATGATTGTTACATTTTTTTCATTTAAGGTTAGAATAATCTACTCAATATTAGTATCATAATCACTCGTTATGAGCTTGATTTATCACATGTGTAATATTTAATCGGTGCAGAAATATTTTTGTCACTTTGAAGCAACTTGGAGGTATGTTAAAGTTGCTGTGTTTGGTTGAAGCATTCTTATCCCAAAGGTTATAAGAAAACCTTTCCAACAGAATGATCCTCCTCCGAAACGAGCGGTGTCAAGTGTGTTGTACAGGTCTTTTTGATAAAAGCCAAAAAAAGAAAGGTTCTACAGACAATTTATGACTTAAGGTAGATCCACACATGTTGTTTATGCTTTGGCAATGTCTTTGAAGTTGCTGATCGGTTCAACAGTGCCCTCTGCTGGAATGCAGTGTTTATTGCAGAGAATGGAATGTTTTTCAGGATTGAGATTCAAATTTGAATTGACTTTAAATTTCTCATATCGCATTAGGCAATAAAAGTATAATTTAATTACAAGCCTAGTTGTAAAACTTTTTTTAAAACATCCTGAAACTCCTGTAATTCCAAACTCAGGAGAAAATTCCCAGGGGTTTCTGAAAACTGCGAGCAAAAGTTTTCAAAGGTTACAGAATGTATGCCTGACTGTTTTTTGGGAAATTCCTGAAATTTCCCAAGATAAAAAAGCTGTGTCCTTTTTTGCATAATTGTTCATTTTCAGTGTACAGAATATGTGCTGTAGTTTCAGGTTCCCAAATCTCTCTTGTGTAAATTGGATATCAGATCATTACTTATGAAACCCAGATTTAGTTAAGCATAATACATGTGAAAACAGCCTTCTAATACAAAATTGTGCACACAAATTATTCTGCACAGTAAAGGTCAAACATACATCCAATTTGTCAACTGATCATTTGCAAACTGGTTTGTATGCTTATTACAGGTGTTTGGTTTAATTTCTGCTGCTTATTGTCTCTTCAATTGAGCCTCATTAAAAAGACGATAAAGACCCATCAGTCTCCTACCTCTCCTCCTCGTGTCTGGGTCCATTCACAGGCCTCTGAGTAAAGCACAGCCCCCTCCCTGCTGTGCTGGTCCTGTTTAGCTGGAGGCCGGCCGACTCAGTCAGTCAGCTGGTCATGGGGTTTGGATCTGTTCGGCCGTGGGCAGACCCCCAAGAGAGGAGGTGAACATTAACCCAGGTCCCATTCTGGGCTTCCCACCACTCCTCATAAATCATTAACTATCCCGCATCAAGACAGCATCAGCATGACAACATCAAACTGTAAGGATTCTTCTAAATGAGAAGCTTTTACAGGTTTCCAGCCTCGCATGCAGTGGATTTAGACTCTTGTGGTTAATACAGGTCTGCAGCTTCACCCTGCAGAGAATCATCTCAAACGTCGTATGTGGTCCTGGTATTTAGATTAGACATTTGTAGATGTTAGAAGATTTCCTACAGGTAAAATACAAATTACAGATCCAGCATCAGCAGGTGCTCTTATTGCACGGCGACAAACCTGATTCCCTCTCACTATTTAAATATTAAACAGATCACTAAAGGCTGTGTCTGTCTTCACATACACGAGAGGCTCCTAGAGTCTATGAGATCTGTCACAGTTTGAGTCAATGCAGAAGAATTCAAAGACATAAGAGGAGATCAATTCTTCACTATTTATTTAATTATTTTTCTATATGAAAAGGTAGGCCTCACAGTTATTTTATTCACTCAATAAAAATCCCCAATCATGATTTTAACTTTCTGCTGTATGCTGCCTGATTGCATTTACTTTATCTTCATATCAAGAGTTCCATCCCTGCACTTTATGCACTGAAATGCATTCCTATGTATATTGCTGTGTAGACTTTTGCTTTAAGAATTTCATTTTACTTACTTTCTAACCATAGCTAACTTTTCAAAAATACTGTTGATATACTTTAAGTAAAAAACTCAACATGTATCTCATCTTCATTATACGGCTAAAATAATGAGTTAAATTTAACTAAGAGATCAAAAGCTACTGATCACTTCTCGAGTGCAGCCTGGCTGTCACCGTAGGTGGTGCTGCTGGCGATGTACGGTGAAGCCTGACTAATCTCCATGACTGTGCAGAGGCTCAATAGAGGTGTCGTTGATCAGCCCGTCAGAGCTGCTCCATACATGTGTATGAATTTCTCCATAGAGAGGTTGGCGTTAACTGTGGTCGCAGTGACCAATTAGCCCTGGCAGAGAGTGGCCTCCTGACCCTTAGCCCCTGCTGGGTAGTCCTATCAATTAACCCCTTGGGCCTCAGCTGGAGTTGATGTAGTGTCCTTTCTTCTGGCTCTGCTAAACACATGGCCACATTAGCTTAGCACAAGGCACGCAGCCTCCACTTTCTGTCTCTTTGCCGCTCTCCTCTGATCCCCGGGTGTCCACTTGCTCAACTGGTGACCCCACCAGCCCTCGACCTCTACTGGTCCATCATTACCACACAGATGTGTCCTCCCGAGGAACTTTTGCATCATATGAACACTCATAAGATTTCACCTTGTTTAGTTCTATTAATTGATTCTGTCTGGTCTAATAATTTGTCTGATGTTTCACTTTGTTGTTGAGAGTGTGTAGCTGTCAAAGAGAACGGATGTTTAACTATGCTTCAAATATTTGTGGAAAAATAAGGTATTATAAATCGATATTACATACAATGTGCTACAAGGATGAAATTCAAGATAACGGTGAATAGCTGGTGTTGTATTTATATAAAGTTGGGAATTTAAAGTTAAAAAAAGGTTTTATTTTTTGGGGTCATCAGTCAGGAGGGGGGATTTCCCTGGTAGATTGAGTTTTGGCCTGACAGCCTCGATACATCATCCTTTCTGTGCTCCGTGTTGGACTTCACATTTGTGAGGGTGTCAGTCTCATGTTCAGGTTAACTAATGTTGCACTCTGGCAGCATGATGCCCCTTGATGAAACACACAGTAATAAAGAATGGATGTTCATATTGGAAACATGAAATACTTTGGATTGATTCAATTCAATAGGAAGGTGTGCTTATAATTTTATCTTCATGCTGTTGTAATAATCAGAGTGTGTCATATATGAAATAGTTGTCTGTTGAATGAGTTTCATAAATAATAGCTGTAAATTGTGGGATAAGGATATAAAATCAGTAAATCAAGACCCTCATATTCTGATGTTCTAGATTCATTATTTTTTCTGATATTTTCTGCCTTCATCTCCTGATCAGGCAAACGAAACATGACTAATGCAGTTACCTTGATGCTTTAGTGTTAGCTGTTGAGCAAATGTAACTTTCATTTGCAGCCAGAACATTCTTCAGTACATTTCTAAATGCAGCTGCAAATGAATCAATCTTAAATTCAAACCCTCTTCAAAGCTGAATTAAATGTCATGTTTAGAAAGTTCAGTGTTGTATTTCAAACTCAAACAGATGCTAATGAGCCTCCCAGTATTTCAGTTTCTTTTAGTAAAAAGAGTCAAAGAGACCGGGTTAGATCTTTAGAGGCTTCCTGGGTCTGAAAATCAAAGGCCTCATTGAAAAGCAAATGGAGCAACATCAGTGGATTACAGGCTGTCCTCAGCAGGACTCCGTGAAATAAACACAGGGTCAACACAGGCTGTAAAGCAAGGGTCAGGGCATTACCAAACAATGTAAATCACAACCCTGTTAGTTTTTTAAAACGTTTGGAATGGTTTTTAAAAATGCTACAGTTCTTGTCATTTCTGGAGATGCTGAAAGATTTAATTTTCAGTATTTTTTTTTTTAAAGGAACTATAATCAATGTTTTCATTTAAAAGCACATTAAAGCCAGCATTTAGAAGCTAAAATGACAGATTGATGGACAACAATCTAGATAATAGTGGTATGGTCTAATGCTGAAGCAGAGAGGGCAGAAGAGTCTTTTAAAGAACGTGCTGATGAAATACAATTATTTACTATTGACTATTGTACCTATTGTAAAAAGGGTTAGTTAGTTCTACCAAATCCAATGTACAAGTACTTCAGGTACTTCATATAGAAACTTAAATTTTAACATATTATATAAAAGATTTGGCACGATGGGTAAAAAAACATCCCCTGGATCACTCACATAGGGTACCTCCTAAATTTGCATGCTCAGTTATTAAGGAATGAAGGTGTATAGCTACATGATACTGCTAAAAAATAAACTTCAATTGACTTGATTTAAACATGACCCTGCTGTGAAATCTTGTCATAAAAGAACCATGTTGACACACCTACGTTTTCAACAGTGGGCTCTTTGTCAGTATCAGATGAGGCTGAACTGAATGATGCTCTGACCATGTCTGGATGTTATGTTCACTTTCTATCTGGCTGTCTACTTATCACACGGAAACATCACAACATTTTTTTTTTGAAGACAATAAAAAGACAAGTAATCTCTCTATTAAACAAATTAAATAAACAAAACAATGTATTCATTTTTGGAAAAAAAAAACTTTTACTTGAAATATCAATATTTTCTCAGAAAGTATAAATAATGATTTATGATTGATTTCACTTTGTACAAAAATAATACATTAGGAGAGGGAAGAAAATCATGTCCTGTCACAAAAGTATGAGTGCCCTCCGATCAGTTGGCAGTCGACGTGGCTATAACAGACACCAACCAATCAAAATGATAATAATGACCTAATATTGAACAGGAGACTGGATCTGCCACACTTATAACAGAGGGTTTTATGGTTATAAATTACCATTTTGTTTTGTACAAATGTTTAAATGTGTCCTTTTTGGTGTCAAATTTGGTTGCATATCTTCTCCTTTCCCGTTATCATGCAGATAGTTAGACTGAGACGCTATCGGAGAAGAGGATAGCACACAGTTAAGGTTTCAGATTTTTTCTTTACTACCTGCAGTCCAGCGGTCTAATTTCCCAATGTTGGTGGGTTCACTAAATGGGTGATCTGAACACAAACTCACTCCCAGTACAGACAATGCTGGTGTGTTCGTTAGCTTTATGCTAGTTAGCATAAAGTCGACATCTTTTTCTTTTTCAGTGGACCCAACAGTCAGATTCCCACGTATGAGTCCAGGCCAGCACTGGCTTTGTATTCTGTCCTCCTAACACAGCTTGGCACTGTAAGCGTGGGTGTCTGTACCCACAGCAGCTGCATCTCTCCCGACATTTCTCAGCCTTTTTGGATTCCTGTTTGATTAGAGCTGCTGCTGTCACAACATTTTGCTCTTTCATGTCCCTGTCTTTCACTGAATACCAGAGCAACACGACTGTTTTGTTTCTGAATACCTGTCAATATTTTTCATTGTCTACTGTAGGGGTGCTTTGTGACGAGGAGCTTTTATCAATATTTGTACAATTTTTTGTTATTTCTTCATATTGCAGTAGGAAATGGGAGAGGAAGGAGGAGGGTGAGTCCCATTCCTGAAATTCACCTGAACCTGTATGCAAACAAAGTGGAAGGGAAGGGCCACGTTTAAAGTGTGTGAGTCAGTCCTCCCCCTCAGGGCAGACCTGGGTTATAGATACGACTGGCTGATTTTTGAGACGTGACCACAAATAAATCCTACACTCAGCTACACTCTTATTCTTTGGCATATTTGTCACACATAAACACATCAATCTGTGTTTTTCTTATGTTACAGGCAGCTTTTCACAACAGAAACTCCATTTTATAGATAGTGCATAGTCTTTTCCAGTCTCAAGTGTGCAGAATCTAGTAAAAAAAAAAAAAAGCATTGCATACACAAACAGACCCATTGCATGGTCCTTTCAAGATTGTCAAAGTCTCTTCAATCACAGTATACACATAGAACATCTGCACCAATGCTGGCACAGTAAACTGAGAGTGAAAGAATAACATGGAAGACTCCTATAAAGCCAATGCACAAGATCAAAACAGGTGATTGTCAGACAGTTCTGCTCCTGGCAAGGGGATTCTTGTGTTGCCGTTAATGACGGCATGCAGGAACTTACTTCATTTAGTCTTTCAGCCTTCGCAGAGGCTGATTAGTGTCTCTTTTAGACTCAACAAGTCTTCATATTTCCACTTGAAATCAAAGTGTCAGTTTCCCAGAGCCTCTCAGTTCATGAGTTTTTTGGGGGGCGGTTGGTTTTTGTTCCTTTTGTGAAGTCTCTTTATTGAAAATGGGCGTTAAAAAAAACTGAATACTGTTTTCACAGATTGTGTTAAAATCATACATCCTTGTTGATCATTTGTGTGTCACAGAGGTGGGCTCCAGTGAGTCCAGTTTTTTCTTTTGTCTACTTCCTCATGTTCTTATTTTTACCACCCGGCCCAACGTCGTCTTTCCTCCCGTTAGTTTTGTTGACTGACTCCTCATCGACCTTGTGCCTCTGCCCGTTATTAAGAGTTGTCATGGTAACAGCGGCAAGAGGGTGGAAAAATGTGCTCAGGTTGCCCGGCACCGGGGAAGTCAGGCGCTTACTCTCACCAGGCTTGAAGAGGACACTGAAAGGAGGAGAAGAGAGAATATTTTAGACAAAGAAGGTTTTGGGATACATTAAAGTATATAGGCTATATACAATCTGCCAAGTAAAATAATACAGTACAATGTTCATCATTACAAAACGTAATGTACTGTATGAACCTGTGGTTGAAAGTTTCTAAGGCAAATCTTCTCCTAAAGTACATTTTGAGGTTCTTTATTAAGTTTTTCTGTATGTTGCTTTTTGAAACTTGTACTCCACTTTATTTTTTTAATCAAAAACTATTGTTGCTGCTTATTATGGATTAACGCTGTATTATGCAAATCATAATCCATGTGATTATTACATGTTATACAACTTTTTGTACACTTTGTACATAATATCAACATTATTATACAACAGTATTCTTTTTTACTTTAAGTACATTTCTGGTTAATATTTGTATACCTTTATATGAAATAAATCAATTAATCTAATCCTTGATTAACCACTAAATACATGCTGCTCACATCAGTAGTAAATATAAAGAAATATGAGAACTAACAAGGAAAAGGGATCATTATCTATAATGAACATTTCTGTTTCTTTTTTTTTGTGTGCCTGGCTTTAATTCCTCACCTTTTTATTTAAGCTTTGCCACCTACCCTAACGGATCTGTATACTTTTTTCACCACTGGTAAACACCTTCAGGTGACACACCTGACCAAATACATTCCTCATTCCTCTTCCCCTGACTCCTTGAAGCTTGTGCCCTTTGAAAAGCTCTCTGTCTTTACTTTTGTTTTTAGATTTGTTTGTGGAATTTATTTTTCTCCTGCGTCTCTTTGGGTGGAGGCAGGTGACCCCGGTGTGACCCTGCGGCCAACAAACAGTTTCACCTGATAAAGCTGACCCGAGCTAAGTCCTGAGTCATTAGACACAGGCCAAGAGCAGAGGTGAGTTAGGATCAGACTCAGGTATAATGGAGGGTTTCTCTGTAAACACTGAGTGTTATAAAGCCTGAACACGCTGAGAACAAGGCTGTCCCATCCAAATAAAGTCCTGATAAGAAAGAACCTGCCCTAAATAACCGAGTCTGTAACATGCTGATGATGCTTGTGTTGTGTAGAAACCTTTGGTACATCTACTCAGGTTCAACAGGTCATTTTATTGTATGCTACTTGATACTTTTTACTCTTTTTACTATACTAAAACGTATCCTTTAAAATGTCTGTGGAGTTATTGATAGATAGACTTTATTTGGCATGGACATCACAGATACATTGGATGAACCAGATGCATTGTTTAAGTGTGCAGTGGAGTTCCGTCAATCGTAGTTAAAAACATAAGCTATTAAAAGCAAACATTTGCTGCTTATATTCGGTCTTACTTTGTAGTAGATCAAACTTTTTGGTGCTGGTCAGACAAAGGGAAAGAACCTTGGATGCTTCAATGGTTTTCTAATTTTTGAAATACTCAAAAGTGAATAAATGAATCCATAAAAACATCAACAGAGAAATGTACAGACAAAATAATCCTTGCCTTCTACAGCACATTGTTAGAGATGAAACCTGATAAAAGTCATCACTTACAATCATCTTAAGTTTACATCAATTACCATTTTTCAGATTGTTATATTGACGGTGAATCAAATATCAAAACCTCTCCTTTGTGTGACACTGTAATACCTCATTGAGTAGTATTGACATATTTCTAGAGAATGTTACCATAAATAAGAAATGTGTTTCTATACGTGGTATAAGTTTTTGTATTACTGACTCTGTTGGGATAATTTTGTGTGTTACGCTGGAAATACTTCAAATATCAAACTATCGAGGTGTTTCACAAGCACAATGCTGTGACAGTTTGTTTGACATGTTTGGTAATCATGGGAGGACAACCTGGTTGAAGCTTAAGAAGCCAGTCTAAGTTTAGAGATTCAATATAGTTTAATTGGTTAATGATATTATAGTTAATTGACAATAAAGAGTCACTAAACCAAACTTTTCTGGCTGACGGTTTTCTTATGTTTTCTTATGTGTAAAAAATGTAATTCTAAAGTAACTTTTTACACTTGGAATTTAAGTGCAAAATAAAATTGTTCTTCCAAAAATGTTTCAGTAAAAAGCTGTCCAAAATGTTCCTTTTTTACAGCCTCTGAGAATTTATTTTTTTACTCATTTTTCATTAAGACACCCTCTACTCTGAGCTTTCATCCCATCAACCCATCAGTGTGTCAAAAGCGGCGGAGCAGTGTGAGCGCTCGGCCTCAGCGTGGGAAATTGAGCGTGTGAAAGCACAGTGGACAACATTTCAGGCTAGAGCGATCACTGTGAGCAAGGGAGACGTAGGAAAGAGGAAGAGGTGTAATTAGTTTACCCCTCCCAGCCTTTCTCATCTCCAGCCTCGCTGGATTGATCTTATAGCATGGAGGACACGTGGTTTGAGAACTCTGATTAACAGCGAGGCTCATTTCCTGATCGCAGAGGTAAGGGGGACGGTGCGAGAAGGCAACATTAATCAAGAGGCGTTCAGGCTGAGGGATCAGGTGATTGATTAGACGTCTGTTTGAGAGGAAATAAGATTTTGAGGAGTGCACAATCCAAATATCTGCCTTGTTCGTTAGTTTAGAGCTAAATAAAAACATAATAATAAAACATCTGCTGCAGCCCAAGACAAAAGCGCTCAAACATAAAAGAACCTATACTGTGATTTTTGTCTATGGTGATTTTTTTTACGAATTTTATTACGTGACTGAACTGATGAAATTGTATTTACCCAGGAGAGACCCCCGAGTTGCACCATCTTGTTTACAGGAGCGTCCTAATGTGACAGGAATTAAACACACAATCATTACACACACTATACACACACTTCGCCCGGTCACAGTATCGGTCATCTATTTCCTGCTGTTAGTTTGTGCCTTGAATGTGTGTTGTTGTTTTTAGAGAGCAGGGTGAGGGTGATTTTTGTGAATCAATAGATACCAATGAGCTGATCTATGTGTTATAGAGAGATTTGATGTAAGTGATCATGCACAATCCAACATAAACTCCTTAAATGTTCTGCTAATTCTTATGCAAGTGCCCCCTTACTGATTTTTCAGGTTTTTTGTTTGTATTTTAAACCCACAGTGGCAGGCAGACAAATGTGAGAACATGCATCAAACTGTGACATAATGGTTTAACACTCACTGTCTTGCTTGAGGACATTGAGCTGAGGGTGCTGAGGCTGTTTCCGTCTGTGACCACCATGGCTGAGGGGAAACGTGAGGGGTGGGAATATTGCGGTGGCTCTTGTTTGTGTGAATACACTGCAAAGGAAGAAGAAAAAGATGGTTAGGTTTCAGCTTGTACATTAATTTATAAGAAAACACTGCGATATCAGGCTGAAAAACTGTGCTTGCTTCTGCAGTTGCAAATGCTGCAAAAAGGAAAGTATTACATTTCTTTGCCTGGAAAAAATACTTTTCATACAATGGGGGCAATAGGTACCAAGTTATTCCCTGGACTCTGTTTTCCAATGTGGACACGGACAGTACAACCTGTGTGTACACAGGATCTTAAGCTGGTCGTTATAGCAACGCTGCAAGAAACATTAAACGTTTGTGACCAACAGAGCCAAATCTGCACCATAAACAAAATCTGGGTTTAATTTTTTTTATGTGGTTGGTATTTATTGTAGGTTGGCTGTTTAAAAGGGGGATTTGGAAAGTTGTCACATATTGAGCAATAACAACTTTTGCCAATGAAAAACCAAATATATACAATTCCAAGTCAAGTTTTTTCGTTTGACAGTTCATGTTACATATTAAACGTGTGATGAAACATTGAACACATACTTTGTAAGGATGTACAAACAAGAGTAAAACTGAGAGTAACTGACTGTGCGAGTGTGTGACAGTGGCCATGAAGGGCTGCTGGCTCATGTGGCTGGGGGAATGCTGCATCAGGCTCTGCTGGTGGGGGCTGTGGAGCTGCTGTGAAAACTGCACCGGCTGCAGCGCTGCAAGGCTGCCCGCCACGCTGTTGATCACTGGTACCGACTGAGATTGCGACGTGTTTAAACCTGTTAAGAAGAAAAAAAACACTCAGTCAAACCATGTCATGATGCATTACATCCCATGACTTTTACTTCTTTTCAGTGCTGGTCTGGTGGAGGAACTGAGCAGAACTCACTCTGTGCTATGGCCATGACTCCAGACAGAGGCATGATGAGGTTCTGCGTCTGCTGATGGCTGTGATGGGAACTGTGGATGTTTGTCAGCGTGCTAACTGGAGGAAGTCCTCCACCTGAACCTGAAATCTAGAGGTGACAAAGAAGAAAGCAAAAAAAGATAAATAAATGTAAAATGTTTTCACTACAGCCTAAAACACTCAAACACAGGATCTGAGCCTGAGTTTCTGTTATGTAAAATCATATCATTGTATTTCAAAGTGAGACAGATGTAGTCATGCTGCTAAAGAAAAAGCAGAGATAAATATTGACTTAGTTCAGATTCTTTGTATAACACTTTGCTTGTGTAACTCCACTCATAGAAAACACACAAGCAAACTCTGATAAGAGACAATATGGGGAAGGAAAAACCTAAAACTGTCAGCAGCAACAACAAAAAAAAGAGCATGTGCATTAGTTTGTGGAGCACATGTGTGTCTGCATGTTCTCTTTTCAAATGCTTCGGTGCATTTTTGCTAAATGACAACAATACTCCATGCACCATAGTGTTTATCTGGGGGCCTCCCACTCTGTTGGGCTGTGTCTATTTGACTACAGCCGACTACCCACAGAGGAGAGACCGGACGGACGGACAAACATCTCCAGATAAGACCTGCTGCTCTGCTACAGTGTGGTCATTTCACGTAACATAATCCTCCAAAACGCAGAAGTGCCCTGATCCGACAGGGAAGTAAGTCGGCAGCTTTGAATATTTCAGTTGCATGACTTTATGTTTATCTGACCCTGAACAGGATAAGTGGTTTTTAATCCGGACACGTAGAGTTTTTCAACATGCAAGAGCCTCCAAGTGGAATAATCGACTGTTGGAAAAAAAACATCAACTCAAATTATTAACTGATTTTGTTCCCTGCGTTGTTAATTGTATCTAAAGAAAAATGCTATAATTATTTAAGGAGGTTTTATTTGAGAACATTTGCATCTTGTGTTGTCTAACAAACTTGTGAAAATCTGTGTCTGCTTCTTTCGTCTCCAACAAACCGACTGAGAACAAGTCCCAACTTTTCCTGATGGTCGTTAAATTAGGACTCATGCCTCACAGTTGCTTTGTGAATAAACTCAATAAATAGTTCCACCTATTTAAACTGCACAGGCCGAGTTTAGTATTTAATACTGGTGTCCTCTTTTAAAAGCACTAAAAGGAAACAGGTATGTGGGTGTCATAAGAAAAAAATAATTAACTAAGTAATGAGAAACTGTATAGTAGGATAGAATTACTGACCTGTGAGGTATGCTGTCGGGGTTTGTTGGTAGTATTATGGGTTGAATATTGTGTATCATACTTATTTTTGCTAGTAAATCAAACCTCATATAAAGTAGTGTTGCTTCATCAGAAAAGCTTCAGGGCCATACACAGGTTTCCTTGTCACTGATCAAATATTGGACTAGGGCAGAGAGGAGAAACTCTGAAGTAGACTAAAAAAGAACATTGAGTATAATCAAATGTTGGCGTCATTTCTGGCTGAAAAAGCAGCGCTCCATCTGTGTCTCTTCTCTGTGAGGCATTTAATCAATACCAGCAGAATGTTTCTTTGTCAGGTTTATTGGCTGAGCGATGAACACGCTCTGTGCTTTCTGGTGGAGCCGTCATAGCCTGCCACCCCCAACCCACCTTCCAAACAGAGCAGCACAATGCGCTAATTGTTGGCTGCTGCCAGTGGGTCCATGGGAGAGCAGAGGTTCAGGAACTTGCTTTTTTACATGTATGCTAAACTCAGGCCAGGTGTTATCTTATCTGACGCTGTGAGGGCCCAGGTCTGTTCACTCACCATCTTGGCGTCAGGTGACAGCAGACTGTGGCTGTGGCTGTGGTCCAATCCTCCCGGAGACACCTGCTGGAGCACCGACTGGCTGCTCGGCATGGAGTTGCTGCTGTGGTGACTGATGGTCGTGGAGGAGGTGACCTCACCGGGGCCTTGGCTGTATCGCACTAAGGGAGAGAAACAGATGAGTTAGTTTCATTTGTTCTGCTCACAGCTGCTGACAGTTATGTAGGGCAGAGAGATAGCAGGGTCGGCCTTGTTCTGCGCTGAGCTACACCGCAGTTACTCCACCCAACCAGCTCACCTGCTCTTTGACTCAGACGACAGAGGGCAAGAACAAACAAATACACCGGTCCGTTCCCGCTGCTGGTGCTCGCGCTATCTGTGCAGCTCAGCCAAGGCCATGCAATGTGTACACGCACTCACTACAGCAGAACTCACATCACAGTCTCTGATCAGTCCCCTTGTCGTTCACATCTTCAGTGTTGCGTTTCAGCCAGTCTTTAGCGAAGTACCCTGATCTTTCCATTTTTATTTAACCTTTTTTATAAACCAGAGGAAACCTCACTCAGATTAAAAATCAATAAAAGAGTCTCCTGGCCAAGGAAGGCAACAGCACAGCTAACAAAGCTTCCGACAATGAGCAGCCATACATATAAACAATAAAGTGGTTTACAAACATAGTATATATACAAAGTATATGATACATTAAAAATATGTGAAAAAAAAATAGTAAAACAGCAAGAAATTGACTAAATTCAATCACAAGGAAATTTATATTAGTCAGAAAGTCTACAGCCATCTGTGCTTGTCATTTAAAATCACCTCAAAAACATCTCAACACTTCAAGTCCTGCATTCAAAATCATACCAACAAAATGTACCTGAAGCAATTGTAAAAGTGCTCAATCTGCAAAAAATGGCCCCTGTGAGTAATTAATATTAAATATTGTAGTGGTGTATTTGGTTGCATTTTATTGTTATAACTCTTAAGCTGGATCTAGTCTTAACTACTACACTTATACAACTACTACTACTACTACTACATTAAAGTCGTTTTGTCCTGTTGTTTCAAATCAGAGGGTCATTCCCTTCAAGTGGCCACAAGAAAATTAAAAATAATTCTTGTTACTTTTTCTTTTTGACTTTTCTTGAAACCATTTTTTTTTTGTCAAATTTGACTTTCTTTGCCTCCTGGGCATTAAAATCAACAAGTGAAATCTGTATGCTTATCCTTTTTAGGCATTTTAAATGTATTAACTACTATTAAAAAACGAAAGACGCCAGCTGAAGCACTGAAGTACGAGTATAACAGCTGCCTCTATCATTTAGAAGTATACAATTGCATGAAATTAAAAAACCTAAACAATAATAAAAAAAACAGTGATTACTTTAGTGTTAAGCTGCAATGAAAATAAAATGCGTCTTTTAGGACCATCGCTTAATCCTGTCTCTAGACTTCTTGTTGTCTCTCGCTGGAGGCCCAAAGGAATGCTTCACCTTACCACAACCGACAATCAAATGCCTGTTTGCTGATGCAGGCCCGCTCTGATACCAACAAAGTAAACATTACACAATTACAAACAATGTCAAACACATTCTTATCCTGTGGTCTCAGCCTCACACAGACACAAAGCCCCCCACGTCAGTGACAGTGTAGAGACAGACTCTGTTTGCTCTGAAATCTCCCATCTTCGCTCAGAGCGCCCTACGTCCCTGACCCAGGTGTGACAGCCTGAACACCCTGCTGAAGCTGCTCAGACATGACGGTATCAGCAGCATTGATATAGAGCCTTTTTTTTAGATAAAAAAGAGGGAGAGGCACTGACACTGAACATGACCAATGAGGAGGGCATTGATTTCTTGTCACTGATAGAAACTGCAACAGGATGTTTTTGTAGATTGAATTGTTGAGTGTGAACATTTTAACATATTAGCAAAAGCAGAAATTGTCTCTGGACTTGTGTTTATTTGCTCTCCAGCAACAATGATACTCTAATGGGCACTAAACAGGAAGCTAACTTTTATTTGGTTATTGGACAAAAACTGGATCAGCTGTTGCCTCCTGCTTTAAGTCGTTATGCTAATGTAAACTAGCTGTGTCCTGGCCATTGATTCATCAAGAAACAGAAATAAGACTTGCATCAAACTTTTTATGTAGCGCTAAGAAAGTAAGAACAGGCATATTTTCGTGCTGGCATTTCTTTTTTTATTTCCCAAACTGTCTAGCTTTTGTTCTTAAAGGGCTACGCTATTTTGTATGCTAAGTTAAGCTAATTGCGAGAATAGTATCAACATTTTCACCCATCAACAAGATAGCAAAAAGCATTAACCATGAATTATAAATTAATCTAGGCCTACAGATACCAATGCCACAATGACTCAAGCACAGGCACAACGCCATATTTCATCCTTAAAAGTTCCTGTCCTCCATTTTGCTTAGCGCACAGACTTTAAATTGTCTGCTGTGACATAGTAGCAACATTTCAACACTGCACTATACCTTGTAAACACTTCCACAGAACAATAAAGCACTCCATTGGACTCATGACCCCCATTGCCTCACAATAGAAGTGGTCTCATAAAGAGGCAGTTAACTTGGTGCTGATCAACTGCTTAAAGAGTCCGAGGGAGGAAAGATGCTATTCAGGACGGCTTCTTTGGGTCCGGCAGTAATTCTAACTGCAGGGAACCTCGGAGTAAGCAAGGACGATTTCCAAGAGATAAACAGAGCATGTTTACATTTGAGATTTATTTAGTTGAGATATGGCTTCTACCTATTGTATCTTCTACAGCTGGAAATAAGAGGATTTTATTTTGAGGTTCTTTAAATATTTACTCCTGCAAGAAGGGACCTATAAGAACTACATATAAGACACTGGTATGGTGACCATTTTTGGAGAGCAGGGGGAGGGTGAGAACTTCAGAAGGGGAGTGGTAGCAAGGATCTTCAACGGGTTTAAAAGGCTCTTGCTCTGTGTGTGACCCATGTAATATCAAAGCATGCCTCTCCAACCCCAGGCAGTGCTCATTGTAGTACCACTGCATATAACAGACCTCCTGGGACTCTGCAGGACGTATCCAGTCTCTTCTTTGTGGCTCTCTTGGAGACACAGGACTAAGGAAAGTGCAGAGCTAAGCCATCTTTTCTGTCTGTGTTTGTGTGTTGTTTCCTAGTTGGCCTGGGGTGAGGCCATCCACAGATAAAGCCTCCTACCACTGTATCCGATCTGGAACTTCTGAGTCTGCTAAATTTGCAATGTGCGAAGGAAGTAGCTCAGCTTACACAGCAATGATTCAATGACATGGTGGACCCAACTGCAAAAGTGAAGACTGACGAAAGGAGTATTCCTGTGCAAAAAAAGTTGTATTATATAAGTGGATTATTCATCCTACGATCTGTGCTGTGTGAAATGTGTAGGTGTATTATCTTTGTGGGCCTTGAACAAGTTTTGTATTACATTTAAGACAGAAATTTCAGTTTCTTAAAATGCTAAAATCTCTAAGATAAATAAAAAATAACTTTAATTCTTTAAAAGCAAAATGGATTGGAATTATCATGATGGCCTTATCAGCGCTTTAATCTTGTAGCACTTTTTTTCTATAAAATATCATAACAAGTCTTAGCGTTGCAAAAGTTTTCCCCTAAAATGTAGCAGCAAACATATAGTTTCATAAACCCATGAAGGTGAGTACCTAGCATTTCGTAAATATTCAATGGCACAGAAAAAAAAATAACATTACTGAAGTCAGGTGAAGCTTCCAGTAAAATGTCATAAAAGAGATGGATTACTTGAGTTAGAATGCCGTTATTAGAGGATGAAAGTAAATATTGTGTAGGAAAACACAGCTGCATGCTGACATAGGCCTCAAAGACTGTAATCTGCCTGAGATCAGTTTCATTTCTAAAATGAAAAAAAAAAGTAACTTCAAAAACTGGACGTTACTGTCCATTCATTTGTGACTGGCTGGCCAACTGACCAAAACCAAATCAATAAAAACTCCCAAAGTAAGAAGAGTTTCTTTTATCTGACCCAGCAGTGACCCTCTCTCGTATGACTGAAGGTGCGGCGGCGGTATAAGGAGGAGGAGGGGGGGGGGGGGGATACTCTTATTCTCTGTAGGCGAAGAAGGGGTCATCAGTTCTGTCTGGCCAGAAAAGAGCCAATACCTCAGTGGACAGCTCCTGCTGCTCCAAGTCTGCACCCAGCCTCAGCAACCATACTTAAGCCCATAAAGGTGACGGGGGAGGCTTTAAACTCAGTCCTCCTCAAGGCCCAGCAGAGATAAATGAACCTAGGTTACAGTCACTGCAGTCTTCTAATACACCACAGACAATAGGGCATCCTGCTGAGCAGGAGTATAGAGAGGAGAAGTCAGAGGAGCCCCTTATCAAAGGCCTGGGAGATGTAGCAGCAAAGGATTTTAATTGTCCATTAAGCATGCATAATACAGGCCGTGCCCTAGCAACGCAATGAGACGCCCCGCAGGGATATTATTGTCTGACTGGGGGCTGACACTGAAAAACAGCTGATGCTGTCGGCAGGATGCCAGCAGGACACCTTGTAAGCAGCCAGCTGAGGAGGGGGGGGGGGGCAGCATCGACCCTTCCCTTCTGTAACCTTATCACTGACCCCTTTGGCTTTCCAACCTGAGGTCAATGCCTGGTCAGGTGTTCTGGGCAACAAAAAAAAGCAAACAGGCAATCCACAAGTGGGACCAGTTTATCCAAAGGTAAAAGAGCAAGCCAAGGCAAACAGTTTGTTTTCCCTTCAAAGCTCGCCTCGTGTCCGAACACGAGAGAACAACAATAGGCTCTCAAATCACAGTTTTATGGCAGTTGAGTGATGGTGAGGAGGATAATGCTCTGTGAGGCCTATCAGCTTTGTTTTTATGTCGTATACACCAGGTAGACTCAGTAAATACTAATTACTCCAAATGCAAACATCAGGTCAGGGTGAAATGGTCACAGCTATAACGCACAGTGTTTCCTTGTTTTGGCAACTCTCTGAGAGGAGTCATTAGCAACCTCCGTGGGTGGAGGGAAATGTGGAAATGACAGCGTTACATCAAGCTGATCTGGATGTGTCTGTCCCCCCTCCCCGACCCTGGCCTGACCCTGGCCTGTCACAGGATCGCTGCCCTTTGTGTCATGCTTCTCCATGCTGACTTTGGAGTGGAGATTGCAGGTACAATGTGGATTGTTCTCAGTGTGTTTTCAGAGATCAGAATAACAATGGCATTTGCTCAGCTCACTCACTCACGCTCATTGATCACTTGTCCCTCCTTTCTCTGCCCCTCTGATCACATCAGCTGGGCTTCTATAACGCTCTCTGACAGGATTTTTAAACCACCTGAATTAATGACCAAACTACCTGCCCTTGTTGTGCAATGCAGGTATGGAAATTGAAGGTGCAAGATACTTATATATATATATATATATCAAAGAAAAGTCACATGGTCTTACTTGGAGGTGAAGCGCTGTTCTGGGGATGATGTGGCGAGCTGTGTGACAGCAGAGAGTTGAGGCTGTGGGGCGGAGCAGTGATGGCATCCATGGCTAACTTCTGCCTGAAAGCTTCCTCTTTACGCCGGTTTGCGAACCAGTTGTAGACTCGAACTTCTGTGACCAGATTAGAGCCGAGGCCCTGCGCTTTGGAGGGGGAGACCCCTCTCTGAAGACACTCAGCTCTGCAGAAAATCAAAGTTTGAAAATGTGGGTTAAACGGTAAGGGTAACATTTTTTTTTTTTTAAAGAAGGTGATGGGAATGTGTGATGAATTTCTACCTGTTGCACTCTTCCACCAAGGCCTCCCGCTCCTCCTTGCTTGGGTTCTTCTGCCGCTCATAGGCCTGGTACAGGATTTGCTGGGACGCAGGGCCCCATTTGAAACGGTTGCGTCTCATTTTCTTGCTGGAGGGTTCACTGCCGACCTCTTCGCCAGGCTGACCCATGCCCTGACCGGAAGGGTTGAACTCTGGGAAAAAAAACACCTGATCCTGATTGCCTTTGTCAGTCATAATGCTGCCGCCAGAACCTTGCACTGCCTGGTTGAACTCTGAAAAATAAAAAGAGATACACTCAATACAACATTTACCACACACACAGACATCGAAACCAGAGACATGATGGTGATTTTTTATCCATAAATCATATTTTTTGCTTTTAATTGAATAAGACAACTTAAGCAGGTTAGCTGGACCCAAATAAAAGTTCTATGTTGCTGCCAACTACACGCTACAGGTCAGAACGAGCAGTGAGAAACTCAAATATTAACTTACGTCGGAGAATTTCCCGCTGTTTCCTGACATACCAGGTGTAGAGGGCCGCTCGCTTCTGTGTTTTCATGGGCGTGCCTTTGTTGAGGTGCTGGGAGAGGTGAGACTGGTTCAGCCCTGTGACGTCCACGACCTCCCGTTGGGGGATGTTGTGCTGCTGCATGTAACCTTTGATCATGCGGGCAGCACGCCATGGATCCTCTCTGGGTTCAGATGAAGAAAGCAGAAAACACCAATCATTTCACTGCTGGACTTCGCGCAGTTTCAAGTTCAGGAGAGTAGTAAAGTGGAAGCCTAACCTTTACACACATTTTACAGCTGAAATAAATGTTTATTTTGTCCCCGTTATGCAATTAAAGTAAAGCAAACACATGAGGAAATGCTTTAAGAGACTTTTGCTCTTTTGTTTACCTCTCTATACATTTCATTTAACACTTGAAAACTTCTTTAGCTCCACTTGTTATTTGTAAGTCCCCATTCAGAATAAACTGTTTATCATTTTTTCTCTTATATATGCTGTGAATATTTTAGAGATTAGTTCAAGTGGTTGAGAAACATGGAGTATTTGGCGACCTAACACAGGGCTTCAGCCTGAAAACAGTCATTTAAAGTAGGAACCATGAAAATCCAAATAAAACAGGACTGAAAAGCCATGTTACAAATATTCAGACAGCAGTCAAGTAAAAAGATGATTGTCCATATTTCTATATTCTAGTATGTGGAATAAATATATTTTACTTTGCAGGAGACTGTGCATGTGATGGAACTGTCATTAAACATTAAAACACATTTTTTTTAAATGTTTTTTTTGGGGGGTGTTGGAGCCCATATAAATAAAAACTGCTATACTGTACTTGATGATTCAAAGGTTCTTACAAATGTTTGTAAAAATTAAGATTAATAACCTCAAAGTTAGACAAATATCAGTCAAGCTGTAGTCATTTTTTAACCTTTAAGAAATAACATGACATTTTATCCACGCAGACTCTGACCTAATTTAAAAATGAATCATTAAAAACTTGTATGATCTTACCTTTAAAGGTTAGCCCCTTCACATTTTTTTAATTTACGTCGATAGTTTAAGCAGTCAGGCTATAAAACGTGTTGATAAAATAAAGCGTACAGTCAGAGAATAGAGGCCGAGACTCTGTGACATCGGTAATTAGAGCAAATCTCTACACGTCTGTTTGTTTTGGAGAATGTGGAGGCCTGCATCTAAGTCTGCGGGTTAAGTGGGAGATGTTAGTTTATAACTTTTGACAATGAATAACCAGATCTCCATTCACTCTAATCACACGCCACTGTGTATCTTTCAGTTGATGATTTATAGAATAAAATTAATAATAACTTAACTACACGTGGGTTAGTTTTGATTTTCTTCCGGTCCTGTTAGAGCCTCAAATATTAGTTTTACAGTGAATCAAGTGGTCTAAGCGTAGATGATTATATAGCTATTAATTGATTAGAGCGATAATGTCCGTTTTTTAAATGACGGTGTAGCCTACACATGTAGGTCTAGGCTATTGAAATAAAAATAGGCTATAGACTATAGGCTACTGTTCGTTTATGTTTAATTGGCTAAAAATTGTTTTTATAAAATTAATTTAATAGCCTATCAGTTTTTCATAATTATCCGATTATATTATATTAAATAATAATATATATAATAATTATTATATAATTATTTACATAATTATAATGTTAATTTTGTGTTCTAAATCCTTAACCAAGGTTTCGTGAATTTGCTTTCCCTCGTGTAACTTTTGCCAGACTTTTATCCCAGACGCTGTGGGAGGCCTATAATAAACAGATCTAAGTTCAGCTGATGGTTTGCAAGTAAGGTAAATAAATAATAGCCTAATCCATTTGGATCATTTGTAACGAGATGAGAAAACCGAGCTGTGGCGGGTAATTTTAAAATTGTAAACAAAGAATGGAAAGTATGGCTACAGTTTTTAAAGGTCTGCATTTTATAGCCTATAATGAAAATAAAACTTGAGGACAAAACTTCAAAAATGAAAACATTTACAATGTGCTAAAGTAGCCTATAAGACGTGTGTTTACGCTTATTAAAAACATAGTTTTACAGCCGTCAACTTGTCATGAAGATAACTTCACTTCATTTTTTTGCGCTTAGCCTAAATATATATATTTGGATTTACTTACGCCAACATGCGGTCCACTTCCGCCCTCTGCTCGGCGGCCTCCTCCGTGTTGAGCGACTGAAGCTCCTTCAGTATCGGCGGCGTGTCGTAGTCGTCCCCGTCCTCGGAGCCCTCGTCCCCGGACAGTTTGCCCTTGCTGTGGCCGTTGGTGAGCGTGTGGAAGATGGGTTTGGAGTCGGCGGCGTCCGCTACGTTCATCTTTCCGCTCTGCGGCGGGACGGGCGAAAGGGGCAGGTTCTCCAATTTAACTCCAAATCCCGGCGGGCTCGGGTCCATATCGTCCAGGGCCTGGATCAGGACATCTTTGGTTACTCCTGAGTCAAGCAGGGCGCTGAGGAGCTCCTGCTGCAGGGATGTCAGCTTGGATACCATTTTAGAAAACATTAAAAACTAGGCTACAGCATATGCCTGCTTGAAGGGGAAAGGAGGAAAAGGGGGGATAAATGAATTAAAAGGTAAAAAAATAAAGTTCCTGTCTTCTTCTTTGCTCATGTGTGTTGGGGAGTTTTCGGGTGCTGACACCTGCTCCGTGAAGCTGCTTCACTTCCCTGTTGACGGGGAGGATGGAGCTACTTTGCCATGATGCTCTGTGAGTGCAGGGGGATATAAAACATGATAATGAGTGGGCAGGCTGCCTTATGTAAATGCGCAGAATAAGGCCCTGCTCTGGGCCCAAAGAGCTATGTATTTACACTGCTGCATGCTGCTTTTATTGGCTCCCCTTATCAGCAAAACTCTAATGGACTTTGGACCCTGTTGTATTTGCAATAAAGGCACTAAGAAAGGCGAACTGCACGTTCACGTCGCTGGATCTGATTCGACAAAGTGGTTTTACTGTAGATTTTAATAACAGGAAAAAGTATCTTGGTTCTGCGAGGAGCAGAAACAGCACTTTATTTGACTTTTATTTGACCTTATTGTTCACGTGTGTACGTTTAAATGGATAATCACGGAGGTGCTAATTCGATGTTTTCCCTCATTATCTCAGTCCTTTCATGATGCCAAATAATCTAATTAGTTTCCGGCAAATAGTCTCACATTAGTTGGGTCATTGAGAAATTATTCTTTATAGCCCATAGGCCTGTGTGTTTAAACTTAAGAAAAAGTTTTTCAACTCCCTTCAAAAAATGAAATTGTTTTTTAGCTAATTGTTTTTTTTTTTAATGGTCAAGTTAACTGCCTCTATCTAGCTCCATGCCTAATAGAACCCCCCCCCCCCCAAAAAAAATAAATAAATAAATAAATAAAAAAAATACTAGTATAAAATGTGTTTGTGAAGTAGGCCTGTATAATTGTGTAAATAAAGCTTAAAGGCCTCTACCTGAAGAAAAAAAAAGGCTGAATCTTCCTCGATTTCTCTTATCTAACACAAGACAATAAAAACTATAGGCCTACTTTAATTGTTGAATTGAAGGCCTCATTTTAACTGAGTTTTTTTAATGTAGAAAAAAAGACCATAATCAGTGAAACAAACGTTATATGCAGCATGAATTAGTTTTGTTTCTCAGAATGTTTAATTAAATAATAAAAAAAAGTAAAATATGGAGTCGGCCATTTACCCTCCTTTATAGCCTAACGAGAGTATAGGCTATAGTCGAAATAAATATGAAAAGATTTAGAAGCTGCAGGTAAAGCGAGTATTTAAAGTTGAGCATATCCAAATGTAACTTTGTAACCTTTTAAACACTTTAGCCTAATTAGGACTACTAGAAAACTCAAGTGGAAAAAACGTTATTCAATCGTCACTGCGGTATTTTGGGGAATTAAATCATGAAACGTGGAATGGAATATGAGAGTATTTCTCATTTGACTTTCGATGGTGAATATGACTCCGTTTATTTGGCTAAGTTGATCTAAAATCTAAAGGAGCATTAAACCTGCAAAACTTTACGTTCTTTCGCATTGATCTGCGTTATGACGCAGGGTTTTTAATATTTACAGATAACTATCGAAGACTGTCCTGTAGTTCGTTTTGATTTTAAATTACACCGTGCTAAAAAGCCTATCAAAATGTGTTTAAACAAGTTATTCTTAAACAGATGTCTGCGTGCTCATGGCCGCTCCGATAAACAAGTGCCTAAACAATAACGCATGTGAGGAAAAAGAAACAACTGGATTCAGTCAGTAGGCCTGATATCTTTATCACATTGTGGAGGCTGTCTTGACCCACCTTTATGCATAATTTAGGTCAGTGTGTGAATCAGATTAAATAACAACTTAAACAAGGGACAAGAGTTGTTCAAATCCACAGGGGAAGATATTACTAAGCAATATTTTTAAACCTAAGATTGAGTTACATTGAGTGAACCCAAGCAATTGCTTTTTTTTTTAAAAAAAACATTGTGCGCACAGAAGCCACTGAGCTTCTGTGTGAATATGAACGATGGTTTACAACAAGATCCTTAACTGATTATTGGTCAGATGCATAATCTGTCAGTGTAGTATCAATGTGGTTGATCATTAGTAATACACAGGACAACTTATTAGCTCAAGACTCAAAAAGAAACATTGACTCTCTTTAACACAAGCCGATCTAGATGGTAGAAATTTAGCTTCACAAGGAAACAACTAACCAATAAAAATAACTTTTCATGATAACATCTGAAATGTCCCAGCTTTAGAAGATATTCGAGATAAGAACATCATAAGATCTGTAAGGTTGTTCAGATTCCACTGCAGACTTCTGGAGACACAGTTAAATTATCTGTAGGAATGTTAACAATTCAAATTTTTATATTTTTACGTTTTTTTGTTTTTTTTGTGTGGCATTTTTCGCATTTATTGGATAGGACAGCTGTAGAGAGACAGGAAAGGCTGGGAGAAGAAAGTGGGGGGACGACATGCAGCAAAGGGCCGAGTTCGGATTTGAACCCACGGCCGCTGTGATGAGGACTATAGCCTCTGTACATGGTGTGCGTGACATAACTGCTAGGCTATCGCCGCCCCAACGTTAGCGATTTTATGATACTTAATTCCTAGGGGTAGGACATTTTCTTCAATCACAAAGACCAATAGTTTTTCCATCTAAAAGTCTGCAATCTCTCTAAATTCTTTATCACTATAGTTGAATGTGGTTTACCTGATGTACAGCTCTCCTGCACTTTGCTCCACTGTGTGCAAGGTGCCAGACACTGTGTGATGTGTGTAGAGTTAATAACCCAAAGGAAACAGATACATTTCAGTCTGTCTGCAGATCTGTCATCTCTGGCGACAACTTAATGACTCTGTGTCAGTTTTTAGGGCCCGGAGAAACTGATTGATTTTCTTAATTAGCCGATTTAAATGTTGTCCGACACCAAATCTTTTCAGGAAGCTGCAGAGGCACAGAGACTTAGACTTAGATATAGTTTCAAAAAGAAAATGTTGTGTTCTGTGAATCAAGGGCCTAACATTTCGGTGAGCGGGCATAATTCTGGCTTAAAAGAGTACACACGCACATTATGCACAAGGTACGTCTTGTCACACCTCAGGTCCGTACATTTCACATGTCTCTATTCAAATTCTGTCATCCATTAACAACAAATAATAACAACCAGCGAAAACAGTTGATCCAGTACACGGAGCATCAGGATGGTTGTGAAAGCTGCCTGTGCACTGGAGCGTGGCAAGGAATATGCATTGCCCATTACACTGTCACACACACACACACACACACACACACACACACACACACACACACCAGTGACACACCGGTTGAGAAACCAGGGACAGGGACCAGGGTCCGGTGGCTGGGCCAGTCTTCATGTTTCCACTTGTCCGTCCACCTGCAGTCACACCAGACATCAACCAGCACTGCAAAGGTTTTAGACGTACAGATCTGACTTTTAATATTTTATCCTGTGCAGCTAAAGCCTGATTTATCTTATACCTCAATTACTTAGAGACTGTCCAACAGCTTGTTGTCCAACTATTCAAGACATGTTCATTTATTAAAATGAATATGGGTCCTGGAGTTTATTTTAAGGAAATTAAACTATTCTCCTTCTGCTATAAATCCTCAATAAAGTTTAAGTCAACAGCGGGAAATAAATCCCAACAACATTAACATTTTAACAGTTTGAATAAGATTAGCTAAAAACTATATATATTTCCTTGCGTTTTAAAGATGATCGTGTTCAATATGTAACAGTACGTTTGGGTATGAGTCAGAAAATATTGTGATATTACTTAAGCAGCGGACAGACTCAGTGTGGTGGAAAACTTATTAAGTTAAAAGATTGTATTGATTTGCTTCAGAGACCAAGAGCTCCAGCTATGACATACATGACTAATACCCCACAATAGGATGGTCGACGGTAATTTTTTTAACCTGGGATAACATTAGGCAAGACTAGACCACCACGTTATGCATAATTAGTCTGTCTGAAGCAACACAACAGGCTCATGAATTAAATCACTGTCAAAGCAGGCCCTGCTGATGAAATATAAAGCAGTATTCTATAACTAACTCTCTAACAGATGACCAAAAACCAAGGACTTTTCCAACACACTAACATCACCGCCAGCAGCCGGAGAGTTTGGTGGTCTGTTGCATCCAGATGCATTCACAATGGAGGCAGTCTGTTTTCAGAAAAACACATTCAATACCAATGATTATAATAACAAATAAACAGCATGACACCTGCGGTTATCAGGGGTGTAAGTGGACCATGTTTGGTGTTGACAGGTCACTAACAAAAAGGTTTGGAGAAGAGTGATGTATGTAGTCTTCTGATGTGCAACCAATTAAATTAAATGTGAAACCCATTTACATTCCTGTCCCTATTTTTGCAGAAAACAGATTTTGACACCCAAGGCCACATTTTTGGATTTCACCATAAAATATTAAAATGAAGGAGTGCTCCATCTTGGAGTTATAAAACAATGTTGTTTTTATATTTCCATATATCTAAATACAATTTGCATTTAATATCCCTTTCCACACGAATGACCATACACAGACCATGTTTGGTTCAACTGATAAAATAACTCTAACACATTGTTCACTAAGGAGTTTCCTTTGTGCTTAAGAGTTTAGATCAAGTGTTTTAAATGTGTCATCCATGTTAAGTCAAGTTTGTCATCTTTAATACAAATATTAATATCCAGGAAATCCTCACTAACAATTTCTTTTTAAAACTCCTTTTCATTTTTATTTTCCTGTTGTTCTTAATGTGGGCTTATTGTTTTATTGTTTTGTTATGTGTACATGATAATTTTGTTGTTTCTCATGTGCTAAATAAATAGAGTTTGATTGGACTGGATTAGAAAGAACCTTTAGGAAAAGAACACAGTGAAACGTCTGAGTTATCTGTATTTTTTTCTTATTTAACAGTTATCCATTTTTTTGGCATGGGTAAAATCATGTTCCCAATCTGGATCTGGCCAGCGCCAACCTGTTTTCTGGGTCATTTCCATACTTTGAGTCAGGCATCAGGTACACTTGTGAGTACTGAAGTGTTGTCTCAAGGTGTGCTTGGCTGCTTTTGGTGTCTTCACTCGCCTCTCGTGACCTTTCACTCCTCACCTCACGGCCTGGTGGGTGCACATGTCCGGAACATTTGGAAAGAGTGAAAGGGCTACTCAGTGTGTGCGTGAGATTCAGGAGGAAGAAGCCATGTAGTGTTCCACAGACTGAGCTGGACCTTACCCCTGACCTGAACTCTCCAACCACCCAGCTCCTCTGCTAAAAGAAGAGAGACAAATGTTGTTAAATGCTGTTGTCGTTGATGAGGCAAACATGTAAAAGACCTTCCAGGATTTTGTCCTGAATTTAGAAGTTTTGTCTTAAAGCTTAAAATATAAGAAAAATGTTTGCTCATTATGTGTCGTGCTGAGCCATGGATGAGCAGATTGATACCACTCTAATGTCAGTACACTAAATGTGAAACAGTCAGCAGCTTTTCATCAGTAGATCTCTTCTTCTGGCACCTGACTTATGAAAAACCATACAATAATGTTTATACTACAGCATGTTAATAAAAAAAACTGCTAGAGGTTCTAAGAAGAGATTTGGTTGCCTTACAATATCCAAATCTTTTTAGATCTGCCAGTTAATCTGTTTGCTAACCAGCTGCTGTCTTAACGTCATATAGCATTGTAATAGCCTAGACAGGAGAGACATTTTTTTTATCTTGTCATAGAACCTACTGAACATGAAAAGTAATATGTAATGATGTCCTGAAATGGTAAAGTATTCTTTTGAAATATGCTTCAGTCAGCAGGGGGTTAGCTGCTTGCATAAGAGGATATTGCATCCTTTGGACAGAGCCAGGCTAGCTGTTGCTAAGCTAAGCTAACTAGCTGTTTGCTGTAGCTTTGTACTTAAAAGATCAAAGTAGGAGTGGTGCTAATTTTCAAGGAGGGAGATAACAATGTTCATGGGGGAAAGTAAAGACTAAATAAAGGAGACATGTTTTAAACTGAACTTGTAGAGTGCTGACCAACCAAGTTCTGGAAATGTGTTAGCATTTTAGCATTTATGTTGTCCTCCTCTCAACGTGAACATGTCCTTTGAACTGGTTTTAGTCTAAGCTTAAGAAAATGTCAGGTGTTGTTCTAGGCCCACTACCTTTTTGTGACTTAGATTAGTCTTTTTTCCGTTTTTACATATGCACTCCGGATAATATCTAGATAATTGCAGGAGGACCGCTCCGGAGATTCTCCCGACCTAGCCGTTCACATATGCTCCTCACAGCGGGGGACTTTCCCTGTCAGAGGGGAGGGGGGGGGGGGGGGTGGATTTCCTGAGGTAAGACGTGACGTAAATTCAACAACGCGGAAGTAGCGGCCGAAGCAACAGAGTCCGCTACGCGACGTTATAATGACAATATTTGCCTTTTTATCAATGCTACATGTAGTCCAATGGAATGACAACATCCACAAAAGAGTGGAGAACAAAATACTGATGAACAGAAAACATAATGCAGCCGTTTAATTACGTGCACGGAGATCGTAGTGGTCACGTGCAGACACTTTAGGCAGTCACTGTATATAAACGTCACTCGGGTCCCATTGGCTCGAATTGAAATCTCCGGAGTATATGCGGCCGCGTTCAGACATCAGCTCACTCTGATTTTCCGCGGATAAAATACTAGGGGTCTGGCCGGAGAAACTCTGCGTAAAGTCCCCGCGAAAAATGCGGCTGTTTGCGTTCACACATAGCCCAAAGTCCCTCCGGGTAGCCAAATCTCCAGAGTTTTTCAGGAGATTTCTGTATGTGTGAAAAGGGTTTTAGTCTTGAGATCTTATTGTTACCTGGTCTCCTCAATTCTCCAAAAAAACACCTTATTAATCATGCGAATCCATTGCCCATTTTACAACAATCAGGTGGTTTTCATGTTGCCCTGTTATAAATCAATTGTGAGCAGTTTTTGATCTGATTGCATCACAGTTTCTCTTAGTAGAAAGGAGCTGTGGCTTTGATCTATATCAGTGCAATAAGATTTCATCAACCCGTCCATGAATCACAGTACGATGGCTGAAGCTTCCAGTAAAGGAGAACAAGGAGGAGATAAAGCACTTGTGTTTGCAGCTGACTGATATAAGGAAGGATAAGGAAGAGGAAAGTGATGGAATACGCTGGCATCTATCTACTCCTCCCAGTTCATAAACATGACCTGTGGGTGATCTTGCACTGGAGGAACTGGGAAGGCTTCAGGCAGCCGTTTCGTGTGTGACCAGGACAGAGTTGGCTCTGTCAACACACAACGCAGCAGGGCGTGTGAGCGTGTGTCACGCAGTGTTTCTGTAGCCAAAGACTTGTAAGTCTCTCGGCTGTGTTTGCTCTTCATGCTCAAGGTGTGTATGTAGACAGGGGTGAAGCTTTTCCTCCTTCTTTCTTTTGTAAAATCACGTCAGATCAGAGCAGCTTTGAGGTTTGGCTGTTAGTCATGTCACGGCAAATTGGAGTCCGTCTCACGATGTTTGATTAAGCCTTAACATTCTCTCGTGTAGTATTTTTTCTTTTTCTAGCAACCTCAAAGCAGCTGATAAGAAATGCCAAACAGACACAACCGATTCTGGATTTTCCATCCGTTAAATCTCAAGGTTTTGACAAAGTATCAAAGTCTCAGACATGACAGAATATACACTGATGCTGTAGTTTTGTCCATCAGGGAAGCATGACCCCTTCCATCATGTAAGCCCGCCTCCCAACTGTCTGACACACCCACACTTCCACTATTGTAACTGAGTAAGGCTGACCCCACAGCTGATGTATCTTGTCAAACATCAAACATTACATTCATTGTTCAAGTATCCACATTTCTTGCTGTGAGTTTTCTCCTTGTTTTTTTAAGAAACAAGTAGGAGATATTTGGTAAAGTTCATGAGCCTTCTGATGTTCAGAGGCTCATACAGTTAAACATATTTTGAGGACAGACTAAATTATTTGAGCTCAGGCCCATTAAACAATTAAACTGGATCTAAAATCCTGGGTCTGGATCACTACACAATTTTGAGTGTATGATGATGGTCTCCTCCCTCTCCTCCTCCTCCTCCTCGTCCCAGCTGCTGCTGCTCCTCTCTCCTGCACACTGGGGGTCAATATTGACTCAGGGATCGAGGCAGCAGCCACTTTGTCAGGGTGCAAAGGGGACAGACCTGCATCTCTATGGCATCAGGTGAAGACAGAAAAGAGGAGACTCATCATATGTCAGAGCGAAAGAGAAATAAAGTAATTTCAGTCTAATTTAAACATTAAATATATTTGCAAACACAGCAGCATCTTAAAGTAAATCTCTTTAGACATACTAAACGCAACATTGTTGATTCTGTTGGAGATATTAAGGTAGGCTATAATAAGTCTCATTTACTGTAAAACCAAGAGTAAACAGTTCAACTCTTTAACTTGTGGTTATATTAGAAAAAAACAGAACTGTCCTATTAAGACATTACTAAGAGACCCAAACACCATGAAACTGAAGATAAATTGAATTTAGAGAAAATAACTTGATTGTTTACACCAGTGTGTGTTCTACTCTGTCCATTATTTGAAAGGGTGTACCACAGACACACAATATAAAGAGAAATACGTTTTATTTATTTTATAAATAACAAAAGAATAGACACGTTTAAAAAGTGAAAAATACTTACCATGGCATCTTCACCAGTAAGTGTTACTTCTACATTTTTCAGTGTTGAGACTGATACATGCAGTATCAGAAGACACTTTTTTCTTTGTCATCATCTTCATATTTTTGGATTTAAATGACCACTAAACGTACAAATATCTTTTCAGAAAATATTTCTCTACCTCTAATGCAGACTCAGAGATTGACTGCAGTGCCACAAGTCAAACAGAAAAGGTAAATGAGCCAAAAAGAGAACACACAAAAAGACAACTGAAGTTCAGAGACAAGGTTATTGGAGGGGGGGGGGGGGGTCACTGATTTAAGTCAGTATCCCATGTTGGTTAAATGTCTGATTTGAGCTCCTGACTGTGGGAGAGAAACATTTTAATGACATTTTTAACTTGAATGAGTGATTTTAAGATCCTCTGTGTGTAGACTTTATGTTCTACATTTCTGTCTGCATTGTATTCCGTACGTTTTGGGATGAATTCATTTCACCAGGACCTTTAAGCACCATGCAACCCTTCCAGAAAGTACGAACAGTATCCACATTTTTCGAAAATGCAAACTATGAAGATGTTCTAAATTCATACTCTAGTTATCTATTAGAAACTGTAACACTGATGAACTACTGTATGAAAACATTTGCATGACTCTGACCTAACCTCATGAGCTCTTTGATGCGTTCATGCTGTCCGACAGTTCCATACCAGTTCTTCAGTTTGCATAGTCCTGTGCTGAAGGCATCCAAACAGAGGAGTCCCTTAGTTTAAGGGGGAATTAACTGAAATAGGTGAAGCTGTTCCTTTCCTCTGATCCTCTCGTTGAATTCACTACTGACACCTAGTGAATGACAACAGGAAAAACAGCTGTCAGACACAAAAATCATATTCTTTCATATGCAAAACTTTTGTTGTTTCTGGGTTTTTAACAAAACTCCTTACACCGATCCAATTTTACTTTGAAGGGTTACAAAACTGGCCACACATAAAGTTCAAACACACACATCTGCATAGGGTATCACCCCTGACCTTATTCCAAGCAGACAAACTGTGCCAACTCCCTGTTAGGTGTGTCTCCTCGCAATAAATCTCCCAAGAAAAACCACAGCAGCCGTTAGGTGCTGTACTCAGCGGGAAGTCAAACACACACTGTACGAGGAAGAGTTAGTGATGAATTACGGCATGATAAGAAGTCTCTTTATTTAGCATTTGGAAAGCAGACTGGAATGCAGTTATCTGGTATTGACATTGTGTGATTTCATTGTCGTGCTTCACAGGAAATAAAATGTGAATTGGGGTTATTTGTTGAAAAGGGTAAAAGTGAAGTGAGAGATTATAAGGTCCTTTTCAAGAGTAGATAGCATGACAGTGTTAAAATACTCAATGGCAACTTAAAGCCCATGAATAGAAACTTTTTAGTAAAATATCAGAAGTATTAGAACACTGTATAAGCACAAAGAAAAATCTCAAAATACTCATTACAAAGATTAATAGTTATCAGTGAATCTAATGAACATGTTTTATTCAAAGTATCATAACTTTAGTCATATATATCATGTAGTGACAGCTTATTATTACATTAATGGTTTCCATTTTCCATGTCTTGATGTCAAAGGGATTTTTTTCTAAAGTATTTTTGGTTTGATGACTGAAATAAGGCCTGCCATAAACACAAGAGATTATTGACTTTTAAGAAGTCTTAAAAAAGTAGATTGCAATTAGAGGATTTTAACTCCCTGGAAGTTAATTCAGCTTCATAAAATCACTAAACTTATTATCAGAATGTCTAGATTGCCTCAAAGCTTATTTCCTGCAATAATATGAAACCCATTGATAAAATCACAGTGTTTTTTTTGTTGTGGGAACCATGGTGATGGGCATCCAAAATAAGTCATTCCTGCAGCTATCAGAGATGTACTGCTACAATCACCTAACTGACTGTGTAATGAGCGATCACTTTGACAACAGCAGGGATGTATAATATTAGTTTATCCACTCGGGAAACTCAATAGGTTTTCCATTTAAATGATTCATGTTGACATTAAATACAATTAAACGCTCTATCAACTGTTGTATGATGAAAAAAAACAGAGTTTATTCAATCAAACATCATGCCTGTAGGCCTACTGATAAACCAGTGATCAGATCCCGATGGACTCAGTGGGACCAAGGTGTACCCAGCAGGCAACATGTGATTGTGACCCCTCCCCCGATGTCTGCCACCCTGCCCGGTGTTTTTCTTCCTTCTTGTCTGGGCACTTAAAGATTCAGAAGCAATTACCTGCTCGGCCTCCTCTGTAATTAAACAGCAGGTTCACAGCGGCCTGATTAATGCAGAGGCATGCACACCTGCCATTAGCAGCCAGGAGAGGCGGAACGTTCGAAGTGAAACCTGAAGAACAAACACACTGCTGTCAAAGGCTGCATGACACATCATTTCACAACATGAGGCAATATTCACACACAGGCATATAAAATGACCGCTGTCTAATTTATATAATAATTATGTACGTAATCATTTCTTAACATTTAACGTACTGTTTTCATATTTCATTATTGTAATGCATACCATGCACTGTATGAATGAGGTTAAGGTGAGATGAGAATATGTCATGTATGGCAGTAAAGACTGATTCTCCACAAACTTTTTGGTGACGGAAGTCACAAAACCTTCCACAACATAAGAGGTATACATGAAGTTGTCTTTTTTCTCTACTATACAGCTGTTTTTAGTAGTTACTTTGCCTTTGGAGATTTACATTTTAACTGTCTTAAATGTCTTACAAAACTTTCATTATTAATTCAAATTTGTGTCATTTTTGATGTAATTCAAGTTAATTCACCTCTGACCAGCTAAGTGTCTCCCATAGTCTAAACTTATTACATCAAATATGAAGGCTTTAGGTTTTTAGGCTTTGTTTAACATAAATACTTTTCTGTTGATTATTTAACCCTGATGTGCCGTTTCAGGCCCAAGAGTCCCTGCAAGTCCATATAAGTTAAACTTCTTTTTGTTTGACCACTGGGATGCCTTATAACTGAAGATTAAGGGTCGTTGGTAGCCTAGTGGTTTGTGTGTGTGCCCCATAAACAGAGGCCTTGGTCTTCCAAGCAAGTCATTCCCCACTCTCTCTCTCTCGCCCTGATGTCTGTCTCTATCCACTGACCTCACTCTAAAAGTGAAGGCATAAAAAAAACAAATCAACCTGAAAAATATTTTTTTTTTTATTAAGACTTGAGTTTAAGTTCACAGTACTCAAACATATAAACATGTAACAAGAACTTTCAAACTTTCTTCAAATCTATATTTAAAAAAGGACTTTAGGCTAGATCCATTTGCCCCTCTTCAAAGAGATAATTTAAAGACACAATTATGACTCAAATCTCCTCTCTGTCCTTCTACTATCTGACACCCATAGAATTTCATTTTAGCCATAAACACACCAATAACATAGAATGTGACAGTAGCAACAACAACCTTTAGTGTCCATTTTATTTGCCTGGTGTTGACTGATGCAGTAGCAGGTTATCTTTCCGAGTCTATAAGCTCTTTTTATTTCTTTTTTTGTTAACAGTTAATGTGTAACCACGGCTGAGCGAGGAATCAGCACATTTCCTTTTACCTCATCCAGTGATCGATGTTGGTGTGGCTGCGCTGCGACAGAGCTAAATGGGATCATTGTGAGGAGAGCTACAGTAGCACGATTCATCCTGAGTGCGAGTTTGATATGGAAGAAAGTCTGCAGATTAAGTCATAGCCCTTGTTTTAAACATAAAACCGAGGGGGGAAATGTGTGCAAAGACATACATAAAAAGAAAAATTAGGAAACATGAATTATCCACTAGAGGCTAAGACATCTTAACCTTGTCACGATAAGCTCTTATCATCTCATAAGTATAAAACTTGAATTCACTGAAAACATGCACTTTGAAAGAAACCATCTCTTCGCTTGTTTGAGTTGTTTTTTCTACAATTAAGATTCTGGCCCTGTGCCACCTAATGTGGAACCCAAGTTATTGATTATTTCATGAGTAAAGAGAAAAGCTTCACACTCAGTCAACCATAGTGTCTGTCTTGTCCCCCTTTGACTGCTTAAAGCACCTACTTAAGTTTAGTCATCGGACATGACTCTCTATGCCGGTAAATTAAAACCTTGGAAAATCTGCTTCCATATCCTGTTTATGTTATTCTATCTGTTGCGCAGTAGATACATGAATAGCTTTGTGGTTGGGTCTTATCATATCAATATCAAGAGTCTATTATGCTGACAGCTCTGTGAGGCAGGAGTTGTTGATCTGTACATATCAAGGAACACAGATGAACTTTAATCCATTGCAAAGCTACTGGATAGCATTTTTATGGATGGATGTAAAGGCAATTTTATCAATATATAAAATATCTAACGTTTGAGGCATAAGATGAAAAGTCAGGGCATAACAAAGAATCGTACATCATCTGGTAACCATGATTGTCTGTACTAACTTTATATCAAATGGTATATTTAATGGTCAACTGTATTTCAAGATAGTTGACCTTTTTTTATGTTGTTGGCTACATACAAAGTAAAAGTATCACCAAAGTCGTTTAGGGTCCATCGTATGGCGACCAGGAATACATAAACCAAATTCCACAACGCTTCACTAAAAGTGGTGGTGTTGGTGTTGGAGGAAAAGTCAAGGTCACTAAAGCCAGTTGTGTTCCTTTTCTAGGAACCATGAATGTCTGTACACAATAAAATCTCAATATATTGAATAGAATTTCACATATTTCACACTGGACCAAAGTGGTTGACAGATAAACAAAAACATAGATTGACATATTGCCCATACCTCTCATCATCAGAGGTCACAAATAGATAAGTTAATTTTTTTCAGAATGGTTGGAAAGAAAGAATCAACTTCATATAAAATCCAACCAGTCCCATAAGGGTTTTCATTTTTTCTTTAAATGTTGGAAATTGGATTTTTCATTAAAAGTTTTATCTCGGAAACCTTTTTTTTTTCTTCCAAAGCCACCCCCCCCTTTTCCCTCCCACCGCTGGAGTGGACTCTGGCCCTCTGTCTCCACGCTCCTCTGCTCATCCCTAAAATTAATTCATCTGCACATCTCTGTCCCTACAACACCACATTAACCCCGACCGCAGGAGGCATCCTGTCGGAAAAAAATGTCCCTCTCTGGCCCCACAGTGAAACATCAGTTTGACCTTTCCACCCCGGACCTTCTCGCTGCTCTTTTCCCACCCTCACATTCAGAACCTGGGTAATTTACCTTGATTTGAACGCAGACTCTTTGCTCATACTTCAGAAAGATCTTGGAAGATTTTGGCCACAAGTTTTGAGTGGGCAACAACATTTAAAACAACCATCAGTGTGTTAAAATTAACATAATGCTAGGCCTTCCTGCTTACTTAATATATCTGTTGTTGCCATGTGTCTCTGAAGAAGACTCATTTTGAGGGTCACGCCACACTGGCTGCTTTCTGAAGGACAGAGGAACTGTAATTGGGGGCCATTAGCTGCTGCCCAAGACCAGTCATGCAGGGTGGGTTAGTAGATTGAGACATGGTGCTTGCACAGTCCCACACCGCCTGTATCAGTGTCCCCTACCTGTGTGACTTCCCCATCACCCCCCTTGACCTGCCTAACCAAACCCCTTGTATGACCCCCACAAACACACACACACTGAACACACACACACACACCTGCCCATGTCCTTTGGTTTCTCATTTTGTTGTCACACAGACCTTGGATAAAGTCAGGGCCAGCAGAATCCAAAAGCAATCAAATAAAAAGTCACTTTTATAACAGCTTTAAAGTTCAGTTCGGGTAATTTAAAGCCACCAGTTACCTGTCTGACAGCACCTGCTCTGCTCTGTAGTGAATAGGTTCAGCTCCATCCTCCCACTGTGGACACCTGTACTGACACCAGACCTGAGACACTCTGAGTGTTAGACGAACCAAATTACTTACATTTCATCTACAAAATCAGTAAATGAATGCAGACAGTTACCAGTCTGAGGTTTATTCAAAATAAAATCATCGTAAATAATGATAAGAAGAATAAAGAATAACTTTTCAAAATCCAGGTATAACTGCTTAACAAAGTCAGCAAAAATAACTACTGGTAGGTCATAATATCAAAAGCACCAAACAAATAAACATTTTTTAAAGATTTCTAAAAGACCAAACTGTTTGAAAGGATTTTTTTTTATCAATACAATTAAATTAAACTTCAGGTAAAATCAGGAGAGGTGCACATGTAAAAAATATGTTTTAAGAAGGGATCACTGATCTGATCTCCTTGAAATGTCTTGACTATAAACAATAAAGCTAATCTAAGATAAGATTAAAATACTACCTTGTTTCCAAAGCATTTAGAACGCTGTGTGAAATGTGAATCAAAACAGAATGGTAAAATGTGCACAACATTAAAACACCATATTTAATTGAATATACCACACAATCTAATCATTTATAATCCATATGTTTATTTGTTCATAAATTCTATGAACTTCAAATTTATAACTGAACTTAAATGAGTTGAACTAAACTGAATGAAGGGCGAGGTCCCCGAGACGTCACCTGTGGTGATTTTTCCATTAAATGTAATTGAATTGGAGCAGCTTCTGGTGTGCAGACTCAGTATTTCTCCTTGAACTAAACTGAACCCAGCAAGATAATTGGTACACTCAAAAAAATGAAGCTATGAAGCTATGCTAAGCTATTCAGACTTATCTAAGCCATATATAAGATAGACTCAGGATGACAACGGTGGCTCTTAAATTCACTTTCACAAGATTCAATTCACAAGAAATTATTAGCTTAGCTGAACTAAACTTGATCAGGCAACAAAACAAAAACAAAAATAGAATATATCAACTGGGCTTAACTAAACTGAGCTCATGCCAGACAAGTCTGACTCAAATATAATCAGGTCAACAAACACTTATAAAACAATATGCATATAAAAATAAAATACAATACTTATAAAATAAAATACCCCACACACGTTCTCTGAAGATTTTGACTTAAGGACTAAATGTAACTTGCAAGCTCTTCTTTTTGCAGAAGCCCCCTGCAGCCACAGAGCTAACTCAGTGAAGCCAGAGTTTCACAGTCCCTCTCATAAAGTGCTGCCCTGCTTTATGGCCCTATTGCCCAACATCACATGCCTGAAGAATGCAGGGTTATGATCTGAGATAAGGGAAGAAAGTACCGAAACAAGTCTCACTCTCCTGCTACCTTGTACTACTCGCTCAGGTAAAGCAGCAGGAGTGGGAACCTGTTTAAAGCTTTGTTTTTTTTAAATTAATATAACAAGGCTATAAGAGTCCACTGAATGAAAGACATACATGTGTCTTATTATCGCTCCATGTTAAGGTAGGAAGTCATTTTGAAACAAGGCCACTTCTTTGAAAGATATCAAAGAATCACATAGAAGGCCTTATTGCATACAAGTTTTATAAATCATGTCTTTATGATAAGCTGATTACCTTATCCTTGACAGCAGCACACAGCGAGGGCAGTAAAGGTGGGGGATTACGAGGTGATGGTCCATAAAGGGTTCGGCTCAGATAAGGAGGTTTGTGGGAGTGAGAGACGAGGCTGGTGAATTTAGGTCAACAAAAAAACGGGTTTCTAATTGAGGATGGGGCTGACGTTGTCACATACTGGTTACAAATGTTTTAAAGAGGTTACATTTTTGATTACAGAATAAGGAAGTATTTTTCTGGGACCAATATTTTGTTTCCGAGTAGTTTCAGTGCAGACAAGGTCATAAAAATATTGCGGCCCATGAAAGGCTGCCAATTCAACCTTTAACCTCCTCCTCACTTAGTCATGCAGGATATTTGCTAAGAGCTGGTCACTTTAAAGCAAATCTTTTTGTACCTGTTTGCATCATTATTTTGTTTTTATGTTTGCTTTGACATCAAATCTTCAATATATTTCCTGCCATTGTAATCAGTCTGCTGAGTTTTATGTCTGTGTTGTTATGCCAATGAAATGCCTCCCCTGCTGGTGTCCTCCTCTCTTACGTTCAGAATGGCTTTATTAATGAGCCTAATGGCATCTGAGCGATACCACACCTGAGCGAAACTGTGCGGGGTGACTGCTTCAGCAACTTCCCGTATTGCAACGCAAACCTTCATGGCTGCACTCTTCATTCAGAGGGAAACCATTAGAACAAACTGCTCTCATGTGCAGCAAAGCAAACCGGACGCCATCATTTATGAAGCAAATCGCCTCTGGATGCCCTGAGCAAGGACAAAGCACGAGCCTGTGCAAACATACACAGGGAAACACTTACGCTCCGATGAAATGGATGGATATTCATTTGGCGTCTTGTTTTTAATTCTCTCTAATAGGAGAATACTGGATGCCAGGGAAATTTTATTCTTCAGAGCTCATTGTTGCATTTCATTCTGTGCATCACTCTCAACACTGGAATGATTTTGTGATAGTCAAAGAGAATCAGAAGCTTTTTACACAGCAAAATATCTGTAGCTATATCACCTGTGAAATCCATTTAACGGACCACCTCATGAGAGCATACACAGTTGTGGACTGAAGACACGTTCTTATTCTGAACCTAATTGGTGTTAGAAAAAATCTCTTCATTCTTAATCCTCAATTGTCTTCCTGTTTATCAAATGAACGTTTACATCCATGCTATCTAGTGACAACAATTCATGTTTGGTTTAGTGGCTGTTGTATAATTTGAGGGCTTTGGTTTTCTAAACACACAAAAATCTACATTTTTTTAAAATGTTACTACTTTTGTTGTTGTTTTTTTCATTCACAAATAAGACCTTCACAAAGTACAAAGAGGTGAAATTGGTTTACAAACATTAAAAAACAAATATACTGATGTTCTATTTATGTTCTTCACTGGTCATCGAGCTTGTGATTATTTTTATTAGTGTCAATAGAGAAATGATTCACCAGAGCTAAAATTCTAATTCAAAACCGTGGTTCAGATTTGATCCTGAATCCCTCCAGTTTCTTCACTGACGTCATTAACAAAAACAAAATAGGATAGAAAACTGAGAAATCCGTCAAAAGGACTTAGGTCTCCCTCTTGTGGTCAAAATGCAGAAGTGCATCTCAAAGAACATTTCTGTTTGGCCAGTCAAAATGTTCAAAACTATGCAGCTTGAAAGAATAAAAAAAAAACATATATAATAATCTAAACTATAATCATTCAGTGTGTAAGACATTTATGTGATACTGCTTGACTGTTATAATGCAATTATATACAGTATACTACGATATGAGAGAAAGAAAAAGCTTACATCTTCGCATATACTTCATTCTTGTAGAAGCTTCTCATTTGTTTTTTTAGCACATGTTTTGTATAACTTATCCATACCTTTCCATATTCTGCATTGCCTTGGTGTTTACACACTTTGAACTGTACATATCAAGAATTTCTGTGAAGTAGTCTGAAAGCTGACTCTCATTATGTTTCATTTTTAAGCCTATATCATTTTTTTAGAGTGGTTATTTATACATTCTGAACATTTCAACAAAATAAGAGTTTCACAAAACACTAATAAATAAATAACTAGCTAAATTGCGCTTCACTAAGGCAAACTTTAACAGTAAAATGCTGCTTTTTCATTAGACAGCATGATTATTAAGAAGTCAAAAGTGTACAGGAACATTGATTTCCATGTATTAGGGGATTCCGCATTGATTACACAACAGACGATAAAAACTTCAACATTAACCCAATATATCATTCTGGACCACAAGTCCAGTTGCTGTTATTAACATTATTCATGTGACCCCATTTTTCTATTCCCAACCCTGTATTTGAGTCTGAGTCACTCGCCTCCTTGTTTATACTAGTATTAAGTCCACCCACTGGTCATCTTACAATTTATGAGGTATCTGCACAAACATTTACCACATCAATGAGAGCCACTCACAAAAACAGCTCAGAGGATGTGGAGCCTGAGACAAAACAACAGTCTGTTTTAGTGAAATTCAGCCTGTCCAAAAATAAACCAAATGTAAAAAATATGTAGATCTTTTTAAGTAGTGTATTAGATGTGTTTGTCTCAGTCTGAAGAGAATTGAGCTAGATATGGTTCTGGATTTTATTTGGAGTCATACAATAAGTAAAATGGTTAAATGAGAATATATAATTTCTTACAGTTCTTCACAGTTTGGATGCATTTATATAACTGTTACATTTAAATGATAGAAGATGATGTTTTAACCATACACTGTATTTCAAACTTTGCAGCAGCAAGGGTTAATTTCTTTTTCCAGTCAATTATCTTTGCTCTCTATGTGAATATGCTCTAGCCATGAATTACAGCTTTGTGTGGGAAGATGGATAAATGCAGCCAGAGGCTACAGTATGAAAGAGTAGCAGGCAGGTACTGTATGTAGGGCTGAGGAGACACTCATGGGAAAAAAACAAGAGTGTAAAACATCTCTAACACTTGGTTGAAAAAAGCACTAAAGCCTCTGATAACCTTGTTTTTAGAAAGTAAGTGAATACAAATAAAAAACACGATTCAGTAAATTACTAAACACTGTACAGTCTTTGTTTCCTTATTCATTTCAGCCTGCCTCACTTAATAGCTGAAAATGAATCCCATGAGTTTTTGGATAATCTCCGAGCTCCAAAACTAAACGTTGAAATGAGAATTGCAAAATGAATTTTTCTTTAGTCATAGTGTGCAGTGAACTCCACATGGTGTCTTATTACACCCACTTTGACCTCAGTCTGTCTTTAGAAATAATTAATTAGTCACTTGTCCTTTAATTTGTCTGCTGTCTCAGGTCTGCTGGCTTTGTGTGCTCATGTTTCTACAGATTTTCACTTACAGACATTACTTAACTTCAGCAAACTGAAACCATTACTCAGTTGACAGTGACACTGTTGTTGCTTTTGTCAATGAGAAAAGAACTGTCCAGCAGGGCCAGCGAATTGTTTTTGGGGAGCTATTTCTGCATTGCTACAGAAAAAAAAACTAGATTAATTTATCCAAGGTATAGAATTGTAACGATTGGTACAAATTGTACTAATCAAGGAATGAACATGTAAAAAAACACTTTCAACAACAACAAATAATTCATATCCAAATCATTGCCCGACAAAAAACATCTGTGGATTTACTCAATGATTTAGCTGTTAGCAAAAAAGATTTAACAAAGCAGATTCCACTTAAATAAACAGTAACACTTCTGCTAGCTAACAGCTGCCTGCCAGCTGCAGCTAACGTTAGCCTGAAGCGCACAGTAAATGACAGAAGTAGCTTAAACTTTTGGTATTAATGCAGCTTGTCCATTAACTCCTCTTCTTCTTCTTTGAACTGGTGTTCATTATCCAGATTTTTGACATCAAAATATCCTCAACCATTGAGGCTATGTTATCTTTATTTAACTGAAATGTCGCCCACTCGCCCAAGCGGCAATTAATCAGTCAGCTTATAACCAATAATGTATTGTATCGCAAAGATTCCACACTCTTACTTACTCTTGTATAGCGATATTAACAATATTTGCAAATGTCTTAATAGATCCACAAATGCATAAACAGATCTTGAAATACACAGTTATTGTGTATTTGCAAGTGTTTGATTGACTGCGCAAAGCATCCTGGGATACCTAGTGTGAGCAGCAGCTTGTGTCACCAATTTTTAACAGCTTTTGTCCCTAATTGTGTCATAATAATCCATCTACAGTGGTGTACTTTTTTTTAGAAATAAACATTGTGGGGAGCAGGTTTGATTGAAATGACTGCTCAATTCATGCCAACAAGTGACCAGTGAGGCAGACTCGAGTGAGCCACAGTAAGCCAGAGCTCAGGGCAAACAAACCCTTGCTGCACATTTATGGATTGTTTCACACATTTGTGGATCTTGCTCAACAGAAATGAAGCAGAAGTCATGTGTAAACAGGCAGCCAATTACGATGCCCACTTAAAATATAACTGTTGACTTGTTTGCACGTTCAGCTTTTAATCAAGGAAAATAATCAACTTCAATAACAGATATTAATAACTACTGTACACATTCACAAATTGGTCAACATTATGCAGATCTGTTTATGCATCTGAATCTCCTTTAACATAGGAGGACTCTTTGGCCATTTAGTGATTTGTGTATGCATTTGTGGATCTATACTGCATACTCTTGGACTAAGAACTGTAAAAGTAACATTTGTTCATGTTGTCCCACACATACTATCTGATTTGCAAATATAAACTGACCAATCAAATAACAAGGAGCTGGGGGACCTGTCATCTATAGCCTTGGGCCATGTGTGCAAATGTTTTTATGACTACCCGCTCTAATATTGAGTTCACTTGTGCCTGGCATGTGAGAGATATTAAAAAAGAAAATACATTAGAAAGTAATGCATGTTTCCTCTAATGCATCTTCAAAACACTGTTTGGTTAAATTAGTGACTGCCCACATTTTTCAAACTACTCCAGCTGTAAAAAAAAATATATATATATTTTTTTTAATTTTGTTGAGTACACAATGTTTAGAAAATGTATATTTTTTTAATTATGGGGATAGCACTGCTGTTCATGTTTAGAATCATAAAAATAATGTCAAAAACAGTTAGAATTCAAACAGGGCCGCTGTTTCCAGTAAAGAATTACTGAGCATTTCAGAATCCCGTACTACATTTATTGTTTTTTTTATTAACATGTTTTTTTAGTACTTCTGATATGACTTGAACGCAGCATCAGTGTATAAAACATTGTTTTGCAACCAGCATAACGGTACAGCAACTGACATAGCTGTTGCCACTGACATTATTCACACAACACCTCAAGAGCCTAATTGTTTCAGAGTAAACAAATGTATTGAGTGGTCTGAAGATTTGAAGCACTAAAACATTAACATAAAGAATGTTCTCTTTATTATCCATTAAGTCAGATCTTATTGAACTGTATGGGTTTGTGTCTCTAGCTACATAAGATTGTTTATAGTTTTATTTACTGTAGAATCTGCATGGATTAATATTGGTCCTTTACAGACTTGCCTCATTTTGAAATGGTAGAAAAGCATTATTCCTTTTTAATAGCCTTAAGCTCTTGTTTACTTAATGGGAAATATGTCTTCGTATTATCCATCTATTCTTAAGCGTATATAATTGGCTATACGAGGTGTATCAGTTAACATGAAAGTATTAATGTGAGTTCACATGTATTGTACATGTACATTATGTATTTATTTATTCATATATTAAACAGGGACACATGTAATGAACATTGCCTCATATGTAAAATATAGTAGAAGCCATGCATACAGGTTTCTAGCTGTGGCTTATTTACAACACCTGCCCCATGTCTGGGCTTTCAGGATTAAAACAGAATCATAAGACTTAAAGAAATACAGCAACAATGATACTATTGAGAGGTATATAACTACAGGGACGAAAGCTGCATCCAACAACTATTTTCATTATTCTACAATTCTACAATTCTACAATTCACTTAGCAGACGCTTTTATCCAAAGCGACGTACATCAGAGAGTAAGTACAACACAAGCAAGGATCTAGAGAAAAGGGAACAATGTCAGTAAGAGCAAACGATCAGCTTTGAGTCCGATTGGACACACAGGTGCTGACAGGCATTGCACAGAGGCAAAGCACAACATTGACGGCAGTTCTTGAGAGCTCTAATCAGTATAGAAACCATCTTATAAGTCGTCGTTATCAAACAAAAACAATCGTCACAACCATCATCATCATCATCATCAATAATATCGAAACCATCATCATTAAGTTAGTAGGTATTCATGAAAGAGCTGGGTCTTTAGCTTTTTCTTAAAGGTGCAGAGGGACTCTGCAGATCGAATGGAGTTTGGAAGTTCATTCCACCACCTGAGAGCAACAGAGGAGAAGAGTCTAGTCAGCGTCCTAGGACCCTGTTGTGAAGGTTGGATCAGATGCCTTTCATTGGCAGAGCGTATTGGGCTGGAGGGAGTGTAGACCTGGATGAGTAAAGTAGTAAAGTAAGGAGGAGCCGTTTTTGTCGCTGTTTTGTAAGCGAGCAGCAGAGTTTTAAATTTGATGCGAGCAGTAACTGGGAGCCAGTGTAAGGAGATGAACAGCAGAGTGACATGTGCTCTTTTAGGAAGGTTGAAGACAAGTCGTGCTGCTGCATTTTGTATCATCTGCAGGGGTTTGATAGTGCATGTAGGAAGACCTGCCAGTAGAGAGTTGCAATAGTCGATGCGTGATATCACAAGAGCCTGTACCAGGAGCTGTGTAGCGTGTTCTGACAAGTCAGGTCTGATCTTCCTGATGTTGTACAGGGCAAATCGAATGTGGTTGTGTGCATTTGTGTCACCCTGAATCAATGAGTTACCATAGTTACTACAGTATCTGTGTCTTTGTTTTAACTGTGTTTGTAATTTGGCCACACAAGAAGTTTGCTTCACCTTTGATATGCATTCATGAAAAACACATGTATTCAAAATGTCAAAGCACTGACCCTTATGTGCTCTGTGGCTGACCAGCACTGGAGCTCCATGTTTGTTTGGTTATAGTTTTAATTTATTTTTTTATGTGCTGTCCTGTATGGTTTATGACATGTTTCGATACGTATGTTTTATGCTCTCGGTGCAAAGCAAATTCCCCTGGGGTCAATAAAGGTTTCATTCATTCCTTCAATATGTCATTTTTGGTGTTTTAAATTGAACTTCTGCACATCAAGGGATCAAATAATGTTCTCATTGACAAAATGATAGGCCACAATGTAGTAAGTCAACAATTAGTTTTTATTGAATCGAGTTTGTACGATTTTGGTTCTGTAGCAACCTACTGGATAGTTTTAATGAAGTGCATTTGTACTCAAGCCAGTTACAGTTGAGAGCAACAACAGGCACACACTTTGTGCAAATTTAACAGCATTGGAACGGCTCTTACATATACACAGCGAAAATACATGCCAGAGGAAAACAATATTCAATTCAGTTTACATTGACATTAGTTAGGAAGACTTCCTCAATCAATGCTAACACAGAGACACACATTTCACCATAGTTGGATTATGGTAGAGAAAAACCTAGAGTAGTTTTTAGAGAGTTATGTGTAGTTTTATCCAGTTTCACTGACTAAACTCCTCTAGCTTACCCTTCCAGAGAACACATTTCTTCAGAGTCCAAATTTGTGCATTACCATCTGTTTCTATATCGACACGACAAAAATGAAAACCCCCAAATCAGGGCGCTAGAAAAATAATACAACCGTTAGCCGTTTCCTTAGAAGTCCTGTCTCTGAACGCCTTTGCTGTCCTGCATGTCTGGCAGTACACAAGTCATTCTGCAATAAAGGTTGGTGGGTTAATGCAACTTGAAAGTATCACAAGACAACACAACCATCTGAAACACATGGGTGTAGCTGGCCTTGGTAGAGCAGACTGCAGATGATTCTATCCAAATCACTTTGTGACAATACACCACACAGGCTCAGTCCAATATCTATACACTCTAAAGATACCGGTAAATAAATTATTTAGATTCAAAATGAGCTTTTGTTTTTGTCAAATGGTTAAAGAAAATATGATAAGCTTCAAAACATGCAAAACACTAGATATTAGACTAGAATCTAGGAAGAGAAGTCAGGAGATTTTGGTAACCAGCCTGTACCGTTATTACTCTTACATTACAGGCAAAGGTCTGAGAGTGTGTGTGTGTGTATGTGTGTGTGAGCTTTATTTTGTCCATTGTCCTTCACAGTGGAAAGACAAACTAAAACATCCTTGAAAAAAAATTGCACTGCTTGTGTTGGTTCCAAAAATGTCAAGCGTGTTGGATGTTGTGACATCTTTTTTTTTTCTTCTGAAAGCGGCTGCTGAAATTCACATCTGTTAGGCGACATTATTTTAAATCAAATATTCAAAGTTAAAGGTTTTGCGTATGCATCTACAACCAACATATTTTCTTGATAGTAAGATCCAGTCATAAAAAAGATCTCATGCTTTATGTTCTCCTGGAGACCAAAGATGGCCTTCGCAGATCTCGTTCTACTTTTTTTTGCCCCATTGACCGACTTCTTTTCATGATCAATGTGAAAATCATGATGATGGATAGTTAAACTGTGTTAACTGCTGTATGATTTTACCGTCTATACTGACAGACGAAGTCTTATAACAGGGCTGGCGATGCCATTTGTGAAGGAAAGCAGATGCGCCACTACATTCTACAGCTTTCCTTTATTGTACAATCAAGGGCCACTTTGAAATCTTTTACAACCGAGAATCTGAACAGCATAAACAAAAACTACTTCAGTTGCATTCAAACGGCAACTACTGAAAAGAAAACTTACTGTAACATACATATTAAATAGTGTATAGTCCATGCAAATGCGCACGGCCGGTTTTGCATCATTATGGTATGTCGTTATTTGTGTATGGGAGACATCAGCCACCAGTGCATTTCCAATTTAGGTTCAGGGAGAAAAACTCCTCAACACCAATCAGAAAACTTCTCAGCCAGACTTGAAGAGCAAGATGGCCACTTGGCCCAAATAGAAGTAAATGAAATGCTTTGTCTCGTGGGTGACGTAGCTGCCAAAGTTCCTCCCAACAATGCAGTGCCAGGTTGGGTTATACTTCTTATCAAACTCCTGAAAAATAAGAAAAAAATACAGTTATTAGTGAACACCACAATTAAAATCCAGGGTCAATGAGAACAATCTACAAATCCAACAGCTACAAACAAGGAATTTGAGGTTATGTCTGCAACTTTTTTACATTACATTGATTGACAAGGGTCAAATATTTAAGCTGCATATTATATTTAACTGACAGTATAAAACACCTTAATGTTAGGCTGAGGGTGATATCACAAACAGCATCATATCCTAAAAGTCAAGAAACTTAAAATCTGCAAAAGAAAAATTGGTAACTTTGAATTTAAAAAAAGCTGAAATGGTAGACTGATTAACTCATATTTTCTGCTTCAGTCCGTATGAATTTGGTGCGTTTCTAGTTAAATACAAATACATTTGATGGAGCTACAATTTCATTGATTACATGGGACAGAAATTAGACTGGCTATTGATAATTAACCATTTCCTGATTTAGACATATTTTTCATCTGTTTAATTTCAATGTCTTTTAGCTGCTTTGAAGGCTTTGTTTTTTAAAAATTCAAGAAAGTTTAACTTTCGTTGTTGTACTTTTGCTGTTGTACTGTATTGTTATCTTAAAGCCCCCTGAAGAGCACCAACCTATAACCTGAAAGACGTCATACAAATAAACTTTGTTTGATTCAGCCCATCATGTAGAGACTTGTGTCTGTAACCCCAGTGCTTTTGGGGAGGATTGGGGGGGGTTGGACTTCTGTAGTCATGACCTTAGTAATTAAAGAAAACGTGGCTACTGTTCTGGGCAAAAAAAAACTCAACTTAGGAAAAATTCACGTCAGAATTAAAAAAAAGGATTTGCATTTGCTGATCATGTGTCAGTGACGTTTGCTTTACGCAGAGCTGCACTTGGATCCATCCATGCACCCTTCCTGTCCTCCTCACCTTCTTGATGTAGGCTGCGATGTCCTTCTCTATGTTGTACTTCTCCATGGCCTGGGTGGCACAGTCCACCGCGTCCTGCTGCATGTCCTCGGACATGTCTGCGTTCTTGATCACAGCTTTCCTGTCAGTCATGGTTGGAGGATGACGATGGTGACTGCTGAGAAAGAAACGGGAGCGCGTTCACTCAGACGTACTGCACTGGAAATTAACACCGCACGTGGTTGATGATGGGGATGGTTTAGGCCAGCCGGATCATCGCAAACATCAATCATACGCAGGATATTGTCCATTTGACACCGCATTTTTCTCTCATTTGAATGAATTCACAAACTCACCTAATGCTCGTTAATTCACATAAAAAATCGTATCATCACGATGACTTGAGCGTTGCATAGATTGGCTGCGAAACTTGATACAGGTGGAGTTAAATTACTTGGCAAAATCACTTTCAGATGAAAGCAGCTGCTGCATCAGATGAGCGAAAGTATCAAAGTGTTTGTAGCTAGTTATCTGCTCAGGCTGCTGTCACTTACGTCAATAGATATTATACCGCTAAAAAAAACCGATGAAGTGTAAGCTTATCATCACACAGAAGAGTAACTCGAATCTGAAATATGTCAAGACATACAAGTCAAATCTGTTTCACACATATAAAATCATAAACGCACCTTTTCAGAGACGATCGAAAACTCCTCTTCTCCAGTAAAATCCTGTATTTTACACAGGCAGAGTGTAAAAAGGGTTGTTCGGTTGGAAGATGCGGCTAATTGCTTTTAAAGATTTACACAATAAGCATGTAGGTAGGTTGGCTCACTGCTGTGCTGCTCCAAAACGGGCCCCGCCCCTCTGCCGCATGCTGCCCTGCTATTGGCTGAACCGCAGCCTCCTCGTGTGTTGCAAGCGTTTTTCTCCAGCTCCTGTCTGCCGGCATCTTATTTCATCCCACAATGCATCATTCACAGTATACACCACTGACTGTGGGCTAAAAGGAAACGAGACCTTGGCAGTGGGATGGTATCGTTTGGTTGTGTTCGGGGTTTTTTCATCTATCAGCGTCACAGCTGTTAAGACACTGGAGATTTCAATACTAAACATGTTGGTGTCTTCTTATGGCTATAGCTGCAGTTTTTCTTCCATTGCTTTTTAGGTAATATGTATCTTTTAAATTACTCTTAAGAGCTTTGGTCATGAAATACATTATTTTGTTTAATAAATGGACCAATCCAGATCCAACAGATGGTTGTATACCAAGTCTGGTTCTGCTCAAGGTTTCCACCTGTTCTAAGGAAGTTTTTGGTTGTAAATTATTCTTCAAAGGCAGCTGTCTTGACCTTATCCATATGTATAGTCCTGGAGTAACTTCTGGTGTTGACTCACTACATATCAAAAATGTTGTTTTCTGTGTATTTTACACAAGTGTTTCAATGATGTTTCAAATAACAACAAACTCAAATGTCCTTGTTCGAACGTGTTTTATTGAAAATGCTAAGAGAGAAAAAGTAAGATTAAGCAAAGTTAAACATACAAACTACTCCCAAATAAAACCCCTTCCCAACCTCCCCAATTTTTAATTCCTTCATACCAGGCATCTACGACTCCATCCTTTGATCCAACTTCCTGGTCCTCAGTTTCGTTTTTCTTGTAAAATAAAGCCATTACCACTGAAAAACTTTAAAAGGTTGGCAGGGCGGGGGCCTAATAGAAAAAAAAAGTTGCTCTGGGAATCCTTTTAATTAGTTCTGTAATCAAACTCATTTGAATCCTGGAAAACTGATCCCGTTCCGAGCATCCATCCTTGCCTATCCCTTTCCTAATCGATCCACTCATCCAGCTCCAAGGATTGGGATCCACTGAGCCACTCCTCCAATCAAAACCTTGAAATACCAGGAAGAAAATCAGAGGCAGACCGTTAGAATAAAATGTCAAGCTTTTTGGGCCTAATTTGTTTTTCCATTTCAGCACTCATGTCAGATCAAGTAAAAAAATGCCAACCACAAAAAAAAAAAAAACACTCCCTATAGTTAAAACATTTTAAGTACAAAGTGGAAAGCTATGCAACAGAAGTAGTGATTCAGATTTTTACATTTGACAGCAAAGATATTACAGTTACATCACAACACTTGATCTAGGACTGCTTATTCTGACACAAGCCAGAGTAGCATGTTAAATGGTATATATAACAAAGTATAGCACATATGGCTTTGTTAAAAACATGCATGATATGGCAGTCCTATCAAAACGTTCAATTTATGGAATATGAAGCGTACCATTGCCTCGACCTGATTGCTCCTCAATAAGATGTCCTATCCTGACCATACAAATGAAATGTGCTCCACAATCGTTTTATTCCAAATCACTTTAATCCTTCTCTTCTGATGTCTAAAGGAAGACACAAGGGTAAAATACAGTTAAGCATTGGGCTCCGTGTCCAACCAGCCCACCCCACATATCCAATGATAGAAACTGCTTTTTTTTTTTTTTTTTAAATTAACAAAACAGAACTCAATTTTCAATACTTGCAAAAACATTGAGTGCAGGTTATAACAGCTCAACATTTTTGAAGTTCAGCACAGCACAATTTCTATGGTGGCAAAAAAATTGAGACAGAGAGAAGAGGAGAGAGGGAGAAAACAAACATACAAAGCAGCTGGAAAGGGGTAGGGGGAACGTTGGAAAAGGATGAGTGGGGGTACTTCTACATACCAAGATCATCCACAAGGACATCAGGACAATGAAATGCAAAAATTAAAATCATTTGGTGACATCTGGAGGAACTCAAAAGGTAAAAACAGGAGGGAGTACATCAAAAGGGCAACACATCAATGGTAGAAAGAGTTTAGGAACGGGAGCGAGAGCGGCTGTGACGAGGTGAGTAGCGGGGAGATCCTCTGCCACGGCCACGGGAGTTGCTGCGGCTTCGACTGGCGCTGCGACTGCGGCTCCTGCTGCGGCTGCCTCGGCTTCTGGAGCGTGATCTTCCGTAACTTGGGCTGCGGGGACCATCTAATTTCACACGAATGTAAGCGGTCTCTCCCTGGCGGACACAAGAGAACTTGACATTGAAAAGACAACATCCTTCCTAACGTGGAAATACCATTGATGGAAATGAGGGGGCCAGGTGTGCAAACATGTAGCATTTCCTGAAGTACTCACCTCTACACAGCAAAGACACATTATCCATTGACATTCGATCAAATCAGTGCACATACCTCATGTGAGCGGAATTTGGTGTTGTCCAGCTTTCGGACGGCATAGGTCATGTCTTCTTTGCGCACAAATTCTACAACTCCAGTTCCATCTCTGAAAACGTCAGCGTAGCATACGTCGCCTGCTTCACGCATGTGGTCCTTCAGGTCCTGCCAGCTGCCACTCTGCGGGAGCCCTGAAATATAAAGTGGAATTTAGATTAGCTGGTAAGTTGTGAACTATCCAGTTTATTCATTCATGTATTTATTTTATGTAGTGTGCATTAAAGGAACAGCCAAGTATTATAGTGTAACATTACATATTGCTGATAAGACAACACCAGGACAAGATGGATTTTTGTGTGTACATTTAGATCAACTGGTAATATATCCCACCTACATCATTGCCCTTCTGCAAACTGTAAATTAACAAATTAAGAAAAGCTTTATCTCCAAATGAAATACTTCTACAAACATCAATTATTGGCACAAATTCAAGCTAAATGTGATGGATGAAGGAATGGTCAACAAGTCTTTACATTACAATAAAAACATGATATATGTTATGCTATATGTGCAAGTGCCCAGCTTTAAAAATGGTCCACAACTAACAGAGAAAAGTACATTTCAAATACTCTGAAGATGCACATTATGTATTCAAGGGAAACAATCATTCACACAACCCAAATAAATAGTTAACTGGACTTCTTACTTACCTGACACAATGACCCTGTACTCAGAGCGTCTGGATGGAGGCCCATATCTGCCTCTGGGAGCTCCACCGATCCCACCGAAGCCTCCTCTTGAACCTCTGCCGCTCCGTGGAAACTCTACCCGCAGTCTGTAGCCGTCATAGTCGTAACCATCACGCCCATAGACTGCATCGTCTGCATCCCTAGAACAGACAAGGGCACGCTTTACACTTTTACGCATGGAGGCAGATGAGCTGTAACATATAACACACGCACAGAGAGAATACAGCCACGGACAGTCAGCCATGTTAGCAGGTAGCGTGATCTGCTTTAGAGTTGCTAATCCGTCTTGCAGACAAGCTTGCACAAATGTCAGAAAAATGCAAGACATTTTTTTTTTTTTTTTTTGGGGGGGGGGGGGAATGATGCACATTGACACAAAATAAGAATGGCAAGTAGTGTTCCTAGTGGCACAACATACTGTTATTTACAAGGCAGGCAGACACACGGCAGAGTGGGCGTTCTTGTTATGCACAGGGAAATAAGTTACCGTTAAGGACGCACTGCAGAAATTAACAAGATTGGTGTTATTCTAAAAATCAGTAAGACATGCCACTACTACAGACGTACGCCTCTAATTTTAACGAATAAGCAGCCACAACACGTTTCTTTACGAGTTACACTGGAGGTCCAGGTAGTAGTCTGAGCCCGCGCGTAATGGGTCAAGCGTGCCACTTGGTGAGCCTCACAATAGGGCTGATTTCGGCCTAACAGGCTAGCGGCTAGCTGGTACCTCACCTGGGGTCTTCGAACTCAATGAAGGCAAAAGGTGGCCCTCCTCTCCGGTTCTTCAGGTCAATGTCTCTAATCGTCCCGTATTTGTAGAATACATCTTCCACGTCTTTTGTGCGAATATCAGGAGGAAGATTCCCCACATATATCCGACAATCGTTGTTTCCAGCGGGGCCTCGCACAACACCAGACATTGCTGCAAAAGGCTCGCTAGCTTCCTAAATTAACGCTTTGCTTTTTTTTATTTGTCCAAGACACCGGCTGATACTGGCTAAGCAACACAAGAAAGTAAGCCGCCGAGTGCCTGCAAGTCGCAAGACAAGTCCAAGACAAAATAAGTGAAATACGCGCCGGTTTACTCAGAACATTTGGTAGGCAGACAAATACTCCCCCGGCAAAGCGCCCCCTACCTCTCTTTTCTCCAGGAACCGCGCTCCTTCACTGAGGCGTTCATGAAAACCGGAAACACTGCAGTCGGAGCTGACCATTAGACGAATCCGCCTTACAAAGTAGTCCGCCGATTCAGCAGGTGTAGTGGTGGCAGTCAAACCCTTTTTGTTCATGTTTTCTGCGTAATAACCGCATACAAAAAAAAAGAGGATGGTCCATTAAACATAACATGTATCTTTGATTTAAAAAAAAGAAATAGGGAAAATGTACCAAATAAATATAATTTTGCATGTGCTCCTGGACGATAGTCACCAGATTAGGGGAACATCAAAGACAAAAAGGAGAAGAAGAAAATAACACCTGTTTTCATATTACGTCTGTTTATTTTCTTAAGGTATTTTATTTATGAGAATTAACAGTTGCAGTTTCATTATCAATCACCTTTGTCAATTCAACATTTACAGTAAAATATGCTGGTAGCCTACTTCAATAAAAAGATTGTTCTGGAAAATCTACAACTATAGCCTAAATATGACACTTAAAAAAAAAAATAGCCTACAGGATTTGAAGATTAGCATCAAGTCTTTTTCATCCTACATATCCAGGGAATAAACTGTATGTTGTAATAGGTCACTGAAATATTACTTGTTTGAATATTTTCCATAAGATAAACAGGATAATAACCTTTACATTTCAAGTATATAAAATAACATCAAAATGTTCACACCAGGCTGAATGATTTTATTGTTTTAATGCTAACATTTTCACATCTCTAATGAAAACTCTATTAAAGGTTTCTATTCAGAATGACCACATAAACATAAACAACATAAAAATCACATTGTGTTGTGGGTTGCCGTTGTGTCGACTTTACTCAGGTGCAGCAGACACTTGGAGAATAAGCTTGACGCTAATCGTTTTTGCAATAATTGTGATTGTGCATGGGTCACCTCCATTTCTCTGCTTCTTGGTTATTGAGAACCTGTTAAAGACAATTGACAGTGATAATCTGGAGGACATCAAGCAATAGTTTAAATTAAACCAGGCATTTGATATAGACTACTGGCTTCATTTAATGTATTTAATGTATTAGCTGACATCACGTTAGCTAAGAAGAAAATTCCAACTAACACTATTTTAACCCAGAAGTAAATTCCTAGTTAACTTTATATGGGCTGAAATGATCACCCTTTTTATTGAATCGTGTAATTCTATCAAGGTTTAAGCCCCTTGAAGTGGCTTGAAATGGAAGTGGCCCACTTCCTAGATAAAATATTAGTATATCGACTAAGTGGTGTAATGCTTAAGTTAGCTGTTGTCTAACTGTAAGCTAGGTTAATGTGTTATAAAATATGTCTTCTTAACTTTAATATGGCCCAAAGTTCCTCCGGATTTTCAACAGCCATTATGTTTCAGTTGCTTTTCTTCAAAACCCTTGGCACTGTGCAAATATGATACGTTCGCAAAAATTCAGTAACAATTAACTGTGCTGCCATTACACACTTGTACAACCAGAGTTCATTTTACATACAGAACATGACATGTGGCTTATTTTATCACAAGTATTAAATGGTTGAAAGCTTTAGATATGTCACTAGAACAAGAGCATAAAGTAACAGAATCATGACTGAATCCTTGAATACCTTAATTGTCTACATTACAATTCATTCTTGTTGTGGTAGCCTACTGGGAGAACACAATGCTACATGAAAGGTGCTAATCTTAAAACTAATCAGTATGCATGGCAGGAACCATAGACGTGCTGGCCAGCCTCGCCGTAGTGATCGCCAACAGTGTATTTCCCCTGACATGCCAGACTGTTAGCCTGTAAAAAAAACAAAAGAGGAAACATTTATTGGTGGGAACATCTAGGATCACATCAAATAATTCATATGTAGAAAATAAATGGTTGACTGGCCTCTGCTCTCTTGATGAACTGCTCTGTGGCAGATTTCTCATTCTCTTTGTGTCCTCTCCAGGATCTAAGTGCAGATGCCTGCAGGGCTCGGCCATAGGAGAACGTCAGGATCCAGGGTTTGGCTAGAGGGCAGTTGTTGATGGCATTGAGGTGGACAGAGGCTTCTTCCTCACTCTGCCCACCTGAAAGAAAAGCCACTCCTGCAGGTAAAGAAACATATTTCATTTCATTTCTGCACAATTCATACACAACTGTAAAAATCTCTAGACACCACAGCCCTCTGGCTTACCTGTAACTGCTGGGGGAACAGTACGACGCAAGGCTGTGATTGTAGCCATAGCGACCTCCTCTGGGCTGTATTTGGTGGGGCAGCTGTGTCCGGCAGTGACCATGTTGGGTTTGAGTAGAGTGCCTTCCAGGTACACATGGTGGTCCGACATGGCCTTGTACACTGCAGACAGGACCTGAAACACATAGAGCTTTTCACTAGAGAGTCCGGAGAACTACATCGATCTTCTTCTGTTTGACTTTTGTTCTTTTATGCAACCCACTTTCTCAGTGATGTACTGGCTGCGTTTCAGGTCATGATCTCCATCAGGCAAAATCTCAGGCTCTATGATGGGCACAATGCCATGCTGGTCAGGAAAATACAGGATCATGAGACGTATAAAGATGTATAGAAGAGCCATTTCATTATACAATATTAAGTGCTGAGTTCTGACCTGTTGGCAAATACTGGAGTAGCGTGCAAGTACATTTGCATTTTCGGCGATTCCCAGTTTAGATGGATTGGCATCACTAATTTTGAGGACACAGCGCCACTTTGCAAAGACGGCTCCATCCTTTTTATACTGAGCACAGCGTTCTGATAAACCATCTAGACCTGTGGAAGAGATAGAAAAACCCTCCATATATTTCCTTTTTATATGCATTCATGCTTCATAATCTGAGGTCGTTTTAGTCTGACCCTGTGTGGTGGTTTCTCCAGAAGTTCCTGCAAGGGGCACAACACCTTTGTCAACCTAATGAACAGGGAATAGAGAAGTTAAATAGTTCATGCTAAATCGTATGCACAACGTAAAATCTGTCCAGAGCATTTATATTCAGATGCGGATGTGATTAGAAAACATAGTACAGGTTGATACAGATTCATACTAAATGGACACACCTTGACGCCAACCATGATGCCCCTGTCCCTGATCATTTTTACAAAGGGAACACCGTTATCAGTGTGTTGGTACAGCGTCTCATGGAAGAATATGACTCCTCCAATGCAACCATTGATGCGGTCGTCTGCACTGAAAAGAATCTGACGGAACTGTCTGCGGTTCTCCTCTGTGTTCTCCACGCCGACCTGTGCAAGCCGCTTAGCCATGCTGCCTGCAGGTAACATATTTCATACCAGGTGTTATTAACTATTGGGCTTTATTCATTGAATATCAATGACTTAGATTTTTCTATAGTTTAAAGAAATAACGGAATGGTTACAGACCCACAGACTCGTCTGCAGCCAGGATGCCCTTCCCTGGAGAAACTATGCGTAGAGCAGTCTCATGCAGCTCCCTCTTCTGGGCCTCCGAGAGTGTAGGAAAGTGATGCGTCATCCTGAGCGGCTGATTCCCTTCACCCTCTGGCAAGAGAAAAAGTGACCTTATGATTGTATTATTCACATTTTAAAAGAACAGTTATATATCCAAGACATTTAACGAGACATACGTTATATGTTAAATCAATATTCTAAGTGTCTCTTCCTCTCACATTCCTAATAGGTACTTAATAGGTAGTTCAGCCAGTTAAGTGTATTGATGGGTGTAAGTAACAACAGTCAAGTAGAAGCCGAACCTGCTGAATAATAAGCTCTACTGATGCAGTTCTTAAACATGGAACCTCGTCAAGTGCCTGAATGAACATACACCACAAAACTAAGCAGATGCAAAGATATAAAAAAGACCAGCTTGATTGGGTTAAAGTGATATAAGCCCTCATATTTAACAAATACCACCAGGAGTCTAAAGGAAAGATATCAAAGTATTTTGTCATTCCCAGGGGTGAAATCCAAGTGTTTAGAATAACACACAAAAAAAAAAACAGACAAATGAGGTCGTAAACAGTTGCATGACAGATCTGAAAATACAAAATCACAGATGTGTAAATTCAGCCAAAAACATTATGTATTGCAAAAGTGGGAGTGAAGTTTAGAGTTATTTCAAATGATCTACTAAAATCTACTTTACACACTCGTTTAAGAATGACCAATTTTCCACTTCAAAGTTCTCTTTACATCAAGCTGCAGGTTCACAGATAATAGCTGGACACTTTGTATTTATCGTACGTTTGCTATAGCTAAAGTCAGTTATGTAACCTTATTAGATTAAAAAATATGAAGGTGAAGGTTCTTACCTGCCTGAATGAGTCTGTCTCACTGATGAGATGTTCACTGGCAGGGACTCTCTCTCAGCTCTGGTTTGTATCCAGCTCCAACTATGTCACACCTCATACGCCCCCACCCCTGGGCGGTGCTTGTCAAACTCCCACCTTTGTCCCAAATAAATAAAACAATTTTTAATGAATCATTGTTCTATTTAAATATCGTTTTTTGTGTCCTGAGGATGCTTCTATTTCATACTGATATGGTTACTTTTTAATTAATCACTCATCTTCTATAGTGTTGGTGTAACATGGAAAACCTGTGTCCTCCTTATTATTAGTCTTACCTCCAAACTGTATAATTTTACCCATTCCGGTCCCATTTAATATTCGGGCCAATTGTGAAATATTAATGTATTCTGTCTGCTCCTTCGTATCCCTATAGTAACCTAATTTGAGCGTTTAACAATACCCCAAGGAAAGCTATTTTTGTCATAATTAGTTTAATCGTGCCCTAAGGAAATTTTCCAGTCTCCTGGTAATTCGGTCCTTAACCTAAATACACAGGGGAGCTTCAGTCTTAGGTGCAACTCATGCAATTGGTGGCTTCCTTTTGTTAGCTTTAAACTGTAAAAACTGTGATGCATCTCTTTAGAAATAGGAATCTCATGAAGCCCAAAAACGAGGCTGGCTTCCTAATTGAACATTATGAAAAAGGAATGTTCTCCTCTTTTCCCTTTATGTGTCATGTATGTGCTGTTAGCCAATAGCTTACGGATATTTAGATGTATTCTTAGACTGTATAATACATATTTTTGGTTAAATTTACAGGAAAGTCAATTGATGCTTTTCTGTAAGCTAAAGAAAATTGTATCTTGTTTGATTCACACCTTTCCAGTGTATTGTGAAACACTTCCAATCAGGGCTAAACTTCTGTCTAATGGTGGTGATGTTAGCCTGTGTTAGAATCCTGATGTCAAAAGAGTCAAAGAGTTACCAAATATGTTGTGTTCACTTGACACTTCACTTGGCCTGCTGTCCCTTCATATTGTTCTCATTATCAATAATGGCACAACTGTATTTCATTTAGTGAGTTATCTAAATTGAAGGTATCTGACAATACTTTTCACTGCTTCTCGATTAATGATATTGATATGAAAATACTGGAGGGATATTTGGTCATACTTCTTTTTCAAGATTTTATTTTTGGGCTTTTTGTGCCTTTAATGGAGAGACAGGACAGTGGATAGAGTTGGAAATCAGGGAGCGACATGCGGGAAGGAGGCCACTGGTGGGATGTGAACCCGGGCCGCCTGCTTGAGACGACAGCCTCCATACATGGGGTGCATGCACTAACCACTGCGACACCAGCACCCCATTTAGTCATGCTTCTGGTTAAAACATATAAAGCTACTTCAAAACAGCTAATGTTAGCAATCAACCAATTACTATCTAACTTTACATTAGCCCAGAAGTAAATTCCTTGCAAACCAGCCTATAAGTGATTTTGTGTCTTTCTTGTGCTGCTGTTATATGGTGATTTGGTGAGGTGAAAAAGCTCCAGCAACACTTGTAGTATGAAGATCAACTTTATTAACAAATGAGACCGACGTGTTTCGACTTCTGGCCTTCATCAAGGTCATCAAGAAACACGTTGCAAACAACATTTAAATAGGGGAGGTAGGAAATTGAGAAAAAGATAACAAAATTTAAAAAAGTTAAAAATATACTTAACGATACATAATCAAATACATCCACATGTATTTATATATATCAGACAATAAGGCACCTGCAAAGGTTGACTGGTTAAGTTTGTTGGCCAGACCAATGAGCACCAACATGGAGGTGAGGGGCGTGTCCAACAAAGGCAAGGATGACACCACACCTGGTCAATACGTTTGAATCAAGGGAGGCATACAGTGATTTGGTAAAATGTATTAGGGCAGCTCAGCGTTATTTCCAGGGACTTCTCTCTTCATCATTGTGTGTCAGTGTGCCTCTGACAACAGATATGGGTCACTGGACTGCCTGTCATCACACAGGCACAACTCAGACATGATGGACCTGTCTAAGACAAGGGCCTGAGAGGGATCCAATGTCAGGAGGCAGCGGGAGGAGGAGGAGCTTGTGCACTCCCATTCAGGAGATACAGCTTTAAATAGATGCATGGCTTCAACAAGTATGGCAATTATACGTGACTGTCTCCACAGGGACATTTTTTTCCCCTCCTCTCTATTACCTAATTAAAAACATTTAATGATGATACTTTATATGGGCCTCAATTTTCTTTCCTATTAAGGCTGTCCTAGATGGGTTCACATCTTAACCTATAAATAGGTCGAGACAAGGCTGAAAGTTGGTCATAATGTATTCAAGATGCAACGTTTGTATGAAGACAATTTATGTTAGGGAGCAAATAGTTTCCTCTTCCTAGTTTTTCTAACCCTGGTGTCTCTGATCCTATAGATGATTCATGCAGGCTTAATGTTTGGAGTTTATTGCAATATATAAATGTGATAGATGATTGTAAGAAACTCTTTTTAAATAAGAAAACAAAAAAATAGGGATGTAATATGTGCCTTACTCTTATTTACAATATTTTCTTGTCAAACTATAGTTCTAAGTATTTCTCAGCAGGTAGTGTCATGCAACTCTCTTGTTTTTGATAAAATTCAATATAAATCAAAAAGCAGTTGTGTGAGGAAGGAAGGAAGTATTCTGTCTTACAAAACCAAAGTTTTATTTCTAAATCTAAGTACAAGAAACATACTTGATTCTGCTAAAAAAAATGTCATATACATATGTAAGCAAAATTAACCAAGTTGAACGAGAGTAGAAAACAAATCTGTTAATTTACAGAATAAGGAATCATTGTACAATATTAAATAAATACTTTGCAGCAGAGTATCTCATTTCCAGTCAGCTCTTATATTCCGACACAAAGTCAGAGAGTAGTCTTATGTTTCACATGTCTGCTCTGTGCCTGGGCTCAGGTCCATGTCGACCAGACTGGGAGACTGTTCAGTGGGAGTTGTGGGAGAGCGAAGGATTCTATCACAGTCAAAGTGATCTAAATACTCCAATGAAAGGCCTCTTATCGCTTTGGCTGCCCAGTCGGGATGAGTCCTGAGCTCCAGGATGACTTTGACAGGCTTCTTTTGAAGAATAAGAGAGTCGAATGAAGTGCCCCTGAAGAAGGCCTGCATCTTAAAACACTCCAGGTTACGAAGCCGGTTTGCTGGATTCTTGCACAATAACTGCATCAATAATAAAAGACAAAAAGATATGAAAAGATTTCATTCTGAGGGATGTAAAAGGTGGAAGAAAATCTAATGTACAAACCTCTGAGAGCAGAAAAGTCAGAGCAGAACTGGAGGTCTTGGGTATGGCATAAGGAAAATCGTTGACTTTGTTAAACATGCTTCTGTGGTCTGGCTCTGCAGGAACTGGAAACTGCAACATAAAAAAAAAACCACAATGACCAACTGTGGCTACAGAAAGTCATGTAGAGCTGTTAAATGTTGAGTTCATGTGCCTTCACCTCTCCTGTCACCAGTGAGAACAACAAAATGCCAAGAGACCACCAGTCAGCACCGTGGTTGTATGGACCACCCCTTAAAACTTCAGGAGCTGCTCACACAAAATGGGAAAGAAACAGCAGGTGAGGCTCTGATGTTTCTCTTATGTAACAGACAGCAGCTCAAACAGCTGCAAAAACACTTTCTCCAGGATTGTATTTTTTTATATTCCAGAGAGAAAAAAAAAACCCTCACCCATGTATTGGATCGTGCCACATATGGTGAACAATCTTCCTCCTCGTTTTAGCCGTCGGGAAAGTCCAAAGTCTGACAGGCGAAGGTGACCTGAATGGAATCACACACTGACACTGATGTACTGTGACACACGAAGACTGTGTTTTTTTTTAACAAGTCTTGAATTTCAAATGCCCTGCCTCCATTTGTTGTCCATCTTTTAGGAGGACTTTGCCTTTGAATATGTGTTAGTTTGTGTTCAATGGTGTTTTCACACATGCACAAAACTCCAGAAAATATCCTGCATTTACCGGGGTGAGCTGCATGCGTGAATGTAAATTGACAAAGTTCAACTTTCAAGGGGCTTTTTTTTTCTGCCAGCCCCCTAGTCGTGAACATAATAAAGCTGTTTGCCAGTATGTTCTTTTCCACCCATTGGTTGATAGATAGAGATAGATAGATAGATACTTTATTGATCCCAAGGGAAGTTCAAGATGCTGTGAATAAATTGTCATGACAGTGTCAGACTCTGGCGCGTCATCCGCCATCTTGAATTACCACAGTGTGTGATTTACATCATGTTGTGCCTCCTAAGACCCCCCCCCACCCCCAGAATAGACCAAGGAAGACTCACTATACAAATAAAAGAAACACAAATAAATTATAAAAAAAATATGGACCCATGCAGGCGTGTGGTGTTAAAATGTAAAATATCTAATCTCATCTAAAGACCACAGAATCTTAAAATGTTTTTACAGGCCTGAAATAGAAGAAAAAAAGATTACCACGATCACTTAAAAGAATGTTCTCCATCTGAAAAATAGAATATTTTTTTATTATTAAAAGCCATAACACAAAAATGTAAAATTATTAGATGAGATCTTAAATATTAAAAGTGATAAAGTGATACCTTTACGTCCCTGTGTGCTATCCCTAAGTCATGTAGGAATCCTGAGAACAAAAAACAACAACATCAAAAAGCAGCAAATGAGAATCTGTAGCATAAAACCCTGTTGAACACACCAGACAACTCCTCATATTGTCTTTGTCAATACTAACTTCAATGTCATGAACTGTCTCTAATGAGTACGTACCCAGTGCACTGCCCAACTCTGCAGCAAAGAGCTGAACCTCTTCTTCCTCAAACTTCCCCTTCAGTAACCAATAAGTATGCAAGTCTCCCACGTCGCAATAATCGCACACTACAGAGGACAAGACACATGCAGACTTCTGAAACAGCTACTGAGATAACACAAGGTCACAAAGCCATCAGGAAGACAAAATCATATATATGTGCGAAGCCCACGTTGCTGGGTAAAGGAAGATGGAAGGAAAAGGATAGATGGAAGTCAAATACACACATGCTTCTAAAAACTGCAGCCACACTGGACTTTACCCAGTACTCTCATTAGATGGCAGTGTGCCTCTTCAATATCCACTGCTGAGATTTGTAAAGATGACACAGCTTATATTACTATGAGTCAACAAGGGAAAAAACTTCTTTAGAAAGATGGAAGAGAGGATCAGACTTTACCAACATTAAACTTATTAACTACTACTATTTATATTTACTCACTAATGAAGAGATGCTGCTTTGTCTGCCAGCAGTCCTGCAGGTTGTGGATGAATGGATGTTTGAGCTGCCGCTGCAATTCAACGGTCGGCACACACGCACGCACGCAAACACACGCACGCACGCACGCACGCACGCACGCACACACACACACACACACACACACACACACACGCAGCTACATATAAGATCTGAAGAGACTCACCTGAAGACTCACTTTTATTCTCTTGCCTTCTCTGACATTTGAAAAATAAAGGATAAATAAAAAAATAAAATAAAAATACCTTAATTGATTTGCATCTCATTTTCATTGCTGGGCTCTGAACTCAAGGCGGCTTTTGATGCATAAGCATAAACCACAGACAGAGTCTTTCTCTCTTACACTTGAAGACATGAATAGATGACCTTCCTGTTCTCCTGGAACCAGCATATCTTCTGTGCATGGCAACATTTTCTACTGTTATACTGAAGTGACGTTTCATGGCCTAAGACTCAGTCTGCTTGGGATCAGCAGCTCAAGGACTCTGCCTTGAGCTGGCACAGGGCAGCTGTTCAGTGTCGCTCCACTGGGCTCAGCAGGGCCTCGTGGGTCAAGGCTCGACGACAGCTCACTTGCAGGTGAGCTTCTCTCCAAGGTCTTGCTCTAAAGAGTATGCCTGGCAACGTAACACGGCTTCATCTCAGCCTTTTCATTTGGGTTATATTTGCAGATTAAGCAATAATTCAAGTAACCATTGCAGCTAGTATCCATATGACCTGTGAAAAGAAAACTTGTACCTATTGTGCCCTTTCTGTAATGCTTTGTACTTTTCAAAATGATACCTGAATAATTACTTCTTCTTTGGTCTGCTCCAGAACTCCACGCTTCATAATCTCTGACTTTGGTAGAACCTGTGCAACAATGCAAATTTTAGAAAATAGTATGTGTTCTTATACATTGCTGTTATTCTTTAGTACCATTTTATTACATCTGAATTAACCTTAACAGCGTAGCTCTTCTCCTGAAAAAGATCCTTTACTTTCAAGATGGGTCCAAACGATCCTTTAGCTATGAATCCTTGGACCTTGGAGCACAGAAGTAGAGTTACATCAATGGCTACCCATCAATGAACAGTCTTATGTTTTGTTCCAGACTATACCTGGTAAAGGTCTGGTCCAGGAAACCTACGCTGTGGGAACTCGGGCAGAAAGACCGAGATGAAAGCCAGAGTATTCGTCTTGGTGGGCGACGTCTTCGAGTCTGCCTCAGGAGGCAGCGGGATATTGGAAGTGGGTGGTCTGCCATCAAGTCCCACAGCAGGTCGTGAAAACACAGCCGAGTGTCCTAGTCTGTGGTTGATTGAGACCAACTTGTTTGGGAGGAACCCAAGACTGTGACGACGCTGAGCAGCTGGTTCAATTCTCTAGAAAATACACCAAAAACAATGTTTTGTGATGAGGCCCTTCCAGGAGAGAAAATGGAAGATACCCTCCATAGATAACTTTTAGTGGAGAAAACACAAGTGCTCTCTAGGATTAACATCAAGAGGCCTTAAGGGCTGTTAAAAACATTCTATACCACATAGAGCTGGGGCCTTTTATCTTTCACCCTCACCTCAGACAGTTTTAGTATGCCACAGTGCAACTTTTTTTTTTGTGCCACTGCTTCAAATAAAAATGATTTCAAAGATACTTCAAGGTTGTGTTTTATTTTTTTTTAAATATCGAAGAAAAAACCGCAAAATGTTGAAATAGGACATTTGAGGCAGAGTGGAAGAGCACTGAACAGACTCAGACTTTCCTTTGTGCTGCTGGTCGAAAGGTTATTGATCGACCACAGCTTATCAATAAGTCTATTTTTGACATCACTGTATTGCATTCCTCAATAAGAGCATCTCAAGGGCTATATTTATATACAGGGAACTATTTCTGTTAGACATCAAGAGAAAAATAATTTAATCGTATTTAATGTTACGATGAACTCTTTAAAAACGCGATTAATTTGCTACTGTAGCAGATTTGTTTTTGCCATTAATTCAACCTTTGGCTTTTCCGAAAAGGAATATCTTGATGTGAATAAGTACATGAGTCTGACGTTAACAACTTACCTTGTAGTTTCTGCTGACGTCGTTGCCCATCAAAAACATTAATTATTTTAAACAAAAATGATCAAAAAAAAAAGGTGTCAGTTTTATCGCAGCCTCCTGGTTCGTCTCAGAAACGCGCAGTTTAGTCCCGCTGATCCGAGATCGTTTCTCATCCACGTGTTTGTGCGCTTTTTTTTTTTCTTCTTCTTGTTTACACCGGAGAGAAATGTTTCAGCGTGTTGGAGAGTCATCCGCAGCGATTCCGCTCCAGTTAGAGCTGTCACATTAAAGAGCAATCACCTCCAACTTCCTGTTACTCACAGCCCAGCCCCCCTTTTTGTTCTGCACAGAAAGCCAAACATCCAAATGGGACTTAGACTTTTTTTTTTATTGACAGATAAACAATAAAGACATGAAGCTGATAGAAATGTGAACACGTATTCACTTTGAGATATGATCCGTTTAACTTTAGGGCATTTTCTTCTTAATAGAAATTGTGACTGAAATAAAAGGCTTTAGCAGCACATCAATGCAAGGAATTGACAGCGAACAACTGTGGTTACAAAAATATCAAAATACTTTGCATAAAAAAAGTGCTTTAGTATTAAAATTACAAAACATACACTCTGCGATTAGCTGCATTTTTTTTTTCCTTTTGCCACAATGCCATCAAACCGAGTGCCACATAATACTACACATCAACATGTTTCTGCTGCTTTGTTCTTGATATATTGCACTGGGGTGAGGTACAGTCAAACAGCGCGCTGAGCGACACACAATCATTTTCAGGTCAAATCTAAAATAGCATTTACTGTGGGGGAAAAGGCCTTCATGTCAGATAGACAGTCATACAGCCATATATAATTTATCCGAGCTTAAACTGATAAAAACATATCTTATTTATCTATCAATGGCCATTCAATGTATTGAAGGTGCTTAAATGAAGTCCTATGTGTGGTACAGTTCTACAGGATAGACATGCAGTGTTCCTGAGCCAGCAGGAAAAGGTGCTGTCTGCTTGTTCATGTGTAGAAGTGCTAGCTTCATCTTCCTCGCTTCATTCCATTTAACGCAAGAGTTCATTACTTTGAAAGTAGCAGAGTGAGATTTTTTTAATAGCTCTGGGAAACAAAATCTTTATATATATATATATATATATTTCTATTTGGTCAAAATGGCACCCTGGTAATCCTGAAGCTGTTTGAGGGACTGACACACCTCAGGAGTGTTGTTTTCAAAAACAAAAACTCAAATATTTTCTGAATTCAGCAGGCTCTTATGATACAGTAATATATGCAACCAAAGGAGAATAAACGCTCAACAATCTCTCTTTTTCCTTGAGATTCACAAACCACAAAGATATGCTGACTTTGGGTGGCCGCCTGCTTGTTCCCTGATCCATGTACTGAGAGTGTTGGAGCTGCAGCAGCCGATCATCTAGTCAACTTCTTACAATGTGAATGGGAGCTTTTCTTGTTTCACTTGCGTCTGCTGAAGATGCTTTTCTTGCTCGAGCTCTTGTCTGCGGTGCTCAGGCCGATGAGGAGTCGCGCCTTCTCATCTTCCTCCGCTTGCTGCAGGCTGTTGTCCGACTTCCCCTCAGGCGTCTTCCCCCGCAGGTCGGAGCCCGAGGCCGGCTTCAGACGCAGCTTCTCTTTTATCATCTGAGGAACAAAGAGAGCGAGATCAGAAAAATGGTGGAAGTCTTTGCCAGGTTAAATACATGTTGTTTTTGAGACTTGTAATTCTTGGTGGTAAATGTCGTCCACCTGTGCTACAAGTGCTTTCCGGCTATCCCTCTTCACAGCCATGGCAAAGTCAAGCCAGGTCCAGGTGTTGTTGTGGTACTCCAAACACGGCAGAACCAGGTTCAGGTCCTTCCAGTCCACACTACTCTTCTCTCCCTAAGAAGGATAGATTTTATTTGTTATTTTTTAAGCCTTTATTGAGTCAGTACCATTGAATAAACAATGCTGAAATTTTAGACAAAATGTGTCAGAAGCAGAAGAGCCCCAGCAGAGTACTAGGAGTCAGATTTGACTGTTCACAAGATGAGGTTAAAAGAGAGTTGACCCTGAGGAATGTGAAGAGGCAGTTGACTCACAAGAAATAAAAAGCAACAACAAAGATCCACTAAGAACTCCTGCAGATACAGATCCACTAGCAATATATTTTTAAGGGTTATCGAGTGTTGTCACAACATTATTAACCTGTAATTCAATATGATGATCTTGAATCTGGCAACACGAGTTTAAACTTCCATTTAAATATGACAGGGTACAGGGAATACACAGAAAAAGAGATTCATGAACTTGTGTCATAACTAGGAGACAATTTTGTATGTCAGACCTGAGCTGTTTTGAGGTAAAGATATAACACTATTCAGTCCCCCCGCCCCTTTTTAAGGTTTATTATGGGACTTTTTAGGCCTTTATTTAGAGAGAGGACAGTGGATAGAGTCAAGAATCAGGGACAGAGAGAGTGGGAAATGAGATGCAGGAAAGGAGCCACAGGTCGGTTTCAAACCCGGGCCTCCCGCTTGGAGGACTACAGTCTCCTTACATGGGGCGCGCACACTAACCACTACACCACCGGCACCCTTTTGAGCCGTTTTCCATGATTACTTCGGTCCAGTCTCATTGCCCAAAATGGTAAACAGTGATTTAATTAAACAATAAAACATGATGGTAGATGCATAGCTCAGTAACAAACCTTATAGCTGACACAAAGGGGCACTTGTGGAATCTTGATGTAGATGAAGGAGTTATTCATGGCAGCTCGCTCCTTCATCTTATCAATGTCATCAACAGGATGCTGGTGGGAGGAAGTCAGAAAGCGCAAATTAGATTTCTTTTTTAGAAATTGTTTTTACATCTGAGAAATGTAAACCCAAACCATTAATACCTCTGGAGCTTTCCTAAACGACCTCCTGACCCCAGCAGTACGGTTCAGCCCCTGGGTGACACCTTTGCTGGGGCCCATAGCACCCATGGTGTCCTCTGACAACTGCCGAGTCTTGACAGGGATACCTGTGACACAGAGCAGAGAAGCATCAGCGCTGTGGCCTCCGTGTGACTCTGCACCCAACAGCTTATACTCCCACTGAGTCTTTCGCTAACACACACACACACACACGCAGCTCAAGGTCACTCAAGAGTGAGAGCCTTTTAATAGCTCAGGCGGATCACATAGCAGGGTAATGGGTTATTCAATATGACATACACACATCTGCAGAGAAAGTGAGAACTGTTATTGATCAGTTATTTAGAATAGATCACAGGCTGGAGAGAGAGAGATTACACAGTAAGTGCCAGTGTTGACAAAAACACACCTGTGGTAACCAGTCTGAACTTGTCTTCCTCATCTGTCACCTCCTCCTCCTCAACATTTCTTCCAGGGAAGAAAAATCCCATCATCCTTTTGAAGAACTGGTACATCAGCTGGATGGTGAGAGGCACCACGTTCACCTGATGAGCAAAGGAATCATTACAATCTTCAATCAAACACAGGAAAATGTGCCTTTGATGTGGTTACATATGATGATCTTCACCTCAAAGTGTTCCTTCACAGAGATTCCTCCCACAGGGGGGCGCACTTTACTGAAGATACGCAAAGCAAACTGACGTCCTGACTGGCAGGGGCTTTGAGGGCGAATAACAACCTGCAAAAGAAAGAGGAGTTAATTTGCTCTATATCACAAAATCAAAAACTTTGATTAAATCCTGTGTGAAAATTCCAACTTGATGTCCATTTGAAACAGTACTTTTTACATCACTGATGATATGAACAAAGTATCGACAACACCATGAGATTTAAAGTACCAGTGTGTAAGATGATTGATTATAATATTCAAGTATGAAAATAAAAGCTGTTGTGTTTTGGTTACTTGAAAGTGAGCCAATCAGCTCACGACAGACAAATCAAAAACAACGCAAGATCAGACTTTTTTGCGTCCACCCTAGGTTCTCCAATAAGTTTCAGTTTGGCAGTAGTTGGCCCTAAATCCTACACATTGGTCCTTTATGTGAACTTGAAATGAGTCCTTGGACATTCATGCATCAGTGAGTTCATGACTTTGCATGCATAAATGAATATGACACCCTGAAGAGCCAATGAGGGATCCATCGGGATGAACTAGATGGAATTAGCATCAAGTCTGGTCATTTTACCAGAACTGTACATACCCTCACACGCTGCACGGAGGAAACCAGACAGATGGTCATAAATAACGTTTTAGGTTGAAAACTTCTTTCAGAAGATTAGCATTAAAAAAAGAAGGATGCCATTGAGTTTTGTTGTACAATAGTAAGGTTAAAATCAAGCTAAAGTCAGATGAAATTAACATGTCTTTTCTTTTTGTAAATTGAAAACAAAAAGCAGACAAAAAAACTAAATCAGAAAAATAGTAGTAGTAGTTAATTTAAATCTGCATTAACACTTTATCTCCACCGAAAAAATAAATTCAGGTTTTATCTTCATTAGAAATAAAAAATATTGAAGTGTCGAGACAAAAAGTAAATAATGAGAGTAAAACATACCTTGTACGCTGCATTGGGCAGCAGGTTGTTCATCGTGAACCAGCCTAACTCCAAAAGATGCTCTGCTGTGTCATCAGATTTGTTCAGCTGTGGGAAGCGAGTTCAGGGTCAACATTTATCATCCAGCAGTGATTAAAAAAAACAACAACACATAAACGGTGATGAAGGGCCCTCGCACCCCTGTGCATGTCGGGGTGTGTCGCAGCAGCAGAGGGATGTGGCTAAGCGGTGGGCTGTGCAGATCGATTTGTGTAAAAGTCGTAGTACTGGCAAGTTCAAACAGGTAACGCTATGAACCTCTGTGATGTTTAACTTAGAAAGCTATAATATAATCTAAATTCTTTACATTCAGGTTTTAAAAAAGCAGTAAGACCAGGGCCATTATTTTGAAATTTGAAAAAAAAAGAAGAATTATGGCGGGTTAGTTTAAGGATCATTAAAGTTCAGTCTATATTTATAACTTGAGTAATGTTTCAATATTAATGGAGGGTGCAAAACTGACATTGCATTAACATAAAATTTGAATGTTGATTTAACAACATTATCATTAATAAAGGTTAACTTAACCTAGTGTCAAGGTCAGAACGACACGAGTGGCATGTGAGTGGCTCATGTTCCGTCATATGACGCGCATGCCGGTCTGTTCCACTCATGTGCCGCGGCATATGCCACATAGGAGTGGCATATGCCGCAGCACAAGTGGAATATGAGTGGCATATGCCGTTCTGGGCCACTCCTGTGCTGCGGCATATGAGCATATGAGCGGCTGCGGTCGGTGCTCGGGCCCTAATAAAAATAAAGGAGTAAATATGACAAAAGATAATTAAGCAGGATAGTGTGTTCTTTAATGTAGCTAAGAAGTAACTCTACTCGTTCTGTCTGCAGTACATTCATCAGCTAGCTCTTTCCCACTCCACACTGTTGTAATTCTGTGCCATGCTCACCTTACTGTACATGAATCTTTGCAGCTCCAACTCAGCAATCCCGAGCTGGCCGTCTTCTTCGGTCAAACACCAGCGCGCCTGGGCAAAGTAGATCTCAGTTCTCCTCACTACACTCACATCCTCTGGGGGCTTACGCAGCTCCAGTTTGTTTGCCCGTTGCAGCTGAAAGTCCTTGAAACACCTGCCAGACAGAGAACACAATTATGATTAACCTGTTTATTCAAATGCTCTCAGTACTGGACGTGAACGAGAGTTGATATGAGACCTGATGAGAATGTTGAGCTCTTCACTCTTCATCTGCATGTCGTTCTTCTCCTGGTTCAGCTGGTTCTGGAGTCTTGTGTTGATATCCATCAGCTCATCTCCGCTCAGTTCTTCTGCAAGTGCCTGTAAAACAAAATGATAAAAAGCATTGAGCACTAAATACCAACCACAGCACAACATTTCTTCTGGAGCGACAAAGGGCTGAAGGAAAAAGGTAAGGAAATCATCACTAATGTTCTGTTTTACATGACAGTATTAACTTAAGTTATAGTTTATTAGACTGATATGTACTATTTGACTCACTCTGATGTTGGAGTAAATCTGTTTCTCCAGGCGTCTAATCTGTGCAAGGTGCTGCCTGACAGCCTCCTGGAGGTGCAAGATGCTGCTGCGCTGCTCCTCAGGGTTACTTGAAATTTCCAGCTGGAAACGCACTCGCTGCTTTTTCTCACTGTGCTCCTGAACCAACCATGCGTTCAAATGATTAAAAAAAAACCACACAAAATCAGGAAAGGTGAAACACTGCTGTGGAAAATCTTGTGTAAATTGATCCACCAGCCTACCTTGCGTCTGGGCTCCACATGTAACAGCAGGTTGTTAACAATGTCTAGGATCATAGCGTACTGAACTGGGTTAGTGGAGATCTCAAGATCATGGTGGATGAGAGTGAAGGTGTCCACAGCCCCTGTTAAATTCATATAATCAAAGTAGTTAAAGCTCATTCATGGTGAGTTTGTTGCCCTCAACACTGTCAACAAAACAACAAGTCAATTCCTCCTTTAACTAGGACCCAAGTGAATTCTTCTGTGCAGTATATGAGCAGCCAGACATACCGGCCTGTTTTTTCAGCAGATCTTCTTTCTCGTGGTTATTCCTCAGTTCTGGAGGTTTGATCTGTGTGGCCAGCTCTGGGTTGATGTCGTGACTGTAACTGATGTAGTGCATCCGGCAGCTACACCGTGAGATGATACGCTGAACCTGCTGAGCTTCATTCACCTGGGCGGGCTGGTTCCAGTCTAAGAGCAAAAGTTTCTTTAATTAATCTCGCCTCCCTCTACGAGAATACTCCACAGCATAATTTAAGCACTTTGTTTATTCAGTGATGCATTTTTACTGCTGAGGCTGTGTGTTCTTTTTTTCTGTGGGATGAGGGTAATTTCAGTTCAGTGAAGTAATTCACCTGTAGTGGTGCTGACCATCCCTCCCACAGCCTGGCCACTCTCCATCAGCTCCAGCACTGAGTCCAGGTTACGCTGCCTGTGCTCCTCAATGTTTTTCACCTGAAGGTAACACAAAGAAAGAGTCAGGAAACAAATCAGAGGAAACAGCACTGACTGCAGACCACATGGCAGTTACTATGAAACCTTCATTGTCAAGTTAGTTCTCCTATTTTAAAGACAGGTGCTAGAATATAACTCATCTACTTGTAATTGCATTAAATCTGCATCAGTGATAAGTTTTAAAAAAGTTCTTCCTTCTAGAACTTGTTGTTGTACTAAAGCTCTAAACTTGTTGGTACTCATTTATACATATCTGATACAAACATACCTCCAGCCACAGCTGTCTGTCCTCTTGCTCAGATGGGTTGAGCTCCATGGTGGCAAAGTACTGCATGCCATCTAGCAGACAAGTCCAGGTGGTTTTCTGCTTCAGGGTGTCATTGTACCAGGCTGGGTGGTGCTCACACTGAAGGAGTTGAGCCTTTGCTGCAGACACCAACACACAGCCTGCCGTCTCTGTGCCGCGCAACATCATCTGGAGACAGCAAAAGAGAAAACCTTATATATGCTATGTTTTTTTCTCAATGGATTTTCCTGTAACAGAACATGCAATCCTTTATAATACAGATTTAACATTAAACCGAACCAAACTTGGCCCAACAAATGTATGCAAGAGTGACATTAAGTAGAATTTATATAAACTTTACCAGTCTACAAATAATTTAAAAAAAACCCTAGAGAAATCAAAATGCCAAAATCAACGCACCTGACAGTTGACCAACTCAATAAACCAGTTGCGGTTGTAGACATCATCTGTCTGGCAGGCTGCAATACCACATAGCTGATCGCTGACACCCGAATCCTCCTCTGAAAACACTACAAACTTGTCTGTTTCCTCAATCAGTTTCTGCAGCATCGATGTTCCTACAAAGTTAAGGAAAAAAAGGAGGTTAGTTAAGTTAAGTTAGTTTAGCTTAAAAGACTGGGCTGTTGTCCTTTTCTGCGCTGAGCTATTTCCTCACCTTCATGCTGACTTTTTTCTGCTCTACTGATAGTGGGCACGACTGGGGTGGTTGGAGCTGTGGAGGGAGAGAAGTTGGAAGGAGTGCGTTTGAGCTTCTTCGTCTGGAGCTGTGTGTCGATCCTCAGACCCTTCAGGGCTTCAGTGGAGAGATTTCTCTTCAGTACGGACGCTTTCTTATAACCATCGTACAGCCCGAAAGCTATGTTCCTGTTTGTGGTGGTCCAAGAAGCGCGCAGGTCCACCAAGCGCAGTTTGTGAGCGTAAGAGTTGTTAGTCTCATCCTTCTGGTTCACCTCCTGTCAGATAAATGTCATGGAGATATTAAGAAAGCAGCCGCAGTAAAAAAAATAAAATAAAATAAAAACAGGTAAAAACACCAGCCATCTGCAGATTTTTACCTCCTCCATTCGGTTGCTCTGTCGCTGGTAGCTCAGGGAGGACAAGCTGAGAAGGTGAGTCTTCTTCACCTGAGCGTTGATCTGGTGGTCAGCCGTCTCATCCCAGGTGGACGCCATCAGGTGAACTGTCACCTGAGAGAGCTCGCTAACCATCTGAGTCACGTTCCATTCAGAGATCAGCCTCCTCATCACAGTGCCAGCTGAGACGGTACACAAAGACACACATTCAAATAGAATAATATCAAATCTATGACTTAATAGATGGATAACTGTTTTTTCTTGAATAGTATGTTGTTAACTCATGTACCCTGTGGAATAAGTCTCTGAGCCCCTCGTGTGAAGACATGGCCTTTATTGCACTCCACCTGGACACCTCTCTGCTGGGCGAATGAGGCCCAATAATGCACCTTAAGAAAACATGTAGTAAAATAATAGTTATGAGGAGTAAAAAGATGAAAGGGTAAGAACAGAGTACCTTTTCGGTCAGAAGTCAAAACACATACTGTGCTCTGTAAGGGACTGCAAACGCCGGTTTCAGGGTTGAAACACAGTGCACAGTGTTTTAGTGGACTGTTGCTGGTTGACAGCCCAGAAAAACACTTACTTGTAGTTGTGGGAAGGCAGCTGTGTAGGACATCTGTTTGTAGTGCTGACCCAGCTTCTTGCGCAAAGGTCTGAGGCTGTGGAACAGCTTGCCTCGGCAGATTGGTCGAGATACACCTGTCCAAGTGGCCCAAAAGTTCTGCATCCAGCGCAGAGTGCTGCTGTACAGCAGGATTCGAGGCTGGGAGGCTTCTAAAAGGGAAAAGTAACCATGTTATCTAAAGCAAAATACATATACCGTTATATCACTGTTTATTAAAGTGCTCAAAGATGTTTAATCACAATAGAAAATCTAACAGGGCGTCATACCTGAGCCACAGTGCTGGTTAAGGTCCATGGTGATGGAGAGGTTGAGGTTCTCAGAGCGAAACGCTCTGTACGAATCATGAGGCTGTCCTGAGGTCACATCTGCAACGTTCTCAGCACAGCAGAGCATCACAGCATGGTGATCATCAGGGTTGCCATGGCAAAGCCATTGAAGGTCAAGGGTCATGCACAGGTTAGGCAGGTGTAGAAAACAGATATCATCGTACCTGGTATGGAAATAAATACTTTTATCAATAAAGAATTCTCTAAATGCAGTTAAAAGCTTTTATTTGTTTAACTACTATTTTCACTTCCTCTTACTTTGATGCTGTCCTGACATTAACGTCCAAATCTCCTTTAAAAACAAACTGTCCCTGGTTCCAGTCGTAGTTCAGCTTACTCCACTCCCAGTGCATGTTTTCTGTCGTGTTGTAAGGGTCCTGTAAAAAGGTATTATTCAAAATAGATTAGGTACCATTACAATACTACACTAACAATGACCTCAGTGCTGAAGCGTATAATTCACTGAATACTTCCATGAAAATGTTCAACATTAGTGCCATCATAAGTAAAACCTAAAGGCTCACTAGCTCTATTAGACAGTGAACGTTTTTTTCGAAAGGGGCCCCTGATTTTCAAACGCCAACAAACTTGAAGTGAAAATGTCAACATTTCTCAAACATTTATTTTCACAGACTTTAATAGCTACATTTTTTCCAGTATGTATCTATAGGACATTAATGACATAAGGTTGTTTTAAGAACAATATTTCACCTCTGTAGCCAGCTGATGAAGATTGGCCTGATCGATGTTCATCATCCACCGCCCATGCATAACGAGGCGACTTTTGTCCCACCAGGCCAGAGGAGGTGAGGGATCGACAGTGGGTTTGGTCAGCAGATCAACAGACTGGCCGATCAGAGTCCAGGCAGGGTCCCAACATGGCCCCCACACAATAGTGTACAGAGATATGTTAGCTAGATGGAGAGGAAATTGAGAGGAAGAGATGTTAACTTTGAGTTTGGACAAGTCATACTGATAATATTCAACAGTAAGACTGCTCAACTGGGACTAAAATGATGTTCATGATTGTATTGTATATACAAATTATTACTAAGTAGCATCATGATTATTGATGCTACTTATCACTGCTATTTTTTTCCCCATTTTGCACAGGAATGCAGAGTGACAGTTGTCTTGAAATAGTGTATTGGTCTACGTGACTGGTCAGATCTGTGGGAACGATTTTGCACTCAGAACATCTTGCTGATTTCATTTTTTCCTTAACTCACATTTGAAATCATAATAGAACTTCAGTGGGGGCATATTCCTGTGGACTGTCACATCTCCCCACGGTGCACCCAGTGGGACGATTTCTTTGCGATGAGCCCTGGCCTGTCCATCCTGCTCCGTCCCAATAAGACGCCCTGACAGCTCCCAGTCTCGGATCTCAAACAGGTAGCGAGGGTAATCCCGAATTCTCACTGAGACAGCAGAAAAAGAGGAAATTAATTAGACTTCTGAAAATGTAGGAAAAAAGCTGTGGGGCATGTTTAAATCGTAAATACCAATTCAGTTAGTTCAGTGTCACCTAAATCATGTCTTATGACTGCAAATACGTTTTTTTAACCTACCCAAATAAGCAGCCAGTTTAAACTTGATAGCACGGCACCACTGGACCACCAGAGGGAGTCCATCTCTGGGGAAAGGACTGATTGAGTCAATATCCCTCAGCTGCTCTCTCACCCTCTCTGGTCCATGAAGAGACTGATCAGCCAGGGCCACTAGCTCGAGGTCCGACACAGTCCAGGTCAGCAGAGACTTCCTCATAGGTGTGTTGGCGTAGAGGCGGCGAGAGCGTTGAATGTAGATCTCGATGTGCTTTTTCTCCAGTGAACTATAGAGCTCTTCAATCTTTCTGGCCGGCAAGAGCTCTCCATGCTGCTTACGCAGTTCTGCTACCTTCTTATCCAGGAGCTGAAGACGCTTTGCACTTTCCTTACTCTCATCCTTCATCAGCTCGTAGTTGTCACGCAGCTTGATTTCAAAGATGTCATCCAGGAAGACAAATGAGAACTGGCTGATTTTAAACACGAGGTCAGGCGGCAGCTGTTGGTCCTCAGTGTCCTGGCTCTGGGAGCGATGCAGAGTCTTCAGCCACTTCTGCACGCTAATTGCCATGTCAAAGGTGTTTGAGAAGTTGTACTGGTAGGGGAACTCAACAGCGAGAGAGGGACAAGTGAGGACCCAGACTCTGTTGTGAGGAGTGGTGAGGAAGGGGAAGGTGTCTCTGTGCAGCTGCATCTCAGTCAGCTCTGCGTGTGTTTCAACATCCAGATCATTAAAGGAGACAATGTTGTAGCCATCAAAGTTGAAGATCACGGAAGGAGAGCGTATGTGCATGGAGGCAGCATGCTTGGAGACTGATACGGCTTCTGTGTGCAGGGTAATGTAGTTCTGCACGCTGACATGGGCTGTCAGACGAGTGCAGCCTAGTTCAACCCGCACACACAGACCTCTAACGTGGCCTGGAATGCTTTCCGTCTCTGTAGGTGTATTCAGACTCTCCACTCCTCTCTCTCCACAAAGCATTCTCCAACACTCCTTCACTTCAGTCATGTGCTGATATAACACCATGTGGTCTGGAGGCGTCCATTCGACAGTGAGCTCCTCTTCACATTGAATCTGATTGAGAAAAAAATAACATTAATACTGGTGCAGAAATTCATTCAGACCAAGACAAATACGACTGACAGATGTGAATACCTGTAAGGTGTGTGTGGTGATGTGGTAACAAAAGGCAACGGCGGTGAGTTTGAGCACAGGATGTGGGGTCTGTGAGGCAGGGCAACATGACTCCATGTTCTCTGTGACTGTTTTGATCGTCGATAAGCTGACACCATACAGAGACACTGTGGAGCTCTCTGCAGAGCTGACGACTCTGACAGCGTCCATCCGAAAAGACACGGCACCTGAAGAGAAAACAAGAAAATAGACGACAAAGGAGGTGATTAAAGACTGAAAAAGTGTTTTGTCCCACACGATTCAATGACAGCTCTAGTAACCATTTCTTTTCTTTTATTCTGATAAATTTATTTTTCTTTTCAGGATAAAGGACAACAGGGTTGAAGCCTTTTTTGATCTTTGAAGCTATGAATTGCAAACAGCAAAACTGTGAAACCAGCAGTCAGCAAAGCCCTCACCGATTCAGTCAACTCACACTTAAGGTAAGAAGTTTGGCACTTAAAAATTAATTACACTATAGTTTCTAAATGTTGAGCCTGAAGAGATGCAACATTTTTCATAAAGGTGATATACTTGTGTGATTCTGAAAACACTTTGGTGGGTAAGCGGCTTTAAATGTAAGTATTAGCTGATTACATGTGATGTGATGTATCATCAAATTATTGTTAAGTGTCTTTCTTTACACTCTTTTAATTGACCCATCACTCCAGCTCCACAGACATCCCATCGTTTGCGTTCTTGTAGTCTCTGGCAAAAGGAGCAATAACTTACAGATTTTTAAAAATCAATTTAGAATATGTTATTCTAATATTTTCCCATATATTTGTAATTTTTAGGTGTTACTTCTGCTATGGCCTCATACACTGTAAAACTCAACACTAGGGTCTGTGTTTCGTTGTATGCCTTGTTGAAAAGCCAAAAAAGGACAAACAATTAGGTTCGAAGTCAGAGCGGTAGGATTAGGAGTGTCTTTACAGGGACACTCTTAACATGAACCAAAGTCCCTACACAGTACGCATCAGTAAGTGAATTACTAAACGAAGTCAGCAGAGCAAAGAAAAACACTTCTTCACTGTGCAATGTCACAAAACAGTCTGAAAAAGCGTACCTGCCAGGTTGGAAAGAGTGAACACATTAACATCCTCCAGAGAACAGTCCAGTTTAAACAGCATGGGCAGCTGTGAGGAGGGGATGGGTTGGACAGTATCTTCACTATGGGGAGACACTGAGGCTACATCTGGGAGCTGTGTTTCACGAGGAACACAGAGGAGGGACAGCAGACGAGACAGACACAGGGCACATGTGTCTGAAAGCTCCACTTGGAGCCCTTTCAAACTGGACTCCAAGCTCAGACTCGGAGACTGGCTGCTCGACTCCAGGTGGGGTCTGTTGTAACTCCCCTGGATGGATGAGAGTGAGGTGTACATTTATTTAAAAAAAAATGTGAAAATCAATCTCTAGCATCATTCAACATACACCAAAAATTCAAACAGTACTCAATAATTGGTTTTCCTACCTGAAGAGTGACTGAGTCTAAAATAAGCGCTTCTCCCCACACATGTTTACCAGGAGGGTGGGGTGCTTGTTGGATATGAGACCCCTGACCCACTCTCCACCAGAAGTTGTCCAGCGACAGTGAGGCCCTCTGGTGCACATTCTGGGACTCTGTACTTTCTGGGTCAACTTTTATGTCAAGAAGATGCTGCAGTTCTAGATACAGGAAGTTAAAAGTTACCATAAAACAATTAATTTAAGGGGGGAAGAAAATGTCTGCATCAGTTTGACTTCAATTTATGTCACAACAAAAAGAAAGCCATGAAAGCAAAAATGAGGACAAGGATTATAAATTAATGTTTAACAGTTAAAGAGCCTTCTTAGAGAAAGAACTTATCTAATCAAGCTTGGTATGTTTGACAAAGGTTGACACAAAGGTTCTTTTCAGATCGCTAACTAGAAAGAGTTACAAAAAGAGAAGTGCTCTGGCAAGAGTTGCACATAATGTTCATGCATTATGAAGTCAAGTGCAATAGCTTAGCAAAGCTATTTCTAAGCGACAAAAACATCACATGACATTCACCTTCCCTTCTGTGTATGTGTGTGTGTGTGTGTGTGTGTGTGTGCACTCACAGACTGGTCTGTGTGTAATATGTACCTGCACAGGCAGAGAGGAATCCAAGAGCAAAAGGTGTTGTGTCACCCAACTGAACTGACACATTAATGTTTGACACAGAGGAGGTGACCATCACGGGGGCATCCAGGTGAGGGAGGCGCCTGAGGAAAAGGAGGGTGGGCAAATAATCTAATGGACTATACAACACGAAAAAGGCCATGGAGCCACAAAGAATGAGTGATGAGAGAAACACAAACATGGATGACGACAAGAAATAGTAAGAGGTGTTAGATTATTAGAAAATGGAGACTTCTCAGGCAAAGCATTCTGGTTAAAAACTCCACAACATGTTTGTTAAAAACTAGACATGCACCAATTTTAAATCCATAATAAATGCTAACTCTTAATTTACTGCTCACACAAGGTTTTATCATTAAGCTTGACCCAAAGGATTTGAATTAGATAATATTTTGATGTACTGTTCTACGCTTGCCCTGGGGAGTTAAAGAGACAAGAGCACAAATATACATATTGAAGCACAGATGGGTAATTCCCTGCCCATGCCCAGGGAATTACCCATCTGTGCTTCTTACTTTCAGGCAAGAAGAGCAAGTGCTGGGAATCAGTCTGAAATCTGAAAATCAATGAGTGCTGCTGATGAGTGCACCTCACGTCCACACTGCTGACGTGTGTGTGGGTGTGAGTGTGTTTGTGCCACAGTGTGCATGACATGAAAGTTGTGGCTCATGTGTGACTCCATAATCGGCACAGACGAGGCATTATTAATGAGGACCGGCTGGGGAAGACCGAACAGGCTGTATAGCTGCCGGTCATTAGCTGGACGATCATGCATGTCTATTATAATGTAAACCTATAACCTTTACTTTTGCAACTTGCCTTTTCCGATGTGCTGCCTTCCTGTGAATGAGCTGTTCCCATGGAAATAGGTTTAGCCAATGGGAGAACTCCTGGTGACGGTAGTGGATGATGCAAGTGTTGACCGTGAATGACCCTGAGATGTCAATTGATGTAACCTAAAAGTAAAAAAAAAATAATAATAAAAAAAAAAAAACATACCAGTGAATATATAAACTATGAGTCAGGTATTTATCATGTGACCATGAGGAGTCTTCCTCACCTGCACGGTGGTCTTCAGGGTGTTCACACAAAGGATTCTTTGCCTACTTTGCGAGAGGAGAAGGCCATCTGCCAATTAAATGAAAAAAAAAGAAAAAAAAAGAATGTGTAAGTCATTTTTTGTTTCTTCTTTTATCTTGTTTATATTGTGCCAGGCACTCAGGCTGTCGACTCACCCTCCAGAATGAGCTCCAGGCTGCTCTGGGGAAAGCTCAGCTCAGGAGTGAAGCTTTTTAAGGGCAGCTGCTCATCGTCACGTCCGTAGCAGACTTTTAAAGACCTCAGGGTCCAGTTCAGGTGTCTGCACAGGCAGGTGAGAGGGACAAACAATGTTAACAGCAGCGTGTCGTTCATTATGAGGATCCAGTTGTTCATAATAACCACTACACGCAGTTGGGTGTAAAATGTTGACTCACCTTTTTTGGCTGTGCATGGACAGGGTTACATTTGTATTATCAAATTCCACATTGACCTCTTGGGGAATCAGCCGATGAAACCGCTCAACCGTCTCAGTCTGAATGAAGTCAACGTTTTCAGTTTCTGAAAGGAAACAGAATTATTTTACATTTCATGTTTTTAAAGGTAAACTAATGAATCAACATTTGAGAAGTGAAGAAGACATTATAAAGCTAACTGTATTTTGATTGGTCATTGTCATGGCTACCCTTTTTTACTCATTCAGATAAACTTCTTTGACATTTTTGCTCACCAGATCCCTCCTGAATGCTCTTTTTTGGGGAGGTGGGCAGCAGGAGTTGGCTGAGAAATAGCCCCTCGTGCAGTTCTGCTATGAGTGTCCTCACGTTCAAAGACAGACTACCCGGCTTCATGTCCGGTAAGCTCACATCTCCAGACAGCAGCAGGCTCAGGGCTACTTCAGCCAAGCATATATCCTAAAAAGGACAGCATGTTAACCACACACAATTAATCAAGTTGCTATTTCAGTGCAATTAGAAAAACTCACCAATTGACTGCTTTTAAGCACTTTGCTGCTTAGCTGCCCGACTGAGAAGTCCCACGCCAGCCTGTAATTAAAGTTAGAAAATCGTATAAACATGATTCTTTCTTTTCTGTTAAATTTCTAATTCAGAGCGTACATTTTAGCTACCTTTTACTCTGGTGGTCTAGTAACAAGGTTATGCCTGAAATGGTCATGTGCCATAGAGACTCTGACAGTGCGATGTTCAGTACCATCACATTGATGGAGCTGATGTGGAATGACAGCATCTAAAGACAACAACAAAACAAGAAGTGAGATATTATTTCCTTATCTAGTCTAGATAACAAAGGTAGGACGTATAGTAAGGATGCATACTTGTGAGAGAAAGCGCAGCGTTGTGGAGCTGACTGAAATCTTTCCTGGCTTTTTTCCATGTCTCTTCTTTACCAAAGGTTTGAGTGGTGTTTGCAAGTCAAACCTCACTCTGGTTTCGCCGACACACAACGCTAGGTACCTCCTGAAACACAAACATGAAAGTATTAAGTATACACCGACAGCTTTTCTTTCTAATCAAGTCGCGGAAAGATTTGATCTCAAATTTAAAAAACAGATGCGACAACTTACGGCAAATCCTGGTTAAGCAGTTTACTTGAAATCCATATCTTGTCGATTTCCTGTCAAACAAAAGAGTCACTGTTACAGAGAGTCAAACTCTTGTATAATTTTTTAACAAACATTGTCCTGGATGTTTTTTAAACAGTGGAAAAACAACATGGGAGCAGCCGCACTGTATGAGCATACAACATAAATGTCATGTACACACAGGGTGTCTTACCAGAGTATGCTGTGGGTGAAACTGGATACTAACTCCTTGGACAGAAAACAGCCCTACTGATTTGATCTTTAAATCAGCGTTCAGTGCGGTCTGAAAAAAACGCACAGCCAGGGTGCATATGAGCCACCTAGAAGGAAGAGACAACAGCACAAAACTCAAGACTGTGAAAGAGACTTCCACTAAAGTAATGTAACATTTCTGTTAATATTGTATGCAGTGCAAGGTGAAATCACTCAGTGCTTCTTACCTGAAAATGACACATAGCAACACAATTCCAAGCAGGAGAATGAGAAGGCAGAATATCAAAAGAAGAGACATTGTGTCCCAAAGTTGTTCACACCCAAAAATGAGTTCATGGGTCAGGCTGCTCCTCTGTCTGCTGTCAGCTGCTGTCAATGAGGAAGAAGATGTGCACTTCAGCTTTAAGTTAGCACCTTTACAGTCAGGTGCTTAGTTGTGACAGAGAAAACAAACATCCATCACCTTTCTGTCACTGTAGCTGACTGTAACACCACGTTAACAAACGTCATTTCTTGAGTTTTTTGTCGGCTAACGGGACCGGCTGTCTTTGCTGTGCTAACGCTGCTATTTAACTAACAGTGTTAGTTAACGTGACAAACATGACAAGAAACAACTACTTTCATCCCACAACAGTATGTCAAGCTGACATGTGAACTTCTGTATTATTATCCACACGTAATGGCCAAAAACTGTCTGCTTACGTCTGGTAGTTTTAGCCCAAACATGAAATAGTTAAAATATGCCTCCGCGTCATCCAAAAAATCTGTAGCAAATCTGTGCTAACATTGTAGCACGCTACTGCATAACATATAATAACACAGCTTGTACACAACTTAGCATTCTTTTCTAGTGGCTACTGCAAATGTCATTATATTCCGTAAGTTGCAGGTAAGAATCAAGCGTACATACCCCGACATATTCACAGTGTAAGTTTGTCGTTGCACAGCAGAGCTATGCTAACAGCAGTTTCCTGTGTAGGTAGGGTTAACACCCCTCTCTGCTCTGGTCCGCCTTGTGGCAGCTCCTCATTATAGAAACACAAACTGAGAATTACTCATGAGAGGAGAGCTGCACCAACCTCAAATATACTGTCGACGTTTTTATTCATTTTAAACAAAAAAAAAAAGTGATGTTTAACAGTTTATCTCCACCTGATAACTACCCTCCAAATCCAGTCCACACACACAGTCACAAAGTGTTTCACAAAGTTGAAAAGTTCAATTTATTTATCTGAAATAAGACTTGTAATTGTACAAATGATAGGGTTCAGTGCATGACTACTCTTTTTGCCACATCAAAGAACTGGAAGTCATTTTTCTTCACAGTTGTACACTTTAATATTTGACACTCAAGTCTGCATAATTTCAAAATAATATCCCCTTGTTAAAAAAAAAAAACCCTTACTTATTATTAATGTTTAGTTCAAACATACTAGTTTGTATCATTTAATAATAAATGAATATATGGTTCACTCAATAATGTACAAATTAAAATAAAATGTAATTACTTTTACTCCATATCAAATTATAAATTGATGAAACCATTCAACCGTTTGCATTTGTGATGCTTCGTGTATTTTGTCTTAACCAATTTGAACAAGGGATATAGTACACTAAATGTTGTTGGATTTTGCAATAATTAAGATCAATTTCAGAATTGTCACTAAAGTAAACCATTAACAATACTGCATGCCTCTATTATTATGTCATGTTGTGGCACTGTGCCAAACTACACAGTTAAATCATTTGAATCATGATTCACTCGTAAGGTGCGTAGAAATGTTTTATCATTATCAAGATACCCAAAAACTAACTAAAATAGAAATAATGCTGCCTTGTAGTATTACAGCAATAATTATGAGCATTAATTGGGTCGCCTCTGTATCTTGTAAAAAGGAGAGATGTTTATCAGAGAAAATATCCAAATTAAAATATCCAAATTCATTTGCCCAACAGCAAGCTTCCAAGGTTTAATAAATCTCATATTGTCTGCCCCAGGACCGTCGAATTGTCATTACAAGAAGATTCATGATACAGGTTCCTGGCACAGAGACTAATCATCATATCAAGGGGTGAGAAATAGACGGTAAACAATTCTTCAGACAAGCCCCTTCATCTCATGCAGCAGCCTTCTGTCTGTTGTGTTTGGCAAACCACTCGTCGCTCTTGTCTTCATCCATGGCCTGAAAGCAGAAAAGCATGAAGAGCATGAGGTTTGGTAACTATTAAACACATCCTACGGATTTAACAGAGGGGAAATATCTGAGCCACACTGACCTTATCAAGCAATTCATCTCCTTTGGGGTCCACCATGGACAGCTGCCTAAAAGACTCATCTCCCACAAAGCAGATCTCATGTCCATCCTAGAAGACACATTATCAAGTTTATATTATTTTAACGGAGACTGATTTCACTTGATTTTATCATTCTATATTTATAACACACTTACTGGGTCAGCCAATATAACCACTTCCACTGTTGCTTTTCCAGGAGTGTCCAGGCTAACTAGCGGAGTAAGAATGTTCTGATTTTCTTTTTTCATCAAAGCTTCAAGGTCAGACAGCTGAGGAACGTAACAAAACACACACCCATCCATTATTTGTACAAGTTAGTATGGGTAATGAAAATTAAGATGATTTTTTCCCACTAATTAAAAAAAAGCACAAACACGTATTCATGGTATCATATCTTACCTGCTCGCGTGGACATGAAAATGCTATTCTCCCAAACGCTGTTCCATGATCAACGGTCCCAGAGATATCCTGAAGCTCCAGTTTACACTGCAAATAGTACAAATATTGCAAGTAACAAAAAGACTTAAATACATTCATGGTTAATTAACACATAACAAAAAAAAAGGAACACATTTTTTTATTAGATACTTGAGTTTACTCAAAGACCCACCTGCGAGTCTGCAAATCCCATCAATACAGTTTTCTTCTCCTTGTTCTTTTCTATCACTTTCATGCCCAAGAGTGTGGTCCAGTAGTGGGAGGATCTCTGGAGGTCTGATACCCCGAGACAAACCTTCTGCACAGGGTCTGGCAATAAAAACTAAAGGTTACTTACTGATGATCAATAACAGATGCACAAGCAGTAGGCCAGATTTAAACACCTGCAATACGAATAAAGAGTGCTTTACGCCTAAGCAAAGCACTTCACTACCTTTGTTTTGGAAACTCTAATGAGGGTAATTTCGATTATAAAGAATTTCAGCAAGAAAATAGCCTTGCAGTTAGTATGCGTGCACCATGTACTGAGGCTTACAGTCCTCAATTGGACAGGCTGGGTTTCGAATCTGACCTGTACCTCCTTTGCATGTCATTTCCCACTCTCTTTGACTCCCTGATTTCCGACTCTATTCACTGTCCTGTCTCTCTAACAAAGGCAAAAAAAAAAAAAAAAAAAAAATCTAGAGATAAATCAAGACATGGGTATTTATTATTAATGTTTAGTTCAAACATACTAGTTTGAATCATTTAATAATAAATGAATAAATGGTTCACTCAATAATGTACCAATTAAAATAAAATGTAATTACTTTTACTCCATATCAAATTATAAATCGATGAAACCATTCAACCGTTTGCATTTGTGATGCTTCGTGTATTTGGTATTTTGTCTTAACAAATTTGAACTTTTCTGATCAAGGGATAAAGTACAATGAGAACTCTTTTCGATGTCGCACCACTGGCAGGCTGCTCTTTGTCCACAATGTAGAAAGGATATCCTCCTGGAGCCTGTGTCAGATACAGAGCCTCTCCTACCTCAGTAAGAGGCCACCCCAGACGCTTAGCATTGCTCACAGCTTTGCTGGACTGCAGAGTTAGCCCCTAAGGTAAAAGAAAAAGGAAAGAAAAGACACATTATGACTCTGCTGTATATAACACAGCATGTTGCGGCCTCTGTAAAGTTTCTAAGTTAACTCTTACCCACCAAGAAGTCATTGCCAAGGTGATATTCTCCCACCCCATAATTGTATGTCAGCTCAGCAACAAAATGGTCATCCTCTCGACCAAAGCCAACCATTGTCTTGCTCCATTTCCCATCGTAGGGTCTGCATGGACACAGGATGATGACAGGAGTCAGTGCAAGGATATTAACGATCTGTCAAACAGCTGGTTAAGTGCAAAGTTCATTTAAATAAGGATATGTCATATCTACCCGTTACAAGTTGCTTTACAGCCTTCTTCAAACTCTTCATGGCGTAAAATCTACAGATAGATGAGAAGAAAATCAGCGTGCAACTATGAAAACACATTCATTAAAACTGTGTGAAGACAAAAGAGGAATTGACCACGGTAGCTACGTAACAATTGTGCAACAATGACATTAGCCGATTATCAAGAAAAGTTTCTCAGTGAGACATGGCAGAACAATGAGGGCTGAGATCAAGTACCTTCATGCCAAGAACATCTCGGTAAAACGTTGCTGTTTTGGATCTGTCACCAACTTTGAACACAAAATGCAGCGCTCGTCTTGACCCCACAATTCTGTCAAGATAATGATGTCTGGACATGGTCGTGGGTTGTGCAGGGAACGATTAAGCTTCTTCTTGTTGTTGTTGTTGTTGTTGTAATTTGTCCTGCAGTTTAGACGCATCCAGTGCCCTTTCCGAATAGTCACAGTTCAGTATGCAGTACGTACTTTTCAGTATGGAGTTTCAGTATACTGAATTTTCGTGGTCATTCAGTATGCATTGTTTGTGTCCACCTCAGTATACTGAACATGTCAGTATGGATACTCACTTCCGGGTTTCATGCAGCATGGATCGGATGCGTGCTTACAGGAAATGCATTGCCTCCAAATCAAAACAAACGAGCGTGGATTAATTTAATACATTTTTAATCTAGAGTTAAAGTCGCGACTGAAATCGCTACTTTTAATTAACAGAAAATATAACAAATATCTGCATTATTATAAAACCTTTCCCCCTCTATTTAAATAATGATTTAACTATTTAAATGCGTCTTTATTGGTTTATTTTATATTCTGTATATTACTGTCTTTCATTTGTACTTTTCTTCATGTACTGTATGTTATTTAGTTATTTAATCTGCCTTTTACTTGATTTACACTGTGATGTTGTTTTTTGTTTACCTGACTGTATATGAGCATTACTCTTCTTGAATAAAGCTAAACAAAAAAAACAACAAAAAAACGTGTGAATGCGGCCGGTTCGGGTAATGTCAATGACGTCACTTCCATACTGAATGAATCAGACGAAGTAGGAACAAATATCTGCCTACTGTGCGTGCATACTGAATAGTAGGTACTAACAGTATACAGCACGGATAGTAGGTACTGCCTACTGACTACTGTCTACTGACAGATTGAGTAGGTACTAGGCAATTCGGATACAGCCTAGGCGTATTACTGCTGCACTCAACGATTAAGCTGATCGATTTTTCTGTCGTCGATTGGTCTAAACACAGTCGACTGTTCCATTTACTGCCAATGACGGAAACAAGAAAAAACATGGGATATTGCTCTTGCAACAATAAAAGGTATATCTCATTTTTTTTAATTACATTTGTTTATTGCTACACCACTGTTGACAAACCAAGCGATGTATGCAAAAGGGATACAAATATGTTCACAACCACGGGCATTCACGCAAATGGTATCAGCCAAACCAGTGTCGCTATGACGACGTCACAGTTTTGTGTAGCATATTTTATTAAGATTTGCAAGCAAAAAACGCGAAAAAAAATATGAAACATTTAAAAGGAAATGAAAGGCATGCTTACAAAAGAAATTGAAACTACTTTGAATATGTTCCGGGCAACTCATCCACAAATATTGCAAGCGTGCATGTAGTATTTTTTTTTTTTTGCATTAACCACTAGTGGCGGTAAGTAGGCAAGCTTGGGCGAGTGCGCCAATTGTCAAAGAAAAAGAAGAAGAAACGGGGGGAAAAAATGGCAGCTTACATGAGAAGCGTGATGTGTGTTGTTTCTGCAGAGCGAACTGTTTTTCTAACTCGGGGAAATGGTATAATTGCCGAGTCAAAGCGATATGTACGCGGACTGAGGAGGAATCCTGTCCGAGTGATTTCACCAGGTGACGAGACGGATAAAGTCATCAAACCGTCTCAAAGGCCTCAAGACGTGAAGAGAGAGAAGGAGGCGAAAGTCACGTCTAAGTCAAGACATTTGAAAGAAAACGACTTTATCGGGACGAGGAGCAATGCACTGTCAAATATAAAACATGCACTTGATGATGTTGCAGACTATTCAATTGATGGACTGCGTTTCGAGAGAGCTTTCCCTGGAGATAAGAGACTGGCGTAAGTATGAAAAGACTACATGAAGGTGAAATGTTAACATGTAACAACACTGTCATTAAACAGGAAATATTGATCAGGAGTCAGGACAGTTAATCATATTTTTAACAGACTGCAAATATGATAAAAAGAAACAGTGCACTAGTCATATAATACAATGTAAACATACCTGAGGGTTTGCCAGGCTTGAACCTAGACCAGATATAACCCTATGTTTTAGACTCTGATCAACATGTGTCTGTAGAGAAATCAAAGTCATAAACTTGTTTGGTAAATCTATAACCAGATTATGGTAGATATAAAAGTAAATAAGATCTGTAAGACTGCAGATATCATGTAAGGTTACCTGTTGAAAGCGAATAGTGTGATGTGTTTTCACTGGAAAAAAATGGTATTTGGAAATTTATGCAAATCTTCCTTAAAGCAAAAGATAAGTAGTTTGATATTTGTACCAGAATACTGACAATCCCCGCGCTCCCCACGTCTTACTTCCTTTGTCTAAGAAAAATGTCTGATTATTTTTTAGATAGTATGTTTGTAGGGCCTTATAAATCCACAATGTTTTATTTTATTTAATTTTTTATCATTATATATTTTTTTTATCATTATATATTTATACACACTGTTTGTGTGTCTCACTCTCTGTCTGACACCCTTTCTCCATCCTACAGGAGAGTAGTGAGTGTTGCCCGTTCCAGGACATTTCGGGAGCACCAGGGTAAAATCCTCCTGGAAGGCCGGCGTTTAATCTGTGATGCTCTGGATGCTGGTGCCAACCCACAGATGGTCTTCTTTAGTACAGTGGATCGACTCAGAGAGCTTCCTGTACACAAGCTGAAAAGGGCCACGCTGGTCAAAGTCAAGTTTGAGGAAATCAAGATCTGGTCTGACCTTGTGGCCCCACAAGGCGTGATTGGTGAGGGTCACTTGTTTGTCGAGTTGGTTCGTCACCAAACATTGATACTGTAAATTGATGCTGACTTACACATTTTCTTCTTCAGGCATATTTTCTCGCCCAGACCCATCACGGTTGAACTTTGCAAGTAAACGTCATACAGTGCCGTTGTCCCTAATATGTGACAATATCCGAGATCCGGGCAACCTTGGGACTATGTTGCGATGTGCTGCTGCAGCTGGTTGCCATGACGTCCTGCTCACCAAGGGTACGCTTTTGTTATGAGTTAATGAAGCCGTTAATGTAGCTCCACACCCCTACTGAAAAATGATGTGTCTTCTTCTTAAAATCTCTTTAATTTTTCCGACCACAGGTTGTGTTGATGCTTGGGAGCCTAAAGTTCTGCGTGCAGCAATGGGCGCACATTTCCGCCTTCCCATTTACCCCAACTTGAGCTGGCATGATGTTGAAAATCACCTCCCTAAACGGGCGACTGTCCATGTGGCTGACAACAGCTGTGGCCCTGACACAAGAAGAGAAACGGAGGAATCCCAAGGAAGCATGTCTCTCAAGTCCTCCAAAGCAGAAGACTATGGATGGATCAGCACAAGGTCTAGTAAAAGTAAAATACAACATGAGGAGTCTGATTCGGATTCGGATTCCGATTCCGATAGTGAATTTGAGGGATTACAACTTCCCAGAGTGGACATGAAGCTGTACCATGACAACTGGGCCCAGAGACCCATGGCTCTGGTGATTGGTGGAGAGACACAGGGTTTGAGCATCGAAGCAGTCCAAATGGCTGAGAAAACTTCTGGTCACAGGCTCTTTATTCCTGTCCTTCCTGATGTGGACAGCTTGAATTCAGCCATGGCAGCTAGTATACTCTTGTTCGAGGGCAGGAAGCAACTTTTAGAAATAATGCAGACAGCTGGAAGGAAACAGAGATCTAAAGCTGAGCAGTAGATTTCATGATGATAGCTCTAAATATCAGTGTGTGTTTTCCTGTGTTCATTCGTCCTTGTTACTACAGACTGTATACAATTATTTAGATTCTCCATTCTACATCCTTCACTGCCCAAAATAAAATACTGAATTTGGGACATTTGGGACACAATTTGGGTCTGCATTTTTTTTATTAACATAAATGTTTTTCTAAGTTCTTTTGGGAATAAACGCCCCCTTACTATTGGTGCACATTGTAGTTAGGATTGGTCAATAACAAAACAGCTCATAACTCCTAGGTAAGGTAAGCTGACATTAACTACAAATCCATGACTACAAAATATGTAATAACCTCTGCTCTCTGAAAAATAACAACTATAGTGTCCTTCAAATAGAAAGAATGAACCCTGCCTCCCCACCTTCTTATTTCCTATTATTTTTAATAATAGTAAAGTCATGAATATTAATGCCCTTTACGCAAATTCATTATAGAAAAGACACCACTCACTGTGACAGTGTTAAGTCTACTTCATATATGCAGCCTCCCTGTGTGGAATGCAAAACTCTGGACAACCTTATTCCACCTGGACTTTGCATATTAACAAAAAATACTTCCCCCCGGAATAGATTCCAACATTTGCATTGAGCCCACGAGTCTAATTTTGATACAAAAGCAAACTGCTGAGTCGTGTCACGGTGTATTTTACATATCCAGAGCCGCCTTTATTGATGGAGCTTAAAAAGCAACAGAACTTTGTGCTTCACCAGTGAGTATTTAATGGGTGTGAGAAGTCATGACTGGAGTAACAGAATACAGGGATTTATACATTCAACAATTTTCAAATGCCAGTTTTTGTTGCCTTCAGAAATAACTTGACCTTCTCATTCGGGGACCTTCACAGAAAATCCTCAGAATGACTTGAGCGAATGAGATGAGAACCACCACTAACAACTGGCAAGAGATGACTTTCACTCACATCATCATAACACACAACAAGACACACAGGGGCTTGAAAACATCAGTCATTGGTCTGTTACAAGCAGGTATAATGTGATCTTTACTGTCTGTGCACCGGTCGTCAAGTTCTATTCTTTAAATTGGGCCATAAAGGCTTACAGCTACATCCAAAAAATGCATTTTATTCTTTCTCGGTATCATTCAGAAAGTAACAAGGATCTTGCAGACAAAACAGAAAGCAAAGAATCAGCTGAATAAGTAGGTCCACTGGGTTTTACTCTGGTTTTCTCTTGAGTTAAGGAAAGCTATTGAGTGAAAAAAATCCTCTTCTCGAGGAAAAAAAAAAAAAAAGAACCAACAGAATCTTCGTATATATTACTGTAGGGACTATCATCAATGCAAGGCACCACAGGAGAAAGAGGACTCCATGAAAAGAGGAACAAGTCTAAAAAAGGTTAAAATGTCAGTAAAAAGTGAGACATCTCTCTTTCAGTCAGGGTGGGGGAGAGCAACAGGTCAGGGTTTGATAATGGAGCGAGAGTCCCACATAGTTTAGTCCAATTCAGATTCGGACTTCCTCTTCAGATGGGCTCCGGTTTGAGCTTTTCAGCCAAGAAGTCGCTGACAAATTGATCCACTACGGCTGGCGTGATCTCCTCCACGTCGCGGACGTACTTCGCCCTGGCCGACATGTCCAGGATGGTGAGCAGAGGGGCGGCTTCTGGGAGGTTAGTGTAGTCTCGCAGGGAGTCACTCATGTCATCCTAAGGGGAAAGAGAAGAAAAAAAACATGAGAGTGGTGCATGGTATATTCATCAGATTAGAGGAAAAATGCTGAAAGGTAACTAAAAATAAGTGCTATCACTGCAGGAATTCAACTTTGAAAAAAAAAAAATCCCACAGAGTTACTTATTTGGATGAAGTCAATTCAAAATGTTTTGCATGACTTCAGTCGTTCAACTGTTGACTTGCTGTGTGCTGTTGACGGACCTGGACTCTTTTCTTTTTTTCATGAACAGGTATTTTGACCTCTTCACACCTCATCATGCATATTGTGGTTATTGCATTATTTGATCTTATTATCTTAACCTGTCAAATCTATTCTATTCCATCCTTTGATTTATATAAATGAAAGGACCTAGGACAGAAAAGACACATGCTTGGTTGAAGTGGCCACAGGTTGGTGACAAGGGTTGGACAAGTAGACATGGCTTTGTTTCAGTTAAATGAAAAACTGCTGATTTAGAAACAAGAAACTGGTAAATGGTAGATGTAGCAATTCATCTAAAAGAAGTTTGCAAAGGGGGATTGTGAATGTTGTTTTTTGTTTGTGACATGGGCGGTCTTCTTCAGTGGCTCTTGTCTCATCTTTAGTCCATAATAACATGTCATAAAGATTACTTCAACAAACGTGCAAGTCAAACACTGGAAATGTTCCAGGAGAGAAGACACTCTTAATTAGGCATTTCACTGCTTCTCATCAGTTCAGACTTCCTTTTAGGGGAAGAAAACTAGGACAGCAGCCATTACTTCAACTGTGTTACATTAAGATAACCCCATCAAATTCAGAACCGCCTGGCACAATCTTTATTAATGCACACTTCTTGAAAGAGAATATGAAACTCTCTCCTGTCTTCCTGCAGGCAGCCTGCCCAGAGAGACCAGAGAGCTGCTGTTTGAGTCACACATCCTGCTGTGTGCACAGTCAGGATGGAACCAGGTGGGGGTCCAACATAGCCTCTTTTTCAAAAGCGTACTCACATCAGATTTAGGTGTCATCACAGGAGTGTTTGAGCAGCACATGACGGCAGGAGAAAGAGAGAAATGTAGAGTCGGGAAGACATTACAGATGTACTGGGGATTCCAGTTTGATTTATTTCCTTTATTTTGAAAGGGCCTCGCCCACGTTTCTGCCTGGGGTGTGATGGCACCTTTCAACCTTTTACAAGTCAGGATTACAACCCCTGTAGCTGCAGGGAACAGACATGAATCACAGGCAGGCAGGCAGGCAGGCAGCAGCTTTCAAACAAGCTTGAGAGAGTCATTAATTATTAAGACTGAATAAGAAATCACAATGTTTCGTAATTCAGCTTTAGTTCCAGTCCGTACATTTTCATTCCTACCTTAAAAAGAGTAACATTACTCTACTTACATTAACCATAAGCAAAAATGATTCAATGTGTTTTGAGGCCAAAGTTCACAGATTAGATGTGCACAGCCAACATCATCTGAGACTTTCTCCTTCACTTCAAACATCGTGACCTGAGTTGCCCACGGTGAAGTTTGTTTGGCTTAGAGGAAGATTCTCAAAGATTACAGATCAGTTTCATATGGGAAAGATTAGGTCAAAAATGTAGAACTGACAGAAAAGCACCAGAGGGGGGCAGTGCAACAAAGAGCAGGACCTCTCCTCCACGCAGGGCCTCTGACGTTAATACTGTTACCGATTCATGTGCCAATTTGAGTTTTATCCAAACAAAGTCAAAAGATAAAGCAACTCTGGCTGGATTTCCTGCTCCGAGTAACGCTCAGGCATTCAGGCCTCTTTGTTGAGTCTCCCCTGTTATCAGAAAATCCTGCAGCTATTCTTGCTAAATGGATCAAACCACACAATCAGCTCTCAGACGTCTCTTTGAAAAGCTTGTCTGTGTTACTACCTAAAAAGGGATAAGTATGCCAAGATGAAGTCTTGTGAACTCTGCTTTGTTAGCAAAACCACTAACAGATGGGACAGATGAGTTGCAATGTGGTATTTCTTTGCAAGCAGCAAACTTCCTCCCTGAAAATCACTAAACAATGAACACTTAATACTCACAGATGTTAGCCGTCACCAAAGACAATGTTGTTACAAGAGAAATACAGCTTGATCCTGCTTATATAAATTAAATCATTGTCTTGAATGCTCACTTGCATCCTGGTAGGTGTAGATTATAGATCGTCTGGGCACACAGTATCAACAAAAAAGGGATAAATTCCACAATCGTACTCTGTGGCCTTTCCAGCCTGTCTGATACGAGGAGATGCAATCTCTGCATCTTCGGAAGCCATGCATCTTCTTTTGTTTGGCTTCTCTTCTTGTGTAAACTGCTTTTTCATGAGGTGCAGGCATTCCTGAGGCCCCCCGCCCGCCTTCTGCAGCTCAGCTCACAGCAAAAAAAAAAAAAAAGACAAAGGGGGGGCCTCTCTGCTGTTGCCCACAGTCAGCTGTGATAAGGTTTGATGTATGTTTACAGTGTGGAATCTGCTGAACTGTGTCAGGCTTATTCTGACTATTGATGCACTGTGGCTTTTCACGGATGATGACCATCTGATAAGGCCTGAACTGAGAATGATAATCAAGCCCCTCCCTCCATCACCGCTGGCCTCTGAGCAGGGGGGGGGCTTCCATCCGTCTCACTCTGCAGCTTGTTGTCTTCAGGAAAAGTCACCATTGTGAAATTTTGGATTCTCTCGTCTAGATTTGCTCATCAGTTTACTTTACTGAAAGTGAAACCATCTTTGCCTGGTTGTGTGCTAATGCGGGATAAACAGCCTGCAGCTACAAAGAACTGAGGAACAAAAATATTGTTTACATGACGTAACATGACTGGATAAAATTTAAACAGCTGCGCTCCTGGGACTCTAAATACAAGCTTTATAATCAAACAATACTGAAGGCTACATGCCATGCTAGCAGCTGGGAAGCTGAACTTAGCTTTAAGCTAATAGCAAAGACAAGAATGCTGAACTTAGCTTTAAGTTAATAACTTCTTAGCTTATCTTAAAGCTAGTAAGAATATGCTATCATTTTTTATTTTATTTTATGTTTTATTTGATAGGGACGGATACAACAAACATAGAAAAACAGAAATCCAATGCAAGTAGCATAGTGTTGATAGTCGATGCTAATTTGCAACAGCCGGCGCTACAAGGGCTTTTGTGTAAATGAAACATTAAAACAGTTAAACATGGAAAAAGAGAGAGTAAACTGGGTACAACAAGATACAATAAGACACCCATTGAGCTGTGATATAGCTACAAAGAATTAAACACAAGTAGTTAGTGGTGGCAGAAGTTAGCAGAAGTTAGTAGTAAGTCTGTTGCTAAACTAACCAGGATTTGGTGGCTCTCTTTCCTGCTTATTCAATCAAAAGGCAGCAAGAGACACAGCCATAGTTTAGAGAGGCACTGTTCCTGTTTGTCATCACATAATGTACTTATTCATTCTCCCTTGTTTGGTCTATAAAATATCAGAAAAATGCCTATTGCTAAATTTTAGTGCCAAATGTGACGTCATCAAATGTCTCAGAAACTGTCTTGGACTTTTCTGAACCCCTTAAAAAAACAAACAAACAATTTAAAGCTCATGGGAGGAGTTTTAGCTAGCTGTAAAACAAACTTAAATTGATCTTAATACCTCTTTAAAAATAATATAATATTGAATATTTGCCTGTGGAATAACTTCAGCTCTAAATGTGAACATTGCTGGAGGCAGTGGAGGGAAACAGAAAGGATCACGATCAATATTAATCCACAGGGAACCATGCACGTTTGAAAGAGTTCTTATCCATGTAAAGACCTCATGGTGACACGTCAGGAAAACCCAAGACATCAACTTCAAATTAGACCACAAGCATGGCTTAAAATATTAAATATTTTTAAACTTAATCCACAAAATAGAGTGTGGGAGAACAAAGGGGCCACAGTCACCGTTCTTTGCCGCAAACAAGAGAAATTATTTTGTGACTAGATAATACCACTAGAGTTCATTTCGTATCCATCCACCAGTTCACAGCAGAAATGGAGAGACAAAAGATTTATTTTTCTCCTTTATAAATCAGTTTACTACTCTTTTTTTTCACAAGGGTAACAAGATCCTGTGTCACTCTGCTCAGCCTCCCCCTGAGAGACTGCCAACATACTGCTGTCTCATGGACACAGAAAACCCAGCAGCTGGCCTGGCAGGGAGCCTATTACTTCCAGGGCTAACCAAGGCTGAGCCCAGAGCCTGGAAGCTTTGCTTGCTGGACGCCTAAAACGGGAAGTGATATCTTATCGTGAACCCACTCTGTAAATCAAACCTGCTGATTTTATAGCCAGTTGGGCTAAAGCCAGAAAATCAAACCTGTACTTCATGGATGTAAAAAAAAAAAACAAAGCAAACTAAGACCCCAGTTGTAAAAGAAAAACCTTATAAACCACTGCGAGCTCTCGTGTAACAAAGATTCTTTGTGTTAGGTCAAATAAATATTGGCACGCAGACTCAAAATACTATCATGTCAATCTCGTCTTTCTGAAAACTTGAGCTTTCTTGTTCATGGTTCATATGAGAGTGACATTTCAAGCCTGACACCAGGGTGGAGCGGCCTTGTACTGTACAATCTCACACACACGCAGGGTCAGACAGTCAGCACATGTGCTAGTCCAACAGCCGAAACCTGAGCCTGCCCTGGAGTGTCTGACACGAGAAACCAGTGCAGTCCTCTCAGACGGCTGGGTAGAGAGAACTGGGAGGAAGGGGAGCTGGAGGTCGGAGGGTGGGGGAATGGGGAGAGGTGTCTAATCTGGTAATTACGCCTGTTGCTGCTGCTGCTAACTCCTCTGGCACTGGGGAGGTCAAGACAGAACAACAAGAGATAACACCAGTAACAAAAACTCAAGGCCCATCCCACAAAGGGAGGATGTGCGAGGAGAGAAATTAGGGAGTGGGTGGATTATTTAAACGGAGGGAGAAAGTTCAGCTGGCACGCTCCGGGTTTTACCCATCATGATAAAGGCCCCAGGTTGTATTCTGAGTCATGGATAGGAGTGAGTGGGAATTTTGCGGGTTCAAGAGGCTCAATGAGGAGCTTTCAATGCTGATGGGCAAGGCTTTGGGAACAGATACAAACCAGGCACTTGAATTACATGATTAGATTCCTACTTACAAATTGGCTGAAATAAATAAGGGCCCATATCACTTTATTTCATATACTGGCTGATTCTTAGTGCATAATATTGTTTACATCTTTTTAGTAACCAAATTTAAGTTCTAATGAAACAAATTCTTTGTACAAACAATGTGGAGCACAGCTTTGGATGATTTGAAATCTGTATCAAAGCCATGTGGAATTACCACTCAGCCTTCTTAACCCCTCAGTTCTTCTCTTTCTTCGTCATTTACCTTACTGTTTTTGTATATGGTTGACTTAAAAATCAACCATATACTTCCTGCTGAGCACCAAACAACAGACAGAAGAAATAAGGGACTAGCTAATAACCTTGGTTGAGCACCTAGTAGCTAGGGAGCCAAATATTTCCTGGAGTTAAGACCAAAATAAAGCTACAATGAAAGTGTACTTTATGATTAGGTTAGACATATGAACCAGATACACAGATTAAATATTTTGCTCACTTGAGAGCACCAACAAGTATATTTCTAAACTATTAAGACTCCTGCTTCATACATTAATTTTATATCTAGGGATACAAATCTAATGACAATCATTTTGACATGTTTTTGTAAAAAAAAGAAAAAACGTGATGAATAATTATCAGATTTGATTTCAAGAACTCTTACTACTACCACCAACTGCTTTAAAAATAGAGTCTTAGTCTGTCACAGGCTTTATACTGAAAGCACAACAAACATGTGTGTGTCATTCTGGAACAAACCCATTTCAGGTCTGCAAATGGCATTTTACTCTGTCTGCAGTGGCCTCAAGCAGCTTATCTCACCTCTCCAGCTACAAAGAACAGCAGCGGCGTCTCCTCCTCCTTGGCTTTGTACTTGGCCATCAGCTTCTCCGCTATTGGCTGGATCAGCTCCTTGGCTGGCTCCAGTTCACCTTCCTCCTCTGCGTCTGAATGAAGCAGGACAGAGATACAGAGAGACATTTGAAGTATGGAAATAAGGCGACGTGGGAGAGGAAAAATAACACAGATGACTGAAATTTGAAGCAAATAATGAGACGACTGGTAGACAGAAAGGTGAGAATATAATAGGAACTATTCAGGCGGTCACTTTCGGGTTTTTTCAATCCAGTTTGACCTCAAGAGAAACCAAAGCAGTTTTGAAAAAAAATCAAAAGTGCATCAATACGAGTTATCAAGATCAACTGTGCAACTTCAGACATTCTCAGTCCTCACAAAATCAGCAGCACACAGTCCAGCATTAATGTCTGAGCCCCCTTTTTGTTTGTATTTTCTTAATTAGCAAACAAATAGATGGATAAATACTAGCACACATCCTAAAATACCTTTTACCCTTTCAGCTCTATAAGAATTTTCCACAGAGTCTGACATTCAATACGCTCCACATACTGTAACTACCACTTCATCCAAACACACAGGCAGGAGCCCCACGGGTGGAGCTGCAGAGTCCACTCACCCACAAACAGGACAAGGCAGGGCCCCTCATGCAGCTGCACGGCGTTGGATTCGCTAAGCTCGAGCACAGGTCGAGGGTGCCAGGGAAAGAGGCGGCACTCGGGGTCGTTCAGCACCTCCACGCGGCCCTGTCGCGTGATCATGTGACCTTCTGCGTCCAGGAGAATCAGCGTGGGAATACCTGTGGAAAGAGAGAAGATGGTTTGAAACTGAGAGACTGCAAAACGACTTCACCTCTGACTGCTTAACTTTTTGAAACTTTTCTGTTTGGTTTATATTTCCATGACCCTTTTGTCTATGTTATAGGCTACCATTAACCTTTAGATTACTCTAGCCTTATCAGAAAGATAACACCATCCAAATACTAATAAATAACAAATAAATTCCTGGAGAATTTCAGGACGACTCCCCTTTAAATCCTCCTGATCTGGTTGTTCACACATGCATCTCTATATCTGTCAGACGGGAGGGGGGGTGGGGGGTCTTCTGAGGCAAGACATAAAAAGATCAATGTGGAAGTGGTGGATGAAGATCAGAGTCGGCTATACGATGCTGTAATGAAATTATTTGCCTTCATATCGATGCTATGTGTAGTTCGACAGACTCACAATATCAACGAAAGAGATGGTGGAGAAGAACGTACTCGCAAACAGAAAACGTAACGCAACAGTTTAGTGCACGAAGGTGGAAACGGTTGCAGGCCCACTCCCTCGAGGTGAATTCTCCTGATGGTATCCTGCTGCGTTCTCACAAGAGCTCACTCGGACTTCATGAGGAAAGCCTCCTAGGGGGCTGGCAGGAGGAACTCCGGATAAAATTGGGGTGAAATATTCTGCTGTTTGTGTTCACGCATGCAGCTCACCCCGAAAAGGGTTTCTTAAGGAGTTTTGTGAACAAGGCTACACAGAGGTGGGGACAGGAGCGCTGGGCAGTGTTGACTCTTCCTCAGTTCATTCCTCACATTCTTTGCGGGAGAGAACGAGCTCCTGCTAACTTCACGCACAGTCCTCTGCGCTGGCACAGAGGAAGGAATTAGAGGACAAGTCCGAGGTGCAAAGGGAGCATTTCGGTAATGAACAAGACTGTAAAGGTTATACGCGGCTCACATTCCTCGGGCTGCAGGGTAATCTGTGTTGTAGTTCGTCTGCCCTGCATTCAGAGCCGTCAACAATTGTGCCAGGTTTAAGTCTGTGACACAACTAGGTTCAGTAGGAGAGAGAAATCTACACGCTTAGGTGACAGAAATAATGATGATGTTGATGCAAAATACCTTGAATTCCGTAGAGTCTATTGAGTCGTGATCGCCGAGCCTCGTCTGAGTACGGCACCGCCAACCACGGCATCTCACTGAAATACTGCTTAAAGGACTCCTCTGACCTGGAGGGGTAAGGGAACAAAACAACAGACAGTGATTTATTGGTGTCAATAAACACTTGATGAGTGAAGACTTACATTACAGATAAAGTTGAATGAATGTGTGTGTCATTTAATGCGATCTCGTCCGTGTTCTTGCAGAGTAAATCTCACCTGTCAGCGCTGACAAAAACAATCTCAAACTTCTGTCCTGCCTCTTTGACAGCCCGATACGACTCCACCAAGACCCGGGTCAGACTGCGGCAGGGTGGGCACTAAAAGAGAGAAAAGAGGAATAAAAAAGGAGGGAAAGGAGGTAAATAACTGTACATAAAAGTCACAATAGTTACCACTGCCTTAGGTATTTTCAAACTCAACGACACCTTTCCTTTGCCTCATTTTGTATCCAGCTGCTTGGACCTCTTTAAAAATGAATCCTGCTATAATTCTCTGGCTTGAGAGGTTTTTGTTGCCTAATAAGTGAGTGTGTGTTTATTAGGAGAGCCAAAGCTATTCCGCCGGGAGGGGGGTGAGGGTGGCGATGGTATGGCTGGCATTAGGATGACATCAGTGCGCCATGGCAGCATTCAGCAAACAAACAAGTCTGCATTTCCAGATTCAGTCTCTGTTTTCATTCGGTCAGCTCTTCCAGCAGTGTAGTAAGTAGTAAAATACAATCACTAAACATTTGTAGCACACAAGTGAAAGAAGTTGTGCCAGTTATGATAAAGGGGTGACATTCTACGGGATTACTTTCTCTATGCTTTTGATCAGCTTTTGATGCTTTGATTCCAATTCCTTGGAATTTAGCTCACACACACACACACACACACACACACATGAGCAGAGACATAATGAGAGGAAATAACAACTATATCAGAACATGTCAAACAATGACAAACCAAATATTAACACAATGTCAAAACTGTCACTGTAAAAATATCATAAAGAACTTCTAATAGTCATATACACATAATTCTAGCACAATTTGAAAAGGCAATGCTTTAGTATGCCAGGAAGACTTCACATCATCCTGTTTACCTTAGTTTAATATCCAGGAGAGGTTTATGATTTACCTGTCATCTCCTTACTTCTTTGAAACAGGCTATTTGTTTTTAAATCATAGAAATGTGGTTTAATGTAAGTGTTGGTTTCCATGTACACATGCTGTCTTTTATTAATTGAATTATTTCATGTGGAAAAAAGATCTCATCAGCATTATTGAACATGCAGTAAAGTAAATAATCAACTCTAAGTTATTGATTTATAGTTCATTACTGTTCACAGAGACTACAGTGGATGCAGGGTGTCAAACACCTCCATTGATCCAGAAGTACACACTGATCATACCAACACAAATTCATTATGGGAAAGAGAGTAAAGCTCAATACACTGCAGCTTTATTGACTTCCTCTTGTCGCTCATGGAAGAAAACACCATTTAATAATGATTTGTAATACTTATACATACGCACAATGTGTTCTCAATGATTTCCCTCACAAAACAGGCAACAGGTCAAATGTGGTGCGAAATTTATGTCATTATTCTCTGCCAAGGTCCATTTCAGGTCACTTGAACATTAAAGGGGTGGAAAAAAACTTCCTATGAGCTTCTGTGTAAATAAATGCCAAGACCAGGTGCTGGCATTTCACATTTGTAAAGTGACTTTAATAGCAGCTGGATTGACATGAGCAACTGAGGGGAATTTGGTGTAAAAAATACCACAAATATATTCCAGTAATGGCTTTTGTGACTTGTCCTTCTCAATTTATTGTGGGTCTGGGGTGCTAGCCAGCCTCAAGGCGTCACTGTTCTGCAGAGCCGGTCTCTGAGGCTGCGGCTCTGGCAGCTGCTCAGCTGACTGGCCTCGGTTGAGCCTGTGCTGCATCGCATCAGGGAAGAGTCCAAAGATGATAAAAAATGCCTTACATGCATCACTGAGTGCCAACCTTTACTGGATATCAGCGGGTCCAGCAGAGTAAGAGACAATAGTGATGATGTCAGAGGGGCGTGGTGATTGATTCTGGCTTCAACAGAGGTCTAAAGGTGGTGGTGAAAAGGCTGACAGGGAGAGTTAACCACTGTTAATGTAAACACACAAAAACAATGGAGTCGCCTCCACCCTCCTGCTTCTTTCTCTTAACTGTTTCCACTATCTGCTCCATACCTTCCTGCTCCGCTCTGCTGCCCTTTCTCAGCCATGCCTCAGTGTTTTGATAAACTCAGGGGGCCAGGAAAGTAAAAAAAAAAAAAAAAAAAAAAAAAAAAAAGGAAAAATCCAGGTCATCTTTGTCCCTCTTTTTCTCCGCTTCTGTGAACTCACCCAGTGTGCGGAGAAGTACACTCCCACGTAGTGTCCCTCCAGAGAGCTGCTGTCTGTCGTCTGCCTGTTGTTCCTGAGAAGAGGCCCCGCCACCACCTCTGCAAATGGCTTCGGACCCCAGGGGAACTCCAGGCCTGGGAGGAGGAAGGAAAATGGAACAGAAGGTGGAAAAAGGAAAGTCAAATCAGGAGAAGAAATGCAAGAAAAACAAAATTCTGCAGCAGCATTCTTACGTGCTAATGATGAAAATGCTAACATGCTAATGTGTAGCAGGTTCTACATTTGCCAGGCTCATCATTCAAGTTTAGTGTGTCTTATAAAATAGATTTGAATAGCCAAGATGACGTAATGTCATTAGTTCTGCAAGTATTTCATAAAGTGAACTCATTTAAATTCTGACATGCTAATAGTGGGAGTTAAAAAAAATCAGTCGATCACACCGATCATTAAAACTATTATAATTCATTATTACCAAATCCAAAGACAATTCATCAAATATGGTTTCCTGTGGAATGAATAAATGATTTATCGAGTAAATTGCCATGGCTGTACTGACTTATTATGTGCAGGCTGTTGAGAATATAAACCAGCTGCAAAGTATGCTTTTAATGATGACTGAGTACAAACGATGCCTCTCAAGCACATGAAGGTTACAAGAAATCCTTCTCTCTCTCTCTCTCTCTCTTTTACTCTTTTCAAGGTGTCTTCATTGTCACTGTCGAACTCCAGAGATGCATTTAATACAGGCAGATTTAAAAAGAGAAGTAGAAATGGATGAAACCTTGTACGGCTTGTTCATAATGACCTCTTTATGCGAGCGAGGTTGTCTAGGGCGTCATTAGGCAGGAATGACACATCTGCACCGCACTGCAGCGTCCTTTCCATTGTCGTCCTGATTGTAAAAGTGCACTCCATCTTTGCGCTGCAGGCGAGTCGAACCGCCACTCAAGTCCAGCCTTTCATGGAGAGTGAAAGGCAGAGGGGGCCCGGAATTGCGCACCCGCCCCTTCCTGTCACACCGCTCAGCAAAGTTTTAGTGTGCTCTCCCTCTCCAAACCAGAGCTTGAATTGATTTGTCACGTCAGGGGACTGATCCCATTCTGCCTCTCAAATAATTTGAACATGAAAATGTGTCCAGACGTGCAATGGAGCAAAGATGTTGGCCCGTTCTTCCATAAACGTGGCAGAATATTCATAGAAAATGTAGATGCCTGTGCATGTATTTGCTCATGAGGTCATAGATTAATCTATTCTGTAGCCTTGTGAAGAACAGTTAATGAATCACGGATAGTACTGCAGGCTTGGACCGGCTTCATTAACCAGGCAGCAAAATCTGTCACAATCATGCAAAATCCATTCTGCCTCATTGCTGCACTGCCACTGTCCCCCTCCCCATACCCCCCCCCCCCCCCCCCCCCCCCCATACCCCCCTTCTCATATGACTGATGGCTTTTTCCATGCTGACCTCACACGGTCTGAAGAGGCAACATTTTTAAATATTGAGATCTTTTTCAGCCAATAAAAAAAAAAAGACGACATCTGTACAGCAAAGGAATGCAAGCCCGCTCTTTTTAATTCTCCGTTTCCACTTCAAAGTGCAGAAATGATAGGGTTCGCAGATGAGCGAGTGAGACATGAACACGCTATAATATTCATCCAGCACTGTCATTATGAAAACATCACCACAAACTACAGAGGGGGGGGGGGGGGGGGGGGGGGGGAAATAAATGCTAAATGTTTTGATGATGTGGTACTGAGGTGTCTGTGAGGAAACTGTGACCTGGCATGTTGTAAACATCATCACAGGGAATGTTGAGCCTGTGTGTGTGTGTGCAGAGGTGTGACCTCAGTCACTGTAATCATAACAGTTTATCACTCTCAGTAAGGTTGTAGGACTAAGCTCTGAGCTGTATAAACTAAAGCTGTCAACAAGCTATAGTCTGGTTGGAACACTCCCATCAAATTATATATAAACTGTTTACTTTTCATTACTTCAGTTGTTTACCAACTCTCTCAGCACTCCAACATGAAGTGTCCAAACGGGAATGTTTTATGCACATTTCATAATGAGCTTAATCATACTATTGCAAAACAGCCAAAAGCCGTAAAATGTACAGACTAGGCTCGGGTGAAAAAGATTCACATTAGATTACTTGGGGTATGAATCATGAACCGTGCAACCTAAAACGAAAGCTTTGACCAGAAGAGATGAAAAACGGTAGAAGACAAAAAGTGTGTGTATTTTTTTGTTTGACTCTCCTGTCCTGCTGAGCACAAGATGTCCCATCTATTTCAAACAGCCCCATGAGAGTGAAGGATGCGGCCCACCAAGATTTCATGGTCCCACCAGTATGACAGACAAAGTGTGTTAGACAGTGATCTATGTTGTCCTGTCCTTTTGACCCTCAATTTTTGTCCTATTAGCACGTTAAAGAGTGGTATTTTTATGGCTGATTGGTTTGTGGTTGGGGTTGAGGTTAACCATTTAGTAAAAAAAAAAGGGATGAAGGTCAGAGCTTGAGGTCAGGGACTGAAAATAAATCACTGTTATTGTTTTCAGCGATAATGAATGTGTACATGTGGCTGTGCATCTCACCTTTAGGGTCATCTCTGACCACCAGTAGACCGTTCCGACAAACCACCTTCCCTGTAGCTGCGTCTACAAACACCAGAGAGGGGATGCTGGTTACCTTGTACTTGTTCCACAGCTTCATCTGAAGAGAGAGAGAGAGAGAGAGAAAGGAATATTAAAGGTTGGAAAATGATAGGCACAAATACCTTTAAGTTTGTATTATTTAATTTAAATGCTGGAAAAGAGTTTCGCCCAGTCTTTGGTTACGTTTTCAGAGCGGCTTCAGTGTTTTCACTTGAAAGAGTACAGTGTAAAAGAAACACATGGCAACTGACTGAGCACTTTATTATGTTTTATAGGACAAACACAATCTCTGCAGTTTGAAAGAGACTCAGGAGACTAGAAGGCGAAATGAAAGAACAGGGGTGCAGTCAGCCCTGAGGTGAATTAGCAGAGGGTGAGGAGCACGCTGCTGCACTTAAAAAGAGGCGGAACTGGAGCAAGCCCATGCTGTCCCTGCTGTGCCATGAATACAATTAAAAGAAAGTCTGTAGCTAAAAAAAAAAAAAAAAAAAAAAAGACAGAAGAAGAAAGTCTTCCTGAAGTATTGGAGCTTCTTGGAGAGACCAATCGTACTTTTCATAGGTATTTATAAACAACCTCAGATTTTTATAAATCTCAAAGAGTGAGTACCAATACAGTCTCATAAAGAAAAAGAAAAAGCTTTAAAGCCAGAAATCAGCACGAACCGATGCTATTTATAGAGTTCAGCCATCAGTGTAACATCAAAGAGCAGATCAAGCATTTCACATATCTGAGGCTCACTTTCCATATCAGAGGGAAGAGTCCTGTGCTGTGAATAGAAAACAGCCTTGTCTTGTTAAGAGCAGCAAATCGGCACTGTGCAATGTTTGTGCTTCAGCAGCAAGTACAGGAGAAGAAGGAGATGGAGAAGGATATCCCTCATGTGAAATCCCAGACCAGCTGAGAATTTTAATTGATGAATGAAACGAGGGAACACACTGTCCCTTTATTCAACCTATATGCTGAAGTTTCTGATCTGTAGGATGAATTAAAAAAATCTCTCAATAAATGTGCAGGGATGTTAAAAAAAGAGACACGTTCAAAAAAAACAGCCAAAGGATGAAAAAAAAAGAGAAAATAAACATGTTCAACACTTTACTGTTCATTTTATTACCTGCTGTATCCAGCCAAACATTTAAGTACCCGTGTAATAAGTGTTACGTCTGGGTAGTTAAGAGGTAGTGTGCCAAATGAAGTGAGCCCTGTTTTTCTTGAGGCTCCCTGATGTAAGCTTGGAGTTTGGTTACCGGTGATCTCCAGGTTGATGAAGTCCTTCAGTTGCTTGCACATACATACATGAACAAGCCTGTGACTTTACTATACAAACTGAGCTCAAACACAGATGCTGTGTTGTGTCTCCTCTTTGCAAAGGCTACACATATGTTGTCATGAACTCACTGGAGGTCAACCACAGGCCCTCCCTGACACCAGAGGTCAGACGGTCTGACCCATGGACAAGACGATCTGGAGCCTCCCAACAATGTCGGTCTGGAAGTCTTTCAAAAGCAAACTTCAGTGTCTGCCACAGTCAACAGCTTTACCACACACTCCCTGCTGCTCTGGAAACTCAATCTCGGCTCACAAACTGATGAGGTTGAGGACATTAACAGTAACTGTCTCCCTTAAGCCAACTACAGCTGGGTGACTACCGCTTTTCAATCAGCTGCCTGCTGATGATGTGAGATTGAGAGCAGGATTTAGCTGAAAGAGTGTGAGAGGGACATGTGAAACAAACAGAATGAGTGTAAGGGTGATTGGCCCTGCACTGTTTCCAGTGAAATATGATAAATAACTGTGTTTACATCTGCTCCTCCCATTCAGTCATCTAAGCTAAAACCCTTCTCAACGTTCACCCTGTCACAGATGATTTGGGTGCTATGAGTAAGATGATTCAAATTATAGTGCTGCATCTATAATACACAGTTTGATCGAAACGTCAGCCTGCTAACATGCTTACAATGACATTGCAATAACAATGCAATGGTGCATGTGAGAACATCTAAGTTTACTTTGTTAGCATGCTAACTTTCGCTATTGAGACAGATATGATGTCTATTATTTTGCAGGCATTTAGTTATAAACAAACGATTGTGCCGAAGTCAGTAGGAATAACGAGTGACACATATTTAGGGAGAACATGCAAACACACACACAGAAAGTGTTCTGATGGGGATTCAAAACAGGAACCTCCTTGCTATGAGGTGACAGCGCTAACCACTGCACCACCATGCAGCCCAATGGTGAAAATAATAAAAAAAAAAAAAACCTGTATCACTCTTTATTTTATTTTATTTTTTATCTCCAAGGGATGTCATCGATGGCCAAAAATGACTGATGAGAGTTTTAAAGAAGGGCTGCTAGCTAGAGCTATTTGTTCATCATTTTATTTGTAAAGCTAGTTCAACATTCATACACTGATGTTTGGCATGACGTGAAATAACAGTCAAAATCTGCCATTTCTATGCAATGTGACCTACTGTCCAGTTTGTTGAATATAGTTAGGACAGCCAATTCGGAACATGCCACATCAGCAGCAGCCATCTTGGTTGTTTATAAAAAAAATGCCTCAATGGAACATCTGCCACAGCAAATAAAACCTGAGCATACAGATTGTTCTCAGTGAAATCCAGCTACATGCAGCTAGCATGATTTCAAGCATAAAAAAACACTAACTGATTACCACATAATGTATTTTAATAAGATTTTTTGTGATGACTGATGCAAAGGTAAAGTTATTTTCGGAGTAGAGGAAGATGGCTTAGTACTATACCAAAGGCTTTTCTCATACAGTTACATCAAGAAAACATCTGGAAAGATTTATGTATCAACCTTAGAGGAACAACTGATTCACCCTCTTTGCTAATTTATAGCATCCCTGAACAATGTCTTCCCGGTGTGTTGGCTGAAGAACAGAGTGTTCCTGTGTGTTAAATCCTTTGAGGGCTTTTAGAACTCCTTTCAGCATGATAGAGACGTTATGATTTCATGGAGGATGGCTGACCTTGTTACGACAAAAGCAACATGTTGTGGAGTCAGATGTAAACAAGTGTACATGATGCGCATTTCAGGACCTTTAATAATAATAATAATAATGTATACTTTATTGATCCCGCGAGGGGAAATTTGTTTTTACACTCTGTCTAGTTAACATGCTACACAAACATAGGCCGAAATACACACACATGCACAAACAGGATCCTATGGACATGCATTAATGGAGAGGTCTCAGAGTGAGGGGGCTGCCCACAGCGGGCGCTCCTGAGCTGGTGGGGGGGGGGGGGTTAGGTGCCTTGTTCAAGGGCACCTCAGCAGTGCTCAGGAAGTGGACTGGCAGCTCTCCAGCTACCAGACCAATTTCCGGACTTGGTCCGTGTCGGGACTTGAACCGGTGACCCTCCGATTCCCAGCCCAAGTCCCTACAGACTGAGCTACTGCCGCCCGAAAAGACAGAAGATCCCTATGAATGAGAGGGATGGAGTGTTGTTTTCATTGTCTTCTTTCATAGTAAACCCGGAATCTTCCTTGAAAAACACTGCAGACAAAAGTTCTCACAACAGCTAGAGCTCAACCTTCCCTCCTCTTTCCTCCTCGTGACAGAAAAAAAACACGAGGATCACATGTAGCAGTGACCGGTTACTCCAATCACTGCTTCATTGTCGAGACCCGCAGGCAGTCTTTTACATCTGAGACAATAAACACAGAATGTGACGTGATATCTTGTACTAAAAAAAACACATAAATCTGAGTGTCAAATCTGCCCCCATTCTTTGACTTAACAGCTTGCCATTGCAAGAAGGGGTGTTAGAGATATTTTAGTCATCTTGTCAGCTTTTATGAGTCTGTAACATGACTCGTTTGGTTCAAAGTGTTTCTTATGTGCTGCTGTGTGTAGAGATGAAGATTTATAGTTTGACAGGAAATAAATACTCGCTTTCTTGCCTGGAGTAAAATGAGAAGGTTGGTACAGCTCTTGTGTCTGTATGATGAATATTACTCTATATCCAGTAGCCAGCTAGCTACCAGGAGAAACAGCTAGCTTGGCCCTTTCAAAATAGAATAGAATTACTTTATTGATCCCAAACTGGGAAATTGTGCCGTTACAGCAGCAGGTTGTCCAAAAAGCTTGTCCAAAAGCTAGCCAGCTTTAGGTTATCACACTGATTGAGTGAGGTCTCAATTTATCATCTAAGTGAATTTATCAAAATGACACCCAAATGCTTTAAAATAAACCACTAACCTTTTTTTTTTAAAAGATTCAATAGTTAGAAACCTTGAGCTTATTCCAGCTTGTTACAAAGAAATGGTTTACTAACATAAAAGATAAGAAAACAGGAACTAGTGTATTTGGTTTGATATTTTGGTATATTGGATAAAACGGATTTCAAGATTTCACATTGGGCTTTGTGAAACCCTGCCATTATTTGTGGTTTTCTGACATTTTCGCACAAAAACACAGACTGAGAGAATATCCAGGAGGTTAACACGATGTCAAAGTGTCCAGCACATTAGCAGTAGCTAATTAGCATGCAAAGAGCTTGCAGACTGTGTTCACTGCATTGATATTTCATGCTGCCACTCCCAGCTTTCTCGGAGGGCGCCTCTATTCATTACCAGCACCAACAGAGTGTGTAACTATAGGGCCAGTGGGTAGGCTTGGGGATATATAGTTACATACTGGTTTAAGGAGGCCAATAACCCCTGTAGAGAGCCCACCAATTGTTAAGACTCTAGAGAGAGCTGAAAATCCATAATAACAATCCATTTACTCTCTTGGACATGCAGGCATTAGCCTCAAACCTAGCCCAGTGCTCATCATGCTAATTGGATCACGCATGGCTGCGTGGGGATCCATACCCAGAAGAAGACAAATCAGTAGGGCTGGTAGATCAGTGTTCATGAACATACTGTACAAGGACTGAAAATAAACTTGCCCCTTAGCTTAAATTAAGTGCAGAATCTTTTTTTTTTTTAAAGAAGTAAACGACATCTCTAACCAGCAGTACCTATCCTGGATTGCAAGTAAGCAAGAAAATAGGGGGGAATATGAAACCCCTCCTCAGACACATTTCTGTGTTAAATGTCATGCATGGCGATCACTTTCACGCTTCTCTGCACTGTTGCATTTTATGGCCACAATCTGCACTATAAGAGGAGGTTGGCTTACATTGAGTTACCCCCGCAGATTTCAGGGCTATGAGTTTTAAATCTTTACACGTGTTTCAGTTTTAACTAAGTTCATTCTGAAGCCACTTGCAGCCAGATCCTGCAGTAAAAATCGGGCTCTGTCAGTAGCCATTGGGTCTCTGCTGTTGCTGCGGTGTGAGAACTAGAGTGGAAGATATTTTTTATCAGTCAAAGCTCCCAATTCACCCATCATTGTTGAAGCCCTATCTCCTCATAGATCTGTTTTCACTGGGCCGGTCAGGCCTAAGGCATCTGCCAGACGCTCATAAGAGGCTCACAACGCTGCTTCGTTACAACGGTGGCACTACAAAGGAGAGTCACGCAGTTACAACGGAGGACATGAGAGGTATCCTGCTGTGAAGCTGATAGCAGCACAGTCCTTTATCTCTGAGTGTTACATGAGGGACAAATGGTGATAATACAGTTGAAAGCTTGAATAAAAAAAGGGGGGACTGAAGGGACGTTTCATGTACAGTAGTTATGTCTGAACAAAAAAGATTTGAGGAATTTAATTTAACCCTGCTCATGAATTCGCATCGGCTTTTATTACCAGGACGAACTGTTCCTAATATAATCTTTTATTCAGGTAAAGTCGAATTTATGTGCACAATTTTTTACAGCTCAGATAAGAAAATTAATCGAATTCTCCTTTTTCAGAGGGGACACAATGGAAATTATGTTCTAGCTTTATTATTATTATCTAGACTTTAAACTTCAAAAATAGAATTTGATTCATGCAATGATCTTCTCGCTGTTCCTGTAAATGTGAGGGGATCAATGGTTTTCAATAGATCTTTGCTGGTAGTGTCAGAAAACTCGAGGTTGTTTTGACTGACCGACTGACCAGCCCCCTCAAGTCATGTTCTACAAAAGCATTTGTCTTTTATTGTGACTTTTTTATTGACACAGCCTGCAGGAGCTGTGATCTTTGACCATAAAGATTTAATGTAGTGTTGGAGAGGGTAGCAGACCGGACTGGACTCTTGGTTTGCCTCTTGGCAAGCACAAACAAACAACACCAGACATCTGGATTTGAACTGTTAAATAAATGCTGGTCAAGTGGCGACAGCACATTCAGGGTGGGAAAACCAAATGCTGTTAGTTTCAATCTGCTTTGTTTTGCTTCAGAATTGAAAAGCCAAAAAAGACAAGTAATATTCTGGATGCCCACAGGCTATATGTGGAGAAAAAAAACCAAATAATAATGGCAGCCAGCTATACTGTAAGTGGCTGAACACTGCCTTCTGAAAGAGTTATTATTACACACAAAAGAGGGGTGACAACAGACTTGGTTATCAAACTACATAAGTGTATTTGATGACTCCTTAACTATCATCAGACAAGAGCTTACGGATTAGCATTTACCCACTTACTTCCTTGCTAACATGGGCAACGGGTGATGTTAGCATTCAACCACATCCAAGCTAATGGCAATTTTAGCTGTAGTGCTAACGTTTGATTTTGTCGTCAAATATGCAGTTTTAACTTGAACTATGGCTAACTGACCCTCGCTTTTCTTATCCTGCGTCTGCGTTCAGTTATTATTTAATCAGGAAATGGTGGATTGATAATGAGTTGGAAAAATCCCTGCAGTCCTACAACTCAAAAAGACAATTGCTTCACATTAAAACAGCATTTTAGGGGAGTCAGTGGCCTAGTGGTTAGTCCAGCGCCCTATGTACAGAAGCTGCAGTACTCAAAAATAAGCGGCCTGGGTTCAAATCAAATTTTTTGCAGTCAAGACTCACTTGTGCCCGACATCTCCTACCTCTACTGTTGTAACTTTTTTTCTTCTTCTGGGCCCCTCGAGCCAGCTCTGACTTACATTCCTCCATGCTGCAGCCCACCTCTGCTCATTCTGCTCCTGGGGCTCTCAGTAACTGCCTGTATCCACTTCAAAACCCTGTTGCTGCTCTTCAAGGCTACAAAGGGAGCCCTCTCTGTCCACCCCTTAGCCATACTTCAGCCCACACGATGCAGGCTAGTGTGTGTAACTTAGCGCTTCCATCTCTACAGCTCTGACCTGACTATCACTTTACCTCGGTGAAGAGCGTTCACCACGCCGTGGCTTCCCAGGTAATTCACTTCTCAAACCCTCTGACAGCTGCACAGTCGCTGCCCTTTCTCTGTGCTCCACTGATGAATTATCTCTTCATATCCTTAACTTCATCATGTGCATGTCATTTTGGCTTACCAAAAAACCACAACAACTATGCTTTCATCTTTAGAGCTTTGATATCGTCGATATCGGCACCACATGATTTTAAAAATGCTATCAGGTTTTTCTATTTTCCAACCACTTCCATCCCCCTCCACCTTGAGTGCCAGCTTTATTCCCAAAATATAAAAGTACAGGCCACTCACTCCACTGTGCTCATTACAGAAGCTCATCCTGCACTTCATGCTCCATTGTGGTGAGCAAATGCACTACCCAGGCCTCTCACATGTCGTCTTTTAAATGCAAAATGCTCTGCTGGCGTCTCGTATTTTATTAATCCCGTAAAATTCACCAGCAGAGCCATTTTGGAGGTGGATCCTCCAGAAAGCAGACGGGAGAGATGCTGGCTAAATTGCTTTTTTTTCTCTCTCTCGATAAAGCCACCCCCCCCCCCCCCCCCCCTTGTTGCCATGGTAACCACGACCCCCTCAAATGAAGTCAGGACATGTCACCAAGCGCCAGACACATTGTGGGCTCTTAGTTAATAATTCAGTGATAAATTAACGGGTTTTGTGAGGGAAACAGGTGCCAGAATGTCAGAGGGCTTAGGGTAAATAACCCAGTGGAAAAAAAGGAAGAAAAAGGGCGAGAGAAAATACACATAGAAAGAGAGAGAGAGAGGGGGGGGGGTTGTATCCCCCATGGCAGTCTTGTGTAGAGGCACAAAAGCGACCCCTGAATACAGGCTCTAAATCCAAACTTAGACCCTGTACGGGGAGAAGTTTTTTGTAGTAAAGACTGCAGCGTAAAAAAGCAGGGGAGGGGGGGGGGGATTGTAAAGGAGTAAAAAGCCAGGGCTCAATAGGAATCTGCAGCATTATGTCTCTACAGGCGTGGGCTGTCCTTGAGGCCTACATTTGGCAAGGTCAAAGGCCAGGACAACAGGGGGTGCATTCTTCACTCCCAGAGGTGTTTAGACCAGACTGCCTGCCTCCATAAGTGTTTCTTTATTTCTCTCTCACTAGCCCTCTTTTTATAATGGATAACAAAAAGCAAAAGGTTAAAGCAGTAATACACTCACACACAAACACAAATATACCAATACTTATGTGGATCGAACTGCATCCTTCTCGCTTCACATTAGTCTTCTATAAATGCTAAGCTGTTATTTTCAACCACAAACATCTTTTTGAGAAGACTAAAGAGAAAAAAAAAAAAACAATCCTATTGACATTGATGTGCAACTACCATGTGATTTGAGGCATCACATGTCATGTGATCCATTTGTGAGAATCCTGATTTGCACTTGCATTCCCTTCATGCTTTGCTGTTATTAAAGAAACACCCAATGCTCTAGGTAATGCTAAATAACGCTTCACTTACTAGAAAGCAATTCACCTTCTCTGAATAGTTTCAGTGTGAACGTGAGCTCAGACAACATATGCAATCAAATAAATCTAGTTGTCAATTCTTCACTATTTAAACAACAATATCATGCAGGTCACAACTGATGTAAAAAAAAAAAAAAAACACAGTTTAGCCTGACTAAATGTGAAAATAAACCCCAAAATAGACAAGCTCAGACATCAGAATTATATAATGGGTAAACACAACATTCTTTATCAAGTCAATCTGTGCAGGTCAATCATTAAATTGTGCAGAAAAATGCTGCTGTAGCTAAACTCAGAAGTAATGATTTACCTAATCATGTTTACAGAAGCTTGTGTGAACATTGTGTCATGATTTTTCTGTTTAGCTCTAACTCACACCTTCTGCCATGAGCCTGTCTTTCATCAAGTCGAGGCCTGCAGAGTCTAAAATACAGACCGATACAGACGATATAAAGCGGATCTGGCTTTGGACCAGCTGGATACGCTTTATCAGTTACCTTAGCATGACCCTCTCACACTGCCATTATACTCTCACAGTGGTCGGCCAACTCATGACTTGGAAGAGACTGCTGCATTTCTGGCATTTTCTTATTTTGTGAAAGCTATAATTTAACACACACTACGGTAATTTTGAACATTAAGGAGTGAATTTGGCATTAAATAAATAAAGTTAAGATATGCACAGACAGTGTAAAAGACAGAAAGGCACTGTAGCCTCATTAAGTCTGAAATCTCAGCCCATTACATATTAATAATGAGACTAAACACACATTAGAATAAACCTTTCAGCACAACATGATTTCATGCACGTGCCTTTTACACTCACTGTTCAATTAGCTACAGTCAGCAAACAGACCCAGAGCAACTGAGCATTAATTCTACCCATAATCCTCCACATTACTGTTCCTTTGGTACCCCGGTTTCCTGGAGTGCCGGCGGAGGGGGTGGGTGTGGATGGGTGTCGGGTTCAGACAGCTTCCCTGCTGTGACCTCTGTTTGACCCCACATTTAACTCCCACCACTCCTTCTTGTACGACAGCCTCCCGGAGCCGCGGCTCAATCCCCCCCCCCCCATCACAACACAACACATTAATATTAATGCACATTTGAAAGGAACATTTCAGACACATTATCAGTGTTTTGTGCATAACAGAGCGGTCCTGAATTCTATATCACGACAATCTGTCTGACATCTTTAGATGGCTGGCTGGTTAGCATTTCATTGTGTATTTTTTTCTGGGCTCACACTTTCACACAATCATATTATTGCGTTATGAAAATAGGCGACATACACAAACCAGACAAAGATATCTTTACGCAATAAGCATATGTTAGCACTAGATTACACATCATATCAGTTATCAGCTGTTAAGACTGACTTGGATTCAGGTTTGGAAATCTGAACCAGACATCATTGGATGAGTCTCACAGTGTGATCTATAGTGTAGTATCTTGATGGATGACCAAAGATGTCACCGAGCCTTACTCGGGATTTTTATTTTTTTTAGGCTTTGCAGTGCAAATTGGCTAAATCTCTGCCGAGGAATCTTAGGGTAGCCTCCATCCTAAAAAAGCCCAACAGTCTATTTAGGGATTGATCTATGTGCTGAACACATCCACTAAAGCGTCATTCACACAATAAGTGGCATGATGTTGAGGTACTGTGTTCTTTGTACCATGTATTTTGCTCCAATTGCACCCTCCACAGCAAGAGACGTGTCTCATAAATCACAGCCTCATAAAACAACCAAGACCTCTGACAGATGTAGCACCCTGCGGCTCCAGCGTGTGAGCATGCAGGTATAAACACACACTCATAGACTTAAACACACTGTGTAGGGAAATAAGCCTGCAAACTACCTCCTGCCTGAGGAGATACAGTCAAACTTAAAATCATCAAAATGTTGCGTCTTCTGCTGGTTATGATGCACCAGGATGGCCTGCTACATTCACAACAGTTCCAGTTCTTACTATTTCTGCCCTTTACTATAACTTCAAACAGCTCTACAGTGACATTCAGTGATCCACCCTTTAGCACTTTCCCTTCTAGTCTTACACCCATTTAAAGTCACATCTGTTTGGCTGCCGCCGCAGACCGGCCCTGTGCATTTTATAGCTGAGCTGTACATCTGGACCCTTCTCGTATCTCTCACAAACCCTCCACTTCTCCCCCTCCGCCACAGTCCATGCACGCTTAAGTCTCGGCTTATCCCACCCCCTCCTCCCTGATACTTTTCACAGCAGCAGCAGCGACAGACTTCCATAAGCTCCCACTCTCTAACAAAATGAGTCCATATTGGCCTATTGAAGAGGCTCTTGGGTAAAGATTTCATTTCAGGCAGATTAAGTGATACACACAACATCAGATAACTCAAATAAACATCGAGTTTGGCCCAGATGTCTATGGAGGCACTATAGGAATAAACTTGTACACAGATGGTTTCAGTTACCAAACTGTTTCTACTTATGTAGGTGATCTTAAAAATAAATACAAAATTTGACATTTGAATGTCCTTAAATTTAAATCCGACTCCCAGAACTTAATTGGGCAATTGGGGATACCATTTCAGAGCAATTACATCAACTACAGAGAGCATTACAAACGGTTTCTAAAAAAAATTATGAAAAGACAAGCTAAAAGGGAAACAAAGACAATAGAAATAACAATTTCTATTGAGAGGAGACAGACAGGCTGGGAACAGACATAAAACACAGAACATAAAAGTGCAGTGTAAAAATGCTTCCCTGTACAAATGCTTTGAGAAGTGCTTTAAAAGATGCTACTGATCTGGCTAGCCTCTGCTCTGGCAGAGAGTTTTAGGCCTCGAGAGCCTCGACTGCAAAGACCAGGTCACCTTTTGTTATAAGCAGAGTCCTTGGAACAACCTGTAGTGCTCTGCCAAAAGGCCTGAGGCTACGCTTCCCCCCCACTGTGGTTATAAAAAGGTCTGATGTGTAGCTCGGAGCCAAAGCCCCACTGAGCCTCAAAATAAACATCCATCAATTTTCTAGATACTCGGGGTCAGGGCTGTGGTGGCGGCAGAGCAAGCTAAGAGTTCTTTTTTTTCCCTTCCTCTTACAACTTCCGCAAGCTTCTCTTAGGGGATCTCCAGGAGTGCCAAGTTCAGCCAAGAGGCTGCAGGGATGGTGGGAAATTCTTTCAGGTGCCTCAACTGGCACCGGCTGGCACTGGCTCCATCCATTGAAGTAAATGCTTTGTTTACACATTAACAAAACTTGGGGCGGCTTGCATGTGTGAACATTTTACAGTCTACGGTGTGAACGCAAACCGCTGAATTTTTTTGACCTGAAAGCCAGGAAAACTTTCTTGCTAGCCCTTTGTAAAATTTCCATGTGAAGTCAGGGTGAGCTGATTTGTAAACGCATCAGGCAATGATCTGGAATTTCACAGGAGGCGGTGATGACCAAGCAACCAGTGGGATCATTGTGTACTTATTAATGAAGCAGCTTCATACTCTGTTCTGCCTGCCAGTATCTTCTTTCCAGCTTTAGACTCCTGAGAGCCCCATCCAACTTCTGTCTAAACTTCTCACTGAAAGACATGTGAATAACAATTTTTGGAAAATTTCAGATGCTCTTTGATCAATTTAGAGTCGCATGTTGACGCGTAAGAAGGGCTGCTCAATAGATTGCTATGTCATCGTTATAGCGATATGACCTCTAGCAACATCACTTAGGTCTGAATTTATCACAATAAACACATTTGCATCCAGAAGCTGTGCCATGTTGGAAGGTTTCCTGGGTATTCACACCATTTTGATGCAGTCAAACATGCAAAAACCACCGGCATAGTTTTGAGTTCATTATATGCATCAGAATATGTCTTCAATATGAAATCATAACAATTAGTAACAAAAGTGAAACCAAGGTCCAAGAGACCTTTTTTCAGCCAATAATCGGCAGTGGGAAGTAAGGTTACTATTGAGCTGGAATAGCTTTATTTTGAAGGGCTCTATGATTGATGAGAGCACTTTGATGTCAGTGCTAGTTTGTTCATATTATGAAATGTTGTGCTGAATGGTAGCACAGAAGGTAGCATGAACTTTTGATAACTGTAAGCAAACATCGGACTGTAAGAGTGGGCAAACAGCAAGGAATGAGATGATGCAACAAGGGAAGCACAGGCAAACAGAGACAGACACAGAGCGAAAGAGGGCAAGAGACTCGAGTGTCAATTTTCAGGGTCATGTCACCCTGTTGGAGGGCTGACTGACAGGGCAGAACACAGGTTCAGGGTTCAAGCCTTTAATAGCCCGGCTAAAACAGCACAGCCTTCATGTCATCCATTCACGCCTGATCCTCTCCACTTCCAAAACATCACAGCTTTGAAATGAGCTAGACTAATGACCAAATAAAACGTGTACATAAACATTCAGTAATCTCTCCTCTCACCACCTTCCCATCTTGTAGACTTGAGGGACTCTTTCAGGGGGATTTTTCTCGTAAACACCTGTTAAGAAACTCAGGAAGCAACACATCCAAAAGGTGTTTTTTTTTTCTTCCCGAAGCCGTCCAGAATACACTGCAACAAGAGGCATCAGAGAGAAAGCGCTCACTTGGCAGTGTGTTTGTAATTCAGCTCCACAAGCCTGAAAGACAGATCTGAGGACTCCGACGGATGCAAGCAAGAGGTCACCAGCCTCTCGCTAAGCCTTGGTTTCCTAGAGACTCTTCTGATATCTTATTTCAGCCGTTCAACGTTTCTTTTTTTTTCAAGATGATGTAATCCTCTGGCACAAATACTCTGCACTCAATCAAACACATTTTATATATTCATTTCCATTTTTTTAACTGTTTATGGATGGAAAACTTTGAGCTACTGGCAGTAAAATACTTGGTTGGTGGCATGGTGTTTGGATGAAAGCAGTGACCTTATACTGTGGGGAAAGGGAATAAAGGACAATGTGGAGGAAATTATGAGCTTGGCAAGAATGCTAATGGTTGGCAAGTGTTTTAGATTTACGAGCCAACAGGACAGATTTCTTGTTTCTAGAATACCTCAACATTTAATATCAAGCAGCCTATTGGACCAGCTTCTGTAAGTGTGAAATCAAACAAGGACTATTTAGAAAATAGTATGAGTGTAAAGTAAGTCCCGCTCAAACCAGCTAAGTTTGCAATGATGAAGGGCTGAAAAGAACGATCATTATGCTGATGATAGTCCAAAGTTCAATGTTAAATTTTTAACATCATACAAAGGCAACATTTCATTTTAAGCTGTATTCATTTTTAAGTGAATCATTTACAGAACCAATTGGTTCTGTCTTTGTATTGCAACAACTTTTTACTGCAGCAGTTATCCAGCTTTTTTGTGACCCAGATTTCCGATTTGGGATTAGGGCTGATTTTGTAGGATCATTCCTGTAACCTCAATACTGCACTGAAACTTAACTTGCAAAAATGGTTTCATTCTAGTGAACTTGTTAGGTTAGTACACTACAATGGCAAGTTAAAAAAGCAAGGCTTCAAGACTTAAATCTGGCTGAGACTTGAATCTCAGCAATTCTATCTGAAATTGACTTTAGAGCAGTAAATAAAGAGCTGCAGTCATTGAATTAAATTAATCTTTGTTGAGAAGTCAAGACTCCCCTTTTATTTAACAGTCCACCAGGCCCTGAGGTTTGTAATCAGGCCTACCTACGTACTAGACAGGTTTAAAAAAACAAAAAACAACCCAGAGCAGCTCTGCATTGTTAAGATCTGTTCATTCCTTATTCAGACACAGGAAGAGACACATGACTGCCAGGGAAATTCATCTTTATCTTAATGTTTGTTATCAAAAACGTTTAGAGACACAATATAAGTCAGACAAATAAATTCAGAACTGAAATCACAGACCAGACAAAACTGCGTCCAAACTATACATCTGTGAAAATTAGCTCATGGGAATTTTGAAGCAAGTAAGAAATGGAAGTCTGGTTCAAAGGGTGGGGAAGGGGTATCCTCTAATGCTTAGACTTCCTCCAGCCGTTCTCTGGACTTTGCTACAGGAAACCTGAACATAAATGCAGCCAGAACAAAATGGAAGACGAGGAAGAGGAGGATGACCCTCGAATTACTCTCTTGAGCTGCAAGTGAAATACGTATATAAAATAAACTATTTAGTAATCATCTTGCACAAAAGGGAAGTTGTGAAAGCCAAATGCTTCATACACTCATCTCCCAAGAGTGATCCACAGTCTGAAGATTAGAAAAAAATATGGCTCCGTGCTAACAGGAAAACCCTGAATGCAGTATTGCCCAATGCTGGTTTTGAAAAGCCATCCAGGGAAATGTGATTAATGTTTTCCACAAACTCGGAGGAGAAAGTCTCAGAAGATTTAGACACACACGGAGAGAAAATGAGTTGCATTTCGTTAAGAAGTCAAGTTCAGTAATAGCCTAACATTAAACTGAAGAATCCATTGCCAAGGAAGGAAGCCCTCCCATTGATATGAGTCATGGAAGACCACAAGCAGAGGTCATAAAAATGTAACAGCCAAGAGCGAATAAAAAAAAAAAAACAAGGAAAAAAAGAGAGCGAAATGGTATTTTCATGCAACTATGGAATTAGGATAGAAGACAGTCAGTGACTTTTTTTTTGGGTCTTTTTCATTAGACCAGATGTGAATAAGGTCATCCCTTATCCTGACAGCTCTGGATCGAGCAGTGCGCAGAGACAAAGAGGACACACATGTGAGGTGCAGCTCTCTCTGCGTCTGTGGCAGCCTGGAATGTGCTGTGGGTTTACTGGGTTTATAAATAACCGTCAGAAACTTGCAGACACAAAAGAGGCTGCTGTTCTAAGCTGGACCACTCTGAGAGAGCACCCTCTCCACCTTTCGTGTTTACTACCAGTGTCACACCGGGGCAGTTAGCACCAGTGACGGAACCCACCCATCTAACCCGCCTGCTGCATGCATGTGTTTCTCTGCAGCTCGGCCTGAATACAGACAGGAATAGTCAAAGCAATCTTTAAGAGCATACAAGGTGGTAGTGTTTTTTTGGGGGGGAGGTAGAGTAAGTAAGGAAGGAGGGAGAATTGGGATTTTATGGCAGCAACCTCAATTCATGTTCGTGAATTTATCGTGTGTAATCCTCTTAAATAATCCACAGTAATTCGAAAACTTAATATAACCCTATAGGTATCTGATTGTGTAACTTCTTTATTGAAACCACCCCTCACAGTTCATCATTTTCAATAATTATTTTAATAATCACGTTTTATAAAAGTAAACTTTTTGAACTATTACTAATTGTTTTTAGAGAAATAAAATGTTATCATTTTGGTAAGTGTTTTTTTTTTTGTGTGTGTACAGTTTCTAGAGTTGGAGGGGCTGGTTGTTTCTACCTTGTTGCCATGTCAATATCAAGCACTAATTTTAAGCTAGCTTTATAACCCAATTTGCTGATTTTAGCTTAGTTTTTAACCATTAATTTCTTATGAATTATTCTAACCGTGTATCACTATTAGTAAACTTAAGTCTGAAAACACTAATTTAGCAGATCAATTTTTAATATTTATCTAAAACTTTAAGCTAGCTAACTGATTATGTATGCAGGGCTGTAAGCCATCATTTCTTCACCTTTGACTTGTTTTACTTGAATTTAATTGTATGTCCATCACTTACTAGCAAACTATAATTACATACTTTTATTAATACATTTCAACCAATGAACCCATACTTTAGTCAACTTTTCCTACTGCTTACACATAACTTTGAGTTTTAGCAGTTATCTATAGGCTTGTAAGGTAACGTTTACATCTATCCATGGCTATTAGTAAGAGAAAAGTGCCTTTACTGATCCGTCACAAAAATAATTACCATACCATGTATCAATTATTGTCACCATTAAAGCTATTTATTTCTTTTAGCCATTTTTCTACAAGATTAACTAATTGAACTTCTAGCACAAGTATACTTTAGCTAAACTATTGGTATACAAAATAATTGGATAAATGAGTGGTTTTCTTCTATTTTCATTACATTCGGGGCAGCTACGAAACATACCAGATTTAGCGAGCCTATGTCTGTCTTAAGCTCCTTTACAGGTCTTACAATTTTTTTTTACATATTATTTGACATTGAATTGGACATTGCTTGCTGATGTTTGCATACATCAAGTGACCCTTGGGAATCATAAATATAAAAACCCATCTGTCTGTAAGCGAATAGCGAGATGGCTATCAGCACGAACAGCGATAAGGTGGATTCGAAAATAATGAGACAATGTGGCTGTAAGGATGTGGTTACATACTGTAGCTTTATGGAAAGAAAAGTGTGCAGGCTGTCTTCTTGAAAACAGCGAGTGGCTTCTGTGACAAAAGTAGGTGCTGCACCAGAGCTGATAGGAACAGATTAGGACAAGAATCAATCCGTGCTGCCACATTGTAATCCTTCATCCCCCGTTCTCCTGGTTGCTGGGGAGCAGGATCGTGCTGCTGCCTGCGCCTGGATCTCAACCAAGATAGAAATCAGCCTGTTTTTTTCTAGCTCAGTCTTTTCGTCACCTTCCCAATCCTTCATCAATTTCCCTCAGCCTCCCTTTTTTTTTTTATATACACAGGACTGTAACAGCACACATGAGCACACAAGAGAGGCAGGGGATAAGGGAGGAAGGGGTGAAAAGGTGATGGGCTGCACAATAGCCAGTCACACCATATTTAAATGCTTTTCTCCGACACACAGTCAAAATGGAAAGTGAGCAGGGCTGAGCAACACATATGTTCTGTTCTTCTCGCTCTGGAAATTGGATTGTGATGCAGGATCAGATCTCTAGTGATATTTGTCAGGGATTTTTTTTTTCCTGCTCCAAAATATACTGCAAATGAGACACATCATCCAAACCAGGTCCGTTTTCCCTGGCCAAGAAGCTAGGTTCATCTCCTTTTAGGGCGTTAGCACAAAGAGTCAACAATGACATGGAGGAAAAACAACAGACCCTCAAAATAGACGTGTCTGCTGCAAATGTATCAAGTCTGTTAACACCTCAATCCAACTTTTTCCATCCTGAAGTAGAAAACAGAAATATATTCCATAGCAAGGAGCCAAGTTTAAAATCCATTGCTTCTCAGTAGCATCCATCCTTGAAGGTTTTTCTAAAGAATTCTAACAAGAAACTCGGTTTAAAGTATACGTTTCAAGGAACTAGTTTAAAAAGAGAATACAATGCATTCAGATATATGTTTGTAAATGTTTCCTTCTTGACATTTGGCCATTTATGAAAGAATGACAAAATTCTCTATCTTGGTGGATGTCTGTAAGGGAATATGTGTTTAGGGGGAACATTTCCTGATGGAGAATTCCAGTTTTTCCTGTGATGTGATGGATATCGAGTGGAGTGCAGTTGTGTTGCATGCACTGATGTATAAACACCACATTAAGGGAGTGATGTAAGTGACAGAACAATACTTCAGAGCAACATAAGGCTATTAACACAACCAAACCTTGATGTCTGATGTGTTTTCACCTTTGTGATTTTCCTCAAAAAAAAAATAGAACAAATACATAAAATTCTAACTGTATTTTCTGATGATGTATGGACCAAACCAAGAAACAATCTTCAGCGTATTTGGACATTTAAACAGAAGTTAGTTAAACACAATAATGATGTGAGGTTCAAAAAGAAAAACCCTGCAATCCTAAAACAGTATTTGAAGATCATAGGTCAAGCAAAGTTAAAATGACATCATGCTATTACACCTAAAGTTAAGTCGTATACTTAAATGCTCTTCTTCACACTCACTGCAATGCAGTTTTAAAATGCACTTTTATAGGTCCATCCAAAGTGAATAGTGCCTTAACACCAGTGTTTAGCGACAGGAGGACTGTTGTAACTCTGCAGCCACAGATGCAGCTGCTGGATGTAGAGCGAATCTAATTAAATGCTGTTCCACATTAACAGGATTGAGCGAACTTACAGATTTCTTTCTGCTCCCCGCGGCCTGTGAGTGGCACGCGGTGTAATGGATATGAGCAGGAACCGGACGTAGCGCTTCCTAGAATACATACACGTCCTGCCAGACACAAGCGAAACCGACATCCATAGACACAGATGACCAGCATGCATTGTGCCTTGGGGTGGTTAAACATGGCAGCATGGCGGCGACGTTAAGAGTCACACAATGGGCAACAGTAGAAATCCTAATGGTGGTGCTGCTCTTCAAGGCTTAGGGTCTTAATGTAGCCCTAGGCGATATATCTAGAGGTGTAACCTGTAATGTCAGTCTCAATCTCAGTCTAATTACATCTATAGCTCTATCTCACTCATCTGGATTGAATTTAATATAATCCATTTTTGCCTGCATTCATTTTGTTGTCAGTGGGCTTGAGGGCTTTGGATCAAACCCTGTGTAGCTCATGTTTTGCTCTGGTTGCAGCTAAATACCAACCAGGAAGCTGTGGTCTGTCAAACACACAGTATGTGCGGTGGCCTACAGAGATCACAGTTTGTATGTGGTTGCATTTCCCAATGTAAACTACCGGTTAACTCTCGAGTGCTGAATGTGGGTTTGCTCATATAATCATGAAGCATTTCTCTACGTTAACACACAATAATCTACACAAAAGGTAAGAGGCAACACGCATGAAATTAATTCTGTTTTAATGAGAACAATCACTGCACTCTAGCTTCTGACTTCATATCTCCTACTCGATTCCAGCTGCAAAACTTGTAGTCAAAATGGACATAATGAAAGTATGAAGATATCTCAGCTGAACAACTTCAGATATAAACAGCAGCTCTTCAAAATATAAACAGTGTGTTGCAAGGCGGTCTCTCCTTGCTCTGCATTTATGTGCCCTTGCACGTTTTGTTGAGACAACAGAACAACTGGTCAAAATCTTGGCGGTCGCTCCTCCACATGATGGACTAGAAACGAGTTTGCTCAAATAATATTTATAAATTCTGGCAGATGACCCACCACGAGGAGACCGCACAGCCGGAGCATTGCTGCTGCACGTCAGTCCTGCTCACTTTGAGATTTATGGCCTTGAAATATTTCCTGCTATTTCATTTACCCAGATTCCATAACAGGCCACTTTAAAACAGCTTGAATTCACTCCGACTCTACTGGAGGGACCAAGAGATATGTGAAGGAAACGGCCCCAAGGTCCTGCCATAAATGATCCTCACATTATACGGTAATGCACGGCCTGAGGCATGCTTTAAGTACAGAATGAAAAAAAGAATCAGTAGGAACAACCAAAAGAAAACCTACCTTTGTAGTTACCATAAAATCTATGTATTAGAAATCTTTAAAAAAAATAAACATTTGCTATGTACATTTGCTTTTCAGTGTGAGGGCTAAAGCAGAGAATAAAGAAAAGTCCTAGGAAGATACATTGAAGCTGACCACTGGAGCAACATTACCTCTGCCAGTTCTTGCTAAGGGCATTCAACACCCTCAAACTTGCAGGTGGCTGATGGCAAATATTGTGTTCACAAGAAGATTAGTCAACCAGCACATTGTTTTTGTGTGAGTCTGTTTTCTAAGAGGCAATGGACATAGAAAATAGGGAATCTGAAATTCTGCTTATGAGGTTAGCCAAAGGCGAATTCTGGTGAGTCTTTGAACACTATCATGCTATCCAGAGGTTGGAGTTTTTTTTTTTTTTTTTTTTCAGTGTATTTGTAGCACCTATTGTCCATTAGATTCATAATGTGCAGAATGTTTGACATTGATCATGAATAAGTTTAAATGTAAAGGTCAGATCTCGTCAGGGGAGCATGAACTCAAAAGCGAGTTTCAGGTAACTTTGGACACATTATTTTGACATACGTTGTTGGAAAAGGGAGACACATTTACTTGGGCAAATGTTCAACGTTATTGGGATCTGCTTAGTTCTCGAGATGCAAAGTAGTAGATCATTGTCAAGCTTTATAATTATCATTTTAAATGATTTGCGATTACAATTAGGTATCTTTCGCCATGTTCAGGTTTTCATTTATTAGTCCTTTTGTCCCTGACAAGTAATTAATCTGGAAAGCAGTTCTGCTACATGATCTTTTTCCCAGAGGAACACAATGTTCATTTGTGTCGCCCACCAGATCAGTCTGGGTGGTCCGACCAAACGGACCAGCCTGGACTTTTTGTATGGGACACTTTCTTTTATCCCCTCAAGAGCATTTCTGTCCTGTGAAATGACAGACCGTACAATGGTGACATTTTTCATTTTTAATGAGCTCACAAGCATCCTAAATTGCTTTACTGTTTTCAACAGGAAGAATCAGTCAGCAATTTTCATACTCCATACAACAAAAACAAACCAAAAAAAAACAAAAAACACTCCAAGCCTGCAAGGAATTACCATGGAATAAGAAGACAAAAGGGACATGATGCAATGCTGCTTTTATAATTGATTTTGTTCCACAGTCCATTCGATAATGGTCTACAGAAATCCAATAACCGCTAATTGCTGCTCCAAACATGAGCACTTGGCTGGTAATGACTCCATGTCTCTCATACTCGGTTTTTTCTCATGTCTCTATAAATACAGCTCATCTCGTGTCTCCACCCTGTAATGAATTCACAGAGCAGCACCCCTCCCTTTCTTTTTAGATCTTAATGATTAAGTGATGTAATTGCCTTAGATTGCTCAGGGTCCACTCAGCCATTAGAAGCCCACCAGTCTGGTCCCTTAGCAACAGAGATCTGCAGCCTGAAAACTTTTCCTGTGTCAGTCAAATTGCAATTACACAGTGTGTTATGAGAGCATCTATATTCTAGCGCTGCATCAAGCTGTTAGTGCTACTCAGACCTTTGGCCACACCATAGACTGTAAATAATAGTGGACGAAGCCTGGGTGACGTCACCCATTGGTTACTGAAGGGGGCTTTGGAAGCCCGTCGATTGGCGGTTGGCGGGTGTCAAGCCCCTTGGAAAACAGCTACAGCGCGTCAGCCAGTCAGTCAGGTCAGCTACATGCCTTATTATGAATAACTCTTATCATTCACAAAATCAAAAGTTATTAAAAACAAATCACCACTTCTACAGTGTATGCCGACATGAGCTAATCACACCAATTTCATTTTCTGAACAAGGCTATAAATTATGTTATTTACTTCTGTAAAAACAGTTTTTTTTTTTTTTTTTGGATGGGTGTGTATGTAACTTCTGAGGCTTCTGCAGCCAGCCTCAAGTGGACACTCGATGAACTGAAGGTTTTTGCACTTCCGCATTGGCTTCCTTTTTCAACACCTGGGAATGCCGCTTGCTCCACACACAGTCCTGCATAGAATAAGCACCCATTGCTAAAACCCAAAACAAAAGAGCGTATGTCAAAAGTGTTAAGTCTTTCTTATTGTTCCTTAGCATCATGTAATCTAGTCGCCACACTAAAGAAATAATATAAATAGCCCTGCAACCAAAATAACTGAATCAAAAATGTGTCTATATTGAGCCCGAAGGGATTTTTTTTCAACAGTTAAAAGTTGAACATATTTATACAGATAAGAGCCTTCCTTTTTCCACAGACAGTATCTGAATCTGAAGACCTGTCCCTCTGTTTGTGCACAGCCACTGGACTGCAGAAAGTTAACAAAGTGTTGCAGGCATAGATCACGTTAACATCACAGCCAATTTTCCTAATTGGCTGAGAACCTAAAAGCACTTAATACGGGAAAGGTATTTTTCTTCCTTCTCTAGGAAGACCAAGAAAAAAGCACTGGGAGGTTTATTTGATTCATCCTAAACAGCTGCTTAATTGCTGCAGGGTTGTGTGCCATTAGGCCGTGATGAGCAGCACAGAGTCGGCTTTGGAGGAGTGAAATATAAAGCACATATCCTGGTCAAAGATCCCTTTCATTGTGCTAATGATATTCTCAGGCTCAAGATGTTCAGAGGGTAGCAAAAATAGATTATCTAAATAAATGACTGGACCAATAGCGTCTTATTCTACACTTGTATGGTTCTTGGCCAAAATCTCAAATACAGAAATCCTTCTTTTTGGGAGGGGGGACTGGAAAAGAACATGAGTAAAAGTACCAAAACGAAAGTGTCATTGGTTATATCAGGCTAACTGCTTTTTCTAAAGGACTGTCCTCTGAAGCTAAATGTGGATTATAACTTATCTGCACACATTTTGGAAGAATGATTGTCTTGGACTTAAAATTTCTCATTTGCTGCCATACACAAATGTCAAAACAAAAGCAGATAGTAATGAAGATAAAGATGGCTGTCCTCATACTGTTTGTGCTCTTTTGCACATACCATCCAATGTCTCCTTCTGCTGAAAGATGTAATGAGACATACTCCAGCCGTGCTCTGTTTAACTCTGTGGTGTGATGTTTAACATTATGTCATCTCCCTGGTCTCACAGCAGTTTATGGACTGATCGTAATCGTCGTGACAATGCTGGATTGTTTCATGTAAAGAGAAATGGGCGAGTGTTTCACCTCTGCAGCTGGAAAATGTGGCTCCTTTAAGGACATCGCAGTCACAAAGGGAGCGAGCAGTTGGCTGAGCAGCGGCTTTATCACCAGTAATGGCCCATATTGAAATAAATCTCTGGAGCAGGGGTGGAGTATTGATGCTTAACAAGCCCTGTCGACAGACAGCTTTGCATATATTGAGGTGCATTGTGGGAGCTGATGAGGGACCGCTCCAGTACTCGGGAAGAACAGGGTTCAGAGTACTACACTACATCAGTAACACACATAATCACAGACAGAAACTACTTTTCATGCATCACCTGAAAAAGCTAATAATGCAATAAACCCAGCTGATAATTAAAACCATCTTAACAGTAAAGCTGCCACTAAGCATACTCATAAAAGCCTATTAGCCCCATGTAGCAGCATGCTCTAATTGTTTGTTTGAAGTGGATTTCTGGAGTGTCACGGCCCTCCTCCAGCGCTCGCTCTCACTCAACTTGAGTGACAACGACTCTTGCAGCGGCCGGGGGCAGAGGGCAAGAATCACTCAGCGAGGGCTCACATGAAAAAGAGCAGCCACTGTTCGGTTGGTACGGGAGAGCGGGATCCATTTTTCAGTTTCCACCACAAGCAGCATGTCTTCGATCCAGTGGCAGAGCCAGCCAGTCTAACTGTGCTGCGCCTTGATCTACAATTATCACCAGTCACTTGCCATTCCATTGAAGAAAAGAGGCTGTTTGATGCATTATGGGATGAATGGATAAGTAAGTACATTTTAAATCAAGCTGAAAGAATCGCAGGGTAGAGTTACAATTGGAAGAGCGATCTGCTCGTTTGGAAGGAAAAGAAAAGATCCACTGACCCCCCTCTGTGGCAACAGGCTTCATCTATGTTGAGAGATTTAACCCTGAGAGCTTCAGCCCATAAATCTCTCAGTTGAGTCATGCAAATACAGATGGAGAACATGTTGTACAATGAAACATGCATTGATTTCTGGGACAAAAAACAGACCTAAAAAAAACAAAAGGCGACAAAGAGAGTATGTACATATACATTAACCTCAATTTAAGAAAACTAACGTATTTCTCATTAAAGTTTTGATTAAACGTCTATAAAAATGTAATTCAAGGTATTTAACTCCCAAATAAGCGACTTTGTATCAATGCCAAACATTACATTTGCAGCAGCTCTCAGCCTGATTGGTTGATGTTGACTACACAGCGGGGGTGCCTGTCCTTTTGAAAGAGCTCGTTGCACAGAAGTAGAGAGAGGAAAAGGCTGGAGGAGGAGTAGCAGGAGGGGAGGCGGTAAAGAGGATTACGAGGGGCCAGCAACGAGGGGGCCATTGTTAGAGCCTGAGAAAGTGTGCAGGAAGAGAAGCACACACTCTGGGCACAAACCGAGGCCTTCCTGCTAAATAACAGGAATCTATGAGACACAGGTCTGCACGACAATGCACACTAGTCGCCTATAATCTCTGAAGTTACCTTAATGTTCACAATTCCACCTGTGCACACAAACATTTATGAAGATGTCCATCCACACAAAAAATACAGTATTAAGCATGATAAAGGGGGGGGGGGGGGGGGGGGGGGGGGGGTGGATGCAGAAGTCAACTGAAAGGTCTGTTTATCATAACTTTGACTAGTGACTGTTGGAGTGTTTTCATTTTTCAGACGCGGTGTCTGACAGAGTGACATAGTGCTGCTCATCTGGGAACAGGAGTATTTGCTGAAGGCAAAAACATCAATGTCTGTTAATTCAATCATAAAAATATCTTAGAGTCTGGGACATGACAGATGAATTTACAGTATGCAGGTTTAAAAACACTTGGTCTAGCGGATAGGTCGCTCCCCATGTGCTGAGGTAGTAGCCCTCCAAGCGGGCAGCCCTGATTCAAGTCCGGCCTGTGGCTCCTTTCCGGCATGTCATTGCCCACTCTGTTTCCCGATTCCCTACTCTATTCACTATCCTGTCCAAATAAAGGAAAACATCTCCAGATCCATCTTTTAAAAAAAGAAAAACCAAGTTGTATTGTAAAAAACCCACTAAAAATGGGAAAACATATTGGTTATATGAATGTCTTACTCTATGCAATAGGAAGCATTATTAACTGGACTTCCTCAAAGGAAACTAGGTTGATAATAATGCTCTATTATTTAAATGACAGATTTTGTTTGTGCTGATTGTTAGTGTTCTTCTTATTGAATTAAAGTGGGAGTGTTGTTGTTTCATACACAGATATGAGTAGAAATATGACGAAAGGTCTCACTGACATTTTAAGAAGAGCTCCAATGATTATCTAATTAATTGATCAAAAGAAAATGAAATGCCAAATTTTGTGATATGTTAACCAATTTTATGAAGAAAAAAAAAAGAGTAAAAAAAAAAAAAAGTCAAATTCTGGTTCCAGCTTCTTCATGTAGGGACTTACTGCTTTTTGCCATTTTATAAATGGAAAGTTTGTTTTTTCTTTTCGCTTTCTGTTTGTCAAAAGAAGTCATATGAAGACGTCAGTACAGGACATTTGTAATGGGCATTTTATCACAATAAGACATTCATCAGTAGCGCATATAATCATGCATTGTGGTTGCAAGGCCATTATCAAATCATATCCACACACCTATTTAAAGTTAATGAATGATTGTCTACATTGTACAGCCATAAGTCTTAGTAAATATTACAATGTAAGACAACAACAACATTTTCATGAACTGGAGGGATTAAAGATGAAGCTGAGTCCCACTCTGCAGAGAAGGCACAAAACATCCAATCCTTTAAAAAAGACCACTGAGGAGACAGAGCCTCATCAGGAGAGAGAAAACTCATGAACGTCAGAAATAGACAGAAACCTGACCCAGTTTCCTCGTCCGGCTCTTTTGTGTTGGTGGGAAGAGGACCCTGCTGCGTGGGCGGGGACTATAAAAAGCTACATAGCAAAATGGTGTGAGTGTGCAAGTGTGTGTCCAAGCCCAGCAGGTTGATAATAAATCTCCGGAGTGGTCCTGTCCACACTTAAGTGTCAGTTCCCACTCGATGTCACAGCCTCTGACCGTTAAACTTGAAGCTTTATTTACTTTTCAAAAAGGCCGTGCAGCCCCTCACAATCCCCGCATGGTGGTTACAGCCCTAGCTTGCTAAAAAAAAAAAAAAAGCTACATTTCCTCCTTTGAAATTCTTTCACCAGCTAAAGGAAACAGCTGCACTTGCATGGTGTTGACTAAGCTAGCATACTGCAGTGATTATTTCAGTGCTCATGCTGGCATCCTCCCACAGCTGCTCACACTTCACCACTGGCAAACACAAAACCAAGCACTGGATCCTGAAAGAAGCCTTGCTCTTGTCTCTCAATCTGTTCACTTAGTGCCAAGTACACAAACTGTATTAAACCCCCAAACCACCAGCATATTTCCCTCTGGCATCTGCACAAACACGCTGTGACTGGAACAGATTCCCATCATTCACATAAAGAAGAGTGTTATCAGCGTATTGGCATAATGAGCAGTAGCAGCAGTGAGTTTTGTTGTATGGCTTGAATGCTGCACAAAATCAGGAGTTACATTCATAAGCAAAAGGGTCTGAATGAATATCAAAGGCATGGAAATCTGAGGAGATTTACATGAATTATTATGACATGTAATGGCAGCAATTTGAAGATCAAAGATGGCGCAGATCATTGGAAAATGCACCATTTCCTTCCTTCTTTTCATCACTGAGGAACATGATAAAAAAAAGGTTGCCTCTGACTCTTCTGGCTTGTTCTGATGTCCCACAGGTGATACAGTAAAAATGGGAATCATGAAGGAAAAGGAGGCAGCTTGATGAATAGATATTGGGACAAGCTTTTTTGGCTTTCAAGGACTAAATTACTCAAGGGCTTCACAATGGGAGGAAAGTGGAGCGGATAAAGGAAGAGCAGGAAAAGACCATCCTCAATAGGAGGCTGGAATGGAAGAAATAATCGAGTTGAAAATCGATTCAACTCAGGAAAATAAGACCGAAAAGAAGGACACACCTGTAAGAACTTATGTGTTTTATATAAATACTTGTACCACTACTAACACAAAGATTCAAGGCATCAATTGGATGCCAGATGACTCAAATTCAAGAGGGTCAAACTTGTGAAACCCCCGTATATTGTTACCCTATATTTTAGGTCAGAGTGGTATCCTTCCTTCAAAAAAAATGGCAACTAACAGGCCACAGAAGACATCCAATCTGTTATCTCTATCTGTGAACTCACATAAACTGCTTTGCTTTCCGCGGAAACATTCAGAGCTTAGAGGCCAAGCCAGATATTTAACTTGGCTCAACTTTCACTTTCTGACATTGCAGGAAAGTGGAGGAAGATGTAAACGGGAGGCAGAGAGTACAGCAGGTTACACTTCCTTTTTTTTTTATTATTCCTAAAGCAATTTTTTGGACTCTAAGCTGTCAAACGTTTCAGTTCTGACTCGTGGGAATGGATGTAAGTTAATGAAAAAACCCACAAATAAAAGCCTGTTAGCACAAGTGATGTGAAATAGTGCCTTGCTATTTTGTGATTGTGCTCAGTAATTAGAGGGAGTAGTAATTACAGTTTACATTATGAACATACCTCCACCCCGCTGGCATTGGCCCTACCTACATTTTTTTTTCAGTCCCCACAACAGAGTTAAGAGGATTCCTCGCACTCCCTCAAGAAATCAAACTGAAGAAAAGCAAGAGTTTCAGAATAAAGCACCTGAGACAGATTTGATAAAAACTTCTAGTTCATATTTTCCACAGATTTCTTTGACCCTTTTTTGGAATGCAGTTTCTATCTGTTCTTCATCTCCAGGGCTCAGATAGAGAACACCTGGAGCAACAAAGCCTTAGGAAGGGAAGCGATGAAGTGATGAAGCTGCCTTTGTTTCTCCAGAGGCTTTTTCGGCCACACGGTGAACCTGAACAGCGGTCAGGAAAGAAATGATTCCACATGTCGGGTTTTCAGCTACAATCGGCTCCTTCTTGCACCCAGAGAGAACAGAACTAGCTTACAGAAGAAGAAAAAAACCTACTTTCATTAGTAGAACATTCTCTAGTTTGATTCCCTCCCTTTCAGCCTTTTAAAAACATAGTTCAAACCTGTGGCTCTTGCTGCACACCATAATTATATGATAGATGAAAAGAGTGAAAAAAAAAGAGGTGTATTACTTGGCAAAACTCCGACATTCCTGACAAGAAATCTTCAACTTTTCTTTTTTGTTCAGCCTCACTTCATCAGCTTTGGAAGCTTCTGTGGAGGATTGTGTGCACACAAACAGTTAACGATTGATTCAGCTAACTTAAAAGGCACTGAATGATCCCAGTCGGTGTACTGTAGTCTTTATTGTTCCTTTTTGAAAGAGCAGGCTGACTGACCACAACACACTGACACGGTTTGCTCCCATCATGTGACTTACAGAGCACACCTGCTGCCTCAAAAAGCAGCAGCAGCACCGTCAAATGAGAAGGTGGCGAGTGACATAACGGGAGAGCTGTGGAGCAGAGCGGGGGTTAAGTATTTTTTTTCTTTTTTCTGTTTATTCACTCCCTACACATGCTCGGTCTCCTGAGTCAATTTAACAGCTCACAGGTTACAAGTCACATCAGCAGGAACGATTCCACAAGTTCATTTTCTTCAGAGACAGAAACCTAAATAAACACAAGTATGAAATCCTAAATCACTGTGATCTACTTGAATGTGATTAAATACAGAGGAATTAAAAAGTACTTGATAGGAAATCAAAGTTGAGACTGTGAATGATTAAGTAACAATGATTGTAGCATTTACATTTTAATGGCCAACTTCAAGAGAATTCAAGAGAAAGAGAATAGTTCCAAAGCTTTAAACTTGAAGTGAACAATGCAGGACTTGTGTTCTCCTATCTCATCTCCTCCATCTCATTACGGTCTGTTTTTTTTAAAGACAGCCACAGGAGCCGAAGTAATGAAACCGTGAGTCACTATCCCTTCTGACGTCAGACCACAGTAATCGCATTGGCGCTGGAATTCTTTAATCATTTATAAAAGCTGAAATATGTGGGTGTAAACACATTTTCATTATGTGTATGGACACAGAAATAAGGTTCTGATGCTCACTAGGGCTGGTACTGGTCACACATTGCTAACTAGCATGCAAAGTGCTACATTGCTACCTTGCTGGTTTAGGAATAATCCAACTTCAAGACAAAACTATTCACATTAGAATAGTGAATATTGGTGGGAAAACTTTCAGATAATGTACCCCTACACTATGGCTGTTAGACTATAACTCTGTAAAACAACTATTTAATAAGAAACAGACTCAAAGTCTACTACTTGATGTTGAATGCATCAAATCTTCTGCGTCTGTGTTGCGTTATCTCCTCCTCCACTGCCCTGTGAGAGCAAAACAGCCGTGTTCATGATGTGTCTCAGCACGGCTTGAATAACGTGTAGGACAAGAAAAGAAGCCAACCGCGACTCTGTTTGCCAGTAATCTCTCTTTGAGGCCCCGCGTCTCTAATTGCCTGGACACTTGTGTCCGAGGGGTTTCTCTCATTCCTCAGTGAAAAGATGAGACCTCTCGTGCTCCTTACAACAGGCTTAAGCTGATAAACCCTTTCATTCAACATTGCCGTGGGATCGCTACTTGTGCAAACAGATTGGGCGAAAAAAAGACTAATCAAAACCGCGATTAGCCTCCGACGCAGAGGCCGAGCTAAGCCACGGCGCAGCCTCAGCAGGGGGTCCACTCGCTCCAACACTAAAAGAGTCGGATGATTTGTGTGACCAACACATTCCTCCATGCAACTACATGAGCTGTAATATGTGTGGAATGCATGTGGTGGGTTTTTTTTTTTTTCATGGAACAAAGATGTAGCGTTGTTGATTTCTAAATGGGATGTGACAGCGGAGGAAATGTAAGGAAAAGCAAGCCTCAGAAGACAGGGAAACACTCCAAGCCCACTGATAGCATGAAACAAAGGCTCCTTCTTCACTGAGTGAGCATTCAAAGAGAATCATCTCACTCACATAATCAGCACAACCTCCCATGACAGCATAGCGTGTTACCCAGCCTCCACGAGCCTTCCTTCTAATTTCTCCCCCTGTTGCAGCCAGCAACATTGCCAATAACTCCATATGGGCTGCCATCAGTGCATCATCTGGCCTGTAGCTCTTGTATGCTATACAGCCTCCATGTGTTTCTCAGCAGCAAGGTCAGGATCTGTGCTTGTTTACTCTCCTTGGCAGCTGAGGTGAACAAAACAAGATGGACATCAACACCAATGCATACAGTCATAATAGGACGAAAAAGTAGGTTGTGTGTTTGTGAGAATATAAACACAGCGTCACTGCATAAAGTTGGAGACACTTGTTTGGCACAGCCTTAGTACAAAGTTGCTTCTACACCTGTTTCAGATTAACCATTAAAACTATTTAATATTTTCACAAAAGCATTGTGAGAATGCAACACTACAGAGTTCCTCTTAACTACAATAGAGACTTCTAGGGTCTTATCTGCCCAGCACAAAGAGCCGCGCTGGGAGTAGGAAGTGAACAAAGTTTATCAATTAGAAGGTATCTAGACCGAAGTTTTCCTTACTGGTGGAGACCAAAACACAGCGAAAAGTGGAATGAATATTGGATCCATATTTAACTTCCACAGCCCCAAATCAGTAATAATGTAACTCAATAGATCCTGGATTGCATCGTTCCATACAAAACTTTATAAAAAGGAACTGTATAGGAAATTCACAAATGCAGAGCCTGATAATTAATATAAAAAAATAAGTAAGAGCCAATTTGACTTCAGAATGCTAGTATGTCTTCAAATTTAACTAAAAACACTTTAGAGGTTTTTTGAAATTGCCAGTAAGAAATCTACAATTATAAAACCATAGGCATAACCTTACACAATACATTCTATACGCCTCCAAACACAAAGACATTATTATGCCAGTCATTATTTTACACTCAGCTGAAAGAAATGTAACTTGCTGCAATCCTCTGTTCTTTCCTGATAATGCAACAGCATGGATTTATTTACAGGCCAGCCTGAAGCGACATGATTAGCTTTCCACATTAGCTTGCCCACCGGTGACCTCGAATAATATCTCACAAATATATTCCGGCGACCATGTGACTTGGACGTGTACAAGCCTGATGGCTGCTACCAACTGCGAGTATCAACATATCCATTTGTCCAATAATGTGTAATCATGTGGAGAGTGTGTGGATGCAGTGGCGTCAAATCACGCAGGCAGAACTAACTCAGGGAGCCTGGCTGCAGATCACTTTGAAAATTGTATATAAATAATACAAATAATGACATATTTAAGTATCCAGATTCACAAAATGCTTATTTGGTGTGCAATTGCCTGGAGGAGCAGGAGTTGGGTCACGCATCGAAATGATTCCAAGTGACTCTCTGGTTATTACAAAAATAATGAGCAAACTAAAGGCCATGAGATCTGCTTCAGCCAGACTCTTTTCTCCATCTTTCTGAATGCAATGTGCCAACTTAGCGGGGACAGCATTTAAATTATACACAATTCTTGAGTCTTGTTGAGTTGCTGATTTGTGGAAAATATGTATATTTAAATGTGCTTCTAAACCTTCATTCTGCCAGCACCTGTTCAAACTCTTAACCTGCTGCTTCAGTATTATGGAAGACATTCTTGTTGTGGCATCTGACCTTTAAGACATATGATATACGCCCAGCTGGCTCATTGTCCTGTAGGAGTTTAACATCTTTCTTTAAATGTAGCATCTGAGGAGTGTTTTGTTTGCACCTTGAAGCTTTTGGTGCGTGTACACGAACAAAGAAGTGAATTAAAAGAAGTTTGGTGATATTGCTGGACTCCTGAGAGGAGATGGTGCTGAAATTAAGAGCAACCTGCAAATGTCAGAATGACTGACTTTGTGCTATTTCCAGGTTTTAATACTGTTCAGCTTCCTCTGGTGCTCAGTAAACATCTTTAGTTATATCCATAGCTGAGTCACTGTGGTCTGCTGAGTCACATCCTGACAGGCTATCATTGAATGCCACATCATGGCTTGTTAAAAAATACTTCTTTCATATTTCATGAAAAGGACCCCATTTAAATAAATACAAATGTTGTGGTTGTTTGTACAGATTTAACATGTGGAATTATATATAACATTCACTCTTAGTGGATGCTCCTAGTTCGTTTCCTGTCGGACAACGCCATTGATGTTACCCCCCCCCCCCCCCCCCCATTCTGAGTTTATGTTAAGCTAAGCTAGCCAACTGTAAGCTTCATCTTTCTGATAAAGACATTGTGCGGTGCCGAGTCTCCTTTTCTAAATCTTGACAATAAAATTAAATATTTTTAAAATGTCTACTTTTTTTTTTTCTTTTTTTTTAATCCTGCAGTAGTCAAAGGAAAATAAGTATTTCGACCACTAGTCTGATCATGCATGCATCACATCTTGATAACTCTCTTTACCCCTCATCAATCTTCTACCACTTGATTTTTTTTCCCACAGTTTGACTTTTAGCACAGCCCCATGAAGACCGTCGTCCTTCTCCATTATATCTTGATTAGGGTTTATGTATGGAAAATCACATAACGTTGTCTCACAAATCCATCATCATTATTAAAATGCCACACTGACATTACAGTAGCAGACAATAAAAAAAGATTCACTGCCTTGGCCAATGCGTTTTACAGTATATCTTTTTAATGCCTTGAAGATGTGGGCTGGATGCTGTTCCGTCCTCTGTCATGCAGCATTTAGAGGCCCACAAACCCCAACGTGAAGCATTTTCTCCATCCACATAAAGTATACTCTCTTAGCCTGAGGCAAGGACTTCCATTTCTCTTTGTCCTCCGTTTTTATACTCACACAACTGCTGGTGCTATCCTTACATCAAAGCAGAGAAATACATGTACCCAGTCCTTTTGTGTGTGTCTGAAATACCACTACATCCCTTTAAGGTAGCTTTCCCCCTTATCAACACCACCTGGCGTGTGACAAATCACAAAGTCGATACTGGAAAATGGGGAAATATTTTCTATCATACAGCATCAACATTTGTGATATTTAGGTTCATTTCTTTCTGGAAGCCTGAAGAATCAGAGTCACAGCACGATTTCAACATTTCAACCATGAATCCAAAACCTTTAGCTAACCATTTTCTCTATTTATCAATCGCTTTCGGCTAATTTAAGTACTGATTCGTTGCTTTAAGCTAACAATTTAAACAGCGTATCCACTTCTTGGCGTACTATCATTTTTAGTCATTACAACTATTTGTCCATAAGCTTACTATGTGGACCGCTTATCACTTATTTTTAGCTACATAATTACAAAACAATGATTAGATCTGAGACTAAATAAGCTAACTTTGCATCAATGTTACAAAAAAAAAAGTGAATGGAGGTCAGTAAAAATCAAGGTACATTTTCCCCCCGTGTTGTCAAGAGTGCATGCTGGTCAGTTGTAAGATAAAAATCCTTTCGCCACATGCAACAGCTAAACTGTAGGCAAGACAGCAGGCTGGTGCCAGTGTGCCTTGCTACACGCTGAGACACCCACTCTCTTTATACAGCAAGCTCCGTTTTAGACAGGATCTGCAGGAGCACTTGTGGTTTAAAAAAAAAAAAAAAAAAAACACACAGTGATGGGGCTTACAGCCTGCATATAGAAAATGGTCATTCTAACGGATGAGCAGGTTGCTGGTCACATGGAAGGGAAAGGGTTATCGTCCAAGGGGAAACTTGGCACGCCAGAAATGTTCATACAATGAATAAATTTACATGAAATCAGCGCTGCCACTCACTGATAGAGGAGATGTCCTGAAGGAGATAGGTTTCAGGGAGTGTCAGTGATAAGGATTCAAATGTGCAGAGACTGTAGACAGTCTAAAGCACGTATCAATCATTCTGTCCCTTTTCATTTAGCTTCAGAAATACGATCAGTAGGGATGACGAGGGGGAAACTGTGCAATCACAAAGAGCCTACATTCAATCTCGGAGAGATAACAAAAGGAGGACGAAAGACAGCTCTGGATGGCAGGATGCCCCTGGGGCAGCTATGCTGTTATTATGTTGGAAGGGGCTGCTGAGCGGTGGTGTGGGGCAATTAGAGACCGGAGGATTGAGTGGGGGAGGGTCCAGGCACAACAAACCGTCCGTGAACTGATCTCAGCTCAGAGAAAAAGGGACGAGCAAATCTCCCTGATACGGTAACAGTAGCATACAAAAAAAAAAAATACACAGTGGATGATGGTGGATTTATGAATTAAAATAACCATCAGCTTTTTCCGTGGAAAGAAGATTGGTCTAAGCTGCTTTCCTGCCATCAGTGGAATCCAGAACTATATCAAGCGGCTGCATGCTGAACTTTATGCCGCACTGGTTTGGATGATTTCACTGCTAAGTATGTGACAATTGAGACTGGTTGGGGATAATGTACGCAAGCGGATGAATCATCTGTTGTTCTCGTTGAGAGCAACTGCAGACGTGGTGGTGAACACATTAGCCATGTCTATTACCTTTAACGTCACTCTGCTGTGGAAAGTCGTGACTGAAAACCACACAGAGTTCAGGAGCAGAGTCCAGCTGGAAAGCACGGGGACAAAGAGGAAAAGTCAATCTCGGAGTAGCGTTTCAGCGGTTTTGTGGACGGCGGACAGAGGTCGTAGCCTGACAACTATTGTGTGTTGTCTCTCAATGACTAGATAACAGGAGCAAAAACAGATACAGTTGCGAGTGGGAATTAGTTTTACAAGACACACAGTCCAACTGTTCACTAAACTCTCACTTGAGTAACTTAAGCCTCTGAACTTCACCTCTGATTAGATCTCCATTGTCACCACTCACAATATAACAGATCTCCCAGTAAAGAGGACACAATGGGCAATGAGAGGAGACAGTAACACAAGCTTGTAACAGTTGGCATGGCCAAGTATCCCGAGCCATCACCAACACACACTGTTTCCATACCCTCTGGCTACGACTGGCTGCAGTGGAGCAGGTGTGTGTGTGTGCCCACATTCTTTACATAAGCTTTTGTCAAACATGGCCCACTGCAACAAGTCCTCACAGCTGCACGACAATGAAGTAACACAAACAAGAGTAATGCAGCCGGGCAGGCAACCTCAAGGCTAAACCAAAAAAAGGACCAGTTTCCACAAGGCCATGTTTATTGAGACGTTGACCCAGGCAGTCCTCTCTCAGGAGACAAATTACATCATTTTACAAAAGTAATCCTTATTGTTTAAAAAAAATAATAAACCTTCCCGAATCAAATTTGAAGAGCTAAAATCTAGAGATGCTAATACTCTTTAACTCTCCAAGCACTTCCTGTTTTTTTTTTTAGAATTAGAAACTTCAAATATATAGCAACCTGTGTTCATGTTGTTTAAGTGTATAGAAGTTACACTCTTTATATTTGTGTTGGAACTGAAAAAAAAAAACTTCACCATACATTCCTCCTGGATTTGACATCCTTTACTGGATATCCGTCAAACTGTAAATCAAACCTCCCCACGAGCTCAAACATCAGGAAACTTTCGGATAACTGTCACTCTCGGGTTTAACCAGTCATTTAATCTGCTGGGGTCAAATGCCTTGAAGTAAGGATTATCTTCTTTTTTTTCCCATTCTACCCCAATAATCCCAGAGCTAACTTTGTAATAAGCTTCTTATTAAACCCCGTTGTGCTTTGATCAGAGTTAGGAATCTAAACAAAGTGAGTGCCACTGTTTCAGGTTCACAGCTTTATTCGGGGTAGAAGGACCACAAATGTTAACCTTGTTCTTGTGATGTTCATCATCGGGATATAAAGTTTTCCACTTAGCATAAATTGTCTAATAAACCTTCCTTTCAGGGTGAATTTTTTTTGGGGTCTTTTCATCTCACAGATTCTGAATTTTTTTAAAGGGTTTTTGATTAATTTACTCCCATTAGTCTTTGAGAGGAGTATGAGAATCTAAACTTAAAAGGTCCCCAGTTTGAGTTCCTGCTCCTAACATGCATGACGTTTGATCCCATGAGCTGCAGTATAACGGTCGACGAACACATCCTCTATAAATCTTACAAGTAATCCCTTAAAGCTATTAATTACAGATCACACAAGCCTCAAAAAAATGTCTCAAGCTGTTGACGTTATATTAGCCAACAATGTGTGTGAGTGAACAAAAGAAAAGAAAATATTCCAACAATACAGGCCTTCAAAAGCAAAGTGAACAGTGACTGATTAAGAAGGGGGGGGGGGGGGGGGGGGGTCACCACCTGCAGATAAAACAGTTCAGGCCTCTTTTCAAGTCATTTCTGCTGTCATCAGGAGACGAGGGATGATGGTTTGGGCACACTGCAGTTTTCAACAGATCAGTGACATGCTGATGAAAGGTGAACTCAGAGCCCCTCTACGAAGCCCCCCTTGCGCACTCAGACCCTGGCCGCCAGCCGAGTGAGCGCGGGCGTACTGCCTCTGGGGGCCGGCTGCAAAGCAGATCGCTCGACCAGGAGGACTTGAACAAGAGGCCTTTCTCTCACTGAGATTTGTGATCCTGCCTCCTTGCGAGTCCAGCAGGACCACCTCAGCCTGTTCTCCCCCCCCCCCACTTTGGTCAAGTCTGGTTTTCAAATAGTAACGGATAGGCTTTCTTTGATTTACACAAAACTCTGCTGCACAAGTCCATGTAAGGCAGTGCCAGCCAGCCAAGAAGACAGGCAGACAGCTGGCTGCGACTGCAACAAGAAGACGTCGATTTACTAAGGGTGTGAGTGAGATACAACCACATTAAATGTAGAACATATGAAGTTAGAAAGACTTCTGACACTTTACATTCCATTACAAAGTCACATGCTAAGGAAGAAATAGCTTAATTAATTCCATTGGTGCTGAAATTTAAAGAGCAATTACACTTTGAAATCTGTTTATGTTGGCTACAATACCACCTAAGAAATGCATAATACTTTCCAACTATTTTCAAAGGACAGATTAAGAAAAGGATTGTTCTCAACTTTTCCTTCTCTCTGTATTTAATCAAGAATATTATCCCTGCTTGATTAAATAACAAACATTTCCTGCGACGGGAAGGCCTGGATAACTCCTGAGAGAAAAGAAAAGAGGACAGTCTGCAGTGGGGAGGGAGAGATCTCCGGGTCAGAGCAGGAGGAGGAGGAGGAGGAGGAGGAGGAGGAGGAGGTACAGTCGGGGATTCTAAGTTGGACAGAGAGGCTCTGAAAGACATGATTGAGGAGAAATTGCATCGTTCAGGAGATTAGCTCGGCCTGCAGCCTGAGAGAAGAGAGGTGAGAGGGCCACTTAGTCTCTGCAGAGCCACAACGTCCACACTACATCAACACAGCCGACCACTTTGTCAAGTATGACTCACCACATGTAGGCTACTTACAGAACGATCCTCTGAAACGTTCGAATTTTAGACCAGCAAAGGACTCGACTCAGCCGCATGTCTTGTTAATCACGGCCAAAATGTGCGAATCAAATTCACGTCGTCCAATTTCTATCAGCAGCTCACTTCACACCTCCTGATTTGCAGAATATGAATGTCACACTTGTGTCAGACGCATTTAATCAGAGCCCAGAAATGAAATTGTGTGCATTACTGTCCTGAATCGACCACCTTGCATCCCATCAGGACACAGTCACAACCGCACAATAGGCGACTAATTACAACTGCAATTAACAGCTGCTTTCACGATCAATTCATTTGTGATTAGTTGCAGATTATTTTTTTCAATTAGTCAGTGATTGTCAAAAGTATAGAAAGCAACGACGTCAAAAATTCTCACAGCAAAATTTAACAACAGCAGCAGCCAACCGTCCGAAACCCAAAGATAGCCTTTAGTTAATTATCATACAGGACGATGAAGCTGGAACAAGCACATTCCTTTTTTTACATGAAAAATGATTACGACGTTTATTCCCATCCTATAAATGTTTGTGTTGATGGACAAATAAATGATAATAGTGGCTGTTCAAACCAACAATATCCGGAGGGAAATAAGGGAAACCAACTACCTGAGTTATGAGTATAACATTATATTAACAGGTCTATCAGAGAAGAATAATACACATGTTGCACTGTAAGGACACAAGTTAATGCATACACTGTCCTCAATCATATAATTAAATGCCAACATAAAATAATTAGAAATAAGTGGCTAATGAGAAGCATTATGTTGCTCTGCATGCTTCTAGAGATGTCACATGTAAATATAAAACACACTGGTACTATCCTAAAGATGGTTTAGATTTATAATAGTGAGAAGAAAATAGGCTGAAGGATGGAAGATGTCCAAACTGAACCAGGACTGCAGGCCTCTGCAAAAGCACACACACACACACACACACACACACACACACTCACACAGAGAGAGCCTGCGTTTTTCTATTCTCACAAGGCCGACACAGCCAGCAGACCACCAACAGGAGCAGTAATGATGGTTATGATGATCACGCCACAGACATTTTTTCCACCAGCAATTTTCGAACACAATAACGCTGCACTGTGGCACGGTGGATGATGTGCTCCGCCCCAGACAACAACAGGACAACCCCCCCCCCCCCAATCCGCCTGTCGTCACACCGAGCCTCATTCACGCCTGGTCTTCATTATGAGGTGTAACGGAAATCATCATTGGCCATCTGAAGAATTTACGAGACAATGATTCAGCCCAAGTCATGCCTCACCTACACAAAGAACAGTTAGGGGGGGGGGGGGGTAAGTGGCTGCACAAGGATGCAACCTGGTTGAAGAATAACAGACATGGGCTTCTTGATGTCTAAGGGTTTCTACATGTAATCTTTGACATAGCCTATGGTTAGAATATTTTTTTTTATGTATAATATTATTTTTTTTAAATATTCTCTTTAGTCTTTATCTTCCGAAGCGAGAGGTCACATTTCTCTTTACCATTATCTGTAGAACTTGAAACCGGTTTTCCTTTGCTAATAAAATCAGCATTCACTGACATGCATACTCATATGCATATAAAGCAATCCACAGTATCATTGCCACTTAAAATAAAATAAAAAAAAGAGACCTGTGCTGCTAACAGAAAGCTGAGATGGCCCACTCACATCATGCGGCAAACACAAACAACATATGCAACATCATTTTTGCCTAATTTTGTTTGACAAGTCATCACTTCATGTTTATGCAGCTGCAAAAATCACCAACCGGTAGAGGAATTCTCTAACGCATGCTATTTATATTTTGCAGTAGATTTGAAATTCAACCCACCAGATGTTTGTATGTTTAGGGCGGTTAAAGTGACCAACAAAATACATTGTTTGTCTTCGGTAAAATGAGCTGATCTATCAAGATATGAGATTGCAGTCAAATTATAAAGAGGAAAATTATGCAATTTAATATGAATTGAATAATTTCCCAACATCCTCAAGTAAATCTGTCTTCTTTGTCTGGTCTTCTGCAGAGTAAACATGTACACCAAGTGTTCAAAGAATATATAATAAAGAGATAAATAATTCTAAGCTATGTGTAGTTTTACAAAATAGACAAAAAAATGGAAGAGAGAATTTAATGCAGTGAACTATAAGCTCTTTAAAAACTGTATCAAACCAGAGAAAACTGCTTAAATTTGGATGGTGTGCACAATAAAGGCCTTTACTGAGCAGGCTGCACATACAGCTACATGTGATAGACACAACAATAACCTGGCTCTCAGATTTTAAGGGCAATATGTTACTAAAAAAATAAAATAATTGGTCACATGTGGAAGTCAGTGGAAAGAGAAAAAAAAGAGGGAAATAAGCGTTTCCTCCCCTGTTAATAAGCGAGGAATGTCTGCTCTGCCATATTTGGATTATCTTGATCAAATTAAGTTAAATGCTGAGATGGTTCCAACACTGGCTGCAGGATGTGAAGCAGGATTAAAAAGATTTATTTCTCATATAAATCTTTACAGCTTATCTGCTATCACGAATGGCATTTGACAAAACCTTTTTTTTTTTTTTTTGTGTTTAATGTGAAATAAAGAGGCTACATACTGTTTGTTATCACGTGTTATTTTAGCCGTGTGTGTTTGTTTGTGTTTAGGATAGACTGGTTGTCTCCGAGGCAGATCATTTAGGAATGACGTCCAGTTGATGAGAGTTAGTAAAGTTGATCAACCTAATAGGATGTTTATGGTGAGGAAAGACGATTAAATGACCCAAATTAAAGCCTTTACACCTGTGCACTGACAGGGGAAGCACACACGGCCTACAGGGGGGGATCTCTGGTGGTTTCCAGCCCACTAAACACACAGACAAAACATCTCCAGAGAACAAGCACTGATTCAGCAGTGTCCCTCTTCATCCCCACAGCCTCTTACCTTTTTGTGTCTGTCTTTGAAAGGTAACGCAGGCCATGGCATCTCCTGCAAAAAGTCTTGCCAGTGTTTCTGGTCCTGATCAGACGAGATGAAGACGATTTCCAATTTCTCCTTGTGCTCAGACGTCTTTTTGAACCTGCTGTAAAACTCGCACAGGCTGCCGTTGAACTGCTTGCACGGCGCGTTCAAGCTACATCCGAAAAAGAGCCCGACCAGGGACAGCTTGGCGCCCAGCGACTGCACGTCCACCTCGGCTTTCTCGCTGTTGACGAGCCGCTCCCCGAATAGACTCACCAGAAACTCCGACATGGCAGCGTACAGTCCTCTCACACACAACGGTACCTTCAGCCGAGGCTGTTGTACATGTACACCACAGTGTTCAGGCGAAACCCGGCACTTCCTGCACCTCCAATCTGAGGTTTTAGGTGAGCTCCCAGCCCCTGTGAGGCGTTGCGGTCTGTGCTTCTCCACCGCGGCTCGTGCTCCGGTGTGAGCGCTGTGCAGGAATGCGCTCCGCTTTATCGCCCCGACTGCAACAGCGGTTGCGCTCTTTTACCCCAAGAGAATCATCTTTAATCATGGCATCTCTTATAAGTATCAATTTTGTTTTACTTTTTCACGTTTTTTTAAGTATGTTTTTTTAAATACAGCTATATTAATTTAATGGCTGAATTTAAATGTTTTATTTCCTAAAAATTAACCGATTTTCAAATTAAAGCACCTGAATGTTAGGTGTGACTTCTAAACTACATTTTATTCAATTATTTACTTGGTTTGTGATTATTTAACAAACTTTGATAGACAACGCTAAATTAATTTAAGCAAATTTAAAAAGGGCATTTAGCAATTTCCTATACCTGTGGATTTGCTGCCACCTAGTGGCCACAAATTGACACTACTTGAGTGGCAAACATTTTCAATGCTCTCCAGACTTGTTTGAATGGTTTGAACACTCAATGAAATTGCTCTTAGTTGCCTTTTTTAATCATATATTTTCTTTAAAATACAAACCTTAACATTCCTTTCAATCGTTACAAATAAAGAACCTAAATTGTCTTGCTGGTCATCAGGTGTTTTCTACTTCAATATAAAACCTATAATCAATGTATGTGAATTGAAATTTCCAGTTTTCGTATTCATTATTTTGCAGAATGAATATTGAACCAAAATTTGCCTTAAGAGTTTCCAAAGTAAACGTGTAACAAGTCCTTCCTGCAAATTACCCTTGAACATGGGATTCGCAAAAAGCACTTAGAAACTTCCACTCCAGCAGATGAATGTAAAAGATTGAAAACCTAAACATCCAACTGTAAGGAAAAAGAACAAAATCATTAAGAGCGGAGGGAGCCTTAAAGTAGAAAGGGGATTTTTGGCACAACTTCACCTGCATGGGAATTGATCTGTGATCTGTCAAAAACACATTAAAAATGTATGGAGTAAAATGTTACAAATATGTTTTCCACTTGCAAATGTTTTCATCATCAAGTATCATTTTATTTGAGCTCCACTGCAAGGAAACACAAATCACATAAAAAGTGCCACAATAAAAATAATTGTGTAATAATTAGATATAATTCAAAGAAATGTATCAAACTCAAATGATAACACAGAATTAAGTGATAGCACATATAGAGCAACAAGAGTAAGCAGCATGAATCACATTTATTCTATGAGATTGTCTGCAGATTATCCAGCACTAGTTAAATTGAACAGCTGTGTCACAAACCTCACAAAGAAGAACTGTTAGTATGGTTGTAAACTTACGCAGTAGCTGATATGATTTAAACTACATTAAGAAATGTACCTCGGATGTACAGTATGGTTATCAATAGTGTTGAAACTGAATGGTGATTACATTGACTGGTTAAGGAATCTTGAATGATCATGACCGATGTGGAGGAGGCAGGATCTCTCAGTCCTCAGTGAACATCATCTTCACAAGGTCAGCTTTGAAGCATTCCTCCTCCACCAACTTCTGAGGCTGAAAACAGATGACAGGTTGTGTTTTATGTGGACATTCATCCATTATATATTCCAAGATTATGCTTTTTCATGTGCAACATTTTATAAGGGACTGACTGACTATAGCTTGAAAACATGTCTCTTATTAAGTCACTTCTAATTATTTTTATTTTTTTTATTTTTAGTAAAACCTATTCTCATGTAATCAGTTTCAAGAAAATCGTGAAGCAAATAGAAGTTATTCTTACCGTTCCATATCGCAGCAGAGTGGGAACTCCACTCAGCTTCAGTGTCTTCTTGAAGTCATTACTAGGATCCTTCCAACTGAAGCATGAAAAAAGAAAAAAGGAAGCTGATATATTTTACCCATACAGTTAACAAAAGAGGAGGCCTATAAAGAGTACTCATTTTAGAATTTAATGGTTAATTTATTGATACAAAAAGTATATAATACGCATCACTTTGTGCCCTGATTTAGTAAATACATTTTTACAGCACATGATGAACACTGTACAGAAGATCGTCTGTCTGAAACAGAAAGGAGTTTGTGATGTTTAGTTAAATCGTTGCCTCACTAAATCCTGTTTGCATGCAGATAAACAATTATTGGTGTAAATACCGCAATGCAGAAATATTTAAGATAGAATTATAAGACTGCTCGGAAATAAAAATCTTCCGTCTTAGTCTGCTCCATCAGGGCTGTGATTTGTACCAAACACATTCTTGCAGAACATTCTGACTGTCTGAAAAATGTAAACACAAGTGAGTTAGTACAAAAAAAAGTCTAAATTCAGCAATCTTCAATATATGTTTTTTTTGTTTTTTTGTTTTTTTAAAGTTGTTAGTTATATATTTTCAATGTCATCCTTTAAAGAGATAAACGACTTGCAACTTCAGGACTATTAAAAAAATAATCTTACCATTTCATACTTTTTTTTTAAATCAAGTTAGCTCGAATGAAGATTACATTTTTGCTTACTTTGTCAAACTACAACTTTAAAGTAACATTAGGCCTGAAGCACATTTAAAGGGTGCATTATATTTATTAGCTCAAATGTTTTCCTCTTTGAGGTTGTGATTTTAAAATACCTACGAGACAAGTTTATATAATTTTACTTTCAGCTTTTACATATTGTGCTGTGCTTTTCTGTTTTATGACATCATTTGTCACCACAGGGACGCAAGGTGCTGATGTGATAAAACACTTTCCACACCGTTTACACAATTAAAAATATACTGACTAGGCTCTTTCTCCAACTTGGCAGTAGATAAAAACAGAGCCCTCAGGAAGATGAGACATCTCTCCTCTTACAATTGGCTCGGCTAAAGAAGGGTGAGAAGAAAACATTTTTAACATCATTGACAGAGCACCACATGTGAAATAATAGGTGAGCCTATAAAGAGCCAAAAAAGCAAGGACATATACCCATCTCACTACAAAAGCAAAGAAGTTTACTACATGATGTTACACATACACGACCACAAATCAGTTGACTATTAAAGTAAAAGCATAAGAAGAACATTGTCAAATTGTAAAATCATGTGAATTTACCTTTTACACAGTCTGGACACCAGCTCGCTCCTTGGGCGTCTTTATCACCAGAGAAATAAGCAAAAATATCCTTTCCTGCTCTTCCAGACACAGCCTTACAGAACTCGTCATACCCCCGCACATTGACTTCTTCGTAATGGGCCATCGTGTTAACCGAGTGACGTCTATGCACTTAAATAAACTATTAAACTATGAGAGACTAACAAGAGTTAACTGAAATACTGCTGACCTGCACACGGGACCTGGTAGAAATACGCTTAAAATAAGAGACAGTACTACTTCCGGTTTGTGCAAAGATTCTTAAAGTGACCGCGTCCCAGAGATGTTTATTTAGACATTTTAAAACTCAATTCTAAGGACAAAGACATCAAATATAATTGCCGTTATTTCATTTGAACAGAAACGCCGTGGATATACTTAAAAAAATTATCTAAAAATATATATATCATATCATAAAAAAATGCGCTTGTGGTGATTTTTGACTTCACGTACGATCCGTAATGGGTAGAAGCACTTCCGTCAATTGGCGTTTTGTTGTTGTCATGGCGGCGTTTCAAACTGTTGCCGAAGTAGGATTCAATTTGAAAAAGATAAGCATGAGCTATATTTCAATTCAGCTGGTACTTTGAGCCTCTCTCTCTCTGTACATACAGTAATTTATAATATTTACTAAAAAAGTCATTCGCATAGCTCTTGAAAAGTGGTCCCACAATGCCGAGGTAGAGACTGGGTGTTGTTTTAGGTTCACCAGTGGTTTTACTGGGATGTCGCAAACAAAGGTACGTCGATAATTTGTGAATAATGACTTGTATGTCTTCTATAGATACATCCGCATACGCTGTATATAACATAAGAGAGATAATAGAGGAGATATTACAAACATCACTCTGTGAAGATCAATGCAGTTCAACAGAATAGTAAAACCATGAGAAAGGTCAGATATTTAAATAACTACCTCTTTGTAGAATTACTTGAAGGTCTTTTGATTGATTTGGATCTAGATAATCAAACAAACAAGACGCATATGAATATAATACTTTATGAGAAAGTGATGTGAGCAGCAAGATTGTGCATCAACTTGAATTGTATCGTCACATAATGTCTGACTGATATCTTTAAAACCCACAGCTGTTGTTCAATGAAGCTATCCCTGCAAGTACTGGCCGACGGGCCACCCATGTGCGCCCACCAGCCCCCATCATTATCGAAAGGCTGCCGCCGCCGACAGAGGAGTCTGGGAAGATGGACAGCACCAGAAGCTCCATCAGCTTCACTGCCCTCTCTGAGGAGCGGCTGCACGCTGCAGTCCAGCTTGCGAAGCGTGATCTGAGGAGAAGGCGCCGTAAGTCACTCACAAAATCCCCTCCAAAACCCTCTCAGGAGCCCTCCCTTCTTTACACAAGTGACGTAGAGCTACTTCAGGTAACCATACTTGATAAATGGTATGATGTTTAAGGAATGGTTGCTGCTTAGTACAGTCATTGACCAAAGGGAGTCTTTCTCTCTCTCTCTCTGTAGGAGCTTGCAGCCACTCCAACTAAAGCAAAATTGAAGACCTCCAGTCCGAAACAGAAGGCAGGACGACCTGGAGCCAAACTGTCTGTGCACACGTTCCACAAACATCCCATTTCTCCCATACCTCACGCTGGCCAGTCACCCCCAACCAGAGACCCGGGGAAGTTGGAAAAAGGCAAAGAGGCTCCTTTAAGCCATGAGATCCACAAACTGCAAAATGAGCTGGAGGTGTATATCCAGAAAGTTGAAGAGCTAGCCAACAGAGGTGATCCAAAACAAAAAGGTGAAAAAAGGGGGTTCGCTACATCAGGCTGATGTTTAACAAATGATCATATTGTAAAGTCATAGCATAGGCAGCTGTTTTTAACAGTCAACGTGTAAGCACACCTTTTAGTTTTGTTTAACAAAACTTGAGCAATGATTGATATTGTTGACTAAAGGTATTTTTTTTCACAACAGGAGACAAAGTAGAGGAGCCTCTGGAGCCTGAAGAGCTTTACAAGCTGGAGATGCGCAGACAGAAGCAGGCAGCTCGATCAGGACGTATGATTTATGTTCTCCAACAGCAGGTTATCAAATCTCCATCCAATGTCATCGAAAATGAACCTTCACTGACTTTTGAATATGCCTTGTATCTAAACTGATCATCAATACTTTTGTCTTACAGGTAAAAGAGATTCAAGATGATATTGTAAAACTACGATGCCAGAACATATGGGACACTAAAAAGGTAGAACTTTGTCACAGACACAGATTTATTGATATGTAGAGCTGCAACAATTTCTTCCTCTGTGATTTTAAAAAGAAATAGGTGGATTTAAATTTTTAGCCCCTTATCTCCCAACAAACAAATGTTCTACATGCACACCATGTATCTATACACACCAATAAGTGGTCTGTGGACTCTCTTGTAATAGTATCTTGTTCCTAAGACCGTCATTAAACTATTAATGATAAGGCTGAAACTTATTACCATGATATTTAACTGACACAGTTTCTGTCGCATTTTTTGTTTTATTTTTTAAAAGGGTTTTATTTTGCTGAAAGACTTTTTCCTAAATTTGCACGAACTGTACTGGCAAGCAACATTAACAAGATATCTGTTTTAAAATGTCAGATGTTTCAATATCTGTTCTATTTTTCAGTCCACAGCAATCAGCAGACTGGCAGCTGCCCACCGTGGAGCACTCAGGACCCTGCAGGCTGTTATCCACCAACTCTCAGATCTATCTCATGGAAAGTTGCCCTCTTACCACAGAGAGCTGGGGCAGCTGATTCGTCAGCTCTCTTTGTGCTCAGCAAAGGTTGAGGTGGAGCAGGGTTCAGCTGTGCCTGAGACGGCCCTCGACATCCTGCAGAAACTGGAGGTGAGGAATTAGTATGCACATAAAATGCTTTGTCATGGTTTTTGTTTTAAAGTGCAAAAATTCCACATCATACAGCTTGTGAAAAATTATTGCCGAGTCATCATTTTGTGAATGTGATTTCACATCTGATCTAACATTTAAATGTCTTGCTACTCAATTCCTCGAAAGGTTTTGGATTCTGCCCTCAATAAACAAGAGATGCTCGAAAAGAAGCAGGCCCAAGCTTGTCCTCCACACAGGAAGTCTCCCCATCACAGCATGTCACCTATTAGGGCACCCAAGGGTCCAAGTACCTCATCTGTTCGAGGACCGTGCAAACCCCCGAATCCCAAAAGGGGTCTCCATGGTGAGTGTTTGATTTTTCATGGAAAAGATAACAGCACATTTAAAATCCTTTCCCTTTTTGTAATCCATCTGTGAATATGGAACTATGAACAAGCAGTATTTTAGGAGGAAAGCAAAGACCTGCACCCAACGCCCCTTAAAGCCACACAGAGAAAAAACTGTATGTTCACCTCTTGAAGAAGGACAGCTGATTTACTCTCTTGTGTATCTGGAGGTTACCTAGGGCTGCTGTAATGATGTTGTATGGACCTCCTGCTGTGCCTAAATGGTTGCACCCGGCTGAAAATTGATAAGGAGCCATGAAGACAAGTCGAAGTGATAGAAAACTGGCTCTGAAGTGCAGAACTGTGGCCCTCAGCCCCCTGCTGCTTAGTCTTATGAGAGGTTGACTCCTGCTGGCTCCTATTGCGCAGAGAGGCATCCTGTGGTAGACGAGACACAAACACCTACAATGAGCTTCAGCTCTTGCTAGTTCTCCTCTTTTGTTGCAGTACTTAGATCCCCGTGTCACTTATTAAGAGGCCAGTGGGGATCCAGCTGGTTGTCAAGAGTGCTGGTTCATTGTCTATTTGGCAATGTTGTGTTGGAGCAGCTTCTGAACAGATTTATGTGTGTAAAAGTGATTGACAGTATCAATTATTCAATTGTATTTCAATAAAAATAAGAAACTAAGATCTAAACAAAATGAAATGCTTACATGTTTTCCAGTAGGAAGGAGAAGGGCCTTGCAGAAGCCTAGAACAGCGTCTCATCAGCAGCTTATAAACAGGAGAGAGTTACTCAGGGCTGGCCTAGAGAGACTCGCACAACAGAGGGAGCTGAGAGAGCAGCCAACACAAGCTCAGACAAACATGAACTGCAGAGAAAGAGGGGACCAACACTCTGATAGGAACAAGGCTGACATTATAAACAAGGTATGAAGGAATGCTCAGATGAAGATGTTAAAACACTCTAGAAATGCTTCAGATTATCTTTGAAGCAATCTTTTTCAATGAATTTGTATTTAACAGTTTGTCAGAATCTAATAAATCGAACAATGTAAGGATTATGTTAACAGTCCAAACATGAATTTGATCCCTTCTCTGTCACAGCGTAATCAGATAAAAGAAGCAGGTTTCCAGCTGCCCACAGTCTCCTCTCAGCTGCGAGTGAACCAGCTCCCTCAAAAAGAGCACTCTGTGCCCTGGATACCTACATCCCCTCACTCTCCTCCTCCACAGCGGTGAGCCTTTTATCTCTCTCTACAGCTGATGACACATTCGATTTTTTTTGAAAAGCCTAACCTACTTTTGTACTAATGGCGTAGGGAACTTGAATCCCAAGGTAAAAGTTTTCAGCCTGTATGAATCAGCTCATTTATGCTCTTTCAATAAATGTGTTCTGAACACAAAAAACTTTAAACACCTACACGTGAATCAGTGCCAGGAGAGAAAAATCTGTGAAGTTGTTTATTTTTCAGCATGGAGGTGGATGTGAGTTGTATTCATCAACATGCTTGACTGACACTGGCTTACATTCACAGTGATCCAAAGACAATCTATAATGAATATAGATTCAGTAAAGTGGGACAGTAAAGCAGAAAAAAGAAAAACAAACACATTCCAAGTTAACTGGATGATAAAAAGCAAAGACACGGGTTGAAATGTATCAGGTCTTTTTTTAGGCTCATATGCGTAAGTGAGAAATGTCAAAGAAATTGACAAAATTGCGATATTGCAAGTTCCTTGTCTTAATTGGCTTTCTCTGATTTCACTATAACTTCTACTCAGCACCTCTAACTTTCCTCATTACACTAAAGTCTTTGTACAGTATTTTGCCTGTGTGTCATGCTCCTTTCCCCCTCCTTTCTGCTGTTATTTCAACAGATCCCCTCCAAGGAGAAGACCAGAGCCTCGCTGTCTCTTCTCTCCCTTGAAGCCGTCACTGAGCCCTCCGAAGCAGAAGGTGGCTGTTGGTTTTAGCTCGGAAACGGAAACACACGCTCAAAACGAAGCATTAAGGTGAAGGTCTAACGTGCAACCTTTAGCCAGATTCTAAACGCTTCTATCATAACATTGAAACTGTTGTGTCTTCTTATTTAATTGGTTTTGAAATCTGTCCTGCAAAATTTAAATTAGATGAGCTATTGGGAAAAGTAACATAACTCTCTGTATTCAGTGAGGTATTTTTAATCTCTGGGTCAGGCCCCACTCGCTGAGAGCCTTCGGCAACAGTTTGATTCTAATTCAAAGTTAATTCTTTCCAGTAAATTAACCCAGCTGCCTGCTTGATTGAGGCCATTTCTCTTTGAGTGATTCATAGCTTTGCCTGTTCACTGCCAATACGCACGTCATTGATTCAGTACTCCACACCAGTTTTATCAAATATTAATTACTACAGTTGTGCTTTGCAATTAATCAGAGACTAGCAGCCTGGGTGAAGAGATGAGGATTATGGGTTATTTATGTGAACTGCTTAATTGAGGTTTTCATTTTGCTTCATCTGATGATTACTGTCTTTGTACAGGAAAGCCTGGTTAGATAAGATGACCATGCAGAGACTGAGAGAGCTCAACCAGCTAAGCAAAGAGGAGGCCGACCGCATTCAGACATTAAGGTTTGGTAGAAATATCATTACAGTGTAAGCATACTTGAAGTATCTGAGGGGGGTACAAGCTTAAGATTACAAGGTCAAAGCTTACTTTTAAGAATAGTTTGAATTTCCCTCGGGATCAATAAAGTATCTATCTATCTATCTATCTATCTATCTATCTAGTTCAAGCCCGTACAATTTCTACAAAATGCTATCAAAAATACACTCCTACTACTACTGCATAGACGTCATGATAATCCAAGCTAATATGTCTCCTATATCTAGTGTAGTCAAGACCACACTAACAGAGACCAAGACATTCCCAAGAGCAGGATACTCCGAGATCGAGACGAGACCAAGACATTTAGGGATCGAGACAGAGTCAAGATTAAGACCAAGGCAGGGCGATATCGAGACAAGAACAAGACCATAACTATCAATGAAGATCATCATCTTGTGTGCAGCGGGCACTCACTGAGTCTTTAAAACTGGGAAGGTTTAAGTTATTTGTTCTTTTAGAAAGGGGCATTTTCTTTCCAATCACAGTAATGATGCCTGTCAGTGGTGGTCTTGACTGTTCTTGGTTTTAAAATCCAGAATCCGCCCAGTCTGAGACCGAGACGAGGCTGAGTAAAAATGCTTTCGATTCCGAGACGATACCTTCAAAAAGTGGTCTTGAGACCGGTCTTGAAACAAAGACCAATTTTGTTGTACTACAACACTACCTTTAGAAATAAATAAAGGATTATTTGGCCACCAGTGATGGAAAAAAAAAGTATGGATCAATCTGCCAACCCAAGGCAATATACCACACAGCGATCTTCCGTACTGCTCAAAGCACCAGGCCTCACAATTAAATAAACAGTTAAATTGTCAACTTCAACATTGGTATAATTACCTCCGAGTAATAGAACAGAAAATAATGAAGGTTGTTATTGCGGCAATATTCCCGCCAGCAAGGGGGCATATGTTCCTTTATATCCATTTACATTTTTGGAAGTAGTGATTGGATAGTAAAGCTAGCAACATAACCCATAAAGCTGTGATTACATTACAGCAATATGCAGGTTTGCCCTTCATGCTTCTTCCTCAAACACAAAGCTACAGCTGATGGAAACATTTCCTGCCGTGTATATCAGAGGACAGGATGAGGCTGCATTTACACGGTGTAGTGTAAATTCTTGTGATGAGCAGTATTTGAATATTTAATACAGGACTTGGCTTTTTAAGGATGGAAAACATTTGTCGTAAAATGAAATCAGTCTGCATATGTAGTTGTGTTTTGGGGCCTGGAGAAGGTTGCTCTAAATGAGTTTCACCCATGAAAGCCCAGGACTTTCTCAGTACACTGCTTTGATCGTGTTTTTTGGGGACTCGCTCATTTTCGTATCTGGAAGCTATTCAGCCTCACAACTTCTTCTTTGACAGCTTGCAGTGTGGGTGTGTTTTGATGTACAGGTCAGAAGTTGTCTCACCATCTCAGTGGGCTGAGCGAGCCGAGCAGCAGGCCAGAGAGAGAATTCAGCCGCTTCTGGATAAAGCTCAGGTAGGGGATCTGACACTACCGGAACTTATTTTCCCTTCCCTCTAAGTGAAACAAAGGGAAACGATCAATACTTTAAATCTGTGACATAGAGCATGTATTCATTTTCTGATTTAGCGCAGTAGAGTAAATTATGTCTCTGAGTATCTACCGGTACTTTCTTTTTTTTTTTTTAGGATACAGAGGGCGTAAATCATGTTTGCTTTTGTCTGTTTTCCTCAGAGGATCAGTGAGTCCAGTAACCGAATCAGCCCCTCGCTGAGGAATAGGCTGTCTGATCAGGCTGCAGAGCGGGTAAGCTGGATGCATTTAAAATGCGGAGGCCATTATTCAAAAAGAACTCAACTAAATGGAACAATTTTATCATCTTTTCTGTGTTGTTGTTTTTTTTTATGTGGTTCCTTTTTTCCAAAGGCAGCAGAGAGTGCGGAGCAGCTGAGCCAGGCCCTGCTGGAGGATCTGTTGGAGGACACTGCGCGGGCAGCGTGGGCGGCTCAGACAGACAGACAGTTGGAGGACGCGGCCCAGTGTAGGCTGCAGGCCCCCACCCTGGAGAGCATGCTACTTCGGATGGAGGAGATACAGGTGAGAGCAGCAGACAGGTCTGCCAATGAAAGGTCAGTCTGGAACCTGAAAGGTCACTAGTCATTGGTTTGTTATTTTACTCAGACTGCTTTGAAAGCTTTGATCCTGTGATGTTTACTGATGCAGTGTCTAGTCTTGATCATGATGATCTGTCATGGCATGTGGACAACATGTTTATGAAATATGTGTTTGTGTGTGTGTGTGTGTGTGTGTGTGTGTGTGTGTGTGTGTGTGTGTGTGTGTGTGTGTGTGTGTGTGTGTGTGTGTGTGTGTGTGTGTGTGTGTGTGTGTGTGTGTGTGTGTGTGTGTGTGTGTGTGTGTGTGTGTGTGTGTGTGTGTGTGTGTGTGTGTGTGTGTGTGTGTGTGTGTGTGTGTGTGTGTGTGTGTGTGTGTGTGTGTGTGTGTGTGTGTGTGTGTGTGTGTGTGTGTGTGTGTGTGTGTGTGTGTGTGTGTGTGTGTGTGTGTGTGTGTGTGTGTGTGTGTGTGTGTGTGTGTGTGTGTGTGTGTGTGTGTGTGTGTGCGTGTTTGTGAACAGAGAGATCAAGAGGAAGTTAGGAGACGGTTTGCTACCATCAGCTATTCAGACCCTCTTTACTGGGATGTACCAGGAGCGCCAGGTAACACAAACACACTCCTGTTCATCCTTCAACACTGCAATACAGAGATGACTTCCCAGATGTCTCCTGTAGGTGGAGACAGCGCTGCAACAGACAAGAATAGGCATACTGTATAGTTACCAGTCTTAATCATCTCTTGTCTATCTGTTTGGCCCCTGCCTCACCCCATCTCTCTTGACACACTCTTTTCTCTCTCTGTTTTTTCCCAGGACCCCAGTGTCATGCTCCGGGCTCCAGGCCAGCCTCTCCTCAGCCTATTAGGCTCACAAGGCCAGTGCTGATTCAGAGCTCTGCAGCTGATATTGTCCTAGAGAGACCGGTGGAGACTGGGTGAGTTAACTATGTAATTTGCCTTCGCCTTTGTTGACACTTAAATCATTTCTGTTACTCATCGTTTCCTGCTGGATGTCCCTCCTTGATGTTTTATGCAGTAGGACATTTTGGAGTGCTCCCAGATTATAACTTGGGTTGCAGTATGAGGTTTTGAGCTACATAATTTATTCCCAAGTTTTTCATTACTTTTGTATTTCTAGGTCAGATTTTGTACATGTTTTTTTTTACAGGAGAATAAATGTACCACAGTTAAAGACTCCCTGTAGTATATAAGAACAACATTAGCATTAACCCCAGTAAGTCAGTCGTTGTTTTAATTAGGCCCCTAGACTCGTAAAAAGTGCAGTGCTTAATGTTTATTCAAAGATGCAGTGTTTCTTTCCACATCACGTGTCGCTTGCCCCATAAACACTTTCCCACTGGGAGGCCTTACCCATCCCACAAAAGCCACTTGGTGGCTACCGTACCCAGGGCTGAGTCTATTCCTGACTCTGGCAGTGACTCCTCTGAGAGCTCCTATGCTGCCCAGGGCTTTGGCTGCAGCTGCTCTGTGCTTCAATTAACAAGGAACTTAGAAAAAGGAGGAAAGAGAGCGGAAGGACTAGAAATTGTTGACACAGTCAAGCCAGCAGGATGCTGCTTCTGATAAATTCATGCTGCACCATTAGCAAATTAAAGTCTGTCAGACTTGGAGTGCCTCAGGTTCAGTTCCCTCAATGGAAACTTTGCCCCGAGATCGACTCTGACTCATCTAATACTCTCCTTCCATCAAGTAATAGCTCTATTTCTTTTGGCAGACATAGCACAGGCGCAGGTTTAGTGTCTAGATTTTTCAGAGGAGGTGTTGTGTTTTTCTAAGACTTATTTCTTGCTTCAAAGGTGTCCAGCCTTGCAGCTCTCTAAAGAGAAGTCATTTTGAGAACTGCCAGCTCAGTTGTTGTGAAACTCCCTGAATCACTTTGGCATTAAGCAGAGACAGAGCTGCCTGCAGCACTTTATCCTCAATCTTCATTACGGTGCCTTTTTAAAAAGTACTGGCACCCTGCTGGAGCCCTTTTTCTGTTCTTGTTTTGTACACAGTGAATCACAGGAGATACTGTTAGGATTTTCTGACACCAGTTCAAAAAAGTTTGATTGCAAATTAACCTTAATGAAATGCAAACGTAGAAGACATGAAGCCCTGAACAAGTCTTAAGAATTTAATTCTCGAGTTACAAATAAAGAAAGGAAACAAGTTTATACAAGTCTGAGGGTTGTGTGTTATCATATTGCATTAAAAAAAACAGGTTTATTGAGATTAAATCAGAAAGACATTGATGGATGAATCAGCTCAGTATTTCAGCACAAGCCGGCTTTTCACAGGAAGTGATTGATATGCACTCTCTCTAAAGTTAATCTTTTGGTGGATGTTTTTAATGGGAACATTTAAGACATCTTGGTAACAGTTGGAGTAATGACTGTCAGTTTCTGTTGGAACATTGATCTGCATACTAATCATACGTACATATGAATCATCGATGGAAAGCGTGTAGCTTTTGCTGTCAGCTGACTCACACATCATCATGGCGTCAGAGAATCTCTTCTCCATTAGGCCCCACAAAGTGCCAGCTCAACTTTGTTTGTATTGATGAGCGTTGTGTCTATGAAATGCTCCTGCATCACATCTTTGTGGCTCCAAGACTGCTTGGCATGCAGTAATTGAACCTCGTTATCATTTTGAAAAATAATTACCATCGATTTGAATACATCGTCCACATTACTCGCCCCGTTTCCACACACTCAATGGGGACCAAACCAATTAATTCCCACGGCTTGGACGATTAAGTGCTTTTGTTTGGATAAATAGTCTTGATTTTCATATTTAATTCAAATTCCCACAGCCAAATTCAAAAACCTAAGGGGCGCTGTGAGATTTCTGTGCTGGCACAAATCTATATTTATGTATCAAAAGAGGAAACAATAAAGCTTCTGCCAATAAAATGAGCACTTGTTACAGAGAGTGTGATGTTCTACCAACAGAATGACTTTTTACAAATATGCTATATTTCTTCATGGTTGACTTTTTTGTGTGTGTACAACAAAGTGCATGCAGAAAGTGCTGTACACAGACAACAGCTTGTTCCCCCCCACAGCGTTTAGTCCTTTTTTAGAAGTAATAAAGTTAGACTTAGGGAGTCATTGGGTGAGCGATAGAAAGAGGAATTGTGTTGATTAGGCACATTGTTAAGTAGAGCTGTCTTTTGGGGCCAAGAAGTTGCTTTGCAAGCTGACTTGAGCGGTAGGAGAAGGAGATGAGTGGGCTGCCTGTGCTGCCGGCTAAAACGAACCAGGTGACACATTTTATAACAAACAACAGAGGAGAGGAAGTGAGGTAAAGCAGGGTTACACAGAACAACAGCCTGTATCTGCAAAGCAAAATTACTGAAAACAAAACAAAAAAGGATATTAAGGCCCGACCCATGTGAGATTTTTGGGGCCGATACTGATATTGATATTAGAGAGATAAAAAATCTGATAATGGCCGATATCTTTTTTAGATCTATCTTTGATCTGTAGAGACTGAACGATACAGATACAGATATACACATTTATTGTGTTGATCCCTAAAATGCAGTTATCAAAAAGATATGTATTGAAGACAAGATGGTCACTCAAAAGGAAAGTAACTGTGCTCATGTACGCTTGCCACTCTGGAGAGTGATAAAGCTTGTTGTAATCCATATAGCGCCCTCTGCTGGTGAAAGAGAACTACAATCAAACTCAAATGAAATACTATTCGACTGGTGAATAAATCTAGTAATATCGGCGCATATCAGAGATAAAATTAGCCGATACCGATAGTCAGTTGATATGATGATATCTGCCGAGATTATCGGCTGGCAGATTTATCAGTCGGGCTCTAAAAAATATAGTACACATGAACCACATTATACCAGCCAGGTTATTTGAGTTTGATTGTGTTGGTGTGTTGAAGTCTAACATTCTGTTTTCAGGGATCTGTGTTCTACAAAATATTCCTAACCCTAATGTCAAAGACTTATAATTTTCCTGATAATGACAAATATTAACTCCCATTTTACTCCCACTTTGATCCCACTTGTGATTCAATACGGCAGCCATTGTACTGTACTGTGCCTATGCTGGAAGTCCAGACAATCAATATTCTGGTGTAGTGATCAGCACACAGCAGAGAATGGAGAACTATTGATTCCATTAATAACATTCGGCTCTCCTTTTACTCGCTAGATCTGATTTAATGAGCATTTCCCTGTGGAGCCTTTACAAAGCAGTTGGAGTGAAAATGTTTGGACTGTGTTAAAGCCTGTCCCTGTGTTCACTCCTCTAGCATTCAGCGTGACAGAATAGAGAGAGGTTTTCATTTGTGTGGTTTGTAACAGCTGAACATGTGAAGAGCTCATCATCATATGTGTTGTCTCTGTCTTGATTGATCGATTTTGTCGGCCCAGAGAGACACAGTCTGTGCCATTAGAAGGAAAACAGTGTCATGCGCACAGTCATGTGCGACACCTACACAGAAGAAACTCACAAAGGAAGAAGACAGTGACAGCTTACGTATTATTAGACATTTCTAACTCTGCTAATCTCCAGAGCTTTCTTTGATTGTATTGTTTGCACTAACTAGGGCACTGGCAGTTTGTTTCTGGTTAAGGCAATCCAGATGTTTTTCATTCAGGTGTTGTAAGAAAGGCACAGAGCAGAGGAAGAGGGAGTTACATTTTCATAACTGTAATATGTTCAGGCAGTTCTTTTGAGTCTCTGCTGTTATGGTACCTCAGGATCTAACTGAAGAGGCCTTTGGTAAAGTATTTGTTAGAAGGTGGTCGTTGACATAACGCCAATATCTTAACACTTCCATTATCTATTTCCAAAACAGCATCCGTTATTCTTCACCCTGGCTGCCTTTGTGCTCGCCTGAGTGCTATCAGGCGGCCGCTGAGACAATGAGGTGAGAGATTTGATCTTTGGAAACATCAGCGGAGCGGCAGATAAGATTTATGTATCCATGGTGAGGAGCTCAGACACGGACCCTGACTGCGTGCCCGCTCGGCTAATTCCGGCCCTGCAGTTCCATCAGCAGGTCAAACACATCAATGAAAAGATGAAAGGCCCACTCAGCAATATTCTCAACCTTTCATGTATTGTTTTCTTATCTGCTCTTTCACTCCGCCTGCCCCCTTTTTATTTAATGGAAGCAGCATTTCAAACAAGCCAGGAGCTGTGTTGGGATATCAAAGAATCCAGCATTACTTAAATGAGATGCATCAATCTATGAGTTTACTCCAACTGGTCCATGCTCCCTCTGTTTCTTCCACCATTGATCTCACTAGGGTCTTTGTGAATCTTGCCTGAGTCACGCCGGACAATCTCTGCGCTTCTTTCCTCCCTGTCCAGCTCAGCTTTAACAGCGACTGTGTCCCTTTTGATTTACTGTATGGCCTAGTCCTTTGCCAAGTTCTCTTCTTTCCTGGCGACACATAGCCAGAGTGTTTAGAGCAAAAGAAGAAGACCACTGATTGTGATCTTCAAAGTCACTTGATGTTTATTCTGCCAGTGCTGTTCATCTGCTTGAGTCTGCGTATGTATTGTGAAGGCCAAGTTGCACAGTGGGTGGGCGAATATGATGGGAAGAGGATTTTTTTTTTTAGTGATTCAGTCGTCTCATTTGTGCTTCCCTGTCCATCACAGCCCACACAGAAAACACAGGATTCGTGACAGCCATCATATACAGTTGCTTCTTATCCTTTTGTCCTCTAATTGAGCTCTTAAAGGCAAAATAGAGAAATTAATTCTCCATTGACAATTAGTGGGAACAGCTTGGATACTTTTCCACAGAATTATCTTGCCCTTGGAGAATAATTTTGAGACAATGTCTGAATGGTGTTTGTTGATAGGCTGCTCAGAAAGCATGGGTGCTGTTCTGACTTTATGATGAAGGGAATTTTCAGGATGCTGTATTTGTTGCTTTCAACCTTGTTTGTCCTCCGATGCTCATCATCAGACAGCAAAATCGACCCATTTTGGGACTGGAAGCAGAGCTGACTGTGCTGGCACTTTGATATTGATGGCCACCCCACAGCTTGCAGCCGCCACAGTCAAAACAGAAACCAGTTCAGCTGAGGCCGGCGAGCACAATAGAGAGGCACTTTGCTTCTGTAGCCACTGCAACACTAAATATAGCACCAAGAGTGCCGCCGCAGGAGCCAGGCTGATTTGTCCGAGCAGAGAGGATTATAAAGTCAGACCACGGCAATGCCCAGCTGAGCCCCGGCTCACTCCGACACCTCTCCTAAATTCATCATCCTCGGCCGCATATCAAGAGCAACGAGGGTTTCTGGTCAATCACAGCGCTGCACTCCATGCTGGCTCCCCCATGTCAATAAACTCCTCTCCACAGACGCAGCACTCAGAGGCCCTTTACCCACTTCATACAGTGTGAGGCGTCAAGGTAATAAAAAGGTGTCGTAGAACATAAGCCTCCTCTTGTGTTTCTTCACAAACAGCATTCTCTCTGAGAGCAGCCTGGCGGAGGAGGCGTCCCAAGATGAGCAGCGGCCCACACACAGCAACGTGTTCCTCCCGGGCCCAGCGGAGCGGAGCCGAGGGACTTTTATCTCTGTGCCAGGCGGCATGCTGGGAAACATCCGGAGATACAGGGAAGACTATGAGGCCTACCTGCGTGTAGTGGCACACGAGAATGTCGGCAGCTTCAACCCCTGGGCCATCGCAGACAGGTAACAATTAAGGTTAATTAAGGTCTGCTTCACAGAATCTGTCGTAAGACAGAGATAAAAATGCTAAGATGATGCATTTCTGGTGTTTGCCTTTCTTCTTCCCACCCACTCATACATTTACATACCTAACAGAATCCTTAAGTTGCTGCAATGCAGAAGACTCCCTCTCAAACTCTAAATATACTACATCTGTTTGATACATACGTTTCAGACTCCTTTCTCTGCAAAGAGACGTGTTGGAGTGTGAACAGCTCAATAAGGTTCAGTTCAATTCAGAAAACAATGACAAATTCTGCCCCAAGCATGGCATCCCAAGTACACCAAAATGTTGGGTCTGCACTTTAGTTTGGAGGACAATTACAATATTGTGTGAGGAGAAGCCAGCCAATTATCTCAGTGGTTTGTGCAGGCAGAGAGGGAACATAGGCACGCACATATAGGCAGGTACTCCCCCTGCTTTTCTGGCACGGTGCAGAAACCTTCCTGTGTGATGAGATGCTAATGAGCAGCCTAGTGTTGCAGAGGAGTCACACCATCATAGATGATCTCACTCTGCCAAGAGACTGATTACAAAGTAGCAAAACTTTATGAAAACACAGAAAACATGCATGCATCAAGCTGTGGTAGACTCCCTTTGAAGTTCTTTAATTTGTGTATGCTGTCTGTGGTGGACAGATGAATATGGAAACGCAAGGCAAAACAGCGAACAGTAATTATTCAGTGGTTGGAGGAACTTATGCTTCATATTCACACATTAATACCAAGCTTGTGCTGCACAATTACTCGCGCATGCTAGGATTGATAATTTGGTTTTTACGGTGGGATGTCATTGTATTTGGAGCATTAATCACACAGAATATGAAGTGTCATTTGGTAGCGTTAGCGTGGCTTTTAGCACATTAGTGTTATTAAAATTCCCCAATGGTTGTTCCCAATCCGTTCCCTAATGGTTGCTTCTTCACTCTGGTTCAGAGTGTTCCAGTATTCACACAAAAAAGAACAGGCCGTTCAACAACACAAAATTTCTCATTGTTTAGTTGCACCCAATGACTCAAGGTGTTGGGGGGCTTAACAAGGGTGGTCCAAACGAGAACGCCGCGCTCACTCTTCCCCTATGCCCCTGCCTTTGTGTATGTGTGTGTTGACCTAGATAATGATCAAAACACGGAAATTTAGCTCGGTGCCGCTCCCAGCCCACCAGTCTTTTTGAGTTATTTTCATTCATTTTACGCCTTTGAAGGCGAAGCGCATATTTTAGTTTTTCATGTCAAGCTCTGAAAGTCAGACATGCTGCTGAGGATAAAATCTGCTTCAATCATAGCTTCTGCAGTTTTTGAAAATAATGTCACATGGATTTATATTTTTTTTATTCCTTAGCCAGTGCTGTGTCATTTTCTTTTAACATTGTCAGCCACTCATTTTAAAAGGTCAAGTCCCACTTCTATTTGCATAAACAATTAAAAAACAACAGGTAGGTCAGGGAACATTATACAAAGACACTGTCTTTCAGTTTTTATGAACCAGTAATTTGTTTATTCATGCTCACTTTGTCTCATTGTGTGGTTTGTCACGTGCTGGACTTTAATTCTCCAGCTCTGTTTTAAACTTGAGTCTTTCTGTTTTGTCGTGTTCTGCAGCCTGGCAGATGAGCTGCTGTCGGAGGCTCTGGCTGACGTGGCTGCAGAGTTTCAGGACGTCGTGGAGGACTACGCAGAGGCCGTCTTCACCTCAGAGTTTCTCCAGCCAGTCCAGTCACCTCCTGCTACTGCTGCGGCTCTGATTAGCCAATAGGAAGCTACAGCACAGTGGCTGAGATAGAGGTTTTTTATGAACTATATCCAAAACATATTTATTTGTTGAAAATCTGAATTTTCTGACATTCAGCAAAAAAAGGATTTGAGGATTTGAATATCAAGTTGAAAAAATTCAAATAAGGGCTATGATTATTTGCTGTTTTTGAGGCAGATATTTCATTTAGTGGGGAGCCTTTTTATTATTTTTGACATTAAGAAATTGGTCATAGATCATTGCTTTCATATCATATGGATATGACTTTATTTAATTAGGTTTACAGATACTTTGTAATAAGGATGCACCAGACAAAGATAGTTGAATTGCTCAGGGAGCGTGAGTCATGTTACCCTTTGTGGTCCATCTGTAGCTGTGATTGAATTCCACAGGGGAAAGTTAGTTTAGTTTAGATAAGCTTGGAGAGACCATTACGACATCACAGAGGATTATAAGATTACCGCCCTCCTGTTGCACTTGGTTTAAATCTCCCCGAGGATTACTTGCACTTTCTATTTTCACGTTGGAATATGGAAATACATTAATTGCATACAGTCGCAAATAAATTACATAGGCAGTCGAGAGCATCATGTGTTAAATCTATTGTGACTAATGGGTTATCCTCTTTTGCTTTCATGTCTAATAAAGGGGTCTAAACACAGCAAAAAGGCTTGTTATCCCTCACTGTTTGATGTATGAAAGGTTGATAGGTGTGAACATGTTGTAGATTGGTAAACTGGTTTATATAGTGTCGCTTCTGACCAACTGAATCCTAAATAATAATAGTGTAAAAAGTCAACTCTAAATGCAAAATTAACATGACAGACTTGGCAGGCCAAAAAAGTGCCAAGTCCCTTGAGAGTAACATGAAAGCTGTGAGGACAGAGTCGAGAGGACACATCCAGATGTTGCATTGGCCTGTGGGGACCAGCCTTTGACAGTAGACATACACAGTGACTGAATAAATTAGCTCACACTGAATCAGCTCCCCCTATTTTTTTTGCTCACAGGCTGGGTTTCTGTGTGGGTGTCAGCACACATCCTGCCTTTCACAGGCGCAAGCTCCGAGCAAATTTCTTCCTTTCTATGAAGGACAGATAGAAATCAGTCAGCATAAGGCAAGTGGGTTAGTGTTGTCATCTTTACACACACACACACACACACACACGTAAAAGAACTGAGGCTGTTCCAACATGGGTGGGTGATAGACATGAAGCTCTTAATTTCAGGGGTTGATTTCTAATTAATATGAATTGTTATGGTTCAGAAATTTCAACTATGTCTGCCAAATGTGTCATTTGAAAGACAAAGCCTTCTTTATTTTCTTTTCTGCCTTCTCAGCAGGCACCACTCAAGAGTTTGAATGTGAAACTGTGTTGTCAGCAAACCACAGAGCTGGGAAATCAGTCCTCTGTTTTGACATTTCTTTATGCAAATCCAACTGTAGTAATGCCAAAATATGCATTTTTATGATCACTATGCCTAGATTTAATCTAATCATGAACATGCACAACCAGATGTTTCTGTACACAGATCGGGTCCAGAACAGTTTTGCATATTATAATTAATTCTTATGGTTCCAGGAGGGTCGACCTTGCCACCAGCCAGTGCTGACTCATTATCAGAGCTAATTTCAGAACTAGAGAGGACGTAGACTGCAATATATTCATGCTGCACTAAAGGGGCCACTTAAAGTTCAGGTAAATAAAGGCTGCGTTGATGCATTTGAGTAGCTCTTGAAACATTTTCTGGTGATGCAAAGTACTAAACCTGATGGATGGTGACATGTTTTGATTTCTTTCTCAGGTTGCTCAGGTTCTAGAGGATTTCTGCTGAGACACCTGTCATGGAAATACTAGCATTTTACACGGAGCATATCCCTGTGCAGGTCCCTTCTAGTCCAATGATTTTGATGCTTTGTTCGCTGTTCTCATAAAACACTTTGGAATTTCTTGACTGGTTGCATCAATAATCAAACCATAGCTGTTCATTGCTGGGTTGATTTATGGTCTCAGAGTTGTCTGCAAGTTGTAACGTTGGGGGAAAAAAAGATTCATTATGATGGATTATGAGACTGAAAGATCAAATCTATCAACCTCACAGCAAATTTGATTCTGAAGCAAGGGGGATACCACAGAGTAATGTGGAAAATTCATGGTTTTTCAACTTTAAAAAAAAAGAGAAGAAGCGTATCTGATCTCTGGCCCGGAACGTTACACCCAAATCGAGGAAACATGTAATCTGACCAAGATAAAAGTTATGTAACATACTTCCCTCCCTCTATTTAAAATTCAATTAGTTGGCTTCATGTTAAAGGACACATATGTATATTAAACTTTAAAGATATTTGAGATGTTAATATGGAAAATGCAAAAGGTTCACGTGAAAATATGCAAAGTGCAGCTCAAGGCAACAGCTTCCCCCGAGGCCAGCATGCATTTTACATTTCCTCATTATTAAAAAATCTTACCAGCATATCATCGTCACTTCTGAACGTGATGAAGGAAAAAGCTGAAGGTCTCATTGGGGTTTTATTACAGAAATAAGTCCTGATTCTCCTTAATGTCGAAAAGAAACTAGCAGAGTCCACCTCTCTACCTGTCCTTGATTATGGTGATGTATTGTACATGATGCCTCTGCTTAGAGTCTTATAAAGCTGGACAGTTGATCATGTTGCAGAGATTTTCTCCCAAAATGTGGATTCCTTACTCATAATGGTACTTTGTCTAAAGTCAACTGGACTGATTTTAGTGCACACCAGCTCGGTCATTGGTATATCTTCTTTTACAAAGCTGTTCTTGGAAAGATTCACGATTACCTTTCCTCTTTTAATTCTGAAGGATGGAATCCACAACATTCCATTGACACTTAATTCCTTACTGCCCCAAATCCAATTCCCAATGCTGCAATTGACTCATCGAAGTTGCTGATTTTGCAGTTCCACCAACAAAGGCGCTGAATTGTTTTCTCAGGGAACAGCAACACATCTGCACCTCAGGTATGGAATCCTAGTTTGCTGACTGCCACATATTGTAGTGTGATATTTGTGACTCCTTTATGGCTCCCAGGACAGCGTACATTGCTGAAAGGGGTCTTGCCTTCATCTTCCAAGAGTGTTATGTCATCTAGCAGTGTGCTCTATACTCTATGTCAGAATCTAAAGCTACCATTATTGAGCTGCACTTTAATCATCCAAATGTGTATGCTTTATTTAACTTTTTTCTTTTCATTGCTTTTTGTTGTCTATGTGTCTTTTCTGATGTGGAAGTGTTTTACAATTTGAGGTATGGTATGTCCTTGCATTGAGAGAATTCGCCTAACAAAAGACATTCATTAAATTCAATTAGCCTTTTATTCTGCTTGGGTCCAGTCAGTGCAGCCATTTGCTGTAATCAGGGCAATCTGTCTCGCTGGCTCCCTGGCCTTAAGGCCTTTTCACTATTAGTTTTTCTTAGCTGGACAAGGCGCTCTAAAAGTGTTTTGTCATTTAATTTCAAGATAAATCCAAATGACATGCATGTATTCCTGCTTGAGTTTGGTAATGTGGCATGCCAAAATCATGGATTCCAAAGCGATGGTTCGGCCAAAGGCATTTTCCTCTGCCAGTAATATCCATTTGTGTGGACACGGCTGCAAATGAAGCCTCAGCCAATAAGACAATCCTCCTGGGTCGCTGTGACCTCATGTGGTCAAAATGTCCACTTCACACCCTGTTGTGTGTATTGTGTACAAGAAGTGCTCAAGGGGCAACCCATTTTGCAGCAATTTAGGTCAAGCATTGCTGTAGAGAGGGTTAAGTTAAGCTTAAAAAAAGTAACTGGAGAACCCGTTGGGTAAAGCATCTGGAAGATTAGAGCAGATCGCATGACTGGATTTAGAGGATTTAGAGCCGAGGGACCATGATCATATGGCTTGTTGTTGTCTGATATCCCTAGAAAGAAAGTCAGTGATCTTTATTTTAAAGAGGGTTTATTTTGAGATGCAGATTGTCAGAGCCCAGAAGATATTCTGTTCTACCCTGATGACTGCCCCTTCACGGCCTATAGGTGACATGCTGCTCCAGTGATGGAGGCTTGACAGGCATGGGAGCTTCCACCCCAGTGATTTATTGTCTGCTCTTTATCTTTCTACCTCGTCTTCTCTATTTCCTCTTTAATATTGTATTCATGCAACAACCAGGCTTTGCATTGAGAAAATGTACGACATTGGACATTCCAAAGATTTTTTGTCTGCTTGAAATGTAAAATTACGTTTAACTCAAATGATATTGTTGTGCAGGCTCGCATGATCTTGTTGTCGTTCTTCATCATCAATCTCATAAAATATGCTTAATTTAAAATCACAATGACGTCTGCTTGCGTCCTTTTTTCATCCAAAATATCAGCATTTGCTATCAAGCAGATGTGGATGGTTGAATACATATCTTTTTAGGAGACTCTGCTGACTGTAACTAGGCTATGTCCTTTCCCTCTCATCCTCCATCTTCTCCATATAGTCTTTAATAGGTTACAGACAACAGCCACACCCTGTAGAGAAGAAAAAGACACAAGAAAGGCCACTTGCATAGCCTTTACTTAGACCTTATGTTTTAATATTCTGTGCAATTCCTGTCATTTTCGGGAATATCCCGCTGTGGTATACAATGAATTTAAACTTATTAACATATGCTAATTAAGATATTACAATATCTGCCGCATGACTGTCAATATAAGCTTTTCTTAGATACCCGAAGTGACTGAATTAGCTTTTTGTCTTATTCTGAATACTCCTTTGAAAAGCATTATGCAGTCAGAAACGGGTGATAGGAAAGAGCATGGACGCCCTTCAGCAGCCGCGGACGTGTGCGCACCGCTGGAGGCAGTCGAGCTGCAGACCAGGGCTCGTTTGGAGGAACTGTGGCTGATGTTAGCGATGGAGAGGAGGACTGGAGCTGGCTGGGCATAACATGTGAGCATGACATGTGAGCCAAGTCTGCACAGATACAACAAATACCCAAAGTATGTCTGCGGCAGGGGCGGGTCGACGCTGTGAGGGAACCTGACTCAGGTTAATGAGAGCCAAGCTGCAGATTCTCTTGTTTTTGATTTCTGTCATCTCCACGGTGAGACGAGACCAACACGGCGGCTGAAGCTTCCCCGTGCCTCCTTCACCCTGCCTCGGCGTGGCAGGCGTCAAGGTGCCGCAGGAGGGAGACCCCTTGTTTCAAGAACTACTGGACCCAAACGTTTCTGCGCAGAACAACGCCACGGCTTCACTGAAAGACACGCAAAGAGTCACACGGGAGAGGACACTATGTCAAAGGAGATGAGAGGGAAAGGTAAGTCTCGTGCTAACAGGTAGGAAGCTGCGTCTCGTGCTGCTGGATGTTGGCGCGCGCGCACAGCCGCGTGCTGCATGGGTTGAGGCAATCTGGAGGAATGCGAGACGGTCAAAACTGACCTGCTTGTTAACTATAAAAAAAAAAAATTAAAAAAAAAACTCGGTCCACTTCGGTCTGTCGTGAGGTTATCTGTCTCTCTTTCTGCGTGTCCTGTTTGTCTCTGCGTGTCTGTGCAGGTGTTACCGTGAATTCTTTGACCCGTCAGACTGTAAAACGCTTCTGGGTCAAAGATGGGTAAATGACTGATTCATGACTTGATATTGAGCTGTTAGTGACCTAAAGACACACCTGCAGACCCATGGTCCTCCTTTTGAGCGATCACAGCTATCAGCACTGTATGCCTGAACTACTACGCTGCCACATCAGGGATACTCTATTTTTGGAAACAGCTATTAAAATTCAGGTCCATATACACAAACTTTTGCAATCACGCTGAAAATACCTGCAGAACAATACAATATCACACGCTGTATTGTATCCTAGTCAACAAAAAAAACAGTACAAGGTTAAACCAGGAGAAGAGAAAATGAATATTACAAGGGAGGTTTAGGGGTGTTCAATGCAATGCTAATTATAGCAGTCAGTTTTTTTTTTATTGATGCAGCTGCTTTGACTGTTGAATTGGATATGCTTTATGTGAAAGAATGATGACAGCAAAACCTCAGCATGGCCTCAAAAAGTCGATTTTATTTTTTTTGCATTTAAGGGTTATTGTTGCTCATTTCTTTGCTGCTTAAACATGCCACTTGTTTGCATTGTGGCAGTCAAGAAATGTATAAGTTTTTTGTGTTTCTTTTTTTTTTGCATCATCATTCTCAGCCTTTGTTCACTGCTTAATCGTGTGGAAATTCCCATTTCTCATGACATTTCTGATGGCCATTTGGGTGGAAGTTTTAGTGAGATTTAATTCCTACTGGGTGTAAAACCCTTGACTATCGTGTGAGCAGAAGCAGTGCTAGTATGACTTTTTTTTTTCCAAGCCAGAGGCCATTGGTTTAATTTCTTGTTGTTGTTATGCATCTGCCGTGCTGAAAAGCCTTTGAGCAAGTCACTTAGTCTCTTTGCGCTCCCTGCTTTCTGATCTGTATGCCTTTGTGATCTGACCTTTTCCAGGAGGCAGGAGTGGAGGAGAAATGTATTCCTGTTTGATCAATAAAATATCAGATTAATATTATGCCACTCTCCTAGTGACAAGTGTTAGAAAAGGGAGGAGATTTAAACCAGTATGGTTTCAGATTTTAACCAAGTCCTGCCCGGGATCTCAAGTGACATCCTTACTTAGGGGGCAAAGTGGAATGTCTTTAAAATAATATGAATCAAATATTCCCCCTTGGAGAACAAGCTGGTTCAAATTAAGGTTAGGATCAGGAGTTGCATAACCTATTAAAAACCAGGCTTCTTATGAAGTCTATTGTATCTTCCAGTTTATACATCTTCTTGCAGGTATTGTTTGTTTATGCTGCTGTGAGTGTGTTTTTCACATATGCAATAAACTCTGGAAGTTTCCAGAAATGTTCTGGTTAAGCTTCATGTGTGAACACAAACATCAAAATGTTTCACCCTGACTTAACCTGAGTGAGCCAGTGAGCAACCGGTGCGAGTTCCTTGCATTTAATGACACTGCTTCATACTGCTCACCAGTATGTTCTTCTGCACTCTTTTAGTTGATACTGTGGGTATGTAAAATATCACGTAGGCCAACTTCTACCAGATGCGTTTCCTTGTAGCCTTCTGGTTTTGAAATGATAGAAAAATAACAAATAAGATCTTTGTTTCTGCTGTGTGACTATGAAAGACGTGAATCAACAATACAGGAGAGCAATGAGTATACCGGTGGAGTCACCTTTTCAAAAACATTGGCAATGTCAGAAAAATCGAATATAGATAAAGAATAATAGAATAGTCATATCAGTTCAGATGAAGGACCGCTTCCCTGTGTGCAGCTGTCAGATAAAAGCAGGATGAATTATTAGAGCTGGAGAGCACATAACAATGTAAAGTTTGTTTACTTCAGGTTTTATGTTTCAGTGTATTTGTAGTACACAAAAATGTCAGGTGCAGATTATAAGGATGATAAACAAGAGTGTGTCCTACACTGGAAATCAAGAAAACAGCTTTTGCAATAAATCCTAGAACACAAATTAGATTCTGTGAATGCAGTTTAAAAAGAGGTATTAAATCTCAACAGCTGCTTCTTGATGCCTTCTCCATTTAATCTTAATTATATTTCATTGAGCCTCGCCATAACATCCACTCACTGATGGAAACTCCACTGTGAGGCCGTACATTATTTCAGCGGAGCTCCATCAAATCATGTTAACCCTGCGATGCTCCAGCAGGCCGGATCAAACGGATGGCAGCTGCATTACTGTGCATGTGAGTTTAATACAGCCATAAGGCAAGCATGCATCTGTTTTCATTAAATATCGCTTGACCTCAGCTCCCAGGATAACTTGAACGTGAAGTAAGAGAGATTCTCATGGAAACATTGTTCTTCAGAGTCCAGTGAACAGCGACAGGGTAAACTTTTTGATTTTATGACATCTACTTATGTATGCAGATTTTTATCTTTGTCATTTCCAATTATGAGAGGGCTGCAGGGGCTTCTATGCTTCGCAATGCTAATTAAAACTTTCTCTGTAGCACAGAACCTGAATTATATCAAGAATTCTTACTGTGATTAAAAAAGAATAATGTAGGCAATGGCATACAGTGTATTTTATTGCTGTTGTAATTACACGATTTTATGGGCTGTCCCAGCTTTATTGTTTGTAGTGTATTTTTGCAACTCCTGCAGAGCCATGGCCTAATGCCCAGATTCACCAACTGTCAATTAAAACAGAAAGAAGCCCGGGTTAAACAATCTCAATATTGAAAGAAAAATTTGAGCAGGGTGATAATGGAATAAAGAGGGCTGCATTGAATCAGGTGTTACTAAAGGGAAACAAATTATGGATGTTCTTTTCTTTTTTTCTTTTACAGATTGTTACCATTTTTAAATTCATTTTCCCCAGATGATGAAGCCAAACTGATGTTGGTGAGCCCCTGACATTCCCTCTAGGACCTTCATGAAGTTCAATATTTACATTTATTGACAAATGGATTGCCATTAGATTTGGTAGCCACGTTAAAGTCTTCTTCTAGATAAGCTATAGTCACTTCGGGGATCCCTCAACTTTTTATCATGCACCCATAGTCTTGTCAACATTAAAAATTGTTCCATATATCAGTACTGATGATTATGCAAACTTGGTGGAAAATACACTTTATGTTCACTTGAGAATAGACTCTCCACAACACACTTTGAGCTATGCTCATGTTGATATTAGCAATGGCAGTGCTCAAAACCAAACTGCCATGATTTCATCTCATAGAGCTGCTTCAGTGGCTGTCGAATCTTAATCTTGCTGAATAAACATTCATTGAGGCCAGTTGGATATTAGACAATTCACAAAACATATTTTGATTAAATTGAACTTTCTATGCAGAAAAACTGTTGCACTGTTCTGCATCGTATTAAAAAAAAACTGGGCGTCCTGGGATCATGTCGGTCTTTTTACAGCTACCGAAGAGCTTCATGACAACAGATGGTGCCCCTGTGAACCAGCCTGCATGGGAATTCAAACCATAAAATCTTGACTAAAAAGTCCCTATCCCTCTTTTCTTGAGGTTACTTTCCCCCCTGAGCATAGGTTGTTGCTTGAATCCAGACTGATATTGAGCTGCCAGACTTCTTTAACATCTTTTGCTTGATTAATCACCCTCAGTCACCTTCAGTAACCCCCCTCCAAGATTCCTCTGTGTGAGGTACAACAAATCTGAGCGTTTTGTATTCATCATATTTGATGAAACCAGATCGGTCTGAAGTGTTTTTTTTTTTTTTTCATTTGTTGTGTCCAAGTGAGGGCCTACCTGCTGTTTTGGTCTGATCCAGCATCAGGCTAAAAATAGAACTGAAGGATGCTGATCATCAGGCTCTCCTGGTTTCTCTCTGCTTCCTTCTTTTTCTTTGTAAAGATGAATGACATGGGGGGGGGAACGCTGTATTTTTGTGTTTTGACGCTGTCAGTGATTTCCCATAAGCAGGTCTCATCCCTCAGTTTAAGACAGGAGAACGTTTTATTCTGCTGCAGCTTCTTGTGCGTGTAGTGTCTCTGTTCCAGACAGCCTGCTCAACAAGCAGCACCACAGTGTTCTCTGGATTCTACAGAGGCGTGTGCTAATGCATTCAGCCTGTGACCTCTGTTATTCTATTTGATCATACAAAACAATGTTAATACAAATTTAATAACTGTTTGTCATGGGGACGCCCACTAGGCCTGTGTCGATGGTAGCGGCTCCTCACAAATCACACAGCAGCTGGCCCGCTGCTATTTGAGGCTCACCTGGAGCCGGGCACCAGTCCACTTGTTGTTTGTCACAGCCGAGCCACGTCTTGACGTCACACTGGTGTCAGGCAGAAACAGTTTGCTTTTGTGCCTTTCTTGTCAGATTTCTGGCTATGAAAATGCTCCTCATAGCTTCTGAAGTCCAATTAATCAGAAACACTGTAAGCAAACATATTAAGTGAAATATTCTCGAGTGACCTTCTAGAAGGGAGTTTGTTATTCAAAGAGGTTGATTGCATTTTTGGTTTCTGACAATTTCCACGAGTAATTGATTAGAAACACCTGTAAGACAGGGAAAATCATTATTAGTTACATCCTGCTACTTTGCTGTTTTTGTTTTTAAAACCAGGTTGGCAGTTTAAGTAAAAAGCTCTGATAACCAACTGTACATTACCCATCATAAAACTAAAACAAAGTATGCAGGTAGCTCATGTAGTGGTAGTAGAAGCTGTAGAGACAGATTGGTGGTGGAGACAATAGATATATGCAGTGAGTTATTTATGTACATATTTATGTATTCATTTTATATGCCTCAAAATCATTTTACTATTTTGCACTTCAAATTTCTTTCTGCTACCCAAACAATCCACACTCCTACTTTTACCACACTTGATTCACACAGAAAGCAGCGTGCACAGTGACGAACACGTTTCTCAGAAGTTTCAAATATAGACGTGTGTCATGGTTGAGTTACTTGTGTTTCATCAGCAGTTTCTAACAATGTTGGATTGCGTCTTAGTTAGCGTGTCCAGCCCTGTGACAGCTAACTTTGCTCACCATCTTGTGCCTTCACTCACACATGTTATACAATACATGGGCTGCAAGTAGATTAGTTAACAACGGCGAGACGACCGCTCTGTAACCCTTACTGCGTGTAGCCACAGAGTTAACCAGCTGAGGTGATGAGGTGCTGCTGGTAACGGGACCACACATACTGAAATGCCGCCTCTCGTAACTGAGCGTATGCCTCGAGCATTCCAGCAGACGTTTTCTGTGACGACAGCCGTACCCTGTGCTTGTTTACAGTCATATGACACGCTCAGCATGCACGTCAACAAGTTCACTTTGTGCTCTGGTGAAGGGTTTCAATGATGTGATACCAGACAGACTTTTCTTGTAGGTTAATTATGGAAGACTAAAAGCAGTCAGGCCATTTGCTTGACATTGCATGTCCTGCAATGTGATTATTGCTCATACGTACCTCGACTTTGCAATGATTAGAGGATATTTCGTGCAGCTCTGGAACATGTTTTTTTTGTAGTATTAGTCTGCCTCTGATTTTAATTCCTTAAAATAAATTGTATAGATCAACTGTGAAACTTCTTGAACACATTGTAGTTAATGGACTGCCAGTTGTGTCTGAGACTTGTTATTGTTTTTTTCTGTTGCTGCAGTGCCATGCAGGGACTACTTTGTAGTTGGTATTTAGGTGCTGTTGGAAAAATTATTCAACTCCCTTTCTGGCCGCCATGTTTCCTCATTGTCCCAAATTCACAATAATACACTTAGATTTTGAGACAAAATCATGTTTTGAAGTGGTCTGAGCCAACACGCAAAGGTCTACTTGACTGCTTTCTCTCCCGGTGCATATCCAATAAATAATCCTAAGAGCACTGACTTAATAATGTAACCTCTTCACATGCACTCGCCCTCCTCAGGACATGTGCTCATTGTTGCATAGACAGAAGGGGTGAGGCAGTGGGCTTAGTAGTGATAATTATCACCCAGCTGCAGCCTTGCAGTCCATTAAGAGTCAATGCAGCGCTAATGTGCGTAGCTGCATTGCAGATAAACAGCATCCAGGAGGATAATGCCTGGATGGAGAATGTGTGATGGATTCAACATTTTTTGAGGATAAATCAATCTCTTGTCTTGTCTGGCTCGAAAGATTGATTTCAACAGTGTGCTGAAATGAGGTTTAATTAAATAAGAGGACAGGCTATTAATAGCTATATCCAGCTTGCAGAGGACCAGGCAGACTCTTTTATTGTTTACCTTTTATGGACCCTTGGGCGCTCACTGTGGCAGGACATAAAGAGACCCAGCAGACACAGAATCCAAACCTTTTTTCTTCTGTGTGTAGATTTCAGTATTTAGCTGTCTATGTGATTTCTGTACTGGAGATGATGCATGTTAAAATGAAGGTGGGAGCTACTCCTCATTTCCTCCTCTTCCTCCATGCACAGAGAGAAAACATTATTGGATTTCCTCTTGACGTGGTGATATCACTCTCGGATGTTGTGACTTTTCCATTATTCCCTCAGAAGAGGTTTGCATCATTACAGAGCCCTCTTGTTTTCCTCTCCAATGTGGCGACTGCAGTTGCCATCTTTTCCAGCCCGGTAGCTCTCTTTGGGTGCTTTTTTGTTGCTACGAGGTTTTTGTATGATAAATGCTGCTAATTACAAAACAAGGAGATTAGCACTCTGGCAGTTTACAGATCATCTGGTTTGGAGAGAGGTGAGGGCAAAGGGAGAGAAAACTCCAGCGAGAAGAAATTCCTTGAGGGCAGAAGCAGCAGATCAAAAGCAGATCGGCCCTCTGATGAGGAGGGATTCTTCCTGTGGGGCCGTCTTCAATCCAGAGGGCCCGGCCCGCTCATTATTCGCAAAACCAAAAATAACTTCACAAGCACCTTTTTCAAGCTCTCGCTGAAGCAAGTTAGCAACTTAATGTAGGAATGTGTTCACCTTGCATTCATATTTCTCAAGTTTGTTTTAATCTCATGGCAGGGGAAATAAGATGGTCACATTGAGCTGTTAATAGTCGAAATTCCATAGCCAGAAAATAATAAATGTGCTTTATACCTTACTCTTTGAAATTGACTCTGGTGCTCGAGCTGTTGAGTTGAGATTGTTTAGGGAAAGAAGAGAAAAGAAACAACTGAAAAAAAACAGCAGATGATCAGTTTGGATGATTAAATTGATGATAATAGAATTGTCATTAACAGCAGGTATCTAATATGCAATCTAATCTAAGTCAAACTACATATATATTAAATGAATTATGTTCCATAGCTGTAGATTACATCAGATATAACCAACAAACATGTAATTCACACCTTCATCAACTAATTTAATTTGTTTTTATCAGACTTTGCCACTACCAGTATTCATCACTAAACACTACATGTTACTGCCTCATAGGAACAACTACCTGTTTGAGTGTTGTCTGGAGAATACCCCCCCCCCCCCCAAAAAAAAAAAAAAAAAAAGAAAGATGAATGGTGATGAATGGCCCTCGCACCCCTGTGCATGTCGGGGTGTGTTGGGACCGCGGGGAGCACAGCAGCAGAGGAATGTGGCTAAGCAGTGGGGTGTGCAGATCGATTTGTGTATAAGTCTTAGTACTGGCAAGTTCAAACAGGCAACTCTATGATGATCACAACATTTAGATGCAGAGCCGTTCAGGCTGGCACTGTCATGATGCACAGCTACAAAGTGTGGTGCTGCAGTGGCGTCTTTAGGCATTTTCCCATATGCACTCCTGAAAATATGTAGATAATTTCAGAAGGAGTGCTCTGGATATTCTCCTGACCTGCTGTTCACACGGCTGGAGACTACTCCTGTCAGACAGGATGGGGGGCAGGGTTCTCCCTCCATAAAATTAAAATGTTGATTTAACATTATTATTAACAAAGGCTGATTTAACCTAGTGTCAAGGATGCCATCCAGTTTTTACTGGGCCAGCGCTTGTATGCCAGTCTAACCAGTATGTGCCACTGGACTGTTTGCCAATATGACTGGCATATGAGCGGACCAGAAGCATGTGCCGGTCAGATATGAGTGGCATATGCCGCATATGAGTGGCATATGCCACGGCATATGAATGCCGTTCTGGTCCACTCGTGCTGTGTCAGATATATTTTTTCTCGTCTCATTGAGCTACATATGGCTCGCCAATTTTCGTGTATGTAGGTTAACAGCAGTACCCTGAGTGACGTTTGGGGGCGCAGTGGAGCCATTCAGCGGCGCCTATGCACCGAACCACTTTCATATGTAAATTTCACACGTGCCCCAAAAAATGTTAGTACATAGGTAATATGCTCTTTGTGGGTGTGGAGGGAGGCTTGGGAGGGTGGCAGGATTTGATTTTTTTTGTTTGTTTTTGATATCCTTTATTAATCCCTGAGGGAAATTCGGGTTCACACTCTGTTATTGAGAGACGTGCTTCTCACACACATAGGCCCGAATCACACACATGCACAAACAGGACCTGTGGACATGCATTAGTGGAGAGATGTCAGAGTGGGGCTGCTTTCACATTGCTACGCAGGGAACGCACCAGAGCAGTTGGGGGGGGTTTAGTGCCTTGCTCAAGGGTACCTCGGCAGTGCTCGGCATCTCTCCAGCTACCAGACCAACTTCCAGATTTGGTTCGTACCGGGACTTTAACCGGCAACCCTCCGGTTCCCAACCCAAGCCCCTACGGACTAAACTACTGCCACCCCCCGTTTTAGCTCTTAATCCTATGTTTTAATGATTAATTGTGTATTTTGTATCGTTTGTGTGGAAACCTGCCCAGTGACTGCAGAATCTAGCTGATCAGCTAAATCTGGTCAATGTATATTTTGTACATGGTCCCTGACATACTAAACTAAACTAAAAACATCCTGTACTAAACAGACAGAGCGTCAGCAGACACAAACTGCAGACACTCTTGTGTGAAATGCCTCAAGATGCAGTTAAATTTGTCGAGTCTTTGCATATGTCAGTCTTTTTTCTCCAAATATTACTGGGCTTCAGTAAATAATGCAGGCAGTTGTACTTGACGTTTATTTCCCTTCCTGGTGATTTATTATCCATTATATGTCAGGAGTTACACCTTTTCACTCCGTTCATGCCACTTAGAAACGATACGAGTGTAATCTATGAGGAGATGCTGATGCATATATGCTGTTAGATTTGTGCAAATGATGCCCCTCTGTGAAAGTCTCGAGCACGATGATTTCAGCTGCAATTAAAGCCAAATGCATGATGAGACCCATTGTAAGATAACCAGCAGCAGAAACCAGATACAATACTCTCAAACCTTTGAACTGTGTGATTGTTATAATATCACTGGGCCAACTGGGGCCTTTGAGAGTTTTTTTGTCTTTAAAAACTGTCCTTTAGATAACCTTACAGTTCAATTCACACTGAGAAGTCTTTTATACACTTTAAACATGTTTACCTGTATTATCTTTTAAATTTCATATCATTCAACCATCTGATCAAGTGGGGGTTGATACATTTTCCAGTTCAGTCTCTGTAGACCCTGAGGTACTTGTGCTGTCCAAGGTTAGATGTTATCTTCTTGGTTTTGCAGAGTATTCGAGACATGTACACCATGAAATATTGACGACAGAAAGATAAATGATTTCAATTATGAATCTTTCCAGGGCTGCACTCGAGCTATTTCTATTTCTCTCCATCCTGAATTCATAGCTACTCCAACAGCTGCTTTCAAATGTATCTTTAAAAAAAAGTATATTACATCCCTGCATTAAAAATTAAAAATTAAAATTCATATATTGAATTCCCTCAATAGCTGTAGAGCTATTGGAGACTGAGGGATTATCTCTGTGAATTCCAGATAACACATGAGTCATGCAGGATGAGATGGTCTTGACTTCCATATTATACTGACTGTGCCAAATTCATTTAAAAACCAAAAATTCTGAAATATTTTTGTTCAGATTCCAGAAATGTTTGCCTGAGCTTCTTTAGCCTTCTTGTCTCCGTTTGACTTAGCTAAATGCGAGTCATTCACACTACCAGCAAATACCCTGAAGCAAAAACCCCTATGTCGTGTGAGACTCAATTGGATGTTGAAAGATGCAGCTCAATAGGTTTCCTTTGTGCAAAAAGCTTAGGTGAGTCTGTGTTGGTAGAGTCACTTCTCTTCTCTCTAAGCTGCTTTGAGCTTAATACAAGAACAGGGGGAAGTCACAATGTCTTCTGGCTTGGAAGCTAGAAATAAAAGAGGTAAAACAGCTCTTGGCTTTTTGTAATTTGGGCATCATCATGGCAACTTTAAAGGAGCAATATGTAAGATATCTGATTAATTTAATATATAATATATATATAATCAGACATTAAGGAAACATGCCGCCAGTATGTCCTCCTTTTAAGTTCCAACTCCAGTCCGGACTGGTCTGTATTTGTTTGGAACGGAGTAGGTAGGTCCATCGGTTTGCCAGGCAAACATCAAACCAACAGGTGTTGCAGCGATGGAAGGGAGCAAGCGAACTGGTTCAGATATAACTAATTCTACCCGAACTAAAAAGCCCTTTGGCAATTTTTTCTAACAAGCTCCATGAAGTAGAAACGTGGTGAAACTAGGATAAATATTGGAGAGGCTTTAGAAAAATGGAGAGAGGTTAGAAGAACGCAGAAAGATTTCACGACGAGCTGGTTACATGCTGAAGCTTCAGTGTCTGTGACATGGCAACACACGTGTGCATCGACTCTAGGGAGACAGGTTTCTCCAATGTTTTGAATTTGGACTGCAGTATACCCATTTTAAACGCTGGGTGTCAGAGTTACATATTGATCCTATAGGCATCAATTCAAATGTTTGATACGTTTGATCAAATCTTGCATAAAGCAGATTGTCACACTGAACCAGACAGCAGCTTCACAACAGCCACAGACTTGGAAGAAAAGCCCACTGTAACTTCCTGGATAAAATGACATTCTCATGTAACTGGGAGTTGTTGAATAAGCCTAACTGGGATTACTTACTGTAATGTTACTGAATGACAGTTTTAACGTTACGTAATGTGTCACTGCCTTTAACTGACTCTTACTGAAGGCGTGTGCAAACAGTTGTGTAGCATCCAGGAGGCAAATTTAGCATTTAAATGTTAGCATTTGATGATTAATGTTAATTCATTTTTGTGAAAATATCTTACTTTTTCACTGCTCAATGCTCCATCATGTTCACTAGTTAGTTGCTAACAGTGTTTGTCTGCATATTGAAGAGCCAGTCATGGATTTATTGGAGTGGAAATAAAACAGCTGCCCAGGTTGATGAAAAAAAGGATTACAATAGCTAAGAGAACTGGCAAAATTTTTTTGTGTGCCCTTGATAGAAATGTTTACTAGAAAGCAATTATTTGCAGCCACAAAAAATCACAGTGGTCTGTCCATACCTGCTCTTATAGGCTTTCACGAATATATGACATATGTGACAAAGAAATAAAATGTCAACACTACCTCAAATATGTTTACCTTTGCAGCCATTTGTCTGAGGTAGTGCAATTGTAACCGTAAGCCAGTGACAGAAAGAGAAGGGGGTATTACTTGTGATTGCAATACAGCTGCTCAAGCAATGAACGCTGTCAGCCGGCTGTTTCAAGCGGCTGCAGACTCCTGTGTAACCTGGCTGGAAGTGGAAAATGGAAAGAAAGAGATGAAAGAAGAAGGACATGAATCACAAGCAGCCTTGTGTGGTCGTGCTCTGAAATAAAGCCTTTTAGATACTTAGACACAGATTTTCTTTGAGCAGAGCCCACTGAAGTCTCATTGTTAGCTGCATTATGCCCTTTCATAAGACAAGCTGTTTAGGATTGTCTAGCATACATTTGACAGGAAAGAGGCAGTTTGATAAAATAACTGATGAATCCCCTAACCCATTTATTGAAGGAAACATTTCAGTGACATAATATTCTACCTTGAATGAAATTCAATTCAATAAGAGTGGACAGGAGAGGAAACTGATGCTGTATTTACAAAAAAAAAGGCTCCATTATCTGTGTCTTGCTGTTGTTATACATAACTGGGGTAAAAAACACATCTTCAAAGAAGCAATATGTAACTCTGTCACATCACATTTAAAATTGGTTCTGCAGTACAAATTCAAACATTGGATTGAGCTGTCTCCCCCCGCATCCTCCTCCTTTAAGTCCATGCGCACATGGGTTGCAATGTCGCTACCACGGAAGCTTCAGTGTTTAGCCAGCTCTGCATCTGTCCTGAAACCTTTCTGGGCTCTAACCTCTCTCCATTTTTTTTAAAGCATCTCCAATACGTATTCTACTTTTAACATGGAGCTTATTAGAAAAATGCCGGATGTGTGTTGTATTTACTCTCTGATGTTTGTCGCTTTGGATAAAAGCATCTGCTAAATAAATTGTGGAATTGGAGAAGATGTGCAGTGTCAGCAAAAGGAATACAGTACTGTGGGATGAGCATACAGATGGGCATGACAATTTGACAGAGAGGAGAAAATATCGTTTCTATAGAAAGTAAATTGAACTGTTATCATTAACGATTGTATCATTTGTTTTAGCACCTGATGGATTAAAACAAAAACATTTTTGTCCATTTTTCCTGCTGCATGATCTGGATTGAAAGCAGTGAATGTGAGAAATGTCCAGCATCCACTCTGAACTTCATCCAGGTCATTTCCATAAAATACTCAAAAAAAGGAAGTTGCGCTCTCTGACGTCACCTGACACGTATTTACATTTTTGAGCAGGTGAACATCAGACTGTACGCAGGCTTCTAGGTACAGGGCTACTCGAAGCTACGGCGTATGCTACAGTGTCGATCAGATGCAGAAGTATAAATCAAGCTTTAGCTGTTCAACCTGTCAAACAACTGTCTTTGTAAGTGATGTTGTTAATTGGTCCGTAAATGAAACCAACCATAAACCTTGTTTGAAATTAAATTTTTGTCTACTTGTACTTCACATGGAAACCAACTTACCATCTAACAGTGGTTGGCTATTGAATTTTTAAAGGAGAGGTTAATCTTTCATATTGACAAGTTTTCTTTTTTTTTTCTAGTGCCTGGCTGCAATGTACAAACAGGAATGGCTGCACAGAGATTCACACTCTCACTGCTTGTATGATAATGATCTGTAGTTCTTTCAAGCATATAGTGTAGTGAAATGCCCTGCAGGGAGCCAATTCAATCATGTCCATTACCCAGCGGGGAAGGCATCACTTGGTGATATGTGCTTGAGCAAGACTTCAGAAGCACAAGCAGTCAGACAGATTGCCTGAACCTTATAAGAAATTCAAAGTGGATGTGCAACTCCAGAAGTAACATGAAATGGGCATCTTTTCCAGCAGTGTATGCATTAAAGACAACATTACTTTGTCAGGTCTCATTAGGTGACTAACAGTGACTCCAATGCACTCCACCAATCAAAAGTTATTGGCAGCTTTTTTTTGCCGTTGTTGTTTTTTTCTTTTTCTTTTCAATAAAGCAGCTTGCTTGGGATGGCTGAATCTGGAGTGTTTTTTTATTTTTTCAAAGTAGTTTCTCTCCTTTGCTCACACTGTGTACCCCGTCAGCACCTCTTCTCGCTTGGCGTGTGCTTTCTGTCAACCACAGCTTTGAACACGGTGGCACACAGGAATGCCTCAGCACATGGGTGTGCCTCATTAGCAGCGTGGCTTCCTCAAATCCTAGTAGAAAGCTCAGGTGTGAGTGTGGAAGGTCTAATACTAGATTCTGAACCACCTAGCAGAAATTTGCATCCACACATGCCAATAAGTTTAGCCTTCAAGGCAACCTAGTTGACTTTCAACAGTAGTGACCCAGCACTACTAACAAGGCTGTAGCATTTTTAATGATTTTTATGATGTGAACTTTGGTCCATTAGTAAATAACAAACAACTGTCTTTTGTTTGATTGAGCCCTGCTTACACACATGCAGCATAACTGAATACTGTCAGTCCCTAGCTCAGGTATTTACTTATACTCTTCCCAAGTCTTTGCAGAGAATATCAGATGTACTTAAAGCTACAGCTTGTATTTTGTGCAAGTGGAGACACATTTCCATTCCCTAAGGGAGAAGTATTTTCCTGAAAATAGTCGTTTGTTGATGTCTTGTACAGTAATTGCTTGTTTCTCCGCAAGCACAGAATTGTGTAATTTGTTTAAATTGCCTTGTGATTATATGTTGAGCTCCTCACACATAGTTTATTCAACCTAAATTGGTTGAAAGAAGAAACGCTGCGCCTGCGGGCAGTCTGTATGTTGAAGCACAATCAATGCTCAGAGAAACCAAGCCTCCCCTGAGCCTCTTCACCCGTCGTCACGTAAAGGCCAGGATGACAGGGTTAGAGGCTCTGTGGCGCTTCTCAGATTCTGGATACCCAGGAGAATGGTTTCCTGACCGATACACTAGCTGCTAGTTCAAAGGTTGAATACCGAGATTCAGCCTAACTCTGTAGGCATGTTGACTATTTATGCTCTGGAGGATGTCATGGTTCTACTTGTCAGAAAAAGCTACAGAATCAGTGGGTTAAGAAGTGCTCCGATATCACTTATTTAAGAAAATATACAACAGTCTAGACACTTGGTTAAAGAAAATCTCCCATTTGAATTCATGCTCAATGGCCTATTCCAGAATAACACATCACATTTGTCTGTGATCCATTGGTGTGTTGGAACCACTGATGTAACAGCGGATAAAGGTCAATGTAATCCTAACTACTACATTTCCTGTAGGATGACTGAATCCATAGAAATACATGATCGTTTATTTGCTACTCGAAAATGTCTAAGTAGTAGAGTGAGAAGTAAAGGGAAACAAAAGAAATGTTTTCATCTAAGTGTAAAGTAACACAAAAGGTAAATGTCCAAGTACAAGTCTCTCCAAAATGTACTTAGGAAGGCTCTTCAATTAATGTACTCACACTACACATTAAGTGGGGAATTTACCAAGAATAGATTGCAGCTGCTTATAGTTCTATGAATTGCGCATCAATTGTGCTACTCCCTGTTTCCATTTCAGGATCTGATTCACAAAGTATATTGAGTCTTTACAGATTCACCCCTTTATGAGAGCAGCTCCTCCAGATTAATGTACAGTATATAGAAAAAATATATATAATGATAATTTTGATGGATTTAATGACCTCCATGAAGGAGCCTACTCTGTGCCCCAACTTGAAAAGGCCTGTTTGCCTGCTAGGGTGTGATGCCACACTGCAAAGCCCTTAATATTCTAACCGGCCAAAATCAAGGACAGCCCTCAAAACCTCTGATCGCAAGCTAGTTGTCCAGCTAACCCTCATGCTGTTTAAACTGTCAATGCAAGCTACCAGATGTTTTAGCATCATAAAGGCTTTATATGCGATTTTTCACACTTAAATATAATAGAAATCAAGTATATCCTCTGAAAATAACTCTGTGAGTAATGACTGTCTACAATGGGTGTAACACCTGAGTCCCACTGTCTGTGATGTTTTCAGAGTTTTTTTTCTGTATGTTGACATAGACGGCCCGGCGGCTGACTCCTCCCCTCACGAATAAAACTTGTTTAATTGAGGGACTAGAGAAAAGAAGAATAACATACTGTACTCACTGCTTAACTACGTTTCTAGATCACGCTTATTTCGGGTAAATTTACATGCAGTGTGAAGATACGAGCATAATAAAGATCGCTAGCATTAGCATGCTAACACAACAATGCACCGCGAGTTGTTTTGGTTTCATGCTGGTGCTCAAGGGCGACATCTGCTGGATCAAAAAATCGCATATAAAGCCTTTAATGTGACCACAGTCAAGTAGAAAGTCATGGTTCTTTTAAGATTCCATCTTCTCTGAGGAGGTCCTTAACAGTAAAGTAAAACTGTTGACATTTTTAGAACATACAATATTTTCTTGTTTTTTCCTCCACCTTGTAGTGGCCTAGTCTGGTCTGTTTTTGACAGAAATATTTCAACACAAATGTTGTTTCCCAATAGAGAAACAATAGAGCAATGATTTTGAGTCTTTGCAATATTGTTCTTTCATTACTGTACCACCACACAGAAAACAGTGATTTTGCCTTGAAATATTCCCATGTGTGACATGGTTGGGTAGAGTTGACAACAGGCAAGTACTGCAAAATCTCAAGGGACAAGTTTCTCAGCAACATCTTTCAAAACAAGCTCAGGAGATGAGCCTGAGTTTTGCAGTGTTTGAAGTGCAATGCTGGTGATGGGCAGAAAATGTTCACTGTCCCAGGAGGGAAATGTCTCCTCCAATGAGGAGTGAATGTATGCTTGAAATGTAATGAGCAAAACGTCTCTTTGTCGTATGCATACAGATGTGCAGTAAATGCTCATCTTTTTGGAATCCAGTAAATGCTGCCATTTTGGCCTGTTTTATAAGTCTAATGGAGCAATTTTCCCGATCTTCCCCAGTGTTGTGTGATTGCTTTCATATAGAGAAGCCTTAGATTTGCTTGTGGCCTTATTGTGTCTTTGCTGTGATGTCGGGAAAAATGCAATAGACCCAGACTACAGAAAATGAGGCTTCAAAGTTTAACCCCGGGCCTGCTGGCAAACATGCTCTTTATTACAGCTGTATCATCAGTGGAGTGACGCTTAAGAGGATTAGATACTTGAGGCACTTTACCAAAGAGGAGAAAACCTGTGGGGAACTCTGTGAAAACTTAAACAACATTAATGTTACACTCTTTCTTTCAGTAGTTTAAAGTAATGATCCAAAGTCCTAATCTTTAAAGCCTGTTATGTCACTTTTTATCACCAAATGAAGGAACACAATGGTGATAGAGCGTATGGCCCACTGATATAAGCGCTTGTACTTTGAGAATTACAAGCTTCCTAAAAAAAAAGACACCAGGATGAAAACATATATAAAAAAGATGTCTGACTCCAACTTTGGACTCTGATGTTGGAACAGACATATGATTGAGGCAGTTAAGGTTGGGTTTGTGAAATCAGGTTGACTTCCAAACCTGATGTTGATTTGACATCAACCTCAGACATTGGGCAGATGTGAATTTTTCTTTGATATTAAAATCAGGTCAACATCAAAACATCAAAATGTTGGAGTTTGACCTTGCCCCAATATTGACAGATGTGGAACTCTGGTCAAAAAAGAAAACATTAATATTCACCATTGGCCAGATATTGATATTTGGTTCAACATGAAATCCTGTTGATTTAAATACTCATTGTTGAATTGACATCGACCTCCAACATTGGGTAGATGGTGAATTTTGGATGGAAATAAAAAATCAGGAGGTCAAACCCCAACTCTGACTGGACATTAACCTTGAATTGAGTACCTCCAACATACGACAGACTTTGACTTTGGGTTGTCATCGTTTAGTTGTCTTCAAGATCAAACATTGGCTAGAAATAAACCATTTCATGTTAACAGAGTTTTGATATAACCCATAACATTAATCACAAAAAGTCCAAACATATGTTTTCTAGGCCTCCTCTTTTTACCCTGGGCTGAGGGATAAACCCTCACAACAAAGCGCTGTCCTACATGATGCTCTTAAGTTACTGATAAACACATTTCCACATTTTAACTGCTGGGTCATCGCTTTATTGAGTTAATTAATACGGGTCTTAGCAGAGGGGGCTTTGCATTTTATCACTTTCATCCCGCTGTGTCAGAGCCACTTTCTGCTTCTTTGATTTTAATGACCTTGTTTGCTACACTTCTTATTGGCAGTGGTTTTATATCTGGTTACGACACAGTGAAAATTGTACAAAAAAAAAAAATGGAAAGTGCCCTAAATCCCTTTTTATCATTGCTCTTGAAGGTCATAAATTCACTGTCTGGCTCCCTTACTGAGACACTTGTGTGCTCTGACACCGCTCAAAGAGAAGACCATTTAGGTCGTTTCACCTGCTGTGTCACTCAAAAGCCCATCACCCCCCACATGGCGGCATTCATGCTTTTCTTTTCAATCTGAACTTCTAAAGCTATCAATAGAAAGGAAATAAAAGGTAAAAAGCTGCTTGATTTATCGTCCTTGTGTTCTGTGGTTATGGCACAACCCTGCCCCTTTCATTTCTCCTATGTCTAAAAGCACATTTTCTGTCTTTTTATGCACAGGTTCATCCCGAAAGCACAGCGCCACACACTGGTGTCTGCAGAATATTGCACAAGAATCAGTTGAAAGCTCCGATGAGGAGTTCTTTGATGCCAGAGGTTAGTATAACATTTTATTTGCCATCTGATCCTGTCATTGTTGTGTCTGTCCAACAGGAATGGTTCAAAATAATATCTGAAACAATGCATGATGCTGCTTTTGTGTCCAATTTCTGAAACTTATTATCAGTAATACTAAGGTTTTTCAATACAACTTCCTGATAGTTTCAGAGGTTGCCAGTAGTGCTACAGATTGTAACTGTATCACTAAATGTATCTATATGTATATATTTAAAATACACAAACATGACACAACATAAAGCACATCACATTGTAGCCTAAAAGAAAAGAAATGCAGTGAATCTATAAAACTGAGAAGCTGAAACACGGAAATATTTTCTAAGTATGACATATTTGAATTAAAAGAATTTGACATTTCATTTCATTGTCACTTAGTCGAATGATAATTTCATTAACAAATCTTTTAGCTCTCTAGGAAAAACGAAGGACCAGAGCCTCATTAAGCCGTTAAAGGTTCAGGGTACAGGTCATTAAGCTCGTCCAGTGGAAGGACTATTAGCCAACAGGAAAAATGTCAGCCAACTTTAACAACTACTTCAGAGAGAAAATTCACTTTACAAGTTAGATTAACACAGTTGATATTAAAAATGTATTGATTTGTGTTATCAACTAGTGAAATGTTGGACAACTGAATGGATCATGCGATCCAGATGAGTTTGTTGTTCTCATGCTTTAATTGATCAAATAGTGTGCATTTCTTTTCTTTTTTTGAAGGTCTATTTTGGGACTTTTTTGCCTTCATTTTAGAGATAGGATTGTGGACAGAGTCAGAAATTAGGGAGAGAGAGAGTGGGGAATGAAAGGAGTCACTGGTTGGATTTGAACCCGGGCCGCCCACTTTGAGGACTTTGCACATGGGGCATGTGCACTAACCACTAGGCTACCAGCGCCCTAAAAGTGTGTATTCCTGATTGTTGTCATGGCTTGGGTGAAATTATAGCTTCAGTAACATATCTTTCAGATGCGTTGTGTATTTAAATTTTCCTCATGTTCAAACCTGAATCCACTATCCATTTTTGTATTAAAGGTCCTTTTCAATGTATTCAAGTTCTCTTACTGACCAGAAATAGACATGCTCTCCATGGTCCCGGGGGAGGTTCATCAGTGAATAAGTGGGACGCTTATCCCACCAATTATCCTCTTCAAGCACTTATCCCCTGAGATAAAGAAGGTAGAGATACTTATCAATTAAGTATAATTAAAACAACGTGTTCTTATTTTACAGTCAGTCAGCCAGCGGTGTATTGACGGATTTTGTTCAACATTATTTCACGTGTTATAAAAGATGCTGGAAGTGAAGAGTAACACTGTGTCACTATCTCTTCAATGCGCTCTGATGTGGTAACTGTCGTCATAGAAATGTCACATTTTGTGTATGTAAATTTGATTTATGCTTTCCATTCTTCTCTGTCAATCTAATTTCCCCTCACTCCTTCCTCCTCAGTTTTTCCCGCCCTATTATGTTTCTTTTCTTTCTAGCATATAGTCTGTTTACCATTAGAGGCGACGTTTACTGCACACATTCGTGGAAAGCATCAAATATTTATCTTATCAAAGCTGTCGCAGAGCAGAGCAGAGCGGTACACTGCTCAGAATGCACTTTATGAGACCGGTGTCAAGGCACCTATCTATGCCAAGGAATCACAAGGGGACAAGATATCATTTTCATGTGTTGTATGGGAACAGATGTTCCTCACCATCCGCAATCAATCTGGAGCACACGATGGATTTTTTTTAACTGAGACAAATAGAAAAGAGTCGTCTTTATCGGTTTAAAATAAAAAAGGCATGGGGATTGACCGCAGACGCAAACAATAGAAAAGGAAGCATCTGGTGTTTGTTAAGTGTGGCTGTATTAAGCCTCTTAATTATTGAAATGCCACAAAAGTGGTTTTCAAAAATATTGAGATTTTTTTATGGCAGATAAAATTTGAAAACAGGTCCGAATAAGAAGTTTTACATTTCTTCTGAAGACGTATCATTGCAACTTTTTTTTTTATAAGAGGCTGCCTGGATGGCTTAAACAAGCAGGACATATTGTGTTCATGAGCTTTAGAAGAGCTGGAGGGTTCATTTTTAAACATTTGCTAGCCCAGCATTATCTTCTAGTTTCAACTGGTTTCGCGAAGCTAAGCTGCTGCCAGGTTCATATTGAACAGACATAACTCTGTGACCTACAGAACCAGACATGGCTTCTGAGGAGGAGTATGTTATCCTTTCTACTTAGCAACATGGCTGCTATTGCAACCTTTGGATGTGCAGTGTTAAATCATTTGTGAATAGAAATGTCAATCAAGAGAGAGGCTTCATTATGAAGGGAGGGACATTAAAAGATAAATGATAACAAAGCTATCTTATTTGTGTAATCAGGAATATAATGGAGAAAGAACAAGGAGATGGAGGTGTTGTTTTCTCCGCATGGTTGCTTTGAGACATTATGGCCTGAGCTCAGGGGAAGAGGGGCTGTCAGTCCTGCAGAAAATGCACCCAGAGAAGTTATTCCAAATATAAACATGAACTCAGTGATACAGATGCCTCCCAGCACCTTAAAAGGGAACAAGGTCATAAAAGGGTTGTTGTTTAAATGATGGCCCTCCACAGTGGCCTGCTAACTGCAAGACTGCGACTCTCAATCTCTGCTGCAAATAACCAGTCTTCTAGTTTTCATTTCTTCCCTGCACACTGGATATATGCATTCTTTAGCAGAAGGTAATTTCAGCTCATAACAGGAGAACAGAGACGGTGAAAGAATTAGATTGACGTGTGACTGAGTGGGGGGTTTGTTGTATTATAGGCTACAGCTCAAACAATAACAATGGACTTGGGGGAGTTTCATTCATGTGGTTATGATGATTGCCTTTTGTAAAATAACAACAACATGAAAATGTATTAACATTTCATATTTCACAGTGTTCTGCTGAAAAGATGAAGCCTGAATATTTTTTATGAGCCATTTTTCTTGCGCATACGAAATTTCAATTTCAATATTGATTCATCTTTATGTACTTTTTCAGCAGCCACTTGAAAATGTAATGATGCAACCCGACGTGCTCATATTTCAAACAGCACATGTGGGTTTTGATTTGAATGTTTCAAAAATGGTGATAATGTGCCATAGGCCCTTCATCACACTTTTTTTTTTACACTTCAGTGTACATGCAACAGTATTGTAGTTCTACATGAAAATGCATCAAGCCACTTTAATTCAGATTTTCTAATGGTATAAAAGAGGTACTAGAACTCTATTATAACAGCACCACAATCACAGTAATAACTGTGCTAACCCTCCATCCTAATGGATCTGATGAGCCAAAGATATATTGCTGAGTGTACCCTGTTAATGCATGTCCCATACATGTTCAGATGAGATGCATTTGCTACATCAGACTGTATTAGATCACATAATGAGGGATGTTAGTGATTAGTCAACTTAATCCCAACACTATGAAATATGAATACCTCAATTTTCTGCAGCCACTGATGTTTCTATTCTAAAAACAGGTTAGAATGAGTGCATTTTCATCATTTGACCCTGAATTAGAATATAATAAAATACGTGATTTATCCCTTCTTACGTGTCAAGAAAATATTTTGCTTGTGTTTCTAGAGAAACAAATGTCCTGTGTAGTGTTGCCTTATAACCGTGTACGTTATACAAGTAGTAGTTCTTTGAACAGCGTGTTTCAGCTCTTTCAAGGCCTTTACAAAAGCAGAGAACATTTTATTCAGGGCTGCCCTTACTCCTTTTTGCACTAGATAGATAGATAGATATAGATATCTAAAGAGTTTGTTAAATTCTACTGCCCCCCCCCCCCCCCCACCTGCTTCACGTCACAAATATGAAAAATCAAGCCACTTGCTGCCACCGAGCTCCCACAGCTAACTAACCGAGTTTTTGCAAATCAGGCTTTGAAGCGCCGTTTTTTTAATCAGGACTGAGTGTGTCTTCAAGCGAGCGCCAACTCAATTGTCACCTTGTTTATTGATGTAAGCTGCTGACAAATTTGCCATGTGCTAATCCAGATTTGTTATTTGATGACATGAATTTGAATAATGGGAGAGGAAGTGAAAGCAAATTCACGCTGTGATCCGCTTCAGCAGTTCAGAGCCATGAACTTGCCACTGGAGATAAATCATGTTCATATACAAGTAGGACATCTTTTTATTATATGACTGCAGCCTATTGTGTTGCTGGGTTTGACTCTCCACTCTTTGTGGAGGCAGATTGGTTTGTAAGTTAGAAATAAAACTCTTTGTTGCACAAGTTGCTGAGTAGTTATTGATCTGCAATGATATAAATGAAACACAATTAGTTTAAAACAGGTTATTAAGATGATTGTTAATTTTAGTTATAAACAGTATGTACACCATTATAACAATTACTTATGTAAAAGCCCTTTTAAAATCCAAGTACCATGTGCTTCAAAAAGGCAACAAAAAACAGACGGGTCAATACGGAATAGATACCAGAGTGGTATCGATCTTTGTTAAACCCATATCATAAAAAAAAAGAATAACAACAAAATTTATATAGTTCACAAAAAGCCAAACTATTCCTTGAAGGAAGAATGTCTTATTTTTGATCCAGTAGCTGTCGCTCTTGAGTACCAGCATAAAACCAAAACAAAGTGTTGTTTGGCTTCTACTTCACCATACTGAAGCCTCCGCTCTCCTCCAGCGGCACACCTCCAACCCCTCTCAACTCGCGTTCACACGAAGGCGTTATCAATTAGAATGCAAAATGATTAAGCAGAAGCAGTGGACAAAATTGTACTTTGCTTGGACTGCAGTTGCCTGTGGCCTGCATTGTTGTGTTAGCATTGTTAAGGTTAGCACATTTTGGTTAACTCATAGCTTATTGCACATAAATTGACACGGAATGGCCGAGATAAAATAAGCAGTGAGTAGGCCTGTGTTATTCTTCTTTTCTCTAGTCATTGACTAAAACAGCTTTATATACAAGGCCGTACCGTCCATGTAAACAAGGCGCTGGTAACAATACAGCTGGCGAACTCAAGCTTCTCACTCATTGTAGACAGTCATGACTCAGAGAGACATTTACATATATATACAGATATACTTGATTTCTGCTGTATTTATGTGAAAGATGTCATCATTCCTTTAAAAATGCCAAATATCAATATACAAATGTAAAGAAAAAAAAAAAAAAAAAAAAATATATATATATATATATATATATATATATATATATATACATGATGACAATTGTAGCCAAAAAGGAAAACAGGAGGAAGGATTCTTATCAGTTCTGTTGCTGATTCACTTTTATTCATTAACCTTTTAAAGGCATTGTTCAGTGTAAAGATGGCTGTCTTCCATTGTAGTAATAATGTCCCTCTAATAGAAAAAAGTCTGAAAGGACATGGGAGCAGCAGTTATGATGTTATATTAGTGTTACTCTCGGAGACCTTTCTCCCATTCAAACACTTTAAAGTTACTTTCCAAAACTGTAATCATTCTTCTGGTCTGCAAAATAAAAGCTGGCCCTCAAAAAGATGAGAAGAGCCCGCAGTCACACACATCTTATTCTGTCTGGATTTTTTTTTTGTCTGAGCTGATGGTGAAAGAATATCAGATTGTTCATCAGTGTCGGTAATGTAATCCACTCCATCCCATCGCCTGTCCTTACTCATTTTATTCTCACAACTATTGGGCATGTTTGTGTCTGAGGGAGAGTGAATAAAAGATAAATTCTATCTCTTTTCCAATATTGTTTTGTTCTATCACTCTGATGAATAGATTCTCCAGTCAGTGTATTCTCTCAACTGTTCTGTATCATGGTGTCTTTTTTTTTTGAAGAGGCAACATTTTTGGTGGTTAGCATCGTTCAACATTTTATCTTTAGATACATTAATGCAGAAGTTCTAGTTTTATGGGCCAGAAGACTGTTAAACCGCCTGATGGTAAAGCCCAGAATCCGGATACTCTGAGGCTTAACTGTATTTACTTTAAGTGACATTTTGTTTGGTAATTGAGCCAGGAAAAATAAATAACTAAAAAATACAAACTACATGACAATCCATCCAACAGATTTCTGGCTTGCACTTCACGCCACAGAACATTTGAACCATGTATCACAGAGGAAACACATTTTTCATTCTAGTCCCTGCAGCTGCTGATTTCACTGCTTACCTCTTTGTCTCTGGTTGGAGGTGTGTTGATTTGGAGGTGTGCTGCAGTGTTTGACTTTAATGAATCTGTTGCTGCACAACACCTGTTTCTTCAGGTGTTCGGCACAAAATTGTAACGACACAAAGGGACTCAAACTGACACTGAAAATAGAGTGAGTTGACATGTCAGAATATTAAAGCAGAGATGAAACTTTAACCGCAAACTCATGGTCCCCATGACACGAAACTTTGAGAGTATCTAACTGCCGTTTCATGGCGTATTTGCTGCAGGGATATGACAAATCACAAGATAGAAGGCAGGACAACATCAGGATGAATTTGATTGAAAAGTTGACCTTGACAAAGCTTTTTAATTGGTTGAAAAAAATAGTAAATGCCCCTGATTGCAGTAGTCGAGATATTACAGTTATTGTGATGTAAAAATACTCTGACATATATTTGGCATATTTGTGGTTGTGAACTTCCAGAAGCACCAGAATCTCCATAGCTGCCACAGAGAGTAGGAGCTGAAACTTCTTTCCAAGTCCGTTTTTTTGCTCAAGCTAACATGCCTTCGCACCTTAGCACTACTGTGCTAGCGTTACATGCAGCTACTGCTGCAGCTATCAGGAGGATGTAGGAGAAGCTGCGTTTCCGCAGACTTTTAATTTTTGCACATAGATGTGCCTAAACATGCACAGGACACTTGGAAAACACACTAAAGAGCATATAAAACCAGAGAAAGCATAATATGACCCCTTTAAGGAAAAGGAAAAACGGATCATCTCAGGACCAGAGATGTCTGTACAGAATGGCTATCTATCCAATATCTATCTTTTTCAGCATCCTTTGAGTTACATACCCAATATAAATAGGCTTAAGCAGATCTTTTCCTCCTCAGTTTATAAGATTTAGCATGAAATTCAATACAGTTGATCAATTTTTTTTATCACTCTCACAAATCCAATTACAGAAACAACGGTCTCCCTGGGATTTACACTCGAGGTGTTTGAATTCATAAGATGCCATTAATCTTTGCTAGCCTCTTTACCTGGCAGACTCGTTCTTTTTACGCCATTTCACAGGATAACCCCCTGAGCCCAGTTTCATACTTTGTCACTTGAAGTAGTTTAAAGGACCTACAATAAAGCCGGAAGTAGCCTTTCTTCACGTAACACACGGTGATGGGATCAAGAAATTTAGGATTGCAAAAAAAAAAAAAGGCAATGTATGAAAGTGTTAGAGGTCAGGGGGAGGCAGTTTCGTCATCTTTTAACAATCACTGCAACTATTGGTCTCTCTTCAGCTCTGACACTTACTCACTGAGAGCTGACAGGTTGAAGGATGTTTCTAAATCTCTTGTCTCTCCCTTGAGGCTGTTGGCTGCAGGCACATTGCACTCTCCTGTTTTTCTTCTCGCTTGTTGTACAAATCCTGTTTTGCTTTTCTCGCTTATATTCCACAAATAGGTGATACAGCCGATTCATTCTTTTTGATTTGATTGTTGGTGCTTTTTGTTTGTTTGGCTGTTTGTGCTGCCCCTGATATCCGCGGATGACATGTTCTTTTTTTTAGCACAGGTAGTGTTTTATTCAACAAAGACCCATTTTGCTTCTCAGAGGAGCTTCTGTGTTGGCTGTGTCTCTGCTGTGCTCTTCAGGAGATGAATTGGTAGCCTGTCTCTTTCAGGGATCAGTGTAAAACCTGTTTTGCATTCCACCCTGTCCAAAATACAGGCTTTCTTGCACCCTTTGAATCTTTATACAGAATAATTCCCCTACCTATGAGTCACTTTCTGGCTTCTTCTTGTTTTTATTTTCTCCCCTTTGCTTATTTGCAAGAGTGTGTCCCTGCATCATTATATTCAGTCTTGTATTGTCTGACTGGAGAGGGAAGAGAGGGCATTAACAACGAGTAAAGTCGGAGCACAAAGCAAAAGACGAACTGTGACCAAGAGACCAGCCGCTGTGTGATCCAAACGGACAGGCTGTGTAGAGCCGCGTCAGTCTTTCAGAGCCACCCGGCAGGAATGTGAGCAGAGATGGGTGTCAGGTGGAGGGTTTTCATCCTGCTGTGTGACTCATCCTGTCTCAGACTGTCTTGGATGTCATTCGGACAGCTGTGGACGATCGTTTTGGTCATGCTGAACCACACACCAAACCTGGCTTCTTTAACTTGTTGGCTCAAGATATCCTGCGCTATGACAGGGCTCGTCACACACTGTGCCAATGTGGGGGTTCAAGGTTTTAAAGTGGCCACATGCCAACACTTGTGCATTTTGATTTTATGGTTGTTTTTTTCTGTGAAGCCCTGCTTGGAATTACAAGCTTTTTTACTGCAAGAGGAAGGACCCACTTTCAGATCTGAAGTTAATAGTAAACCAATAATATTTGTTTACAGACAAAGGCGACAAGTGCAATCAGATTCAGGGTTAAACAGCTGCAGGGTTCTGGATAAGCATTTTTCAGGCTAAAGCAGCAACAATTTGTGTGCAACATGTTACGTTGCAGCACACATAAATTGAATTGATTAAAGCCTTCCACATACACTACCTCACTTTGAGCTCCTCCAGGGACAATTAATAAATGGGATGGTCCTTAAAAATGGCCGAGGGAGATTTTCAGGTCAAGGGAGAAGATAGGATACAAAGCAGTATAGATTAACATTATAAAGAAATACCTCAGGATCCTGAGGGTGTATTGTGAACAGCTGAAGAATAGCACTTCATGAGTTCAGAGCTTCATAGAAACGCAGAGGCCAGGGGAAAGTGGGAGGTTGACTGAGAGGCGGATTGGGCAAATATAAAAACAAGTGAGGCAGCTGTCGTGATCAGAACGCCAAACGCTTTGTAATAATAGGAATACCTTCATTCAATCTGGTAGTGTAGGCACAGCAGCGAGGTCAGAAAACATGCCTGAAGGAAAACTATTATATATTAGGTCTGAAAATGGGTCCAACAGGAAGAGAACCAGGAGTCCTGATGCAATCTTACAGGTTGTATTCAGGTGGACATCATGGCAGAATTCTCTACGGTTATACTGTATTTAGGAATGAATGTGAAAGTAATAATTATCTACCGTGGCACGTGTTATATAGCAAGTACATTGAGTCAAATGTTAACAACCGCAGAGTATGGCAGGCAAAAGGTTAGAATTTGGCATCAAGCCTACATACACTGTTTTTGCAAGAAACTGGGAATGTTCTTGTTAATAAGAAAACTCCACAGGGGTTCCTTTGAAGGACGTTCAGGCAGCACACGATATGTATATATATATATATATATATATATATGTATATGCCATTAAATCTTTATCAAACTGCAGTGGTGAGGCTGAAGGTGTAATAATACTTACACAAATAGAAACAGTTGGCAGAGTAGCTTAACTGACATGATAGACCGCTCTCTTTGCATTAAGGGTTAATTAAGTGTGTAAACATCATTCAGGTCGAAAAAAGAAGCACAATAGCGATTCCCCCCGTGTTCAGCCCTAACAAGCACTGTAAAAGACGGTGTGTTTACATGTCTCTGCTGATTGCCGTGTTGTTTTTCTGTCATGAAGCATGTTGCTGATTTGTTTACTACTGTAGCTGAACATTAAGCTGTCAACTCATGTTGGCATGAGCAGTTTGCACTGCTTGGAAAGCAAAATGTAAATGGAGAGGAAATTATGCCCAACTGACACAAATCAGATCTGTGTTGGTCTGGGTTTAGAGGTACACTTTTTGAAAAAATGGGCAAATTGTCAGCCTACGGTTGTCTAAATAGCCAAAAGAAGACGTGTTGTTTAGATGTCATGCAGGTGTGTTGACCATGAAATGATAAGTACCAGCTCTGAGAACAATTAGCTGCCTTATTATTTAAATTCAGAGAGAAAAGGATTTTGTCATCGCTGCACCGTCTTACTCTTCTTTGTGTTTGTGTGTACTTGTGTGTGTGTGTATGTGTGTGTCCCAGCAGATGTTATGGAGGGGAAGAGTGCCATGCTGCTTGGCATGAGTCAGTGGAACTCTAACGACCTGGTGGAGCAGATTGAAACTCTTGGACACATGGAGGACCAGTCGCACGGTACAAACACACAAACATGCACATGCACACAGACATATACACATTTATGATTACTCCCTACGAGGTGTGAGTTTTGCCAGCTCACACATCCATAATGGTGGCTAATGATGATAATAATGGATGTACAGTTGTTTCTATTTAAAGCCACATTAAGGCATTTTTAACCACTAGGGGAAAAAAAGTGTTGAAAGCATTACTCTTTTAATTTATCCATGCGAGGTGTAATGACTCACTTTTTTACACTGAATCATCTGACACAATATTTATATCTAAATACGAGGGGTTTGATGCTAATGCATGAAAAAAAAACATGGGCAGAGATAAAGACGAGTGCGACTGAGATCTATGTGATGTGTTTTCTGCTCTCATTGCTTTTCCTCCGTTTTCAACGATGCCTGATAAAGAGAACTGAGCTTGGGACATGTCGCATACTACTGTTTTTTCTCCGCTCTATCTGTTTGTCGGTGTATTAATGCACATCCAGAGCAACTGTTCTTAATTTTTGTCCTTTCCATTTCTTGATGGAATTGAATTTAAAGAATACTGTAAACATGGCAATATGCTTTATTAACAGAATTTCCTTTAGTTCTTAAAGATTTCAAGTCTTATCTTCTTGAAGTCCATGATTCCAACTCACAAATCTTTGCAAACATTGGTCCTTTTTGTCTATTTTTTTTTGCTGCATCATTGTACAAAGAGCATTAAAGAACGAACAGCATCGCAGGCTGTTCACTTTCCAAACAGAGTCCCAAACTAACCCTTCAGTTTTCATCGGTCTCTAGAGTTTGACAGTAGTCAAATTATCCACAGAGGTTTGTTTGATGGTTCTTAGCTTGGTTATCCTTTAGTGTTGGCTCTGGCTGTGTTAACACAGAGCCAAATGCAAGGTTGAAAATAAGTTGGTTTTTTTTATCCGAGGGGTTAGCTAGGCTGTGAGTAGAGCTGTTGCTAGCTTTAGCTCACAAGCGTGTAAATCCTTTACTAGTATCATGTAGGCAGAAAGGAGTTTGGTGTGGCCCTGAACTGGAATTCAAGGAACCAATTGAACTTTCATAAAAAATGCAGACAGAAAAAAAGTACAGCCCACGAGATTCCTCTTTTCCCCTTTCTGGTTAATGTATGTCCAACCAAAGATCAGTAACACCTGCCCAGATCACAAGTCAGCGCTGGGATTCACAGAGATCAGTGATTCTTAATAGAATACTTGAACTCCCACAGCGGGGACTTCATGAGAAATTCAATCCCTCTGAGTGCCGTCATTCAAAGCCCAGCAGATTAACATTAAATTTTTGATTCATCCTTTCCTGGTGAAATACCTTTTGTAGAGGGAATAATTGGGGAACAAACTCATGCATCAGTAGGGGTTCAATTGTTTTCATCCTGAACACCGATTTTAAATCAAACATTTTATAATGCGAGTTCTTCCTGTATGAAAGTCGAGTAATTAGATACATTTATCAAAGTCTCAGGTGTGATTTTGCAACCACAGTAACTACATAACATATCGCCCTGGGATTTTACTCGCAGTATTTTTTCCGACATGAATAAAAAAAGATCAGTTACACCTGCACACATCATAAATCAGCGCTGTGATTCACAGAGATCAGTGATTCTTAATAGAATACTTGAACTCCCACAGCGGGGACTTCATGAGAAATTCAATCACTGTCGTCAGGAGCGAATGCCATTAATATTTTATGCCACTGTCCATTATGATTTGTAAGTAATGTGCACACATTAAATAGTGCAGTTACCTATCAACTTACTGGACACATGCATTTATACATTTATACATACATTTTTATACCATTAAGTTTCTCCTTCTCCACAATCAATCCTGCCTTTATATTACACAAAATGGTAGTGAGGGGTTTAAATTGGATGCAAGCATAGAAATATCAGGACTGATTCAACTTTATAGAATAAAATCAATGATGAACGGTTTTAAATTCAGCCGTGCTTTACAGCTCCGTCTGTCAGTCATGTCCTGATAGCAACAGCACTCGTTTTGTTTACTGATAAATGAACCGGTTCTTATACAAAAGGTCAGCTCTGAGGTTTGACAAACTGGAGTGGACGCTTTTAATCAGTGTGGTTGTGTGTGTGTGTGTGTGTGTGTGTGTGTGTGTGTGTGTGTGTGTGTGTGTGTGTGTGTGTGTGTGTGTGTGTGTGTGTGTGTGTGTGTCGTCTGGTCCTGCAGTGATCAAAGAAACAACTCATGCAGAGATGCTGTACCAAGTCATGCTGTGGTAACTGATAAAGTAGGAACATTGTGAATATTTTACACCCCCCCCCCCCCCCCCCCCCCCCCCACGCACCCCATCAACAGAGCTCTCACAAAAAACAGTAATGACCTGTGAAGTGCTCCGCTGCAGCAGGTCATAGTTTTTGCAGTGCTCAACAGTAAAGAAAATAAAACATGAAGGTTTTCTACAGCCTGAGAAATATCAGCTTTTCATGAATAAAACAAAAAGGGCCAACCAGTTCATAATGATATATTTTTAGCTTGTTGAAAACGTCTTATGAAAGGGATTGCTTATACTCTACTACCAGCAAGCTGCTGTTTGTTTTCCACTCTGAGTCTACCTTCTCACTGTAAACAATTGGGCATGGTGCAAGAAACTAGAGCCACCAAAGCCCTTCCAGAGAGGAGCTTGATCAAAAACAGCTCACCTGCATTTAAAGCATACAGACACAGAAACAGCCTGATCTGAGCAGGGCTGAAATAGAGGGGTTTATAGGCCTGATAAAATACATAGATCAGGGTGGATTTATAACAAGAAACTTCACAGACCTGTCTATGGGAGCACTGAGACTTATTTAAACTTGTTATAAAGGGGGATTATATGTGACCTTTAAAGCTCACAATATTCTACCTTCCAGCAAATAACAGCAGACAGACAGAGATACTTGTTGGCTAAAACAGAGGAGCATTTAGCTTTTAAAGACCTGGATACTTATGTAGAGTCATTAAGACTAAAACTACGGCTAAAAGAAGCAAGTATGTTAGACACTCTAAATTAGTGCACCCAAGTGTCTCAAAACACCTACTGTACATAAAAATGATGGTTTTGAAGATTTTCACATCAATAAAGATTGACTTAAAATGAGTTACTCGGTTTTGCCTACTGAGTGAGTTTGGTCCAAATATTGCATCAGCTGTATTTATTAGTGTAACAATCTTGGTGTGGAGTACACATTCCTTAGAGAGAGATGGCCAGATGCTATGTTTTTATGTGTTTCTGCTGAGTTGCGAGTATATGGTTACCTGATGAAACAGGACTTTTAGATTTAGACAAACAGAAGTCAGAACCATCAGCAAGGAAACTTGGATCAGGTACTGTTGATGTCCACATGTGCATCTAAAGACAATCATCATTTTAGAATTATACTTTAAAGCCACTTGTTGATCTTCATTCTTCATCTAAAAGCCACTGTATGTAGTTATCAAAAGCCTGCACTTTGAGGTACAGTCAAATCAATGAGAAAAAGTCATTTTAAACACGTATTTTTCAAGGCACACAGTAAGATGATTGAAGTCGTTTTTTTTGATTGGACAGGACAGAAGGCTCATGAAGTTGACAGCTTCCTGCTGGTTCTGTCATCAGTTACTGTAAATATCTATTCGTCTACATCAGTGCTTGGATAAAAAAAAAAAAATGAGGTACTTCCATGACTCCATTAATGACAGGGTTGCTGCTGTTGAAGCTGCTCCTCACATTGATGCTTGAGGAGTTAAGTACATTCTAGGGCCCATTGAAAAAATGAAAAAGACCTGCCATCTACAGCTAGGAATGTGTTACCTTAAATCAGTGGTCTCCAACAGGTAGCTCGGGGGCAGGTTTTAAGTAGCTCGCCTATAGGTTGACCGACTGTGTTAAAAAAAAAAATATATATATATATCTATATATATATAGATATATATATATATCTGATGACAGTAAATGCATCTCTTCCCACTATCCATATATTTGGCCCTTAAAAACAAGTGTAAAGAAGTAATATTTTCTTTCTTGATGTGAATTTAAGATTATTGATAAGCATTGTCTTATTGCAATTTCACATGTGTACAAACCATAGCTTAATTCAGCTGATGTGTGCTATGTAAATAAATGCAAGAGATTTGATGCAAGTAGCTCTTGGCCACTTTCATTTTTTCAAAGTAGCTCTCAGATGAAGAAAGGTTGGAGACCCCTGCCTTAAATAAACTGTGTGATGTACAGTACATGACATCTCTGGGTATCCACAGTAAGGGCCACTGAACCAAAACATTATTACTCAGTCAGACATGATCTGTTCTGTGTGATCCTCCAGTATCTTAAGACTGACAACCTCTGAGACCCTCTCTCTCTGTCCTGTATAATGTCTGAAAGAATTGTGAGGCTAATCTTCTTCAAGGGCGGACGTTGCTCCTACTTTCCATTTCAATCCTAACACACGACTGAAACTGTAAAACATGTGTGCATAAATCTGTTTTCCAGCAAACCTGTTATCAGAGCCTGAAATGTTGTCCCACTCACAGCCTCTGAGATGGTAATAAAATACCGGGAGTGCTGGTTCCAGTACACATTTAAGCTCTGAGGCTGCTGTTTACATTTTAACCCACACTGTTTAAGTTCATGGTAATTGCATTCTCACTCTCTCCTGATCTCTGATTCTCATCTCTGAGGCTCTACAAAGTCAAACAAACGCCAAAAATAGAAACACTCCCCAACGGTGCTGAATATAAATGTGCATCAGCCCGCTGAGGATCTGCCGCGTCTGTTTGTTTACATCCTACACTCGTGGGAGCAAAAGGGATATTAAAATAAATTTAGCGGAGGAAAACGGGGCATAGCAACAACAACAACAAAAAAAAGATCTCAAAGCAGCAACAACAATAGCTGCAGCAGCAAAGGTGGTGGAAATCTTACAGGAGTTCTAAGCATGTGCTCAACAACTTTGACACTCCGATTGTGTAATCGTTGGCAAGTCAAAGAGAAGTCAAGCCCATTTTATCTAATGCCTAGATCACACATTTATCTTGGAGGATTTGACATATAACCATCTACATCCAGAATTAGCTGTTTAGTATGATTATAATACACACAAAAAAAAACAGTTGGAATTAGGGTCTGAGGAAACCAAAAACTTCTAATGCCAAATGTAATTTTAAGATGAATTGAGAAATTCTGTCTCCATCAAAGACTGTATGAGGGTTCAAGCAAGGAAGTGCCTTATATATGCATTCTTTTTAAAGGCCTGGAGGGGCCGACTCCACCGGTTCCAAAAACCTTGGTTCATGACTTGGTTTACTTTTATCTCATTCACATCGTTCCAATGAGTTTGCGGTCTTAATAAAGTCCTCCTGATTAAAGTGTGAAAGTAATTTTGTCTATTCATGTCCCATTAAGAACAAAGTTGTTGATTAAACTTTGTTTCCTAAATGGCTATATATTTAGACACAATCGACTTTCAGAGCAGATTTTCAGCCCAAAACAAATGCTCCCTTTGGACACACCTTCCTCCCTAAACTGACCCCCCACCCCCCCCCCCATCGTATTTTGCTGTTTCACTCGCAAGTCTCTGAAATGGGAGAGAGCATCAGACAAGTTGATGATATGCATTTTGAAGGTTGATTTGATTACCTGTTCATCTTTTTAGGCCTAACACGTTCTATTCTTCGGTTCAGAGAGTCTGTTCGTTCTCCTTTAGCTGTGTTCTTGCGGTTATTATGAACCTTGAAATAGTGTCCATGAGTACAGGGAGCAGAGTTTTTAATCAAATACATGATCATCTTCCTCTAAACCCTGTGCTCATCAGGGGACCTTAAAGGTGCAGCTGTACTCAGTCAGCCTGTGTGGCAATGCTACGGCCGCTCCCCTTTAATCACAGTAAATGAGTCAGTTCCTCAAATGCGTCTCTGCGTTTGTAACCTCTCTCTTTTGCTCTTGATGATTCCTTCACTCTCTCTTTTGTTCTCCTTACTTTCTCTGAGCATCCATTTGCCCCCCCCGGCTCTCTTGGCTCCTTCACTTTATGCCCATCGCGTCACCTCATCATGTTTCATATTTTCCCCCTGCTCTCTATCTTCCGACATTCATTACTCCACGAGCCACAGGCGACGGTAAACACTTTCCTCCTCGATGGAGGCTACAGTGATGGGTTTCCACCAGAGACAGCGAGGAAAGCCTGCAGCACCACTGGCTCTTTTCTTTTCTACTCCTCTTCTTTTTCCTTCTACTTTTTCTAGGCTCAGTGAAATCCTGTAATCTAAAATCAATCTTCCATCTGTTCTCTTTGCAAACAATCCCGTTTATATATTTATGCTGGGCTCCTTTTATTGCCGTATTGTTCACACTTCATTCACAGGCTGATGCTGTTAATGTAGTCAAACCCTGAAAAAGCTGTGTTGCACAACTGATCGAGGACTCCGTGATGGAGAAAAAAATACTTGGCTGCTTCCTTGGTATGTTCTGCCAAGCTAGGATAACATTTGCTAAAATTGCTCTGTCAGTGGAAGCAGACATTCGAGTGGAGATGAATCAGTGATAAACCCTGCCACAAAAACCCCCAAACCTGACAAGGACCAAAATATATGTTGAGAATCTAATTCCACACAAAGTGACCCCGGAGAGAAATATATTATATTGAAAGGAAGAATGATTTTCCATTTCCTATGGTGCGCCACAGCTCTCTGTTCTGCATGCACCCTGCGGCTCTATTCAAAAACACACGCAGAGAGAGTGACTGAAAACATAAATTTGCAGTCTGAGTCTCATCTGTACTCTACCCACCAACTCTCTCTATTCCTCCCCCCCCCCCCCCCCCAACATGAGCTGAATCATTTTTAACACACACACATGCTTGCATGGGCACAATCGCCGTTGCACTTTAATTCCGTTTTTTTTTAAAATTTCTTCTCCGTATTTTTCACTTGACAGGGGAGACTTCTTTAAGGGGCTTAACAGCTTTACAGGTGAAAGCAATTTCCCAGCAGAGTTATAATAAAAGAAGAAAAAAAACAGAAGTGGTGGGATGATGGTGCAAAGTTACTGACCTTAAACACTCAGCTCTTATTTTAACATCTGTTTAGGCGTAATTTCCTTGAAGATGTTTTTTCTCCTTCATTCTGTTTATTTTTTTGGCTCTCTATCAGTGTGTATTGCCATCTGTCTGTATTTTCTCTGTATATTGCCTTACAGGATATGTTGTAAGAAATGGTGCGTGATCGCACACTGAGAACATATAATCACACCCAAACAACAGTATTGCCCCCTGGAGCTCTGGGAGGGGGTGAAAGAGGCAGAATGGAAGGAACAAACTGTACATAATAAAAGGCAACAAACCCAGCGTGCAGTACAACACGTCCCTCAGCTTCACATAGATAACACTTTCCTTGACTCTTTACAAATGTTAGTCAAGTGTTGTGTTTATGCGCTACAGGAAAGCAACAGAGCTATAGTGGTAACAGTCAGGTAGAAAATAAATCCATACCACTTAAGTCCCACATTGCTTTCAAAAAACGTTTGGCATCTGACAGCTTTTTTTTTTTTTTTTGGCCTGGCAGAGTTCATTTTCAATTCAAAACCAATGCAGTTAATTCCAGTGTTGAGCATCCTCAGCTCTCTCCTCAGGTTTTCTAGTCACTGAGATCGGAGCGCTCTGTCAAAAATAGTCAAACTTTTGAACACAGCAAAATCTCATTGTCACTTCTCCCTTACCGCCCCATCAATATCAAGAAGCGGCTGAACTTTGGTTATCAACTTGATCTCCAATGACAGAAGTAACTTATCCAAGCAGTTTATACTGCCCTACAAAGGCAAAAGGCAGTAACTTCAATCTTTTCAAAAATGAGTTTTTGTCATTTTTGTAACATTACAGATGTGCTTTATTATGTGGACAAATATCTTGAGTCAATTGTGCTGTTTTTGTTTTTAGAAAATAGTAGGTTGTATTTGCATTAACTTCCAAAAGCCCTTGAGAAACCAAGGCAGAGTCCAATAACTTCACTTATAAGGGTCTTTGCCTTTGTTTTTCTGCGGATCAAAGTGAAGTTACTGTTTCACTGCAGTGGAGTTAAGGTGTTATGCTTTTGTTTTAATATCTGTCATCAAGCACTTCTGACACACACAGTAGCTTGACTAAAGTGTAGCAAAGAAATAGTGTTGGTTGTGTTATTTTAACCATGCAACCAAGTGAAATACAGTATCAAATGGAAGTTAATGCCTTTTGCCTTGGCATGACCCATTATTATTGTACAGGCAACGCAAAGGCAGAGTACCTTAACTTCCAAATAAGGGTCAAAGGTCATGTTTGAGCTAAAGATTTTTATGAACATTAATAACCTGATTAAAAAGACAAAGAATTGCCACATTTCCAATATTCTGCCTGCAACTCATTTGGCTGGACAACAAAAAGACTTTAAAGTCATTTTTCTCAGTTGTACACTCTGGCGAGTTAAGGTCTTTTGCCTTTGTAGGGCAGTATAGTATACAAATACTTTTTTTTTCCAAGGGTAAAATTTCCAGGTCTAGAACTGGTGCTCTTGCCAGGACGTGATTCATAAAATGTCCATGAATGAAATATTAAGCAAACAGAGCAATTAGAAACTACCAAGGGAAGGTGGCTGCAAGACAACTGTTGTGAGAAGCACTCTGGGATTGAAGCGCTATGCGTTAGAGCTGTCGGTGTCTCCAGGGGTCTTTTCCCCCAGCAGGATGACAAGAGCAACCCAGCAGCAGTGAACAGATGGTGGAGCATGTTAGCATGCCTGTACAGTGCCAGGGGTCAGAGGGGGCTGTTCAACCAGTCAGGGGGCAGCGAACCTCCAAATGAGCCTCCTAACCAGCCTGTTGCTTCACAACAGCACAGGCATTCAAATCACAGTAGAGTCATCATGCCCAGTTGCCTAATAGGCATGTTATCCATGTAATTGCAATCTCCTTGGTTATATCCAGACTGGGGACTTCTGTTTTCCCAGTGTTTCTGTTCACTGCTGATAAGGATGTGCAGATTCAGACATTTTGTTGTGTAATTATGATTACATTAGCCTGGATGATTACAAACAAATGTGGATATATGTCGGTGAAATTCATATCTCACTGTACAAGACACTACCAGGAGGTGTTGTTTGATTCTATAGAGATGTGTGGTTTCTAAGTGAAAAACAAAATCTGAATGGTGCTTTTTAGACTTACCCGTCAGTCAATGTTTGTGAGCAAATAATGAGAAGGCTGGCTGAGGAATGCCATGTTTCTCTACAAACGTGATGAAGTCTCATACGGAAATACAGAGAAACTTCTTAAGATCTGATGTTAGGTAACTGAACTCGTTCTTCTCATTCTAAAAGACAACTTTCAGTTGAAATAAAACACAACGAGTGGAAAACTGCATATTCTCCTCCCAAGGTCATCCATTCCAACACTGAATTATTGTCCTTTGTTGTTACAAACTTTTGAACGGGATACCTTTGTGTTCTTTTCTCAAGGTCAGTTTGATAAATCAATTACTCCAAATTGACTTTTGTTTAACATAGCACTTGAATCAGGGTCTATTACGGGAAAGTATTGCAAGTTTGGCCACTCCATAATACTAAATGGGCTTTGTTTGCTATTGTACCACATCACTTAACTCCCCACATGCCAAGCATGCGCTACAATGTTGCTGTGCATGCGTTATTTAATTGGATTGGATTAAAAGCTAGTTGTACATGACATTGGTAGTCACAGACCTCGGAGAGAAATGGAGCCGTGTAAAACATTCCTTATTTCAGCTCATTGTTTCTGGTTGAGTGTCACCAAATTAATGAGTTTTGTTTTTTTTCAGCAGCAACAAATGTTTTCCATTAAAAAAAAAGTTCGGAGTATGCCCTCTACCCAGAAAATAGAGCAATCTAGCTACTAAGGACCAAGATGTTTTCTCTCAGGAGTGACTGGAAACCAGAACAGAGCTTAAACAAATCGTGCTGCCTCTGTTTTTGCAATATATTTGTGTTAATTGAGTGAGTGACAAAGACCCTAAAATATCTCAGAGAGCTGTAATAACAATAAAGATACCGTATAATAGTGTGATTGCATAGAGTTATGTAAAATATTGTTTTATTGATTATTAGTTCCCACAAATGTACTCAGCGCATTGTTCTGAATTGTAAATCTCCCGTAATGTTTCGTAAAAGCATCTTTCTGTACGCCCTGTTGAACTGATTTAAAGATTCAGAGGCGACAATCATTTGCAAGACACGGCTGTTTTCTCTGCATGTTTGCCCACGGAACAACGATTATTCACTGTGTAAGTCTCCAATGAGCTGATTCACACTCCAGCAGGCAGGAAACTTTGAGGGTACTTTGCCATTTTCCTACTCCCCGGGAAGATATAAATCTGTAGTCTGGAAGCCAATGTTCTCCATGATGAATACGGTCTTTTGCCTCTCACCCCCATCCTCCTGCTCTTGTTTTTTTCCCTTCCATCTGCTCAATGGAAGGTGATGAATGTGTGCAGGTGAGAGATGAGGTTGAGACCTTAAAGGGAGAGGAAAAACAGAAAACAAAAACTCTGCATGCTGGAGACCAAAAAAGACGGACTGGCGTTTTATTGGAAAATGACATTTTAAATCATAGTTCCGCAGGCAGAAGGACACACAAGAGGGGTCCAAACAGGGATCAATAGATCAATATTTCATCCTCTCTCATTCAGCTCCAGTAGACTTCTCTGTAGAGCCCTTACATCCTCTCACTCAGTTTCAGGAGGTCAATTTTCTCTTCCTCTCTCGTAGATAAGTTAAGAAATATCTCAGACTTGCAGTGTGGTAACAGATGCACTGATGCACTGTGTGTACGTGTTGGGAGTGGTCGGCTTCAGGCTACTGGAAATGACCGTGGTGCTGCTGAACTATGGCATTGTCTACACACCACAGTGTTTTGACACACCACAGCACACCACAGTTCTGGCTTAGGTCATTTGTTGGGAGGGAATTTGTTCAGTGAGAGAGCTGCTAAACACCACTAAGCTACATGGAGCATTTATTGACTGGCAGGGCTCAGACCTCTGAGAGGAATCACAAGAAATGAAAACAGAAAAGCAGATGGATTGTTTGAATCCCCACAGTCGCACAAATCTGCAGCCAGGGGAAAAAAAACGATTTGCCTTGTAGCTGCAGGAAGCCAGTTTATACCACAGAGCCTCACCAACAGAAAGATGATTTTGTCAGTTTGCTTCAATATCAGACAAATGTATTTCTTATCGTTAAATTCAGGAGCATCCGAGCATGTGTGCTGCTCTCACAAATGATGGGGTGAGCGCAGCTCTGCTATTTCCTCTGACTTTCTGTCCTACAATCTGCTGAAGGCAGCTGTTTGCTGTAGATCGGCAGCCAGGACATTTTCTAGTGCCACACTATGTGTGAGATGTAGGGTTCTTTATATTGGCTCGGTTTGAGTGAGAGGGCTTGAACAGATTGTTATTCTCATGGCTTGTGTATTCATTGAAAAAAGGCACAATGCACCCTTTTATTCCACGTAATTTACACTTTTAATTGCATTTAATTAAAAGAATTTCTCTTCAAAACATCTGAATCACTATTCATACATTCAGTCCACATTTGGGCTCGAACAGCTGAACTTTTTCACATGTAGCAGCAGAATTCTCCATCCTTTAAACCTGGAAAATCTCATGTCACTTATTAATCCAAAAGAATTGTAGTCTGTGAAACTTGTAATGAAACCTATTTCAGCTTTCTGCTTTGAGCCGCTGCTCTAACTTTCTTAACATAATTTAGTCGTCTGGGTTTCAGTCCAGAGTTTCATGCACACACTTACTGTTTCAGACAAATGAAAAGTATGTGAAATCTGAAATGTAGCCTTTACCACATTATATGATATTTACGAGTGATCCTAGTGCAGATGTTTCATATCATCTGTTGTTATATTGTGATCACAGCAATGAACAGAGAGACACTCAAACATAGTCACATATTTACCTCTAAATCCTCTCCACCCGCATTTCACATGCATTTTTCTATATTTAACACCTGCACACACAGTAACAATGCACAGTGGATTAACAGCCAGCCTAGATTTGGAGGTGTTTACTGACCATCATATGCTGGTCTAATCCGGCAGATGCACACAGCTTTGTAGAAGATGTAGCCTCACCATTTGTTAATATTAGAAACATCGCTAATAAAAGACCTTTGCGGCATGTCTCTCCTCCTGACATTTTCTGTCTCCCTTCTGCTGTCCTGTCTAATAAAGGCAAAAGCGCCCCCCCCCCCCCAACTTCCCATCAAATTATTGATTTATTTATTGAATTTTGGTGTTTTGCATAATATTTTCATTGTTCTGATTCCACATTGCCTTGACCAGTCAAAAATGTAATTGATTTTTTGATACATAAAGGATGCAACTTGTTCTTATTTTATGGTTAATGTGATGCTTCTCTTATAGTCTCTAAGTAAGAAAAATACAAAAAAAAAATTCTATACAGTTCTTCAGAATAACTTGTTTAAACTCCTGAAAATCAAAAATCCTAAGTCAATAGTGACAAGACTCAAACTAGCAAAATCTGGAAAATGTAGAAACTAAAATTCAAAAAAAAATTGAAGATTTTGCAAGACAATGACGAATGATCAAATCTACTATCGCAGCAGTGGTCTGTTCTTTGACTAAAAAAATGAAATGATTGACAGCTGGAGCCTTGAAGTTAAATAAGTCTAAGTGGTGTCAAAAGCACACCAATGATCTTGCCCTACAAATAATTACACCCACCTTTACATCAAACATGGTAGAGTTGATCTGCCTCCTGGACATGTCTAGTGATGTTTTTTACTCTTTAAACTATTTTACAAGGTTTAGGAGGAACTTTTCATCCTTCAGAGAAAAGAAAACCTCCCTGCATTGATTTCCTGTTACTCTGTGACCAAAATAGTTCAGTGCGCCGTGTCCCCTGTGTGTGCTGAGCTGTGCTAGACAAGCAGGCAGTCGGAGGCTGAGGGGCTGGGAACAGAGTGGAGGGGAGATGACAGTGTATGTGAGTCTCTGAGAGTCTCCCATGACAGTCAGTCCCAGACCAGGAGGCCAAACAAAACAACGAGCGAGGGAGTGAGCGAGCTAAGCGCCGAGCGAAAGGAAAGGAAAAACAGAGAAAGAGAGAAAAAGTTGGGATGACACAGCCTGCAGAGAAGCTTCCGGAGAGTGTAATGAGTTTGGCCAGGTTCCCATGATATTCTGCACCACACACAGAGAGAAAGGAGATGCCTGTAACCTTTATGTCGAGATAAAAAAAAAAAAATCAAAATCCTTTCATCTTTTCTCTCCAGAAAGGAGACAAAAGATTGTATCTGCAATAGAGAATCCAAAATTAAATCACATATGATGCTAAAGCTAAAGAACAGCCTCTATCCTGCTGTTTACCCTCACTATTGACTTCTGAATCGTATGTTTAGGCCATTTGAGGCTGAGGGTACAGACCCATCACCCAGTTTAGAGTTGGAATGAAGAGAGATGAAGAGGCATTAGTAATATTGACCATAGTCACCGATCAATATCCATTTATGCTTCTTTTATCGTTGCTACTTAGTTAAGTGGCTCCTTCAGTGACCCTTTCTTTTATTTTCTCTCTTGCTTTGTTCTTCCCTCTCTCCTTCCTTCCTTCCTTCTTTACTCACTCAACACAGAGGGTCTCTACCAGCTGGGCGGTCCACGTTGTGCCCCTCAGAGCAGCATTGAAGGCCTGGAGGACAGCGAGGTGGGCAGTTATTTGTCTTACCGATGTATTCACAAAATGCTGCCAATATTCCTACCCCCTCCTCTCTTCCTAACAGTCTCATTTTTCCATCTGCCTGAAACCTTTTTGCAGAGGAAATGTAAGACACATGTGCTGCTGCTGGTAGTGCACGGCGGAAACATCCTGGACACAGCGGGCGGAGACCCCAGCACAAAGTCTGGGGATGTTGCCACCCTGGGCTCAGTGCTGGAGAAAGTGGCCCGGGCTCATTTCCAGGCGGCCGCTGAACACGTGATGATCAAGCTGGTGCCATGTCCGGCCGTGTGCGCTGAAGCCTTCTCATTGGTGTCAAAGTGAGTACTGTAGCCAGAACAGAGACACACATTTGGCCCTTTTTTAACTCTTGTCATTTAAATTGGTTTTTATCTGGGTAAAATCGAGGAGCAGATGTCAGGAATCAACCTAATTAAAGCAGTTCTCCAATAATCTTTTGTTTGGTTTAAAAAAGTCTTCCATTGCTCTTATGTTTGACACACAGTTGTTTAATCACAAAGAAAAACTGCAATCTCACAGATCATCCCTGAATTTTGTAACCTTTTAGCGAACACTTCGCTAACCTGTCCGCTTTAGAAAGTCACATTAAGATTTTGAAAGTGGGATAACTTTTGTTTCCCGTTACCTATTTCCCAGAAGTCTCCAAGTAAAGAAGTACACGCCTGTTGTATCATGCTAACTCACAGTCCTAACAGCCACAGACACAGGTTCATTAGAGGAATTACTGAAAGCCATTATTCACTCAATGCATCAAACGGCTGATGGATAATGTTGTTTCTTTTTATTTGTAACTTTTCATCTCTTGCAGCCAGATCACAAATCTGATTCCATCTAGGCTATCATGCTTTTCTCAAGAAACAATGAAAAATGGAGGCAGATGTTCAGTTAAAAGTAAATTAACAATAGCCTACATGTGCTTAATACATTTTACTGTAGCTAGAAACTTCATCAAGACAAACACAAGGGACATTAGCAACCACTTTGAAGGAGACCTCTAGATGGATATATTGACACCTTTATGGCATCTGATTACTTAAGAAATGTGTGACTAAGTATGTTTAGCAAATGGTAATTTAGTTTGTTGCTAACATGTTAGCATTGAATCCTCATAAATTCAACATTACTTCACGAATAACAGGAAAGTTGTAGGGAGCTGCTGCGGCAACAAATAGTGTTGGAATGAATATTTCTGCAAAGTAACAGATTGGATTCATGTGATTGGATGTTGCTGGTCAGCTGATGATTGAGCCAGTTGTAAAGCGTGAATAAATCAGCCACTTGGAATTTTCTTACCTCCTTACTCTTGTGACTTTATATGAATTTCCATCTTCATATGAATCTTCTCTCTCAAAATTCTCTCTAGTTTGACGGACGGCCTTAATGACCATTAATCATTAGCAAACAGTGCACACATGCCTTTACTGTTAAAGAAGGCTTTAGAGGAATCAGCCCATTATGATGCAGGCTTGCAAAGAATTAGCATAAAGGGTAAAAAGCCTCAGCGGCTAAGGCGGTGAAGGTTAATTAAGAAAATGTATTGACCCAAACCAAGGAACAGATGCAATGTTAATTAGTATGGTGATGTCATTTCTCAGCCCATGCAAGCAAGTGGCCATGTGGGATATTTAACTCCTAACCTTTTTAAATACTGTTGTTTTTAATTGTTGTTTTAATTGGCCCCTTGGTTGACAAAACAAACTTCTTAATGATGGTATTGGGTTTTCACTGACCCTGATTTGTTTGTGTTATGAGCCTTTGTGAAAAGTTAAATTCCCAAATAAATTATTTTACATCATCACTGTGAATTCATGAAGTCCTTCACAGGTAGATTTTTCCCAGGTAAAAAAATATTTCCAAGCACATGTCTTAGCCCTTCTATTTTCTCTCCTGTCTTGCTGCCCATGCAGAGAGCTGCGTAAGCGTACCTAATGATTTCATTTCACATTTAATGTCACATGCCCCCGTGGTCACCGCTTTTTATCTGACAGCATCACTTAGTTTGTCTCTGCTTTCCAATTATGTGCTGAGGATGCTTTTGTCTGAAGTGTCACTGATCAGCGTGGAGAGAGAATGATTTTGGCAGTAGAGTCGAGGCTTCTGTCTGGGCTTGTGATTGACATTAACGGGAAAGAGGGAGGTAGTGGCTGCAAGAGAGACGAGTCAGGAGAGATGTGTTTTCTGCAGCTCGGCAGGTTGACGTCACTTAGCATTCACAGCATCTAAACATGAAATATTAAAAACAACAACTCTCTCTGGGAGTCGAGCAGAACTGAGGCGTGGTTGGACGATTGCTTGATTTGAGTTGTAACACATGAGAAGATAGACCGCTGTGTTCAGACACGCATGACACTTACATAAAAGGAGACCTATTCGTTTTTAAATGGACCAAAGCTGCCTCAATAGAACCTCAATTAATTGCTGAATGAATGAATAAAATAGTGAAATACAAAGAAAAATACTTGGACCTAGGTACAACATTTTAACATTCTCCTTCATGTACTAACATGTCGTGGAATGACAATAAAACCTCATTGAATCATTCAATTATTAAATAAATAAATAACTATTTAAACTTAATTTGGTCTTGAATTTTTTGATACAGGATTTCTTCCCTGGGGTAGATTCTCTTTGTGGATTTTATTTTACTTTAATTCAGGTTTTTCATTATATTGTGATTTCAAGGTCCAACTTCTAGCAAAAACATTTTGAACTCTGCTCATGTTCAAAAATGGTCAATCTATCTTGTTAAATTTTAAATATGTAAACCAATCACATCAAGCTGCTGAGTACTGGCTTGGTAATAGTTTAGTAAGGAAAAACATTCATGGGAAGTAGCCAATAAGGCTACAGTCAGGAGAATAGGTTGAAAATGGACACTAAGAAACTACAAACATTATGCAACAATAATTTTTTAACACAATACCTATTGGACAAAAACAAGCATGATGACATAGGTCACGCACTCACCTTGTAGCATTGTTGACTCAAATAAGATATCATTTCATTCATCTTTTTGTTAGTTCTCTTAGTCGTCTTCTTTCCTCAGTATCTTACACAAAGGAAGATTTTTTTACACTATCCATTTACAGCCTGTAAATGACCCTTTGCATGTCTGTACTGATTTTTTGGAAGGTACATCTCAGACGACATTTACATTGTTAGCAATAAGCCACAAGGATGTGAAGCCAAAGTTCTGCTCATGGCAAGAAGCAACTATGTGTTTGAAATGAGACAAAGCTTACTTGTCCCCAGAAGGCTCCAGGTCCTGGTCAACATCTCACAATATGTGCAGCCAGTCAGCATTGAAACAAGCCCACATAGCTGGAAACACCACACTTATACAACTCCACTTTACAGTGTTTGCTGTAATGACAGTGTTGGACCTGTGGGTGTGCGGAGCCTCATTTGTTTGCATGCAAACATAAACACAGAGAGGAATGAGCAGCCCGGCTGGAAGGAATTGCTGCTGTGTGGGTAATTTACTCTCATTCTGGGTAACAGCTTGGCTGAAAATCGCAGCGAGGAGAGGAGGTGGCAAAATCTCTTAGCGCCTCAAAGACCAACTTTCACATAAACACACCACTTTTGACTTGGTGTTTCATAGTTCCTTATGTACCTCTGGGTGTCCCAACAGAGGATAAACATGTTATTTTGCTTGTGTTAGTGTGTGTGGCGAAAGCCTGCTGTGCTTTTAGCTGAGCTGAGTACGCTAATTATGAGCTCTGTGCGCTAACGAATGTACCTGGCATTGATGGCTAGGAGCTGGGTGTCAAGGAAACACACACACACACACACACACACACACACACACACACACACACACACACACACACACACACACACACACACTTGAAATACATAAACAGACTCGCACACACTCAAAAAAGAGCAACTGATGGGGTATTATTGCGCCTCAGCACACCCAATTAACAGCGACAGCGAAAAAGGCTCCCAAATTGATTTCCTCTCTCAGTCAACACCCTGCCTCTCTCACAGCACGAAAAGAAACATTTATATTGAAAACTTTTTTTCTGAGCAGCAGAAGTGAAGGAAAATGAATTCAATCTCTCTTGAGCTGAGGGAGAGGCGGAGGAGAAGGTCCACTTGTCCGTGTGCAGAGAGAGTGACCTCAAGCTCAGGGAGAAAGAGGCTCATTATTCTGACCAGCAGCAGCTGAGGATGTGCCGTCACTGGGCCCTAATTGGGAAGATCCTGCAGAGGCCCATCGCTGCTCATGTTAATTGTGTGAACGTTGTGCACTGCTAAGCCAGCCATTACGAGACCGGGAGAGCAATTAGACAGGAATCTGACAGACTTCAGAGTTTTTCAGTTTGGCATTATATTGCAGGAGGGAGGGGGAGCGGAATAGAAAAAGTCAATCTCAAGGTTATTGCTGCGTGGGATGAGCCTGATTCAGGTTTAATCAGCTCACTCGGCCTTATCTTCCACCAAGTCATTGTTAATGGATCTCATCCTTGTCACATAACCATGAAACCTTGAGCAACTCTTCCATACATCTCTCAGCTATGAAAAGTATTGTGATACTCTAAGACTGAAAAATGTACGTGGAATTCAAAGCGGTAAACTGCTCTCTCGGTTTAAGAACGAAAGATAACCCGATGCTCATATCATAGCAGCAAATGAAGCTTTTTTGTGTGTTTCATATCTCCTGACTTTTCAGTCGTTGACACCTCATCATGACCTCTGTATCTATCGCGTCTGCTAATGAAAGCAGAGACATGAGCTGGGTAAATGCCGACACTTGTGAGGGAATGACTCACATCTTGAAATAACAGAGGCGGGTTCGTCATGGCAACAGAATGCACACACCTCTGCCGTTCAGAGACATGGTGATGTAAGGCTTTTTAAGGAGTAAAAATGTCATCACGAGTAGCATAGTTCAAGTGTCTTCCGTCCCCGTGCTGTTTCATGGATTTTTATTTTTATGTCGGTTTATTCTTCCTGTAACCTGTTGAATGATATTTTCACGGCTCCTGTGTAATAGCGTAATAAAGTAAATTTGTAGAGCACTCATCAAAACGTGCTGTTTGAGTGTGGTACAAAACATTTTTTAAAAATCACTAAATATACAACAATGTGTAAATAAAAAGGAAGATATACCAAAAAGAAGAGCAATTTAAAAATAATATTTCACTAAATAAATAAATAGAAGACATTTGATAAAATGTGAGAATTACAGGTTTTTCTTCTGGAATTTTTCAATGATGAAAACTTGAGACGGACTTTGGATTCTCTTTGATTTATTTGGCCGAGGTCAGACAACAGCAACAGAACACAAATGGGTAACAAACTATTCATGCTCACAGGCTTATATTATCTCAGCAGGTACAGCCCATAAATTCCTTTATATTTGGGCCGAATCTAAAAGGCTGGGAAGAGGACCTTACCCGTACTTGTAAATTCCAGATCTAAACATTATGTTCTCAGCTTCGTTTCCTTCACAACATATACTTGGCTCCTATCCAAACATAGACCTTCTGTTATAAGACTCTTGTATTTACATCTATACAGACCTAAAGAAGAATGTCCTGAAGATGGTAGACAGATTTAAAATAAAATATCCACAACAGTTCCCAAGGTGAATGAATACATGAAAATACATACTAACACCTGTCAATAAAAAGAGGTCTAGTTAAGTTAACCATCCAGACATAAAACCACCATCTGTTCCTGCGAATAAACCACTTTTCTTCATCCAAACGTTATGCCTGGTATCACAGCTATACTCCCATATTGATCACCTGAGTTTGAGAGGAAATCTCAGAGGATTCTAAAAATTAATTATAGCCATTACATGCAGATGGGATTTGGATAGTTTGGTTTGAGCAGCCTTTTCCCAAAGCACCTGTTTGAATAGACAAAGGTGTTAATGATTGCTTCGGATTAATTAGTGCCATTGGTTCCGAACAGATAATGACCTGCGGCAGTGGAGGAGGGTAAACACTCAAAGTGCCTCAGCAAATAAACTGGTGAACAGTCTGACTCATGCACACAAATATAAATCATTTGCAGGCACTCTTTAGGATGTAAAACACTGGCTGCTCTGTGGAAATAATACTAACAAGTTCTTGCATGATGTAGTAATTATGCAAAACAAATACTAATTAAGAGTCTCACCTGACATTTGTTGAGCAGTGCAGCAGGTGTTGAACCTCTGTTCCTGTCCTGTGAGTTATGAGACTCTGCTCAGACCTAAAGCTGTGTTTGGAATAATTATTTGAGCTTTTGTCTGGGTTCCCAGTGAGAAATGGTGCGTGTGTGTTTGTAGCAGTTGTAAATAAGACTATTAGGTGTGAGGCTGTGATTGGACCCTCTGTTGCACTTCCCTGGGATATTGGGATTTCTAATTTCAGCTAAAAAAAAAAACAAGCACCTGCTAAACAAATCCTCGTAGTTTACGGATGAAGGGAGCTGATGCTGTTTTGTCACACGGCATGTCTTCCTCCTGGAGCAATGCGACTCTGCACTTGTGTTTCCTGAGCTGAATATTTCATGCAGCAGCTTTTGTAGAAGGAGTCACACTGTTGTTATGCAAATAGAAGTGTGCAGAGCCGTACCAGCAGCACAGAATATATTTTCAAAGGTTTCCCCCTTTGTCTGATTTTTGCAAATCTGCATGAAAGTGTCTCAAAGCACAGAATCATCCATAAGAAGCTGCCCTGAGGGGCAGGGTTCACAGCACTGACACTGCAGAGGCAAACAGGGGTTTGACGACTTTAGAGTTTTCGACTGTTAGCAAAACTTAGACACGACATCTTGTGGTTGTTTACTGTTAGTGGAAACTAGTCAACTGAGATTCGGGACACAACTTACCCCCAAAAAAGATTTATAGGGATCAAAGAAATGCTCACGTTTATTGGCCTTTCACTCTAGACATCATTAGAAAACATTGTTCCCTCACCAGACATTAAATAATACAAATACAGTATGAACTGGAGTCAGCATCTGATAACTGAGCAACCTGACCGGGTACAGGTCCAGGTGACAAAGGGGTCAAGGGATTGATGGGAACGAGCCTGCATGTGATATAGGTCTGTATCCAAATTTCTTGTTAGGAGGTCGGTCAAACTACTAAAGATTTAAAATAACTACAAAGAGAAAAAGAAGACCAACAAAAAAGTCACAAAACAACACATACTTAAAAAATACAAAAACAAAAGAGACACTACAACAAAATCGGGATTCAAAACAACCACATAGAAACAGAAACAGCTTGAATAAGAAACTAAATAACAAGAAAGAGACCATAGAAACTTAGAACAACAAATGAATACAAACATTACACATCCAGAAAAAAACTCTTCAAAGAAACAAAAAAACAAACTACAAGAAACAAAAACAAACTCACAGAGACATCAAATCACCTGATGTAAACACAAAACAACTTCAAAGGGAACCAAACTAACAAAGATACACTAAACAACCACAGCAACTTAAAACAACCACAAAGAGATACAAACAACATTATATATCCAGAACAATCTCTTCAAAGAAACAAAAAACATACTACAAGGAACAAAGAAGAAGTTAAAATGATGAACATAAACCTCATACAGGAATATACACAATACACCTCACAGAAATAAAACTACCTGATCAAATTTAAAATCAACCTCACAAACTTATATAAGCTTCATTAAGACACATATGGAGTTTATAGACTCCCCAAAATGACGAAACCACTTAAAAGATGTGTCACTGATTCAGAGAGTCATGCTTTTATTTAGGAGGGGTGTGGGCCTTCTCAGTGCCCAGGGGGCCATCGCCTCATAATTAATCCCTGGCTATAGAGCAGATTGAGAGAAGCAACCTTGCTGTGGCATAGTGGCTTCATGTTGAAGAGATTTTTCTCCTCCTTCCTGGACTTCATTTTTTTAGCCACTGTGAAGTAGGCCCAAATCTAAAAAAAAAAAAACATTTATGCTTTTCTATTAGTCTTGTTGTACCACCTGTCAATGCAAAAAAACAAAGATAGTCAAAGAAGTAGGTCCATCACTTGGAGCTCCTTGGTTATAATTAATGTTCTCACACCATATGTATATGTATATGTATAATTTATACATATTTGAACAGTGAGGTTTCTTTGGTCAATTGCTGCATGTGAATAGCATCGTCTCTGACAGGCAGAATAATACAATTTTGAGAATTTCATATTAAACTCACTCGGCTCATTTTGCATACTTCATGGCTTTACAACATCCTAATAGGAAACTGAATAGATACTTAAATTCATGAATTGTGATGGTTTGCAATTAAACATGAGGTTGTTTGGAAGGTTAAACCTCATTTCAGTAAGTTAATAGTATAGTCAAAACTATGCCGGCACTTAACGTTTGGTGTGCTACACAAGTGGAGATAAGCTGCAGTAAGATGGTTTTAACTAGTAGTTTAAAATGCATGTACACTTATAGGCTGTGTGTCATTAGTGGTTCCATTGACCTCTATCCACTGACACTCAGCCCTTGGTACATGCTTCTGAAGGAGGCCACTTAAACAGTAAAGGGTTAGCTAAGGAGAGGGAGATTGAACCTTGAGTGTGGACTTTCAGCCCAATGTTTTTTTAATTGCTAGTTGTAGGATTAGCACACCTGATTTTAACCAACCATGAACCTAATGTTTGTGCCTACTCAGAGGGCCAAACACACCATGGCCCTTTCACTAAAAAATGACCTAAATCACAATTGAAGTAAACAACTTTTCTATTGGGTTAAGTATATTCTTTTTCCCTTTTATAATTACTCGCAACCTTCTGAGGGTGAATCTGCATGACACCTCATCGTATGTTGCTGCTCTGGTTGGCAAGTGGCATATTTTGCTTGCCTCCCTTTTTTTTTTTTCCGTTCACCTCCCTGCACCCACTTGATATTGTATTTTGGTGACTTCCTTTGAACTCCTCTTCGTCCAGTTGGGAGATGAGGGGGAGTCATGGATGTAACGGTGCACAGTGTCAAGCATTGCTGGTTGTTATTGGTTGCAGCAACTCCCTTCTCAGGTAAAAAAATGCAAACATCCGTCTTGTTTCTGGCTTTTCAATCTCTGGCTATTAAAATAAACATGATTAACATGTTTAAACTAGGCTTGTCCAAAGCTTCAACAAACATTTTGTGGATGATGAATTTGGCAGCTTGATTTACACATGTTTCTGGCAAGCCGAGGTTGACGCCACCATTTGTCTTATTTCCTCTAGCCGATGATGTAAATAATTGCCCTCCAACACAGATCTGTCACTGTTTGCTGTGATGCTGGCAGTGTGGATTGCGGAGGTGGTAGGTTGTCGTAGATTGACTGGTGAACACTTTTTAGCTAAGAGCAAAGCAATCACATCTATTGTCTCTTCTCTTCCCAACAGGTAAGACAAAGCCTGCAGCATGGTACTTTACAACTGCAGCAGAGATTTGCTTTTGGTTTCAGCAGAGGTTCTCAGATTGACAGCTACATTTTGAATTATGAATAGAATGACAAATGTACACAACAACGCAGTTACTCTAAGAAAATAAACCATGACTTCATTTTACTGGCAGTGAAGGAACTCCATTGATAGCAAAAACTATTTCCCATTTCTTGGGTGGTGAGCAGCAAAATGTTTGACTCTAATTGGACAAAGTTTATGATCCCAAGAGGCACAATATGCCTGCGGGCTGGTACTGCGGGTTTACCACTGAATAATGCCAGTCCATTTAGCAGAACAACAAGAACATCTCCCATGTTAAGCAAATTAAGTAATTTTCTTTTTTTGTTGTTGATAAGATTAGAAGATTGATATTTATTTAACCTCTGTGTGTTCAAGAGACAGAGTGGTCCCTAGTGTGCTTAGATTAAATACATAAATGCTTCATTACACAAAGAAAGTGTAGTCCTTGCTAAACAGTGCATCACAACCAACAATGATTTAAAGCGAGGACCCCCTCCCCGGCCCCCAATTCACTTATTGCATTCGATTTATAATTTTACTTTATTTTAAGCTTCTGTGAATTCGTATCCTTCTTGAGTTTAAATGTTTTAACTTGTGACTCACTGTAAAATGCTTCAGGGAAAAATGTTTTGACAAAGTGCAGATAAACGGCTCATCAACACAACTGTGGCAGCAGCAACACATATTCAAAAATACTACATACTGGTTGATATAGAATATTGTTGTTGCTAAAGGTTATGATTGTTTTTTTTGTTTGTCATAAAAGGCATCAGTAATCATTTTAGAGTGTTTCATAACCAGCTTAAAACCCCTCACAGGAATATTCTCTCAGCTAGTAGAAAAGAACAGCATGACAGAAATCAAACAGCAGGTTAATAGGGAAGAATAATGGGGCTTGGGAGGCTGTTTACCAACAGGATAGATTGGTAGATGTTGGCATGTCAGTGCTTTGCTGCACTTATTGTGTTAGCACCTTTTTATGCCATTAACCATTGATTCTAAAAGATCATGATGATGTGCTGCCTGGATAGTTCAAAATGTTCATTCCATGTGCCTTGTTTCTCTCTGTGCTCTCAGTTGGAGTATTAATCCTGACTAAACCTGTCACAAATCTATATCTGTATTAAATAGACTGAGCAGAAATTCTATTATTATCGATCGCACAAACCAAGCAATATCTGAGGCAGCAACTGTGACTCACTCGCATGTTGGATCGTGTCTTTTTTGTGCCTCGGCATTACAACCAACAGCTTTTATATTTCCACAGAGGATGTGCCCTTCTGTGTAGTGATGCGTTCGTGGTTTCTGGTAAATTTCAGCCTCGTGTGTGACGTTGCTGCTTCTTTCCTGTAATCAGATCGTCTGCTGGATGGTGATGGAGGGGGCTCATGCTGCTGATACAGAATGCAGCGCTACGCCATGTTTTACGGTTTTTCCCCTGCTCTGTCACATGAAGCGTCTCGCCTGATATGTGTCTGCCTTGTCATTGTGACACACGGAAAGCAAACACACACACACACACACACACACACACACACACACACACACACACACACACACACACACACACACACACACACACACACACAAATGTGTTTGTGTCTACAGAGCAGTGAAGACACAAAGACTATGCTGTCATTAGTGCTTCCTCTGCTGTTTTACTATTGTTTTCTATTCTTTTGTTCCTTGAGATCACGTCCTTATTGTCCTTATCTTGCTTTTTTAAATACACACACACGCACACACACACACACACACACACACACACACACACACACACACACACACTGGCACACACACTGGCACACAGTCTTGTCTAAAATCTGATAGTGTTTGGTGAACAAATTAGATGGGACATTAATAGATGTATCCTTCACATGTAATTACACTTGAAGGATGTGGGATTTTTAACATCATGAATTAAGGTTATTAAACACATCTGCTATTTCTTTTAACGACTTTATTTCACAGGTCTCTTGATAAATCAAGGGCATTTTGTAAGACTTAATGTGATTCAAATGTTTTGTGCTTCTTGTGTTCTTTCTGTCCAGCCTGAACCCGTACAGCTATGACGAGAGCTGTGTGTCGAGCAGCGTGGACCACCTTCCGCTGGCCGCTCTCCCACTCCTTGCCATCGTCTCCCCTCGCTACCAGGACGCCGTGGCAACAGTGATTGCCCGAGCCAACCAGGTGTACCACAGCTTTCTGCAGTCGGAGGACGGCCAGGGATTCAGGGGGCAGGTCTGTGTCTCCTCTAGTTTGAGAGGAGAGTGGAGGAGAACTCCTTCACTGTAGTCTCTCATCGTTGAACAATGAGTTAGAGGCACTTCAAAAGAAGTCAACGATTGTCAAAGGAAGTGAAGATGGCTTTTGAGTGGGCTGTGGGATCTCAGGCCCCTCAGAGAGCTCTAGATCTCTATAGTTTAAGTGGACCACATCTCACTGTCTTGCACATAACATCTAATTGGCTCTTGGTAACAAGCTGCAGTGTCTAAAGAGGTAATGATCTGTGAGGAACTGTTTACAATTAAGTTAACGTAACCACATTTGGTTCGTGCTCTGAAACATAACTTCTCTTTACTTAGCTTAAACCGACATAAACTATTCTGTAAGTAATTACAGAGGCAGATCATCGAGTGTACAGCAAATTAAAGATATTTTCTGCTTCTTCTATTACAGTAGCTGCTGAAGTCCAGCTGCAGGAGTTGCTTGTTATGGAAAGTAACTGATTGTCAGGCCAGACCCAACAATGAGATGTTGTTTTGCAATGCTGCGCATGGACACGGGCGGGTGCTAACACCTGAAAAAAACATAGAGATGCATTTAATTTAGAGGAATGAAACATACACATTTGCATTACATTTTAGGTAAACAGGTAACGCTTCCTTTTTGTGAATATTATCAGCAGTGATTGTGTAAGATTATAGACAAATATTGTACCATCTCCTGTTGGTACAAATTGGTAGATAAAAAAAAATCTTGTAAGCTAGTTTAAAAAGTAGGATACTGTTACAATGTACAGTAAATACAGCATCCTCTTTGTATGTAGTGCAAAACTGTTAAACAATGTCAGAGTGGCCTTTCTGTTCAAGCAGAATCAGCAGTTTTTGTTTTTAAAATCCCCTTCAAACACATCTTTATCGGTTCTCCTTTAAATGCTTTCACTGACTCCACCAAATGTAGAAGGCGTTTACATTATTTTAATTATTTTTTCTCTGCAGGTCTGCCTGATGGGCGACTGTGTGGGAGGTGTGCTGTGCTTTGACGCTTTGTGCTTCAGTAACCACCAGAGGCCCGGCAGCCCCAACAACAGCAGCAGGAACATCAGCACTGAGAGCCTGAAGGTATACGAGCTCAATGTAACAGTGACAACATGGTGATGCACAGGCCTGTCGAAGGTTTGGGACACTCGGAACAGCTGGTTATGGAACATTTTACTGGGGATAGATGATTTAGAGATTAATAGAAGATTACTGAAATTGAGCCAGCTTACATGCCTGTTCAACCCCGTTTCAATCAGAGGAGTTAATTAGTACAAGTGTGCACATGTGCTTCGGTGGCGGCGTCCTTTGCACAAATCCTTCATACACAAAACTCATCTCTGTCTATTTCCTGTCATTTTTAAGACACGTCTTGTAGATGGGTTGCTTTACACTAGAGGCAATGTCCTTGGCACCGTGTTTTCTCCAGTCTCATACATAAATGCTGTAAATAAATGCTGCAGTGGAGATGGTAATTTAGTATTTTTGGATCACTGGTTGTTTTCAAGGCTTGATTTGATGGAAATCTGAAAATTTCCGAAGAATTCCTTCCTGCAGCAGTATAGATCATTATATCTGCAAGATCTGCTCTCCTGAAGCAGCTGGTCATTTCATGTCACTTTCTATGTGAATCCCTTCTTTCCTTTTTTTATTGTGTTCTCACGTCTCCCGCCAGCCATTAAAACCCACACGGATGCTGTCGGTTCCCTTTCGCACATGCACCATTTTCCCCTCCTACATTTAACAGATCGCCTGGGACAATGCCTTCCACCTGATTATATGTACCATCACACCCATTGGTGTGATCCTTGTGCCTCCTCTCAGGATAACTCGGGCCTGCTCGGGGAGTCCAGTCTGAGCTCCAGCAAGAGGTTGAGTAAGAGCAACATCGACATATCCGCCCCAAACGAAGGGCATGGCCAGGGTGGGCCGCCGCTCAGCCGCAAGCAGAGTGACTCATATGACGGAGACACATCGTCCACGGGCCAGCACAGCTTCTTCTCGAGGTGAGACAGCACACATAAACTCACCAACACAAGAGGTGATATGATGGTTTATTTTTTTCCACCAAGACATTTTGACTCAGGTGTCTTTGTGGATAACATTGTATGATTTTTCTACATGTATGATTTTAACAAACTGTTCACAAGTACAATCAAACTTTAAAGACGTTTACATCTACATCTCTACAATAGTTTGATTCTATCAATCAGTCAGGCAAAACACTGATGCAAAAGGAGACTGAGTCTTTTTGTAATAAAAAATATCATCATTTCACAGATGACTGTTCCATTAATTAGTTGACTATATACAGTTTATCTAAAATAAAAAACAACATTTGGATTATCTGTTCACTCATCTTGCTTAATTAAGAAAACACAAACACTCGCAACCTAGCAAAAAAAAAGCATCTTAGACATCGGGCACACAGACTGTTGATAGAAACTCTTTTTTCCATGTCTGTGAAACAGCATCTGTTGATCACTGATAAGTGTTTTAGAGGCTCATATGATGACCCAGATGTTTCATGCCGGCCCTCATCCAGGTTTCCCCTGCCCTGTTTCGCTCCTGCTCTATATCATTATTTGCAGCTTGACTGCAACTCCTGCCTACCTGCCTCAGCTGAACTATAAATAGCCTTGTTTGAGCCTGTGCCAGCCGGTTTGTGTGGGAGACCGAGTAGTGTTTGTGAATTTAGCTGGGTCAGAGTGGCTGGAGGGGGTAACATTGCCATGTTAACTCATTTCAAGCAACCAGTGTTCCCTTTACAAATCACATAGTCCACTAGGCTTACACCATCAAAGACACAGAGTCACTGAGGGGAGGATCCGATCAGTTCACAGTTTAAAAACTCTGTGTTAATGGCAATGCATCCATCACCTTTCCCTTATTTAAAACTCCCCATCAGCAGCGTGGATGCTCACCTCTGATCCTCATTTGTAGCTCATTCTAGATTCTCCATGTTCACCTTTTTTCTGCTTTGGCCCTCACTGGTAAATGGCCGTGAGATTATGTGAAAATAGTCGTAGCAGTGTTATGGAAAAACCCAGGAGCTGTTCCTTTACTTTACTTTAATCTACATTTTTAAAGAGATTTGTGTTTTGGATGATTTGATGATGTATAAACCAAGCGGCTACCTCTGGTGCTGAAAAAGGAAGCCAATGCGGAAGTGAAAAAAACCTGCAGTTCCCTGAGTGTCCACTTGAGACTGGCTGCAAAATCCCAAGAAGCCACATACACACCCATTCAAAAATGCAAAAAAAATTTAGCAGTAATAAACAAAATATGAAATCGGTCTGGGTAGCTCATGTCTTTATCGACACACACTGTATGGGGGCTGAATCTTTTTTATAACTCATCCCTTTTGATTTAATAAAGGATAAAAGTTATTCATAACAAAGCGTGTAGCTGACATGAATGATGAGCGCTTGGTGTAGCTGTTTGTCAGGAGACTTAAAACCAGACCAGCTCTTTGCCTGTTAGAAATATAAATAGAAATAGAAAGCCATATAGTTAAGAAACTACAGCAAATAATGTATGTTGCACAGTAAAAAAGTAAATATAAAATATGTTGTTAGGTGTGTAGAGACAGCATTTTCAATATAGGATAGGATAGGATAGTACTTTATTGATCCCCAGAGGGGAAATTCAGGCGTTGCAGCAGCACAGACAAGTAAACTCAAAATACAAAATACACATTAAACAGAATAGATTAGAGGGCCACCGCCATTCATGAGCTTCAAGTGCCCCCCTCAGTAACCAATGGGTGACATCACTTAGGATGCGTTTAGATTTATTTACAGTTTAAAGTAAAAACAGAAGGCATTCATACTTGAAAAAGGACATAATAAACAGCATTTCGATATCTACGTATTTTTAAGAAACTCTTATTCTTAAGAAAACACATGCTGTGCTTGTTGAGCTGCTGAGAGGCTTCGTTCACACTTCATTTTCATGACAAAACATGTCATGGATTTATTTTTTGATAGGAAGGCATCAGTATCAGAACTGAGGTAGCTGTTTATTTAACTGAAAAATATCTGTCAGATTTATCTATCATATCATTGCTCACCCAGGCAGCAAGAAAAACACTTTATTTGATGAAAAGCACTTACTAATAGCATTCATTCTTTGGGAATTAAATACAATCATTTCCAACAAATATTGCACTTCTTACAGAGTAGAAAACACGTAGTCCTCCACTCTTTTAATAATCCTTTCACATGTACTTTTCTTGCAAATAGTAATGTCCAAATCATCCACTGCCCCCTTTTTTTAGCATAAATTATCCTTACATGTTTAGAACTTTCTAGATGTTTAGAGGAAGTTACAATGTGGACACCTGCAGAATTTATACAGATTCAAAAATGAAATGGCTTGGTATTAAGGCGAGAAGGAGTGGAAACATTATGAGATAAAAGACCAAAACAAAAGAAAGTGGAAGGCAATCAAAGCATTATTGATTCAACATCAAAATGTCTGGAGCCTCTCTGCTAATCCTTTCTCCTCATGAAGGACTTAATGTGGAAATGTTGGCTCGCTAGAGAGCAGAGAGAGCTCGTCAGTCTGCAGGGAGTCGAGGCTGAGAGAAGCTCTGCTGTTCAAACAGCTCTAAGCATGAAGCCGCCTGTGAAGGCGGAGTAAAGACCAGCTCAGGCTGAGTCATAAAGGCCCTGCGCCTACAACGACCTCTGAATGTTAAATCAAGCCAGGCTACAATTAAATAAGGACAAAGCAAAAGCATCACTGACTCACCTTTTCCAAGACTGAGATATTTGCTTTCCCCATTTTAAGTATGGATATGATTGACCTTTAAAGTTTGAGTTAACTTCTGTTTTACTTGAACAGTAAAAATAATCCCAGCTAAATGCTATTATATTATCTGGGACCAAATCTTTTTGTTTAAATACCTCACTTAAAGCAAAATTTACTGTCTTTAAATTATCTTTTGTCTTATTAAGCATTTTCTGAAAAGGTTGTTCCCTGCTGCATAGATAAAGTCCTAGGTAACACTCGAATGTTTAACTACGGAAGAGGATTAGGGCCACTGAAAAAAATTGAGAATTGTAACTTTCCTCAGAATATGATTTTAATCTCAGAATTCTGAGAAAAGAAAAAAGTCAGAATTCTGAGATTAAAATCAGAATAACAAGGTTAAAGTCAGAAATATGAGATCAAGTGCTGGCAAAGTCAGACTTCTGACTTTTTTTCAGATTGAAAACAAACAGTCAGAACCCCCCCAAAAAAAAATTCAGTGGCCCTAATCCTCTTCCGCATTTAACTAATAAGTCAACAGCACTGCTTGTATTAACAAGGCCAATTAATCCAACGTGACAAAAAAAGTCATTTTAAGGTTTGCCACAATGGGCTGCTGCAATAACAGGCAATAATTTGTGTCCATGTCCGTTCCCCCAGTCTGATGAAGGAAGGCGTGGAGTTGCGAGGTGGCAGTAGCACCAGTCTGGTGTTGAACCCGGGCAGATTTGACTTTGAGGTTTCAGACTGCTTCCTGCTCGGCTGTCCGCTGGGCCTGGTGCTGGCTATGAGACGCACAGTGCTGCCCGCCGTCCAAGGTGAGAATCAAACGCTTCAAAAGCACATCGGGGGACTGAGATTCTTCAAGTTGTACTGTTTTTGCTATTTGCTATTCTCGTTGAACTGCAAAAACCTTTTTGAAAGGTGATACACCGACCAAAGTGTAATTGATTGATTGATATGTGATAAGAATATGACATGCCTGGATGGTTTCTTTGGTTTTCATGTTTTCTTTTGTAAAACACAAAAAAAATGTTTCAACTGATATTGATTTGATTTACCTCTGCCCTTATTAAGATGGTTTTATGTGATTTTTCTGCAACTTTGTTCCTTTTTTTTTAACCATAAAACTGATATCATAATATGTTTCCCCTCATTGTAACAGGGTAGAAAATGTAACTGAGCTGATGATTAAGTTGCACTGACAGTATAGCAATATCAACAAAAGACTTTATTCAGGATTTCCTGATTGAGCCCTTTTGAGTTTTCCACACCCTCCTATGCAGGGGTGAAGGTAGTTATACATTCTTGCAGGTACTATTACCACAACCTTCATCACTTAATATTGTTCACCTCTCCTCGGCTTCAATGCATCCTTGAAACAAACGATTCCATATTATAATACCTGTACGGAGTAGAAAGAAATTAGTACAATAAATCAAACGCACCCCTCCTCAGGTGCTGTGTTTATGAAGTGAAGAAAGATGCACAGTCGCGTCCTGTTGAAATGAGTTACAGAGAAATCCCTGATCGTTATCTCACACACACCTTACCTGAGCTGCTGTCCGTGTTGTTGGAATAAAACAGAATACCATGAAACTTAACAGCCTATTCCGTTTCAAATTTGACTTGCGAGGTTTTGCACCAAACGTTTGCCTGCCAAAAACCCACAGCACTGGATATCAGCCAGCTGCAACGTGCCGGTGAAAGCTTGCGGCCACGTTAACTTGCAGTAATAAAAGCAGGCTGAGCTCCGTCCAGGACGGATTAAAACACAGCAAGGGCAGTTCAGAAGCAATTCGGAATGATTTAGAAGAGATTAATAAGGAGACAAAATGTTGTTTGGATGACCTAACTTAGCAGATGTATTTTCTTGCTGAAAGCTGTGACTGTTTCTTAAATGTGGGTTGTGGCAGGCTTTGTGAATCTTTTAGTGGTTTACCGTACCGGTTTACTTTCTGCCCTGCTCCTATTTTAAACATTTGTAACACAACACAGCTTAACTTCTTCTTCCTAATGGGTTTTTCTTTTCATTGTGTTTTCAGTGAGCCAGCTCCATCCAGCCTGCGCTCAGATTTTCAATCTGTTTTACCCCTCGGACCCTTCTGCCTCCAGACTGGAGCCTCTGCTGCAGCCCCTCTTCCACAAGCTGCCCCCGTTTGCTGTTCCACGCTACCAGCGCTACCCCCTAGGAGACGGGCGCTCGATGCTCATAGGTAGGGCCGTGATTGGAAGATGGGAATCAATTTTGCCATCAGGATGGAAAAGATGCAAGAGGAGCTCCTTGTGAATATTTTATGAGTCCAATTATTTTTTGGTGTATTTGAAATTCCACATTAATAACCTTTTTGGACTTTGCATTTCTATGCTGGCCTGGAACCTTTGAGGAATCCTGGTAGTGATACTGGATTACAGCAGAGGACAAGTCGCATGACTAAAAAGTGTGAATTTTCACAGGCACATATGTGAACTTCGATCCCATCCATCTGATCTTTCCCTGCAGAGGCTGTGCTAAATCCTGACCCTGTAGTCTGAAGTTGAAGTAATTATACTTCATCTGCTTGTGATGCAGTGCCTTTAGCCTGCCAGAGATCTGACGATGAGACAGGGTATGGGAGTTATTAGTCTACTAGATATACTGTAGCACAACACTGCTGTAATCCCTCTGGAGAATTTGGTTGTAGAGACTGAGTCCTTAACGAGCCACTGATTTATTTGAAGCATGTTTTAGCCCACTTTTGGGACGGAGAGACTCATTCTTAACAACAGTTATGACGCATCTCTAGTATCCCCTGTCTCTCCATGCTCCCAGTCTCTCAAATAGGACGACTGGTCTCTCGTACTAAAAACATGGGGGCCAGAACCACATCAGAAGATAAGACTCTGGTTTGGTGTAAGGCCTTAATACACTTTTTTTAAACCCCTTACTCCAATTCCGGTTATCAGAAAAAGTATAATTCAAAGCAGATTTACAAAGTGCAATGCAAGAGATAAAAAAAGACAAATGTGTTTGCTACAAGACCCTATATGGTAAATGGACTTGAGCTTTTATAGCGCTTTTCTAGTCTCCCGACTACTCAAAGTGCTTTTACACTGCATGTCACACCTACCCATTCACAGACTGATGGTAGTGATCGCTATGTAGCGTCATCCATCAGAAGTAACTAATCCCATTCATACACCACCACCGAAGCAGCGGGAGCAATTCGGGGGTTAAGCGTCTTGCCCAAGGTCACATCGGACATGTTGCCCAGCTGGGGATCGGACCCTCGACCTAACGGTTGAGAGACGACGACGCTACCAACAGCTGCCTCATGTTAAAGCTTTTTATTTAAACCCGGAAAATGCTAAGCGTATTTACATTCCTTAGGACAAATTTGTTTTGTTTATTATCCAATACAGAACGGTTGTAGATATAAAGGTTTCGAGGGTTATTATTATTATTATCATTAAGAGTGGCATCATTTTTTGTCAACAATATTAATACAGCTTGTATTAATACAACAATAATGCCCCTTTGCAGATAATTACAGATGATTTAAACACATTAATAACCATGCTACATCAGTAACTCAGCAACAATTTTGTCAAATTTTTAATATGACACAAGTTTAAATAACATTTGTCAAAAAAATGTGTCAATTATCATTTATTATGCACAACATGAAAAAATAGTTCAAACCCTAAAATACATTGTGAAACAACAATACATCCAACCAGTCATCCCATACAAACAACCAGCCTACCTACAAACCAACCATCCAAAAACCCATCGCTCAATACAACCAACCATCAAGCAAACCGAACACCCAACGAACCTGCTAAAACAAAGAAACAAACCAACAAAGCCAAAACAAATAAACCAACAATCTATTAAATAAACTTAGCTAACCCAAACAACCAATCAATTAATTGCACCCATCAATCTCCGTACAGTTTTCCTGTTCAACAGGGAACCTATAATTTATCCATGGGTTGTGCTTGTATGTGACCTGTTTACAAAACATGTCTGACACATGATAGTAAATAAGACGGTTTTTACACAGCACTGTTAACTGCTGCCTACTGTGATCTATAAATAAAATCCTGATCAGCCAGTCACAAGGTGGAACGCCTGATAGGAGCCGGTAGTGCTGATAAAAGTGATGAAGTTTAAAAGCAAGCACACATCTCAGTCTTGCAGCTATACAAGATTTTAATAATGAGTCTGCAGCATCCCTGTTTTATTGGTTAGGCTTTGAAGCTGACAAATTACGTGTTAAATTAAAAACCACAGACAGGTGCACAGAGACAGAGGCAAACATACACTAACACGCTCTTGCTCTCTCACACACACACACACACACACACACACACACACACACACACACACACACACTCGCACAGTCAGACATCACCAATTTCCTGCTCTGTAATATGGTAATTAGTTGTTATGAAGGCATGGAGAGCCAATCAAATCAGGCTCCTTTGGGTATGACTTTGACTGCAACACCCGTCAACAGTGGAGCTTTTATTATGATGAATGCTGCTAATATAGGGAGAAGGAGCCCTCTTCTTATTGATTTCCAGCTGGGGTTCAATGGCAAATGTTATCAGTCAAGACAGCAAATGCACATGGAGTTATACGCTTTTTTTATCGGTATTGATCACATGGCTAACCGTGCCTAAATGTAAAGGTAGTGGTGTAGTTTTTGCTCACTACTGAATAATTCCCTTACCCTCCATGTGAAAGCTGAGAGTGTGACGAGGGCTTGAGAGAAGGGTGCTGAGATAAAAGTCACTTTCTGTCTCTTTGTGTGTCAAAGACGTTTCAAGGCCACGGAGCAATCATCCTTCCTTACCGTCTGAATTCTCTGCTTGTCTTTCCTTTAACCACCGTCATCAGCTGTTTTACTCTCCCCTGCCTCATGCTTTAATCATGATCTCTCTGCTTCCATGTTGATTGGGTGTTTTCTGAACATTTTATTTCTTTAAACTCGCCTTCGTCTCTCCCCCCCCCCCTCTTTATGTCTTATGTTTATGTAACATATTCTTTCTTGCTAGCAGATTTTTGATGCTACTCCCTGCTGTCTCTGCTTCTCCTTCAGCAAAAATCTTTTGAAATTTAATGTGTGTGCGTCATAGTCAATGTCCCTTTCTCTCCTCTTTCTGTCTGCTGAAATAATCTTTTCCTCTCTCTTTGCCTCTCTCTGCTTATTGTGCTCTCAATGAAAGACACAGCTGTTCCAGACTCTGAGGGAGAATAAGGTTACTTTGTAAAGCCTGGTTTATACTTCTGCGTTGAATCAACAGTAGTGGCCTACGTTGGGCATGGCCGACGCTTTGTGAGCACTTGTGCGTTGGTGTGGCTGCATAGCTCTGCAGTAGTCTGCCTACAAGTGTTAGTTGACGGTCTGATTTCTATGCTAGTAAAATCATGGTTTTCTGTTTCCGCCACATTCTCTGCTTTTTTGTGTAAAGGAAACCATGGTGACTGAAACCGAGCGTGTTATGTTGGAGTTGGAGAGGATAAATAATTACCAGACGTTGATTGTACTGCGATATACTGCAATTATTGCAAGAAAGAAAATAAAGGAGACATCAGAGGAGACGGGTTGTATGGACGGCATTGGAATGGATGGATGAAATATTCAACTCGATAGCGATGTTAGCTCAGTCTACTAGTTAGCGTAGGTTAAAAACACAGAGGTTCATGATACAAAGGACATATATTTATCTTCTGGTCATATTAAGTTTAGGTTTCCCTGAAGTTGCACATGTATTGAAAGCCAGGAGAGGAAAAGGGAGACCTGTGTCGTTTCTCCCACTTCAGCTGGAGAATATATGTTCTGTTTGTTTGAAGAAAAATGTCCAACACATTTCCTTGAAGCACAAAGTGGTTCCCGCAGGGCTACAAAGAACAATTATTTTCACTGATTTCTTCTTCTGATAAGTGTTTTATGTAATTGCATGCCTTCAACCATGAGGTTATGATTGAAGTCTCTTAATCAAAGAAGCAGTAGTTATGATCCTTCTAAAAACGTCAATACTTGAATGACGGATTAATCAGTTGATTGGATTTTGACAAACTTTAGCCTAAAGAATAAAAGTTGTTAACTCCAAGCTTATAGGTTGTTTGATGTTGTTGGTATGTCTGTTTGACCAGCAGTCAAAAAGCCAAATTTATTCTGGACACTTTATATGAACCTAACACTTATAATGCATAATAAGAAAAATGTATTTTCTATATAGCAGCCCTTATTTGCTTTTACAAGCATTCTCAACATCATATAAACATCATCCTAAACATTGCAATGAGTTGATGTGAATGCTTATAATTACTTGTAAGGACTGTTATACAGCTGCTTTATAAATGCGCTCATGATGCATTATAAGCGATGGGTTCATATAAAGTGTTACCCATATTCTTTTCACCATTATAAAATATCCTCATCTACATAGCACCACTATGTTCTTTTTAAAAATGAACCAAATAGCTTTTGTGCCTAAACCTAACCAATTACTACTATCAGTTTAGCCTCCTAAAGAGTTAAAAAAAAAAAACGATCTCTCACATATGAATGCTGTGGAAACATGCATGCATGTACAGGGAACATCTATGGATCTCGTTGTATTTGTAGTTTGGAGAAAAAAGCAATGTGGTATTTCTTTTATTATTATGGATAAATATTGTCAAAAACAAAGTCTTATTCTTTCTCTTAATACCTCTCTCTGCAATATCTTCCAAACCACAAATATAATTTCCACCCCTCAAATCAAACCCATTAGTTTGAAAACTATCAATCAACAACAATCTGGCATCCATGAAACTCATCCTGTGTGTGTGTGTGTGTGTGTGTGTGTATGTGTGTCAGATCCCATCAGTCCGAATGTGAATCAATCTTTGTCTTCATTCCTTGTCATGTCTGAGGGGGCGGCTATTAATCTGTATTCCTCTGCTGTAGCCAATCCTTCACCGAGCAAACACGCAACATGTGGCTGCATCTGACGGTTTATTTGTAATCATTACAGCAAGAAGGGGACAGAGGGGGTAATCTGCCAATTAGGGGCTGTTCTGGGTGGAAAAAGTAATACTAACAAATACAAGCTGATCCCAAGATAGAAATATTGAATGAGGTAATGAGATTTTAAATGGAGAGATAAATGTTCTGTTTGGTGTGAATTGAAGTCATGTCATGTCATGGAAAAAGGTAAATGGACTTGAGCTTGTAGAAAGCTTTTCTAGTCTTACTACTCAAAGCGCTTTTACACCGCAGGTCAGAGGTCACACCTACCCATTCACACCCATTCACACACTGATGGCAGAGGCTGCTATGTAAAGTATGCATCAGTATTTACTAATCCATTCATACACATTCACACACTGACAACGAAGCAGTGGTAGTAACTTGGGGTTAAGTGTCTTGCAAATTTAGAATTGCTTTTTTATTATTGTATGTTTTATTGTTTTTTTTCCTGTGTGTTATGCTAAATAATATTTTCCAATCAACTGTTGATTATCGCCTTTTTAATTCAATATACAAACTGCTTTTAACTTTTTTTGAAAAGCACTATAAAAATAAAGATATATTAATAATATCATTATTATTATCATTATGTAGACAGGAAATTGTCTGAGTGGAAAGTGTCTGGAGAATTTGTTATTTCCCAGGATGCAGCAGGATTCTCTCTGAGCAAAGACCATCTGCATAGAGCTCACGTCAGCCATTCTAATTCCTACTCCAGCTCTCAGTTACCACTTTATGTCCCCTCCATCACATAAGAAGACATCTCCCCTGATTGATATATGTTACAGTAAATGGCAGAGAGTAAATGACATGCTACAGAAGCTGGGTCATCTTTCCTATGGGTCTCTGCCTGTTTGTGCCTGCTTACAATTTTATATAACACACAAACAAAGATAACATCTTCTTCAACTGTTTGGTAGAACATGGATTTGGTTCATCCGCTCCAACTGAGGTCAACATCTCCTCTGAAGCACACTGTGCAGCATACTGTGCAGACTCATTGAGTCAAGACATATCCACTGTCATAATGCAGCAACATTGAAAGCATATGTAACAGGATAATGAGTACTCTCTGAAGTCTGGCTGAAAAAAAAAAAACATTAAGAGTTTCATAATGCAGGGACAAAAGTAAAATGAGGTGTATTCAGAGAAAAATAGATGCCTCTTTAAAGCTGTCTTGTTCAGCTTTCTGTTCTTCAGCTATGAATGCTAATAGAAGTTATGTTACATTAGGGTTCAAGTCTCATTTGTCCCCTTGATGTAACCTAGGGTTGAAAATAAAACCATATTGAACTGAGCTGCTAGCTAGACGATAGCCTCTATGATGGTTGAATTATTGATGTAATTTGCAATTTCTTGTCTGTGCATCTCAGGGAATAACAAGTAGATCCATGATGTCTGTAGAATTCAGGTCTTCAGGGAAATTTCTAATTTTCCTATTACACAGTCTTATCCCTGAACAAAAGATGCGTTAAGGCATGCCTCTGGAAGAGAAGAACCTAACCTCATAAATGTATTCTGCTCAGCAAGGGCCAAGAGAAAAAGGCTTTTTGTGATTTACAGAAGCAAAACAAATAAAATGAACCCCATGAAGAGTAAAGGCTTTCTTTTTAATTGTACCCCTCCGTAGTGCTTTTCTGTGGTTTTCAAACACAAAGCAAGTCAATACACAGCAAGAGGCTGTGGTATTAGGGAAAATAACAGCATTGATTTAAAGATTAAAACCTGTCATTTGTTGTGTGATCATAGCATTTAATCAACTCTTCCCTCTCTGATGTCTTTACTCTTTCTCTCCTTTTCTTTCTAGCCGAGAGTATTCAAGGCCATCCGAATGTGTTTCTGGAGGGTGATCAAACTACAGGAGGTCCAGCTTCACAGTCGTCGTCTGAGACAAAGACCGAAGGCGGAGGAGGAGGAAGAGGAGGAGATGGAGGTCGTAGATCCAGTGTGACCAGTGTGGAAAGTGAAACGTCAATTTGCTCCATGGGCCAGCTGGGAAACACCATCAGTAACAGTGAGTGGGAGGGGAGCTACAGTTTCCACGTCTCATTTGTTCAATTATCTCCTGGAGATGAATTCAGGTTCGCAACGTTTCACAACTCTTTAGTTGCACTCAGATATACAATCAATGCTTGCATATGTGTGTCTGTGCGTTTCAGTTTCCAGTAGCTGGTGGGGCTCAAAGAGGCTGGATTTTGCTTTGTTCTGCCCTGATGTGCTGACCTCCTTCCCTACTGTGGCTCTGCCTCACCTTTTTCACGCCTCCTACTGGGAGTCAACTGACGTAGCAGCTTTTGTTCTCCGGCAGGTTGGTAAACTTATTGTAAGCTAATTGTTTCTTTACTGACAGCTGTGTGGTACTGGATAGAGGGTGATGTTTGAAACAGTAGTAGAGTCTTTTCTATATTATTCGCTGTTTTCATTTTAAGTATTGGAGTTTTAGAAACTTGTGTTAAAACACTGGTTGTGACAAATAATAAGAGACCAGTAATTTTTGCATTTGCTTTGCAAATCTAAAACCAATATGAATTTACAGAGTTTATGTATGAGTCTTGTTTTGGTTTATTAAAGGGTCCCAGGATTGACCCTTGGGGAACTCCTTATGGACTCTACATTGCCTGTAGGTGTGAATGTGAATGTGGCTGGTTGTCTGTCTTTATATGTCAGCCCTGTGATTGACTGGCGATCAGTCCAGGGTGTACCCAGCCTCTCCCCCAATGACAGCTGGGATCGGCTCCAGCCCCCCATGAACCAGAACAGGAAAAGCGGTATAGATAATGGATGGATCGATGGATGGAATTCCTATGCTTTTTCAGTTTGTTTTGATACTTGCTTTAAGATAAGATCTTCATAAATATAATACTACTTGAAGAAACTAAATGCAAGTCCTACTGGTCCTCTCAAAGTTGATGTAGTTTTTTATAGTCTGCTACTTCTTCTCTAACTTTCATGTTTTCCTGTTTAGTTTAAGGTTAAGAAATCTGACTCTGGTTTGTTTGTTGGCTTTCTTATGCCATGTCTTTGAAGCAAATGCTATTTCTTGTGGAACAGATGTTTCCATTAAATCACGTCTTCTTGCTTCACAAACTATAAAGCAGAAAAGTATGATGCTGCTTAGCTGTTCAAGGGCTCATTCTGTGCAGATGACAAGCTGAATGTGTAATAAACACAAGTCTGGCAGCAAGCCAGGAATTTTGTAAAAACTCTTTTATGGGCTGCATGTAGCTGTGTAAAGAACCAGCAGTAAGAAATAATCTATGATATGGAGATTTACTTTTAGATTTGGTCCATACAAAAATATATGAAGTCTTCCAAAGAATTATTTGTGTTATGTTAAACAACAATCCAATACCGAGTCATGACATGTGGATCTACAGCTCTAAACACACTACACAGTATAACGGCCCATTTTACCTCAATTTAGCCTCCATGAGTGGTGGTCAAGATTGTGGGGATTGTGAAGTACTCTGAAAAACGTCAGCAAGGTTACTATCAACAGTCAGCACACTTTATCTAAGGATGTTTAACATTCACATCACACCTCACAGTTGAGCCTGAGACAAGGCGAAACCCTTTTATCAAACATGCTTGAAGTTTTCACCACTAGAATCTGAACAAATCTAACCAGGCTTTTGTAGCATGGGCTGGTGTGTGTCTAAAAGTGCATGACTAGAATCCGTAAAAGCCGGAATTTTAATGTGTGGTGCTTGTTCTTTTATGGTGTATTGGTTCGAATTGTAACAGTGCGCAGATGTGTCCCAATCTTAAATGGGTCCCCATTCATTTCCATATCTCCATCATCAACTTTTTTTTTAAGTCATAAGAACCCAGCCTTAGAGAATAATAATACCATCAGAGCATTTATTTCTAACACTAAGTAGGAATTAAACCTTAAGCCATAGCAGTGTTACCACAATCCTCTACCCACTGAGCTGCCCAGGAAAATATCACATCTTTGATACAGGATGTTCACTGAATCCTCTGAAGAACAAGAAAAAAAGAAGAGCATCACGTCATGTTCTATTTAAAGCCACAAAAAAACACCAGCAATCATTGAACTTGATCATTAGAGAGTGGCGAGCTCCCAGAGAAGAAAAGACGAACACTTTGTTTACACCTGTGGTTGTGCCCTAACGTGTCTTCTTTGTGAGAAAACGTGAGTGGAATAAGGTGAGCGCAAAAAAAGGAGAGCTATCAACGCCTCCAGAAGGCTAATAAACCTGAGGTTGATAATTTCTGTTCAGGGTTTTCAGCTTTGCTTAATGCTGTATCATATTTAGAGGTTGTCATGGAATTCCAAGGCTGCACAGAAAATGATTTGTTTACTACTCGGTACTATTCTCACCGTCCAAGTTTAGTATGCAGCAGATTGTCTTCAAATGATTGGGAACAAAGAGTGTCTTTACAAGAGTCGATATTCTTGGACTTTTTCAAGCTGATGTGTGATTGCTTCTATGAGTCCTCTAAATCAGCTTTCATCCCTTAATCTGTGTCAGAGGTGCTCTTGTCATGAATGCTTCCCATCAGAAATGTGTTTAATGAACCATTTACATAAATGCGGCTTCAATTTAAAACCTTCAGATGTTGTTATCGTCTCTTTTTACTGTGCAGATGGGGTACTCAGGTGAATCTAGAGTTGTTGCTATTAGAAAAATGGAGAAGCACAGCATTGGTATGTGCTTCTCTGTGTGTGATGATTGCTGTATTTATTGTTTTTTAAGTACGGGATACCACTGTTGAGGCAGTCAAAGGAGCAATATGTAATTTCGATATGTAGCATTTAAAATGGGTACTGAAGTCCAAATTCAAAACATGGGAGAGAGTTTGCTTGACCACTTCCATTGCTGCAATACCTGTTGGTTTGCTGTTTGCCTGGCAAACCGAGGGGCCTCAAAAACGGCCGAACAGCAAAACAGCCTAACTTCTCTGGTCAAAACAAATACCATTCCGGACCGGAATCAAAACGCAGAGGGAGGACAAAGTGGCTGCTGCATTGTTGCCAGAAGAGAAGCCAGCACATCAACATAGCAGATTTCCTTGATCTCTAATCATATAACAAAGGTCATTTTTTTATTTAATTCAGTAGAATATATCTTACATATTGGTCCTTTAGATGTATGCAATATTCAAGTCCGAGACAAAACATTTGAAGGGGAGCATGAAGTGTATGGTATTTATCGTAGTGACTATCAATGTGTATGGTATGGTATAGTACTATACCCTACCGTACACACATTATCATTTATATTGTATCATATCCTAAACTTGTTCTGCCTTCCAAATGTAGGATTTTTGAGAGAAAACAGGATATGATTGTCTACTCTGAAAAATGCACATTGTTTTTATCAACAGCTTATGCGATGTGACTGTGTGAAGGCCCAGGAAGCGGACAATCTGGACTCGGCTCCATTCTCTCCCTCCAGCCCACGAGAGAAATGGCTCCGAAGGAGGACACATGTCAAATTAAGGGTAATTCCTAGTTGTATCTTGTATATTTAAAAGTTTATCACAGAATGAAAATGTGAATTTATAGAAACTGAATTGACTTTTAGTAGTTCATATTCAAACTTTATGTAAAACAAAAAAGTCATGATTCATTAAACAAAGCCCTTTAGCTTGGACTCAAAGTGTTACACATCCTGGGGTATTGTCAGAAATAAAACCATCAACTCAAACACACATGAACACAGACATTCAAATTCATACTGTAGATAGAGCTGACATTGTTCTTCTGCTGCAATGGAGTGTATTCAATCAAGTAACAAAATGCAGTTATCACCAACTGCTGTGGTTTGGTTGATTGGCTTTTCTTAAATTACGCCTGCACTTTCACCTTGTATCACCGATGTGAGCAGACACACACAATTACTTAATGCTTCTGAGCTGTGCAATACAAAAAACACGGTCACTTTACTTTCTAGCCAATGTTCCCTTTATTTGTCTTTATTTTTCTCAAGACAAGAGTTTAGTGACTACTTGCTTTTCACGAGGCTATAAATATAAGTGTGCAGCCAGAGTACCATGGAAACATATCTATATTTGACCCTGTGAAGGCTTCTTTATTGTGTCATTTTATTCATGCCTCACCTTGGCCGAGTGATGCATTTCTGATGTAAGTGCCTCAAGAAAAGCGGTTGGCCCCCGTCCTAAACGTGCTTCATGCTGATTGAATTTGGGCACAGCCAGTTCATCTGCAGCAAAGTGATACTATTCAGAGAGACTTAGCATCTATTTCTGATCTGCCTCTCTTTGGTGAGAGGTCTTTGTCACAGATTGAGGGGGACCTCTTGCGTGCCTCTTTTTTCTCACTGCTCTGGTCTGACCCCCCCCCCCCCCCCCCCCCTCATCTTTTCCACACGTTCTCTTCATAGGAAGACACACAGAATACTAAGTGAGCAGTGTTGAGGACATTCTAACCAGATATTGATGACTGTCAGGTTGCCTCAAGTCACCCACTAGCTTTGATGTGCTGTATGTGTGTGTGTGGAGGTGTGCATATATGGTATATGTTTACTCTACATGCTTTACCATCACAAAATCAGTATGACCTCATGCAAGAAGATAATTAGTTGTTGACAAAACTAATGCAGAATAACAGCAGTAAATGTCAAAACTGCCTTGTTAGACGTCACATCCTTTTGATTCAATTATCATTATCCTCTTATCATTACAAGTAAAAAAAAAAATCACAACCTGTTTGCTCACATCAGCACTTAGCAATATTTGTTATTTGCAGATGCCCCATTATTTCCTAGTGAGTGCTGTCAAAACAGCAGCGCCGATTTATGGTAAACAAAGTCTCATCACAGCCTCTCTATCTTGATGCAATCATTGCAATAAGCAAGGGTGGAATTAACCTATTACATTTATTGCTGTTGCTTCAGTTTAGACATACGTTTGCTCACAATTTAGTATGTTTGTATAAGCTGCAACTCTCATAAGAAACATTTGATCATCTCTTCATCAGCATACATACATCCTTCACAAGCTTCGAGAGGAGATGTCGCCTTTATCAGCTGATCTCATGTTTGTTTTTTGTTTTTTTAAGTAGTCTAACTTTTTGGGAGAAAAGCAGGATGTTTAAATAAAAGTACTTGTGCTGAGCAGAAGGCTTCAGGTCAAAGTAAAGGTTACAGGAATAGCAGAGAAATCAGTAGAAAGATTACATTTTCTGTCACGGTGTCCTGAGAATTATAAATTATGTATAATTCTGCTGATAATAAGCTATTAGGATGCAACCCATCTCTGCAAGATGAGATTTGGGGATTAGTGTTTTTCTGCTGGCTCACTTGGAGGTACTTACTGGATGTGGCAATATGAGGAAGAGAACAAGACAAGGAAGCGTAAAAGAGAGTAAACCTGCTTTTCTGGACCAACCAACGGTGCATACTTCAGGGGCATTTGGCTTGGCAGAGAAATTTGGTAAATGCATCAAAGCAGATTAAAACTTCAGCCTTTTACCTTAACTTATTAAATGTCCAATGTCTTAGGGACATGTGACGGATGCAAAGACAAAAACCAGTGATGGTTTTTAAGCAAAAGATCCCCACAGCGTTTCAGGCAGGCATAAGATCACTATCCAGGCCTTCTCTATTTGTTACTTTAAGTTCCATGTCCATTTTAAATGATGCTTAAAATTCTGTGCGTTGCTTTATGGGCATGTTGATGTTGTCATTAGCAAACAGTTTCCCATGTAAACAGCTAGTCTATGAAAATCATAGAGCTGTTCATTTGGACTCATGTTTCGAGCTGATGTCCATGTTAACTCACAAAACCAATGTTTATTTAACACTTGAACCAGCTTTTGTGATCATATTCTATGGCTTTATCACCTCACCAAAGCCATGTCCATTCAAAAATAAAAAAACATGATCCATTATTATTTGGAAAAAATGATTAAAGCAGCTTTTAAAGGGCTCTTCTCAGTCCCTTCTCACTACTTTACCTCACATTCATCGTCAGAGGATGATCAGATTCTCTCAGCCTCCATTTTCGGCTCTACTGCTTTACTATGATATTTTCTACTATCAACTGCAGAACGTCACTGGCAACCACAGGGTGAATGATGTGATTGCTACAGAGGACGGACCTCAGACTCTGGTTGGCCGTTTCATGTACGGCCCCCTGGATATGGTCACGCTGACTGGAGAAAAGGTGAAAAGCAATGACATGATTGATGACCACAGATATACTTAAGTGCCTCTGAGACATACATTAATTCACGCCTGTTGACCGACCTATCACTCTTAGGTGGACATCCTGCTGATGACACAACCTCAGTCTGGCCGCTGGGTGCACTTTGACACAGAGGTGACGAACAGCAGCGGTAGAGTCACATATACAATCCCCAAGAGCAAGAAGCTCAACCTCGGAGTCTATCCTATTAAAATGGTGGTCAAGTAAGCAACCGCGCAGCATGCCTTTGAAAGACTTCTGCGTAATCAAATAGACAATGAATCGTTTCTATAAATAAGTCCTTTATCCGTGCTCTTTATTGGTACATTAGAGTGCAGTATGAAGAGCCTTGCATATTGATTGCGGATTCTCATTTCTGCTGGAATCCCTGTATTTTCCTTTCCCAAGGGGGGATCAAACAAGTGCAGAGGCCTACTTGACTGTGCTGCCAAGAGGCATGGAGTGTGTGGTCTTCAGCATCGATGGATCGTTTGCTGCCAGCGTGTCAATCATGGGAAGTGACCCTAAGGTCCGTCCCGGAGCTGTCGATGTTGTCAGGTAACAACTTCTGAGTGTGTCTCTTCTCTTCAGATTAACAAGAAAAAAGTTCAGAGGGATCATCATTCTGGTTTCATATGTGTGCTTGTGTGCACAGCAGACACTTAAAGTATTCAACCATGTCTCATTCCTAGTAATGCCCCAACTTAGGATTTAAATGTGCAACTTAAAAGCGTGTTCAATCTTCTATATTTTCATGCAAGGCACTGGCAGGACCTCGGATATCTGATCATCTACATCACAGGCCGCCCTGATATGCAGAAGCAGCGAGTGGTGTCGTGGCTCTCGCAGCACAATTTTCCTCACGGGATGATCTTTTTCTCTGAAGGCCTTGTCCATGATCCCCTGCGACAAAAGACCATCTTTCTCAGGAACCTCATACAGGAGGTAAAACTCTGAGACAAACCAGCCCTCTGACATCAATTCAGGAGTTCTTATGTAGCATGCAAAACATGTTGTTCTCTGCTCTTCAGTTACCCCAGATTTCTCTCCTCTCCTCTGCATTATTTTCTGCTTGGGTTAGTTGATTGTGCTGTATTAAAATGCCATGTGATTGTTTCCTCTCTCTCTCTCTCTCTCTCTCCAGTGTCACATTAAGATCAACTCTGCTTATGGCTCCATGAAGGACATCTCTGTTTACAACATGCTCGGCCTCAGTCCCTCACAGATTTATATTGTTGGCAGACCTTCCAAAAAGTACCAAAATCAGTGCACGGTAATTCAATATCCATTTGTGATTTTTTATCTCTTTCAGTGGTTGTATTTCAGGGTTTGTCTGCCTGCTTACTTCAGTTCAATTGTTTTTTTTCCCCCTTAACTACTTTAATCTTATAAGTATAATTTTTCTGTTTATCCAATCCTTTTATTGTGTGTTTTGTGTAGTTCCTGAGTGAGGGCTATGCAGCTCACCTCTCCACACTTCAGTTTGGCCACAGAGCCAGACCAAAGAAGTCCCCTTCGGTTCGGATGGTCCTGAGAAAAGGCTCATTCGGTCTCTCAGCAAAGCCCGACTTCCTGTGTAAGCGCACCCACCTGCGAAGAACCATGTCGGTCCAACAGCCCGACCCGCCCTGCACACCCAACCCCAAGCCTGAGCGAGCCCAGAGCCAGCCAGAGTCGGATAAGGATCACGGTGGAGGAGTAGGAGGAGGTGTGGGACAAGGCGCATGGGGACGAGCCTCCATGCATCGTGGAGACACGACTCCCTGACATCAGAAAAAAAGAGAAAGAAGGCTTGCAGGAGTATCGAACTGGAAAACACAGGGCCACGGTGAGATTTTAATTGTTTAAATGTAAAAGATTCAAACTCACTGTTTATTTTGATGTCACGTAGGCGTTTTTAGATCTCAGTTATTTGTTGTCAATTTACATGCAATGTGAAGCTGCGAGCTAACTAAAGTTTGCTAATATTAGCCTGCTAACACAATAATGCAGGCCACAGGCAATTGCAGCTTGAGCCAAGGACAATTTTGTCCACCACTTGCATTAAACTCCTTTGTCGGAACTCAAGTTGAGTGTGGTTGGAGGAGAGTGGAGGCTTCAGTATGGTGAAGGTGAAGCCAGACAGCAGTTTGTTTTGGCTTCATGCTGGTGCTCAAGGGCGACATCTACTGGATCAAAAAGTCACACATTCTGCCTTTAAATGATATTGGTTGCAAAAAATAGCCTACTTTTGGTTTAGGCTTTGAAAACACAAGATGCTATATGATTCAAATAAAGTAACCTGCGGTCTAATTTTGGCCCCGTCACCAAATAAATGTTGACATTTGCAAAGATCAGCCATTCTGCTTTTTTTCACAATAGAAAATAGTTCCTATGTTGTGGAGTGCAAACACTTTTACCTGCTGTTTAATCACGCACCGGCTCTCTCACAGGACCCATCAACAGACATTAAGAGCATGAAAGTGGTTTGTAGACGCCGTCTCGGATCACTACAACACCTGTGAAGTCATGTTTTATTGTTCCCCACTTAAGAAAAAAACAATCACTGTTGTATTAATGGCTGCAGCATTAGCGTAGCATGAATAAGTCCTCGTTGAATAATGCAGCCATTCCCCTTTTACTTTACTGTGGTGTGTGTAAAGCTTTTAAGAGCTCGAGGCTCAGCAAATCTTGTGAAGCAAATACAGATTGATTTTGCTTGCTACTGTCGAGTTCTAGCAAAGTCAATAAACGTCCATCTTGATTAGATTATAATCTGTGATGTACCCGATACATTGTGGTCTGTCAGTCACAGAAGTATTCTTTTTTTAATAACCTGAAGTCTACCAGCACAGATGAAAACATGTAAAAAAAAGACCAAAAGGAGAAATACTTTCTTTTCTGGATGATTAATATTCCTGTTGCAACCTGAATAAGAGAAGCTATTATTAGCAGCAGCTCCCTAGGAGGACTGAATGTTAATTTTCCCATGATTGTGATTATGCAAGTTTTGATGAGCTAATCCTGCATTGTCCCCTCATGCTAGTAATCCACTTATTTCTAGATTTAGATATATTGTCTGTGCAATTTCAAAAATTAGGGCTGTTTAACCAAGAGGGACTGAAGGAACAAATTTGCTGATCAAGAACATCCAAACATGAATCAGTGTGTTGACTTTTCATTCAACAAGTCCTCAAATCCCTTATTTTTCCTCTCTCTTTTCAGAGTGTCATCTCTCCCTTCTGTACATGTTTGGATCTTCTGCTGGTGTCACCCGCAGCTCAGCTTTACCGCCTGCTTTGCCCTCTTCACTTCACTTCCTGTGTGGCTCTTTTTGTGACCTGCTCGATGGATCGCGTCACTCAGTCTTTGTGCCTACATTTTTAAGCAGTTGCCTGGGACCGCGACTTTGTCTGTGAATGTCTGTGGAAGCTCAAATTGTGTCTAATTGTAAAAGAAAAGAATGTATTTCTGATTGCAGATATACTCAAATATTCCTGCATACACAAATGCAGACACATCCACACACATGATAACCGTGGCGACATGAACCCCATTGTGACTTTGAGAAACAAAATCCGACGCTGCACCTCATTATGGTGTCTTTCAGACTTCTGTGACATGACATGTGGTCATGTGGACTGACTCCTCTTTGACATCCATCCGTGTAAATACTCATTAAACATCATCCTTGTGCAAGCCTATGGACACAGAAGCACTGTGACGTAAAGGTAAAATTTTTACAGAAGCTCTGAAATCTGGAGTTCATATCAGCCGCCTCCTTCTCCATGTTTCTCCAACTGTAAAATGTCTCCCTCGCTTTATGTCTGGCCTACTACTCCTCCCAAAGCCCTTTCTCTCCCCTAAACCAGTCAGGCAGACTTTGGACAGCCACCTCAAACCAGTGCGGTCCACAGCGCTGCGGTGCACCCCGCTCGGCCGCTGAGGTCACATTTGCACTATCAAAGTTCACCACAGTGGTTCTCAATATAGCAGCAGCCCGCTTCTGAAACATAAAGTTGTGTTTGCATTTTATTGTCCATATAGTTTTTGTTTTTTTTCCTGCAGATTGTGCACTGTCGCTGCCTGTTGGTAGCTGTTACTACTGAAAAATAAAAAAAAACAAGTAGTTTGTAGGTAAGTGTTGGTATGACCAAAAAATGTTTACATAGTGATGGACACAGTTGTAAAAAGTTATCAGAGCTTTATCCACATAATTCAACTGGCAGTGCAATTTTAATGTTTTGCAGCTTTAGTTGCGTTGCTTGTTAGCCTGCAGTAAGGCTTAGTTGTACAGTACAAAAGACCCCATGAATACAGTTACATTTCCAACATTTAGTACAGCTGCATTGGAACTCAGATTTTGGATGAAATCTGATGCCGTCTTGTGCACTGAAGGTCGATTCCAGTCTTACTTTGGTCACTTTTGAAACTCTGTGCGAGTCGAACATATTTTTCTAAGAAGAAATATTGTGAGAAGAAGTATTTTCAATGTATGTTTTTGAACATTGGGTTGTCTGACTTTTTGAATTGTTTATTTTTGCCTTAAATTATTTTTGATGTTGTGTAAAGATACAAATGTATTAGATTTGTTTGACCAAAGTATAAGTTTTAACGTCATTTATTGACAGAGTGCATTTTATCTAGTTGATATTTTGCATTGACATGTTTTAGATACTGTATATTACTGTATATTTCTGTGCATGTGTGAGTGTGTGTCTTGGTATTTTTCGTGGAGTTGTGTTTACTGTGAACATGAAGACAGTTACGACAAGCTTTAGTAAACTGGGAGGCCAGTGCTAACATACCTGCATGTCACTGCAGCTCACTATTGGCGGCTTTGAGGATTGAGTGTGCATTTTTGTAGTTTTGGATTAAAGCAGTGTTTCAGAGGATTACTTAGTCCAGGTTTTATACCTGCTATAAAAGAAAAGGGGCTTATGAGTTCTAACAGTGTCTGAAAAAACTGAGAACCTGCATAAAGAGTGGAACATGCTAGCCGGGAGGAAATTGTCTTTGACTCTTTTTCTCTCCCTGCCTTGATGGTAATTAGTTCTTTAATTACAAAAATGTTTAACTCCCTGTAGTGCTGCCCCTGTAATCACAGTGCACTAATTAACATTACTTGGTAATTGTATAATATTGTAAAAAACTATAGTGGAATATTTAACTCCATTTTGTTTTGCATTTAGTTTGTTATTTCTAGAAAACTGTTATACAAGCAGCGAAATGTTCATTCCCATCAATGTATGCACACTAATCCAAGTGACTCTGTAGGTCTGTATTATAAATACTGATATATTTCTGCCATGATTATTCAAGGGAAATATTGATGCTGGGCATTTTGAGTACAGCAATGTTAGTAAATGGCAAATAAGGATCTTGTGGTTTCACCATGATTTTTTTCTGTGCATGTTAAAAAGAGTTATTGTCTATACATACATGGTGATAAATCATTCATCGATGTAATTTCAACCACCATTTGTTGAGTATTGGTACTTAAGTTTAAGATAAATATAGAAGGGTACGTTACCCTTTACTTTGACCCGTATACAAAACTGACAAGTAATTTAAATGACAAAGAAAGGACAAATTACTGTTTATTATACATTATAAAATTATTGTATGAGAGATTTAAGTAACGCAATTACTATCCTTTAAACTAAGCACTTACTACAGCTGTCAAATGAGTAGTATTCACAAAATCATGACTTAACTATTGTGAGTTGACCTAATTGGCCATTTAGTAACATTATAAATGACTTGATAAGCTTCAGTAGCCTATGTTATTTTTTGTTGTAGACTTATTACCAGTCTAATAAGTATTTGACACTGGCCTTTTAACCAATGAAAAGAAAATAATTGGTTTCGCAGCTACAACGTTTTTGTTTTGTACAGATCTCCTGTGATGATAAACATGTTAATGTGTTTATTGGACTCAGTTCGTCTCTCTTGATTGCATAAATAAAGATATTTCACAGTTGGAGAGTTTAGTTTGGTTCTAAGAGTGTCTTATTATCACTTCCACATGCTGCTCACCTCCAAAGGTAGACGCTGAATCACCTGTGATGATTTTTTTTTACTTTTGGGTAAGAAGTTTTGATGTAGGGACTGTTATATAATGTTATACAGATTTTGTCAGGATGAATGGTTCATAATTGTGTCTTTTTCGAAACTGTCAATTCTTGTACTTTTAGATGTTAGTGCTGCGTTTGACGCTGTTGATCGTGGGATCCTATTAGACAGACCACAAAAGTGGGTGGGACTGTCTGGTCCAGTTTTCAATCTACTAGAATAATGGCTTCTCTTCAACCAGAGTTAATGTGACCTGTGGGGTTCCACAGGGCTCAATTGTTGGTCCACTTGTGTTTAATTTGTAGTGAATAACACTGTAACAGATTAAATTTAAAAAGCTTTGATTTCTGCTAGACTTATTTCTAGCTCACTCACAAAGGTAGCACAAGTATTATAAAAGTTTTATGAATGAAAGTCTGTCAAAAAAGTCTGAAAGTCTGAAATAATAATAATAACTTTCATGTTGCTCGTTGAAAACAAGAGTTGACAAAGTGATTGACAACCATGCAAATCAAAACAAAAAAACAAGCAAACTAAAAGAACAAGACAAGAATATGACACGTAGTCGAGTTTTCAAAGACCATATTGTTGTTTTTTGTATTTTTAGATAGTTTCAGTTAGTAAGTTCCTGTTTTATTTTGTATACTTACCCTTGTCTCTTTGCCCCGTCCTTTCCATCTCATGTGTCAAACCGCCAACTCTCATCTGTGTCTCGTTATCCCCTGATTGTCTGTATACTTAATCACTGTGTGCCCTCCCTCATGTTGCCGGCTTGTTGTGTATTCCTCTGTGCAACCTCATTCCAGCCTTGTTTTGGATTGACCTTTTCGCCTGCCCATTTGGATTTGTCTGTTTTTGTGGATTTTCTGTTTACCAACCTGTGACCTGTTGTACAAGCTGTTTTATAAGTTCTGTCTTGAGTTTGAGTGAAAAGTCCCCTCTAAATCCTATGTTGAAACTAGTTATTTGTAACATAAATTGTATTTATGTAATATTTGGTGCACCACTGAGATGGGAAGTCGTCTTAGCTATTAACAAGTGTAATTTCCAAACTAACTAAACTATTGTTGGAGCATTCAATCAGTGGAATGCAATTTTCTATTGCAGTGTTCATTACAGTGCTGCCTCTTATACCTGAAGTCCTCCTCCTTATCATTTAGTTCGCGCGGATGAATGGTAATGTCAGTAGCAAGTCACAGAATAACCTAAATTACAAACATCTGGACAGTTTGGCTCACAGAAGAGCAGTTGAAATTATGGTTATGAAGGGAAAGCGCCCTGCTGTAATGTCCCAACAAAAACGTAATTTTGCAAACGTGGAGAATTTGCATAGATCGGACCATGCTTGTGCTGAAATAATTGGGCACATCGCCAAGCGGGACTGGGCAATGAGAAACTCATATGTGTAGCAACGGATGGCTCAGTGGTACTCTCTGGCAGAGCCAACAGATTGAGGTCAATGCATGTAGGTTATTCACCTGTTTACCTTGTATCCATGAGATATCCACACATGTCCATGTCATTTATCCATCCTTTAATCTACAGTTGCCATAAAAATACCAGCAGTTTTATCAAGTTTTATATTGCCTTGATTAATGTGAAGGTGACGAGACAACAATGACCTCTAACCTAAATCTGTAAGAAGTACTTTACATGTTCCTGCAGGCATCTGGTATAACTAGCTGGCACAGTGATTCTTAAGGCCACATTAAAACTTCAGTAGTAACATATGGGTTAAGAAAACAGGCAAACAAAATGCTCCCCTGTGAAAGGAGGGACTGCTGGTTTGTTATTCTGCAGCTTTCAAGATTAACATGGAAGAAGGCTTAAGCTGCAAATGAACTGATTGCAAGTCAAACTCCTTTTCAGGCTGATTTTAATTGTGTCTCTCTTTGGTTCCCATTTGTCCTGAAGACAAGCGTTAAAAATGCACCTTCTTTTGTCAGTTGTTATTTTGTTTGTACAAGTAACACCAGCTGATCAATATCTTCAGCAAAAAAAACAAAACCTGAGGCTTAGACTCTTTCAGTAGAGTGTACTGTTCTTAATTTGCTGTCCTCTGTTTTCACCAGGTGGTTAAGTGAGAGGCAAGCCACATGCCTTGATCAACATATTACATTACAAATTAAACAGGTTAAGGTTAAATTACTAATCTTGACCTTGGAAACAATGTGGTCCCATCACAAAATCCATTTAGTGGCTACTGTGAAATTTTGAATTGTATCATATGATCCTTAGAAAAAGAGTCAAAGATGTTCCTAGAATGATCGGACCTTAATTTAACGTCTTAGATAAAAATGATTACTTTGCCAGTTTGACTTGATGATGAAAATCACCCAGTCGGATGGAGGGGTTCAACAGTTGAAACATTGAACTTTCTAATGGCATTAATAAAGAAATGAAAAGAGAAAGAGTGAATGGGAATTCATTTTTTTGTCCTTTAGATGTTTAGGTTAGTACATGACTTGTTTCAGATTGACATAGCTCCTGTAGATTGATACAGCCAGTAATCCATTGGGGCAATTATAGACACCCAGTTCGGTCCAGTGAAAGTGCTTGTTTTGACACTGACAGTGGTTATTCTATGTGCCTGACAACATCAGAAAGCATTCCTACAGTATCAAATATGCTCTCACTCAAGATCACTTGTTCAAATATCTTAAAGGGACGAGATATTGTTACGGTTTGGGTCTGTCTCTCCTGGTTAACGGTGTATTGGAGCGCATTGGAGACAATAAGTTATCCAAATAGTGCACAACCACACGTGTCTGGGGTTTCCACAATGCTTGTCGTTTATTACAAACTACACATCATCCTTTCAAAGCCCGGTTGTAGGAGCTCGGTAAAAGGCATCTGTCCATTGTGAAAGCTCAAAACTAACTTCAAGGATGAAAACAAGGCGGCATCTAGTGACGTCGCTCCCCTAGAAACTTAGCAACATAGTGCGTCATATAGGTACATTCCACAATTTCAACGTTTACAACTGGTTGCAGCTTTGTTGTGGTAGCTGTCTTTGGCAATCTACTGGAACACCTATACATTTGAATTGACAGATCACTAACACATCTAAGTATATCATAATAATAGTGCCAAAGTTGAAAATTAAAGAAATTCCTCTATAATCCGACAACTGATCAACAACTGAAACAGCTGAGGAGCCACAACCAGGAAATACAGAAGTGATAACTGCCAGCATTTGTCTGCCTTGTTTCAGTGAGATTCTCACAGATAAGTAGATAACATCTTATCAGCCCTACACCTGCAAAACAGGGGCTTACACAAGGACACTGAAAGAGATCGAATAGGTCCACTGGTCACATACATGCAAGCCTATATACTTAACATATAACCTTATGCAAAGAGTAGATGTAAGAAAAACGACATTGCAAATTAGTTTCAAGGTAAAACTGTTTGTTTGTGTTCTCCCTGTGAGGTAAAGATATTATACAACTAGTGAGGTCAGCAATAAATACTGATGCTAGCGACTGGGTCAGTGTATTCCTGATTTCTTACTTAATTTATGCTGCCTCATAGCAGATAGCAAGAACCGTCTTTAAGATGGATCAACAGTAATTGTGAATTATTTGATGAGGTTGGTGTAGAGATTCAAATAGCAGGACTAAGAAGAAACTTTTACGAGGCGAATATTTTGTCTTGAGGAAGTTGCAAGATCCCTCATAACACTTTTGTCAAAAATGTGATTGTTCTCTGACATAGCAAACAAGTCAGGTTGCCTTGCAGCAACTCAACACTAACCATGACCTCTGCAGCGCTGCACTGCACTAACAGCTGAAGCAGCCTTTTTGTTATTCCAGAACAGCAGACCAGGCTTTAATTTGTCCTGTGATCTGGCAGGTGATTTCTGGGTGCTATACCTTTGATGAGGATTGCATTAAAAGGTGAATAGATCAACAGTCTGGATATTAATATAAGCCAGGAAGCCTGACTCTAGGCAAGATACTGTAAATGACCCTGCACACATTCTTTACCGAAGCACAGTCTGACGGCCAACAAGGAGACAGTGACAAATGTTTGTACCTAGCTAGCATGGTAACAGGTTTTGTATTTTTCCTTAACATAATGAAATTACTCAGGGCGCTGGTGGCGCAGTGGTTAGTGCACGTGCCCCATGTATGGAGGCTGTAATTTCAAGCGGGTAGCCGGGGTTCACATCCCACCTGTGGCCTACTTCCCACATGTCATTCTCCACTCTCTCTCTCCCTGATTTCCAACTCTATCCACTGTCCTATCTCTCCATTAAAGGCATAAAAAGCCCAAAAATAAATCTTTAAAAAAAACAAAAAACATTGAAATTACTCTTGCTTCAAATTCTGTCTGTGCGGCTTTGATTCAATTTCCTTTCAAATACTTGTCCCTGCAGTGGTGCATGAGCCCTGAGATTGGTTGCAAGACTTAAATGAGTTTATAACTTGACCCTATGTTGTCTGTAGCCATGGTGACACTGGAATAAATGGTTTAGCTATTTAAAAAAAGACTCAGGGAAATGACCAAGAGGGTGCACTGCTCTGAGATTAAAATTAAGCCTAAACATGATTTTGGATGGCAGAGCAACTGGTTGGAAGCTCGGTCGCTCAGATGTCTACAAAATCCTGTTACATTAGCCTTCAGCACTGCCTGTGAATTTCAATCTGGGTCACAAGAAATTATGAAAAACTAGGCATCCTGCTACTTTCGAAGATTTACACGAGAAAAATAAAACAATCTGTAGATTGCATTGCAGAAAGCAATTATCTAAAAATGCCCGCAGGAAGAGAGGGTCAGATACCAGAGCAACATATCACCGCTCACAGTGGCATCAGATGTGACAGGCTGTGCCCCTTCATAGCAGAGCTCACATCTTTCAGTGCCATCGTTAACCAGAGTCATCAATATTTAACTGAGCTTAATGGTCTGACTGTTCTAGGAAAGGATGGTTCAAAGATGTGCCTCCTCGTGGTGTTTAAGAGGTTTTCTGTAACTCTCAGGAAACAGAATCTCAACTGAATCATTCATTTTATTTGTACAAGCAAGATGTCAAATATAAAAAACCAAGAGACCACTGTATGGTTTAGTTTTAAGATTTTGGATTTCATCTGAATCCTGCAGGTTAACACTGGTATCTTTTTTTTTTTCAAGCTATAGCTAAATGTTGTCAAGGAACAATCGATCTGTTTTATCTGCAGCAATTTGAAAGCCGGAATAAGAATGAAATATTAAGGAAGAACCAAAATAATGAGCAGCATGTGCCTCCTCTGAGGTATAACTCTTTCAAATATGTACGTAACACTGGTGGAATGAATTGTCAAGAAAAACTTTGTCTCTTGATCCATTTATCCACCTGAAAACCAAAGGCTGTGCTTTATTCAGTTTTTCAGGGAGAAGTGGGATTAAAGTGAAACCCTGTAGCGTAGCTAATGTTTAGCCAAGATAAGCTCATAAACTTGGCAGTTTAATGTTTAACTTTAGAAATGCCTTCGTTGCATTGCGAAAAGCATTTTGTTTTGGACCGAGTAACTTTCTTTGAGGGAAGACATAAGAGTGAACGGCTAACTTTTAACATAGTGCTACATGATTTTGTCCCCAAATGGCACAGACAATGCAATCAGCATTGTAAATCAACAGATTGTGATTATGCATGTAGTGTAACAGCAGTATGTCCATAGTCCTCATAGACTGTGGTTCTCTTCTTATTCTTTGTAAGTGGCACAGATGGATTTATATACAGGACATGACTGCACAGTGTCACTCAGCCAAGTCACAGACCACTGAGAGGAGAGGACAACTGATGAGCTGACATATGGAGCTGAATATAAAGAGCATGAGACAGTGCTACTGTGCATTAATTAAAACCTTGATACTCTAAATAAACGTATTGAGGAAACTTTTGAAAGCAGCAACAACAATGATAGATAAAGGCTCAGCGAGCACAGGCTGTTTGTAGAGACAAAAAGAGCTGGCTCCCAGAGGAGGACAGACTCAGTGTGACACCTAAAAAAACAAATAGTGAGATTAAAGGTGCAAAATCAGTGACATAAACAAGAGCAAAGCTACACACAAACTAATAGAATACACATTAACAATTTAAACACACACACGCACACAAGGCCCTGAATATCTACACACACATACACACTCAAACACACAACACTAATCTAAACACACAGAGGCACACACACACGTCAGCAATTTTAAACACACACGTACTAAATATCTAACACTTTATTACAGTTCATCAATTGATTTGAATATCCTTATCTTTACTTAACACTGACGCTACCAGTAAGTGTTTGTCTTTGTTCAAGTTAAGCAACATTTTCCACGTTGTGCAATCCCCAAATCAGGCAAAAATTACGGCGCTAACAGACCGCTGTTTGGAGGCGGAATCAAAATACATCATTTTTAATTCATGCCTTAGAAAAGTGAAATAGCATCTGTAACATTGAACAGCTTTTAGCAGCTTTTGAGAGAGCCATAACTGACCCTACAATGCTTATGTTTGAGTCTCAATTCTAAAGTCACATTACAAGAATATTTTACATTCTGAAGCATTTTTGGCATTTCTGTCATATCTTTTTTTTTCAGAATATTTCATTAATAAAAAGTGAATTTGCTTGTTCCACAAATACATAAATAGCATTGAACTGATTTATATTTTCACATGGCCACCATTTTCCTTCAATATCACGCGTTTGGTGGGAAGATCAAATGCTGTTATAATGTTCTATTCCAAGTTTAAAATCTTACAAGCGTCTGGAATCTCACCTCATTATTCCTTAAAGCCATTGGACAGTGATGCAGAGGGACATCGGGCCATATTTTAAGAGAAAAACAACTAATGCACAGCAAAGTTTAAAAAATAAAATAAAATAAAAAGACTATAAAGTGCTCATACAATTCCGAGCTTACAATAATGCCAACATGACCATTTGTTTTCTAATGTCAGTCACAGTTTTGTGTTTTAATATGTGAAATGATAATAATATGATTCCCTATATTGGTCATCCTGGAACTAAATAAAACTGAGAAAAATAGGCTACAGACTCCGGCAGTGTGAAGCTGAGAAAGGACAGCAGCGATATGAGGTTGCCATGTGATGGACCAAGCAAACACAAATGAAAGAGTGGTGTTAGGGAAAATAACAAGTGACAGACACAAATCACATGCGCTGCAGTACATGGTATCCATGGCTCTCACTCCAGCAGCCTGATTGATTTAGCCAACATGAAGCCCAGAGGGTTTTGGGCTGTCATTCTGAGGGGGCTCATTGCTTCTCAAACTGAGACTGTCAGAGCCTCTCAGAGGACATGCAGAATAAAAAGAATCGCCACTATTAGTCTGTCCTTCCCTGTTACCAGAGATGCATTTACAGCTTGAATTAACTCTCCTTTCCTGATATAAAAACCCTTTTCATGCAGCTAGCTTTAAGTTTACAGCCTTACAATGCATGAAGCCCTGTGTTAGGAGTAATTATCTTAGCAAAACCTTTTTTTTTTTTTTGTTGTTGCCCTAAACCATTGTGAAACAGAACATGCTGTGCTTGTGTTAGCAAAGACTCCCATTCAGGCTTGCGAGGTACCTGAGAGGAAAGAGAAAATCTAAATTTAAACCCCTCCAGCTTTAGTTCTCCGGGCATAACATTGATTTCAACATCCACAAACGTTTGATTTGTTGTTTCTCTGAAGCTTATTGCAACGAACACATTATTGTTGGGAAGGATTGTTACGCTCTCTTTCCACTTTCCGCAAAGTTAAATAGAGGGTTTCAAATCTGAAAGAGGGGCTGTCAAGCTTTTCGAAGAGGGCATGTTGCAATTGAATTCAATACAATACACTGCCAGCAAGTTGAGCGAGTGAGTGCTAGCAGTCTCTTTCTGCAAGTGTACCCCAAATGGATATGACTTCTCATCACGGTAAGGCTTCATCCTTAATTCAGGCTTATAATGAGAGAAGTTTTCAATGTGGCACAGCGGCAAACATAAGGAAGATGAACTCACCCGGAAACATTATTACTTTTAATAAAGTGCTAAAATCATGTTTACAGATAATTTTTGAGGCAGCACTTGAGGAAAGGCTGAAAAATGATCTATGTGTCATTACATCTGCCCATATTCCTACTCCAGAGTTTGAGCACCACATGTCTCATTTGCAAAAATACTTTCTATGCATGAACCAGCAAAACATGCTCGCTTTGATGCATGCTATCACTCTGCTGCAGATGGCAGGTTGAACGAGGTTTCGGCCTGATTGCAGCAGACAGCTTCATCTCATTTTAAATGTTGTCAGAGCACTGACTGGTTAACCTTCAGTGTTCTCCAGTGGAACACTAATCCATATGACATGTTAATGTTTTATCATCCTTTGCAGTATGATGAACACGTCTACCTGAATTGATAGGGTCGATTTGACTGATTTAATTTCTTCAAAGGGTATACCATCGCAACTATTAATATGCAGAAGAAGTTCATGAATAATCATGTATTCACACCCTCTGTCTATTCATATAGGCTTTCATATCTAACGACAGAAGTAGAACACAGGAAGCTCATGGTCAGCACTTAGTATGCTTCACACAGGAGCAGCTATCGGCCTTATGATTAGTTGTGAGTTGAATGCAATGAAACGCAAAACGAGACTTTATCTGAAACACTTACAATTGACATTCATGTGCACTTCTTCTAACTATACTATAAAACTCATTAATGTGATTAACCCTGCACCCTTGTAAAGGCTCTTACCTTGTGGGTTTTTAATTAATACGTGTTTTTCCCACCAATGTTGCACCGGAAATGCAATGTGAGAAACTAACCTAGAGTGCATTAATTAGTAACCTTTTCAGGTGTTGAAATACTTTACCCGGTGATGAATTCTGAACCAGCGTCAAAGATACCAACATGTCAAGAAAGACGGTTGCTGCATTAACGCCTGATCCTGCCAACATGGAGGGGTCCAGTGACAAGCTTTTCTGCTGCAGGTGGGTGCGCAGCTGGATCCCACTGACCCACAGAGAAGAACTGTACCACATCCTCAGGATGACAGGGCCTCTGGTAAGCTTTGGCTCGGTTTGCAAACCCAGCTCTTCCATTATTGTTGATTTATTTAATCTTGGTTAGAGTGCTTTATTTGATATATCAGTAAATAATGACGTTTTGTTGGAGTATTAGAAGCTACATCAGTCAAACCAAAGCAGTGTTTGCCAAGTTTCAAACTGTGATGATAGTGCGACACATCGTTTGCATAGAGAACCAGGCTAATTTATGGAAACCTTTGTCCCCTGTTGTGTACTTGCTTGCAAGTGCTGGCAAGAGCTTGTATAGTTGCCAGCAACAGCATTATATTCTCTGTTTGTCTTTCTAGCTGCTCTCTCGAATCCTCAATTACCTGCTCCCATTTGTGGTTACAATGTTCTGTGGGCGTCTGGGAAATGAAGTGATGGCTGGTTATGGATTAGCGTCTGCTGTAAGTGGTCATCACAGACTTGTGGAGGGTAACACGAGGAAAAGACAGGAGGAAATGTCATTTCAAGGGAGAAAATTGAATATAACAAATAAAACCTCCTTCTCCCATGATAGTTTTTACAATTGTGTAACAAGCTTGATGATTAAATTACTATATAGTACATTTCATTGAATGAGTCACAGGAATAATGTTTCTTATTCATTGCAGGCCATTAATGTCACCACTGCAGCTACAGGATGCGGTCTGGGACTGGCATGTGATACTTTAGTGTCTCAGGTTTGAAAAACATTTTGCCCTTTGACCGTCAATGTAACTCCAGTCCAGATCCTAACTGTACATTTCTCTATTTTCTGAAATGATTAACACTGTGTGTACTGCTGTTCAGACATTTGGAGGAAAGAACCTGCTGCGGGTGGGAGTGATTCTTCAGCGGGGCATCATCATCCTGCTGTTGTTCTGTCTGCCCTGCTGGGGTCTCCTCATTAACGCTCAGTCCATCCTGCTATGCATGGGCCAGGAGCCTGAGGTGGCCAGGTAACTGACAGTACCAAACATGCTCGCAAAACTTGTGACTGGTTTCTGTTCTCCTGTCGACCTTTCCTTAAAATGTTGGGATACCATGGTTCCAGCAAAGACTCGAGTTTTGGATGACACTGGGTGCCCCGACTGCTATAAAAATATGTCTGAACGATGTGGATGAACATTGATTGCTGAAAATGTGCTAGCTTCTACCACCATGCTGCTCTATAATAGCATTGCACTGTTGTTGCTGTTTTTTATAGTCACACAATAATCTAGCGGCGGGAGGACTCATACCAATACATTGGTTTAGCATTTACTTGCCTACTCTCCAATACCCAATACCACGTTTTAGGCACCAATACGGAATAAAAAAACTCTTCAGCTTCAGACACGACCTCTTGATTTAGCCTTACTGATTCTGTGTTAAGTCTACAGTACATAATAGAGAAGTTCTGTCAAACCTCTCCAGTATGTTTAGCATGCCTTGCACCACCACATCAATCAATACTGTTACGTGTTTTATAACTTCTTCTAATAATATTTACCCTGAATGGCAGTCTTTATACATGAATACAATTTTGAGTAGCAATGAAAAGGAATGAGCTTGAACAGTGTTTATGACCTCAAACCATTATTTCCTTAAATAAGAAAATAGCTTCTTCATTTCAGAATAGCCCAATTGTACATGACGGCCTTCATTCCAGCTGTACCCGTGAGTTGTGACGTCTCTCTGACCTTTTTTTGTATACATTTACAGCGATGTGTAGAGTGACTGTTTTCTCACAAACCTTTACCTTCTTTTTCTTTTAGGCGATGTTTCTACATCAGCTTCAGGTGTCTTATCTGCAGAACCAGGTGTACCTATGTCCTTTATACATAAATTATAATGAATACATGTTAATATATTCCTGAGGGGAGAAGTCTTATTTGTACTTATTGTACTCTCTTGTGTTTGTGTTGTCAGGGTATAATAATGCCACAATTGTACACAGCCGCCCTGGCTAACATAGCCAACCTAGTGACAAACTACATCTTTCTTTACTGGCTGGATCTGGGTGTCAGGTAGGTGTACCAACCAATACAGGTATAACATTAAATACAAAATATATATATTTTTAAATTACACACACCTACTTAACCCGTCTGTTTTCATGTGTAACAGTGGATCTGCAGCAGCAAATACTCTTTCTCAGATTTATATCTGTGCCCTTCTGTATGCCTATATTCGGTGGAAAAAGCTCCATGTGAAAACGTGGGGAGGTGAGAGTATAACATTCATGGTTCGCATGTGTTCTCATGCATCACTCTGGTCATCCTTCATGTTTTATAGCGTGCATAAATAAGTTTCTCTCTCCCCCTGCAGGCTGGTCTGTAGAATCATTGCAGGAATGGGGCTCCTACATGAAACTGGCCATCCCCAGTACTTTAATGACATGTTTTGAATGGTGGGTTTATGAGTTTGGGGGATTCTTCGCAGGTAAGAGAAGTATTTTTCTGATCAAATCGAGCCTACTCTTACAGATACAAAAAAAAAACTGAGTTTGAAATAACTTTTCTAAACAACCCATTTTCTATTCTAAACCAGCATGTGAAACAAACTCTGACTCATGCTGTTTCTTTCTTCTGTGTTTCTGTTGATCAGGAATGCTGAGTGAAGATGAGCTGGCAGCACAACACGCTGTCATAATGATCGCTTTTATAACTTACATGGTACTTGTAAAAAGTCTGAGTTTTACATTCTCATTTCCAGATTCAAACTAGATCTTCTGATTTAGCTTTTGAAAAAGCTGAGTTTCTTTCACGTATTCTGCTCCTCCATTTTTTCCTCCGTATTGATGTATCCCTAGTTCCCTCTCGGTATTCAAGCTGCAGCATGTGCCCGAGTGGGAAACGCCCTCGGCGCAGGAGACACTGCCAGGGCCATCCTCACCACCAAATTGTCATTCACTCTTGCAGGTCAGTGATTAACATTATAGCTGATGTTATCATGTTCAAATATCATGTTTGTTTTTTATGCTTGACATTTTATTTTATTTTCCAGCAAGCTTTGCAGTCGTTGAAGGTGTTGTGCTCGGCTCCACCAAAACAGTTATTGGCTTCATATTCACTTCTGATGAGTAAGTCTCTTCAGCTAAACACACAATAAAATATATCAATTTAATGCACAACTGCCAAATGCACAAAGACAAATTTAATTTCCATTTCAGGAAGATTGTAGGTCTGGTTTCGCACCTGATGAATGCATACTGTTTCCTTCAATTGTTTGATGGCCTTGTGGTAAGTCTACCGTCTTATCTTGTGTTCTGAGCAAAATCTATTCTCAGATGGAGGGAAAAAAAACATTAATGTTGAATGTTTATCCGCCTCTAGTGTGTCTGCACAGGCATCTTCTTGGGCACAGGCAAACAGAAGATACCAGCTGTGGCCAACTTCATCGGATACTACTGCATAGGACTTTCACTGAGTGTTACTTTGATGTTTGTTGCAAAACTGAGAGTTTTAGGTAACTGCATGAAATAATCGTGTTTGGACACTTTAATGGACATTCCTACAGATGAATGGCTGCTTAAAAAGAGCCGGTTATTAAAAGTGGAGCCTGCTGTGCCCCTGACAGAATATTCTGTCTTTTTCTCTGCAGGTTTTTGGCTCGGACTGCTCATTTGTGTCGTCTTACAATCCACCTTCTACATCATTGTCATCTTTAAGCTCAACTGGAAGAGAATGACAGAGGAGGTAATCAGCTGCCTATAAATGAACAATGAGGATCATGTAGTAGGGCCTCAGCTGTTTGGATACACCGACTTATCAGCAAGGAAGAAAAATCTGGCGAAATTTATTTTTTTACTTCTTAAGTGTTCTGTATTTGTGAGGAGAATCTGGCAGTGAGGTTTTTGTTTGTGCTTGTTTGCAGGCCGTGAAACGGGCTCAGAAAAAGACATTATTGAGCTCGCCTTTTCTGTGTGACGCTGCAGGTAACAACTCTCCTGAAGGGGCATCAAGTAATGGGAAAGTAAGTGGCCTTTTATTCTTTACACTTACAACCCAAATTGCTTTTCATCGTTTGTTTGACACTGTTATAAATGTACCAGTAAAATCAGTAATTGGAAATATTTGTATGTTCTTTCAGTCAGAAGATGGCTACATGTATGTGAGCGCACAGGAGCATGGGAACATGGGGTCACAGGTTGGACATGTGGTCCAGCAGCTGAAAGGTGGCCATATCTCCACTACCCAGCTGATCCTCAGACGAGGCCTCACTATGTTTGCAGCTGTTGCTCTTCTGGCTGTGGGAGCATGTGTGCACTTCCTTGTGCCCCTACCAGAGACCCCGTTCACTGGGGGCAACTCTACTTTGGACCTCATTAATGCCACATTTACACATTTACCAACTGTGTCAATACAAGAGTGAGAATAACCCTTGACATCCTTGATAATGAAAATAACAATTTGTGCTCAGTTTCATAAAAATACTGAATTTTAGATGCTTGTTGAATCATTTTTTAAATATAAAGTGCTTAAAAAAGGGCTGGATTTAATCAGGGGCGTGTCCAGACTTTTTTGACTGGGGTGGCCCATCTGACGCACTGACTTATGCAGGGGTGGCCTGAATTGTGATGTGCGCACAAACCCACACAAATGTATAAATTATTTACCTTTTCTTACCGAATCAATAATATCTACTTCACAACACATAAAAATGACAACATACGTTTAATTTTTAATAATACAAAAAGATTTATGTTCAAAGTCACAATTAAAAGTACTTAAAAAAACAGCATGCCGCCTCCTGCACAGTCTAATTGCATAAATACATTAATTGGCAACGTTTTTGTCCCGTATATGCCAGTTAGTTCACTGCAAATAAGACAGGGTGCATTATTTTCCTATGCACCTGTTTCATGAAATAGATGTGCAACGTTTCTATATACAATTTAAAGTACAAACAAAAGAAAATATGCTCTATTGAAAATGTGAAGAAAAAACTCACAGCCTTTGCAAAAAACATTATTGGTTAAATGGTAATATAGGAGTATTTGTAGGTGTGTGTTATATTTTGTCTATGATATGTTAAACATTAGACATAAAGAAGACAAAGTATGTAATCTCCATCAGTAGCAGCAATACATCTTTGAAAATTTAAATACCTAGAGTTTAAATCAAGCGTGTTTCTGGGCTGGAAAGAAAAATACTTTCCTCTTTCACTGATGTGCAAAAAAGTTAGGTGTCTAAGTATTATAAGAGGACAGAATACAAAATTGTCAAGTATACATTTTCCTAATATAAGCTGCATTGTTACTTAAATCCCATCACTGTTGAGCTACTGCACAGAAACATTCGTTTTCATTAAATTTGTATTGTTATCTAATTCAATTTAAAAATAAATAAGAGATGGACATTTTGGTAAGACAACATGATATTTCAGCAGGGACAATGTCCTGTATAATGAGGGCCTTATAAAAGGGGTTTCCTGTATGTTAAAGGTTACTTTCCTCAGGTTAAACAAAAACATGTATCTATTACACATGAACATGTGACTTCAAAATAAACTCTTCCTCTATGAGACAGGATATATATGTCAACTGACCAGAACTAGACGTAGTGAATTGGGTTTGACTTGTTAAACAATTCAAGATCAAAACTTTCTTGCATTGAAGTCCTCTGTTGAAGGTCTTCTTGTGATTTTGTTTTTGTACAAACTGACTAATCTCAGTGGTTCTTGACTTACTGCCAAGACTTGGCTACAGCAATATTTCCATTCTGGTCAAAAACTATCATGAGTACATAAGAGACAAGACACACAAGTTGGTGGAGAGCCCTATCTTGTGATTGGACATGGAGTAGCCTTGTGACAACCTTTGCTGCTGCTGGTGGGTTCACAGCAGGGCGTCTCTGGCTAGAAGAGAAGAACTGTAACAAACCCTAAGGGGTGACAGGGCCTCTGTTATGAATTGGCTCTGTAAACACTCTGCTCCTTCTGGATTGAAGGTGCCCCTGCTGAAAAGCTGAGTCATAAAATATAAGATTGAGCGTTGCCAAAGAAAAGGTTAAGGTTTCAGGAAAACAGACTTGCGTGCCTAAGAGTTAATAGCAGAAATCAATAGACCTAAAGCAGTGCTTGGTAGGTGGGCCTGCCAAAGTATGAGGACGTGGAACCTCATTTGCCAAGACAGTCTGAGTGTATGTTTACACACACCTGGCTAATAAAGCCAATTTAAAGTGCTGAGAAGTAATTGCAACTTGTTTTTGCGGCTGTAATTTACAACACCTTTAACAACTGCACCAACATCTCTGTTTGTCTTTGTAGTTGCTCTCTCAAATCCTCAATTACCTGCTTCTATTTGGGGTGACAATGTTCTGTATAGTCATAGGGGAAATGAAGAGATGGCCAGCTATGGATTAGCTTCTGCTATAAGTGGTCACCTGTATGTCTGCCTGTATGAGGCTAACAACAAGGCAGGAGGAAATTTCTTTACAAGGGAAAAAACAGGATGTGGTCTGGGATTTGCACGTGTTTCTTTAGTTGCTCATGTTTCTTTTACAGCCCTTCAAATACTTGGACCTTTTTTGAACCCTGCTCTTATGCCCCCCTTGATACTTGATACAGAGTTTGTATTCAAACATTTATAGGAGAAAACCTGCTGCAGGAAGAAGTGATTCCTCACAGGGGAATAAGCATCCTACTGTTGTTCTTTCTGCTCCTTCCTTTACACTTCAGAGAACCTGTCACCCTTACATTTTTAGAGTTTCTAGTCACAGGACTATTATAAGCCCAACATTGAATTGCCTTGACAAACTCCCCACCAATACATGGGTTCTTAATTTGTATGCAGATTATGTCAGTAGCTACTCATTCTAACAGAGTTGGCAAGATTTATTCATAGCATTCATCAAATTCATAGCATTTTGAATCAGTTTAAAGAAATGAAACACACTGATATCAATATATCCCAATGTCAGATTTACATCTGTGCTCATTAGGTAGAAAAAGCTCCATGTTAAAATGTGTGAAAGAGAGGGATTAAATATTCATAGTTTGCATATGCTCTCATGCATCACTCTGTTCATCCTTCATGTTTTTACAGACTATATAAAAAGGTTTCTCTCTCCCCCTGCAGGCTGCTCCGTAGAATCACTGCAGCAGCGGTGCTCCCACATGAAACAGGCCGTCCTCCCTACTTCAATGACATGTTTGGAATGGTGGTCTTTTTTAGTTTGGAAGATTATTTGTATGTAATCCAAACATTGGATATGATTACTCTTTGTTTCCAAACTATCAGGAATGCGTGAGTGAAGCTGAGCAGGCAGCATGACATGCTGTCATAATGGTGGCTTTCATAACCTGGTGCTAATAAGTCTGTGCCATACAGTCTTATTTATACACATTCAAACTCAGGATCCGCTTAAGCTCAGACGCTTACATTTAAGCCTGCATTTATTCTATACATGCACTTATTGAAGAGCTCCTGTTTTCCAGGTAACTTTGCAGTCATTGAGGGTCTTTTCTCTGCTCTAAATCAGCGATTGACTCTAACTTTACCTCTGATGAGTGTATCTCTACAACTGGAATTCTCATACACACAAAGAGGGGCTGAGTGACATAGGTCTCGATAATAAACCCTTATAACAGAAAGATCTGGAGTCTGGTTTGACAACTGATTTCTGCAGACTGTTCCCTTCAGGTCTTGGACAGTCTCGTGGTGAGTCTCACTGAAAGTTTGTCAAATACATCTAGAATAATCAAATTACAAGTTAAACCGTCTGTCCATCTAACTCACTAATATGTCTTCTCCTCTACAGGTTTTGTCTGGGACTGCTTCTTTGAGTCATATGCCAATCCATGTTTTATGTCGTTGTTCTCTTCAAGCTGAAATGGGTGAGAATGACAGAGGAGGTATGCTACACAGAGCTAATGCTCCAGATTGGGTTCCTCTTCTAAAAGGAAGCTGGGTCAGTTTTTGTTTCTGCTTGTTTGCAAGCTGTGAACTGTGCACAGAACACTCACATGACTTGCTTGTGGACATACCAGAGACCCTGCCTTTTAAGATTAATTTAACTTAAGACCTCATTACATTTACTCCTGATCAAATCTAGACCACAAGTCTTAAATTGTAAATGAGATTCTTAATCTGAAGTTTCTCCTGATTAAATACATTTTAAATGAAGAGTCAGACTGACCCTGATGGTCTGAGATAACCACAATGTTTCTCTTTAATGTAGTCAAAACAAACTCTGTACTTTGACTCATTCTCTCGGGAGCCGAACACCAGTAGATTCATTGGAACATTTCATGATCAAATGTTAATAGAACATTTTTTGCTTTCAGAGTTTAACCACAGAAAGCGCTCTGTCTCCTTTCTGCTCATCTGTGCCTTCTTTCTGCGTGTCTTGCTGTGTCATCACACAGTGCAGACACCTGAGCCATTTATGTTTGCACTGTTTCCCAATGAGTGACTCTACCCTACATAATAGACTTTGCCCATAATCATGTAACCAAGTTAGTAATCAGCAAGTTCAGAATGATTCCAGCAGCCAGGACGAAGAGCATGGCAGCCACAGCTAGACACCGACGCAGGACCAGAGACCTAAAAGAGAGCTCGTTCTCCACAGGTTTTACTGCTGCCTCAGTACAGACCAGGTCCAAGCTGTCTGTCAGGTCCTGTAAGTTCCCTGCATCATCTGACTGGGGATCAGGACCTGCTAGTGAAATGTGACGTAAATGATTAAACTAAAAAATAAAGCTTTTGTAAATGAATGAATTAAAGCTAAATGTATATATATTTTAATTTAAAAATATGGCACTGTTTAAATACATTTCCTGTAGTCAAATTGAGCAGAAATAATGTATCATTTGTTGAAAAGGATGAACAGAACAACAAGATTTAAAAGCTGCACAATCAGACTTACTTGTGTCTGTGGAGCTCCCACTCACTCCTGCTCGGTTTTGAGCCTGCAAGAAAAACAATGCGTCAACTTCTATTCAAATAGAAAAAGCCAGAGGCCATTGAGAATGGGAAGAGAAACCTCTGAATACTAACCTCGGCTGTAGCTTTCTTCCAATTCATTCTCACCAGGTAGCAAATCAGAAATGAGCACTGAAGAAACCCGCAGATAAACAAGCCTGTCCACAGACCTGAGGGGAAGAGAAAAAAAAGAGTTTTGCATCTTGTTTTAAGAGCAGCATGGGGAGGCTGAATTTCTTCCTTTGAAAAATACTTATAAAAAATAAATTTGAAATGAGGATTTGGTTTACAAAAAAAGTTAAATAATCTTACCTTTTATTCCTAGTTTCCCTGCAAACATCAGTGACACTCCAATAGGAAATCCAACACCATAGTATCCCAAAATGTTGCAGATAGCCCCCACTTTCTGTTTACCTGCTCCACGTATGATTCCCCCTGAGGCCGCCTGGTCACACAAACAGAATAAATCTGTGTCAAGTCATGGTATGCTTTGCAAATTCTGTAATACAGTGTATGAGCATGAGCATGAGCATGTCATGCAGTCCTGTGTGAACACAATTATGTAGATACTTACTGATGTTGCATCTAGGAGGACAAATGGGGCATATAAAGTCATGACATCTGCAACCCTTTCCCTAATTTGTCTGAAAGAAGAGAGATTTATAATTTACACTGTCACTGTAACAAAAGATGATATTTCTTTTTTATGTGTTGTATTTCAGTGATGTGACATCATACATTAGACGCTGACTTAAGATGAATCATTACAGTGTAATTCAAGACAAAAAAGGTCAGGTTAATATGGCAACGATTGTGTAAGCAAAGTGCACTGTGAGGTGATGAATGAAGGCAGGATTCAAAGGTTGTTTTGCTAGACCTGTTATGTCTCACACACTTGGCACCAACTACTTGTGTAGACTTGTGTTTTTAGCCAGCTTATGTTGTGGTAAAGAAAATAAAAGATATACTCACTCATCATATGTAAAGACATAGGAAATATGATCCTTCAGGCTCCCAACCAGAACTGACAAACATATGGAAACCGAGACTGTGGGAAAGTGAAACAGAATTAAGTATCTACAAGGTGCATCTTTTAGAAGGTGCTGAAATGATTTATTTTCTGTGGACGCACATTCACACAATGGACAACCACTTTCTCCTACTGTTTGCCAATGAGTAGCTCTGCTGGAGCTTATCGCAAACCCAATGAATAAACGTAACATCTCATGAGCAGATGATTCTGCCATGTCACTCTGCTTCAGTCACACAGAGTTGTTTTTCTAACTTCTTCCACTACTGCCGTCATTTGCTTGAGTCAAATTCAGACACAAGAATAATTCTAGATCTGTTTTCATTTTAAATAAATAAATGTTGTTTAAAAAAAAAAAAAGACTTATCTTATAGTGTATAAATATGGTTAAAGAGCGTACTGACCTGCACAGAACATTGCCAGTTTAGCTGACAGCTTGGCCTGCTCTGTGTGTCCTGCTCCTAAAGCATTCCCCACTCTCACATTGCCTGCTATACTGAAACCCAAAGGGAACTTTGAAAAAAAAAAAAGGGAATACAAATTAAACATGGGGTTACACAGAACACAGAAAAGTGGATTTAGTTGTAGAAATTACCATGTATGCAACATTTGCCAGTTCATACACGACTGATTGAGCTCCAAGTTCCACCTCACTAATGAGACCTGTCAATAACAAACAGCAGGTAGATTTCAGATAAACTTAAGCACACATGAATGCTTTAAATCACAAGACACCACGGTGACATTACCTGCAAGAAAACTTCCTATCTCGTACGTCCACCACTCAACACACAACATGACCATGCTGGGGATGGCCAGGTAGATGTACGAGCTCCAGTCCTGCAGGCACTCTTTGGACCAGCCTGGAGGGCCAAACAATGATAGAATATATCATTCTTACTTGATAGGCTAGAATAATTCAAACTACAGATATGCACAGACAATGACAGTGCTGCTTGTAAATATGTCAATCACTTCAAATAGAATGATATTGGTCAAATAAGGTGGATTACTGTGTCTCAAATCTTGGGACAACGTTCAGATTTCGTTCAAATAAAAGAGCTCTGCTGGGAAAATGTCGCACTGCAAGCAGTAAGCATGAGTATGCATGTTTATGATTTATGATCTACTTTGAGATGACTTTTTTCTTTTTTTCCCCTTTCATATGTTACTGTAGGAAGAAGTGCAGAAAAAGTTTATCACTGAATTTTGGTATTTCGATTTCTAAAACACCATAAACATAATAAACTTGAATTTGAACCTAATAAGTTGTGACATCACTTTTAAAAGCACTAAATAGAGTGGGATATTTATATTATACTGTTGTTAATACATTACTTTATTAAGCGTCTACATAATGTTCTTGTTGGTGTGTACAGAGGATAAAGTCTTTGCAGTAGCGGCCGTGCTGTTTGAATCTGACCTCGGTCCTTTCTGCACGTAGTCAGCATCTATAATAAAGGCAAAACGGCCCCAGAAATATCTTTAAAAAAATGTTTTTTGGTTTCTGCTCTTGGGTCCCGCTCTTGGTTTCTTTCCTGAACATGACAGTTCACCCTCTATCTCTTGTTTTAAATGTCAGCTTGAAGCCAGATGCTCTTGTTGCACTTGAAGGGGTCACTGGAGGAAGACACAGTTCAATGTAGAAAAATGACATCATTCTGTCTCAGTTAGCAATCTGCTCGGGAAGATGGCGGCAACCTCGCCCACTCACAATGGATGGCGGACATTGTGTCCCACTTGAGACGTTCAAAATAAAGCACACTTAAAAACTGAAGAGGGATATTTCAAAGAGCATGGGCTTTAGTAAAGTCAGTTCAAGATGCCTTGACCTTCTTATACAAACTATTCACTCATCATCTCCAATTCCTAATAGTTCATTTTCATGTTGTAAGCTGCTGTTTATTTGTACTCAAACATGTCAATTTCTCCACGGTGACTGTAGAGCACATCACCTTTGTCCTGTCCTGCAAAAACTTTAATCGAAGGACTGTGATTTCTGTGAGAACTGATTAACCCATGCTGAGGTAAACTGTGTTGCCTCTGATTACATGCAGGGGTCACAATCCTCCAAAGCTGTACTCACCTCCCCAGGTGGCCTTGTGAAGTCCTTTCCAGATGATGTAAGCATAGAGAACGACAGCCAAGGAGAACTGAGAGAGGGTGTTGGCGACAGCCGAACCTCTGTAAATAGTGATTTGTTGTGATGCTAACAATTATAAATGATGCAACTTAAAGAGTCAATGGGAAATACTCACGCTACTCCCAGATTCAATGCGTGAAGAAAGACGTAGTTGATGAGAGCGTTAAGAAGGTTGACCACAACTCCTGTGATAACTTGTGGCCATATGATGCCCTAAAGTAGAAGAGACACATGTTATGTTATCCTCTCATCAACTTTCAGAAGATGAGACAAAAAATGTACTTACTATCTTACTTACTCACTATCTAGATGTAGTAAGTATTTAAATTGATCAACAGAGGCCACTCTATACTTGGGAAGTAGAATTGAATACGCTAGAGTTTTTGGAGGTTTGTGGTTTCATACACATTTATTTAAGGGGCCTTGATAAAGAACATTTATTTCAAAGTGAATTCAGACATCGGATTCATAATTGTTTTGGTTTGGGTTTTTTTAAGATTTATATTTGGGCATTTTTGCCTTTATTTGAGAAATAGGACAGTGGATAGAGTCGGAAATCAGGGAGAAAGAGATCAGGGAATGACATGCGGGAAATGAGCCACAGGTCGGATCCAAACCCGGGCCGCCCGCCTGGAGGACCACGGCCCCCGACACATGGGGCGCGCGCCCCACCGCGCCCTAACCACCGCGCCACCAGCGCCCCGGATTCACAATTGTGTTAGTTTATACAAGTACATATTTGCTGTGGTGTTTTTTGGTATAACAATACACGTAATAAAATAACAGTAGTACAATCATAAAAAAAATTAATAGGATATTAAAAGAGCTGTACAGTTTTTGCAGGAATGTGCAACATAATGACCTCCAAAGTACCCCATACCTCACAGTATGTAGTTCTGAATAAAACATGCAACATACAGAATACACAATCCAGAAGATGTGACTGGGGATAACTATGGAGAAAAAACTGTGATCAAATGATCAAATGCAGGAGTGACACGGTAATGGCATAAATAGAAGGCTGGGCCACTGGCAGCATAGCGGTAAGTGCGTGCACCGCCATGTACAGAGGCTTAGCCCTCGAGAGCAGGCGGCCTGGGTTCGAATCCGAACTGTGGCTCCTTTCCTCACTCTCTCTCTCCCTAGTTTCTGACTCTATCCACTTTCCTTTCTCTAGAAAAAAGGCATAAAAAGCCCCAAAACAAATCTTGAAAACTAAATAATCCATTATTCCTGTATACTCACTCCATCCTTAAAGTCAAATAAAAATCAAATGAATAAATAAAAATGGCACACTAGGCCTATGTAACAGCTCATTCAGTCCATTACGTCTTGTTTCAAGTCATTGTGGAGCTCCTCAAAGTTTAATTGTAAGAAACGTACCTGGTTTTGAAGATATCTTGTTAGTAATGAATACATGAATGTAGCCTAGAAAAAAAAATAGAAAACATGAGTTTCTTGATGCCACATATCAGCAGAATTAATAGTTCAAAGAAAGTCGAGTTTCATACAAAACAATTTGAAATACTCACAGGAAGCGCTGGCATAAAGATCTTCACATACAACTGGGACAACCTGAAGAGAGCTAACATCAATATCAACAGGAAAACAAAAATGGAATACAGCTTTGTTGTCCAGCCACGGCTTTAAAAATCACATTCTGTCTCACTAGATGAAATAAAGATGTTCACTTATCTCAACAACTTTTCTAACAATGATTCAGTACAAAACAACAAAAGCAATCTGAAAGGTGAATTTTGACTCAGCTGACCTGGCCACCTCTGGTTCCTGTTTGACAGCCAACAGAAGGGGCTCTGTGTTTATGAGGATTGCCCAGCAGGGGAAACATGCCAGTATCAAAATGAGGACAGCCTTCTGCAGAATGACCCCGACTCTCTGAAGATTACGACCCCCAAAGGTCTAAAACCAAAAGGGTCATGGTCTTGAACTACTTTAAATTCATTGTCCATACTTGTCAAAGTTGATAACAAAAAACAATGTGTCTGCCGGGCTCCTACCTGAGAAACAAGAGTATCGCATGCTGCTGCCAAACCAGACCCAATAGATATTCCTGTAACATTAATAACCTGAGGATAAAGACAGACAATTGTGGTTCATGTTCTTCTGATCTACTGTTTTAACATTAAACGGATACATTTCTGTACTTATTTGTACTTACAGCTATGGCTAAAGTCACCCCTGCCAGCTCTGTCTTCCCCAGGTGGCCACAGAAAATTGTGCTCACAAAACTCACTGAAAACACCATGAGCTGGGATATAATCTGAAGAGGGAAAAACAAGAGGGAAATTTGAGATAAACAAATTTAGAAGAAAATACAAAAATGTTGATCTGTCTTTTATCATAGTACTGGTGACTAATTTGACACTGATATTCCTTTTTTTTTTAAGCATGCACTCACCACTGGTCCGGCAAGTTTAATCAGCTCAATTACTTCTGTCTTGAACCCAACAGGGACCAACATGCGGAGCCGCTTGAATAAAAAACATTCACTCCAGGAGGAATGAGGGGAAGTCTGGTTTCTGCTCTCCATGATTCAGTAGGTTTCTGAACCTTTCTCCTCTTTTTCTCCCAGCTGTATGCTGTCTTGTGGGCACGTTCTATCTGTCAAACAGTAAGATTATGTAATTTAGCTGCTTTCATATGATTCTAGTCACGGGACAGGCGGTCACTTCCTGTGTGTCGGCTGGCCATGACGATGACGCTCAGTTAAGGGGGAACTCCACGAACACCTGACAGCAGACAAACGTAATAACTCTCAGGTTATCCGCTTAGCTTGATGCGATCTGTTATTAAATCTTTGGCTGGACAATTAAGCAAAATAAGAAGTTATAGCCTATCATAGACTGTAAATATTAAACCAGTCAAAATATCAAAAGGTAAGGTGACAGTCACCATAGCAGTCCGTCAGTGATACTGAAATAACCTGCTTAAACATGGCAAGGCTGTTGAATAGCACATGAACTCAGAGTGAAAACGAACAAATTCTCAGGAAAAAGTGAAGGAAATGTTATTCAAAAACGTTTAAAAAGCGTGTAAAATTAAGATAAAACTCATTAAAACGTGTTTTGTATAGGCTAGTTAATATTGTTATGACAGTGCGTTGCTTGTCACTGAAATTTCATTGAGAGAATAATTTATTCATGTATAACTGTTAAAACACAGTAATTATGTAGTCTGTCTGTCTGTCTGTCTGTCTGTCTGACTTAATATTTGAAATATATTTATAAAAATGCAATGTAGACCTAACTCTTCTGTCATTTAAAATAGGACCTTACAGTCTATATGGTCTGGACCGTCTGGACATGTGATCGTTGTTACTGTATTGTACCAACAGATGGCGCCATTTCTTCATAAAAACATGCACACTGGTGAGACTTCAAACCTTCTCAAAATGTGAAGTGTAACCGTGTGCGTGACTAGTTGACAGATGACGTCACATGACGTGAATGAACATGAATTATTGAGCAAAACATGTCCATCTTCAAATGTCCTTAATTTCTTTATAGCCAATGTCATAGACTCACAATTATTGTTGGCATGCCTTGTGTTCAAGATTTCAAAGGTTAATAATCTATCTATCTATCAATTAAACTTTATTGTAACTGACAGATGACATACAGGTTCAAAGTGCTTCACAGATGAATGATTGTGTATTACACAATGAGGAAAAGTAAATACACACATATATATATATCCAAAGTATCTACTTTATCTAATTTCAGGAGGGTTTCAAAGCTGTAACATCTGCCAAACTGAATGAAAGACACAAAGTGAGAAACAAACTTGGTAGCTGTGGTCCTACTGTCTGTGGCATCGTTTGCTGGCTATAGACAAAGTTGTCATTATTCTGGCCACTATAACAGCCCAAACTGCTCTACTATGTTGTTTATTATGTTGAATAATCTCAGCTTGAGGGCATGCTGTCCTGTAGGTCTGTAGGAAAGACATCATTTTGTGGCAACTTTAGGACGGGGATGCATGCTCACAAAAACATCTGTTCTTTGTTATGCCATGCAAGAGAAAAATAGACTTTGAAACAGCTGACAGAACTGTCAACGTGAAGTTGAATTGACCAGAAAGTTTCAATATAACAGTCTCTTTAGAACTTCAGAGAGACGGACACAATGGTAGGGTTGCAGCACTTTAACCTCTTATTAACTTAAAAATGTGCTTTTTGCGACTGGAGCACATAAAGAACACATGAACTGTGGTCATAAAGTCAGATGACTCATCATTTGCCCTGTCTTTCAGCACGTGTTGTACACGTTTCCTTTAGAGTAAAGGGTTCTGGTGGCATCTTCTGCTGAGAGGTAGAATCCCGTAGATGAAACAGAAAAAACAGCTACTTTTTAAGATTATGTTTTGAGTACAATTTCCTTGTATGACAATAATCTAAAGGCTACACAAAATTTTAATGCAATCAGTGCAGTAGTTGTTTATTTGTGAAGGATTGGTGATGTTCACCAACACTGCATTTCTAATCAGCCAAGGTGCTAAATGGCTCACTATCAAAATTATGGTCGAAGCTGTAGCAACAGAAACATCACTAAAAGTAAACTAATTGCTCGTAAATACAGAAGATTATTGTAGTTATGGTGATAGTAGATTTGTTTATAGTTTTTGTAATGTTAATAATGTAATTAGGCTAGTGTTTGCTTTGGCAGTGTCATCATCTCTGAATCAGGCAGTGCCCTTTTTTAAATAAAGAAAACCTCCTTTAATACAGTCGACTGTTTCTCATTTATTTGAATTCTGTTTGTATGTACACCTATCTGAAGTTGTCTTGCTGGTGTCCACTATCCCTTGTATCCATTGCATTAAGTAATTATTTATATTTGATCGCAAAAAGACAATCATTGTGAAAGCATTTTGTTAAAAGACTGGTCATTATAAATGTAGCCAAAAGTTCAAAGAAAGACCCTCTGTCCTGGTCTGGATCTTTTAGTGTTTGGCCTGAGGCATGTCCGCAGGTTAATTGGATACTCGGATTGCAAACTGAACCCATCTCACACAAGTCATTATGTGCCAGCTAGGATTGATTATATCAGACAGGCTCCATATTGTCCTCATCGTGTAACTGATACTAAAAAGAAGGCCAACATGGCTTTAAGAACCATTCCCATTCATAAAATATTCTAAAATGCAACAGGTGGATTGGGCAGAAAAAGAAATGATGCTTTTTGGCCTCTCGTGTTCCTGGAAAATCACAGCATAGATTGTGTTCCCCATCATACCATAGCTTTGTCCAACTGTTGAGTCAGCAAACACTGACATGGTTGATATACCATGTTACAGAAATGTGTTTTTGGGTTCACTAGATGTCTTTTGTGTTCAGTTACATGAAGTGAACAGATTAACTTGGAGGCCTTGAAAGCCTTATATATATATAGCCAATTATGGAGGCTATGATGCATGAAGACGTGTTTCAATTGGATAATGAGTGGGTGGCTGAGAGGCAGCAAAAGGAGAAAGCGGCACTATAATTACGTAAGCATTTTCCCGCAGGCGACCCAAGATCATAGTGATCTGAGCTGCCCAATCTACCCAACCGCTTGTTAACCACTTTTAAACCGAGTTACGTTTTAATTGTCCAACAGAGCTGAAGTCAAAAGTACTGTATGTCGTGATACTATGAGGTTTCCTCCCTACCTTTGACTGAGACATGTGAGTCTGTCACACAAAACTTCCAACATGGTTTGGTGCTGTTTTTGCCATGGAAACCTTCAGGTTTCTGGAATCCACATCTTCCACAACAACTATTGGGCGAACATTGATTCCATAATCAAAAAGGCGAGGCAGAGGATGTTCTTCAGCCAAATTCTACACTGAAGTCATCTAATACCAACTCACACACTAAAGAACAACTAGACTGTTGGGAAGTTTACAGGTGCCAGTTACTTACAACTTTAATACATATTTCTACATGTTCTGAGTTAACAAAACAAGCGTGGGTGCTACAGAGCACTGTGTGCCTGATCATTAACATGTTTGTCATTATCATATAATCATATACATTTTTTTTTTTTTTAAAAAGCTTAATTTGATTTTGACTTTTTTTCTGCTTCAAAATCTCATAAAAGGAACCAATAGTCATCAAGATCATTGAAGACACTTTAAGGGCTGTAATAAAGGGCTCTGGAGACTTTAAATTGAGACATGTAAAAGGTCTTTGTTGAGCTCATAATGTGTATGACGCAAAACAATGCCGGACAATATGACTATCTTGACCCTTGGCTCATGCAGTGTCTCAGCAGAATGACAATGACAGAGAGCTCTTTCCTACATACATTAGGCGTGGCCTTTCATTGCTAGACTACTGTGGCTTTACGCACTGTGTTTACGGAATTATATCAGCTTTATGCACGAGACAAGAGGTCATACGCAAGAGGCAGGGAAACACGTGTGCACTTTAGAAGACATAATTGTCTTGAGGAGTTAAAAAAGCCGTCTGCTGATGAAAGTGGGGTGACCTTGTTTTGGATGATGCCGTAGAAAGACATTGCTGTTTTTTAAAGCAAAGACTTGTCTATCTATTCCGCTCATTTTAAAAATGACTTTTATTGTGTGAAGTAAATACTGGTACTTAAATAAAACTACATCCATCCATTATATATACAATTTTTCCCGTTAGGTGTTTTGGGGGGCCGGAGCCAATCCCAGCTGTCATTGGGCGAGAGGCTGGGTACACCCCGGACTGTATGCCAGTCAATTACAGGGCTGTCATATACTGTAGAGATAGACAACCAGCCACACTCACATGCACATCTACGTGCAATGTAGAGTCAACAATTAACCTAACAATTATGTCTTTGGACTGTGGGAGGAAGCCGGAGTACTGGGAGAGAACCCACGCTTGCACGGAGAGAACATGAAAATTTCACACAGAGGCCCTGTCCAATGGAGATTCGAACCAGGAACATCCTTGCTGTGAGGCAACAACGCTAACCACTGGATCACCATGCAGCCCTTGTCTTCTTCTGACCATTCAATTTTATAACACAGGAAACAAAGACCTTATTTGTTATGTCTGGGGTACAGAAGTCTTTAAGAAAAGATGGGCTTGTGTTTCAGACAAGAAAACATTTATTGCAATTCAGACAGATATTATTGCAGTGAGTTATTAGGAAATGCAAGCACAAAATGTATTGATCCATAATATCACAAGTGTGTCTACAGTACAGTTTCTTTGTTTGTTCAAGGCACATATGTTTCGCGCTATGTACAGTAGTGAGGATACATTTCAAAGTTCAACTGATTCTGGAACTGTAACACATCACCATCAGCCCTGATGTGGCCCAAGGCAAGGTTGTCAGCTTTGATACAAAAGGGGCAAAAGTACAAGTGTACCCGCGTCCAGTTGCTTGTCAACAATACATTTTAGCCCATTATCTGTAAATATCAAAATGGAAAACTTAGCCAACAGCCTAAGTTAAGAAAAACCCCAGTGTATAAAAAAAGTCAACAAAACTCTTGAAGTCAAGTGTTAAATTAAGTTAAAGTTGATTTTGACAAATACATTACCTATAAATAATAAAAATACTAATTGGGCATTACTTGTCAGTTGTACTAAATGTGATGTACTGGAAAGTCATTTTTAATGTATACATTTTAATTGTTATGATATTTCTTACTGATAATACAGTACAGAAAAAAACACAGTATTATTCTATTAAATGTCCTTAAATAAAACTTAAGTAAAAAACATGAGAATCGAAAACGAAACAAAGTGCAGTTTTTGAGTAAATGTGCCGACTTAAGTCCTTAAATTATATCGTTTGCATGACTCATATATATTAAGCTGTAGCTACATATGACTATGTAAAACATTTCTAAAAACTTTGACCTTAAAAAGAAGCCATTCCTTTGATTTCCTCTGAAGAGGAACTGAATGTTGTTGCAAAGGTTGGCTTCTCAAGAGGAATAAAAGTCTCTCCACTTAAGAATATAAATACAATTGAAAATTTTTTTTAAAAAGTATTTCTTCAACTACTCTCCTTGCATCTTCAATAATATCACCACTTTCTTTGACAAGCAATCCACAGGTGTTAATGAAAACAAGCATTGGGGAGCTTGTATTCGAGCAGCAATCAGGTGCATGCAGTCCACCGTGTGGTGTTGTCCTGTCGCTTTGACCAGAGGTCTTTGTGTGGCACATGTGGAGAGGGAGGGCAGGGTTTCTGTGGACCATCTCCTATGACAGACCAAGGCTCATAACCCAGTGACATTGGCCCAGGCGGGGAATGAGTCCAGCTCAAACATGGCCTTGCCCCAGGTGTTGATGGCCAGTGTAATACATATGATGCCAATGATGTTCATCACTATTCCTGTCCTGGCCTGAAAAGAACAGTTAGTTGTGATATTAAAGCACAGGCAGGCATTCCTTTTAAGACGTAGACACATACAAATACACATACAGCTCTCAGGTCCTTCCACAGATTGAAGTGAATGCATTCATCTTGTTAGGGTAGCTTAGTTTGAGAAAACCTTGAAACATCTACACTTGCTCTGCAATTTCCACTTACCAGCACATCTAAACCTCACTTTGTAACACATCAAATCTTATATTTTACTAAGAGGTTGAATAATAAGGTTCAGAGTTGCTGGTGGGCAGATTATTTTACCCTTTGACAAAGCCAGGCTAGCTCTATTCTTGTTTGCCAGTCTTCATGCTAAAAAAAAAAGCTAACTGGGCACTGCCAGTAGTTTTACAAAAACCCTAAACATAAGGGTATGTTAAGATGGACCACTGGGAAAGATTTAAAGGTATTATAAAGGTGTCAGAAGAGGCAGTTACAACGTTAAGAGCATGAGCTGCCAAAATTTTTTATTTGGTACATGTATTTTTAAGTACCTTACAGCTAATGTTACAAGTAGCTAACATTGGTATGTTGGCATTACAGGTGCACAACAATGGACAAACAGCTAAATATTCCATTGGTGAATGACATGTATTGAAAATACTTTAATAGTATCGATCCTCTTAACAGAGTCTTATATGAGCCTGTTTCCAAAAAATCAATTTATTCTTTGGAAAGGCAGGTTATTCTGAGGTTGGCAAGGACAGGGTTAAATGCTAACATTAGCTGTTAGAGCTGTTAAAGCTGACCAGAGTTATCCAACATGTTTTTTCACTTCAAGCTTACGGTTACATTAGCAAGAAAGTGGCTGAATGTTTATGTTAGTTGCTGTTTCATGGTAGCTAATGCTGAGTTGTCCTTTTAGTTGTTCATCAAAGACACACAGCTAAATAAAAAATGTCAGATAGTAAAATGGCCAGTATGTGAATATAGTCAATGAACATGTAGTTCAGATATCCTTGCAGTGTACCAGTGACCCTAAACCGACCACTTTGTATGCTCAACATACAGTATAATTTACTGACCCATCACAACAAACTACTGCCAAACTCACCATGTCAGCAACCTTGAGGTATCCATAGGAGAAAACGATGGCGTTTGGAGGCGTTGCAACAGGCAACATGAAGGCAAAAGAGGCGCTTAGAGTACAAGGCACCATGACGTAGAGTGGATTCATTCCAATAGACTGAGCCTGCAATAATCACACAGAAAGATTCAACAGTCTGAGACAGGGATGAACATAGCCTTGATAACAAATCCTCCACTCCTACTATCTGGCTAGTTTCTGCGACAGTAATCACTGACTCATAAGTCAGAGTGAAATGTGTGCAATTCTGTGAGGAGTGAAAACTCTCATTAGGTGGGTGTAATTAAGATGTAATTCCTGCAAGCTTTGGGCTGAGTCATGGTATCTGACATAGAAAAGGACTACATGTAGCGATAATAGCAGACTACTTGGATGAAAAAAAAAATACATTACTCTGGAATTTGCTTCTGAATTACATATCCAACTTCACAGTATGTTACAAATGAACAGTAATTTCTACTTCTCAAAATAAACAATGTGTGAAGATTTAAACTTCACAGTAGCCTGTTCAAAGTTCAAATGTAGGCTGTATATCAGCTTATGACAATGACAGTGACACAACAATGACAGTGTCTCATGGTTTTAGTTGGATAAAATGCTAAAGATTCACTTGAGGGTTTGACACATAAAGTGACATACCGCAAGCCATGACTACCACTAAGTGTCATCCCTCCTCTTTGTGCTTCGTGTAACAAATCAGATGTTCTTTTCTTTCTCTCTTTTCTTTTCAACTCTATGTTCACTCAAGGGTTGGACACCCTTGGGCACCCACTTGGCTATGTCCCCCATAAATATCTCTCTGAATGCCCCTGCTTGGCACAGTCTTTCACAACCAAGCTTTGGCGTTCATTCGAGTGCTAGACTAGCGGGCACAGTAATGCCATTCTTCAGCAGCAGTGGGGTGGGCAGCATTACGAGGCACTGGGCTGAATTGGTGTGTTTGGCAGGTTATTCATGAGAGGAGGGGCCCGAGAAAGGGGACCAAACATATTCAGTCTGAATGACCAACTAGATGGGAGACCAAACATGGGACAATAGGCTGGCTCCCACCGGAAGTAGTTTCATTGCTGGACTCCAATTGAGGACATCAGTTCAAAAGAAGTCACACTATGTAGCACTTCACCTCACTGAACCACTGCTGCTGAACATAATTGTTGGTCTCCTGCAGTCTGAGATCCTGCACGCATTCTACTTTCTCCCTGAGAACTTACCATTGAGGCTAAGACAGGTAGGAAGAGCGTCGCTGTTGCCACATTACTGGTGCACTCTGTAAAGGTAGCAATCAGCAGGCACAAGATGATAGCTATTGCCCAGGGAGGGATGCTTTGCAGGGGGGTCATTTGATCTCCCATCCACTTTGAGAGCCCTGATATCTACAAAGAAGGTAAACATACACAGGGTTAAAGTCTCCTCTAGATATGTACAAACTATTCAACCTAGCTGATCATTACTATCAGCTGAGTTAACGGCTCATGTACTTTGAGCAAAGTCTAATTCAGGTTTGTGCATCATACACATTATTATATCCAATTTAACTCATTTTAGGGGACATTTAAGCTTAATGGAAGAGGAAATGTTTAGTTTGCATGGCAGTAACTAAAAAATAGAAAATAATGAACTTCTTGTTTATAGTTAGTACCTTTGAATCAAGTTTGGATATGACTAAATCTGCCCCTCATAATTAAAATCCACCATGAAGAAAGATAATTGCAGAATGTAAATCCATGGAATGGCAATTGCTTAAAAAGACAATAAATAGTATAAAACAGTTTGATCTCATTAATTTGTTTGGACAAAGACAACAAGTAGGCCACCACCATCAAGAGACATTATTATTGTATGATTTATGTATTTTTTGATGATTGTTACCATAGTAGTTCTTAGCTACTTGGCTATTTTCCCTATGACATTGTGACTGTCAATTCCACTTACCTCACTGCCCTTCGCCAGAGCAAAACCTCCTCCGAGAAGAAGCACGATGCCCCAAGGTAACTTCTTTTGGACAACTTTCCAGGTGAGCAGACGTGGAGTTGAGCCAGGAGTTTGACGGGATACTACAGATCCAACAAAATCCAATGACATTATTGAATGATTGCACAATCTCCACCTTGGTTACAACTGTCTGACATGAGTTTGTTTTCTCGTAGAATGATGACTCACCTGTGTCAAAACTATGAGACCTCCGAGAACAGAAGCGTGGAGGTTTTGAGGGCAGCACAAACAGAAGAATGGCGATGAAGATTGCCACTGTGGCATCTGTCACATACCTGAGAAGTCGAGTGATAAAGGAAATGAAAGAACAATGTAAATTTGGAAAAAATGTTGGTAAAGTAACGTGTAAAAACATTGGGTTTTACATACTCTGCTTTGGAGTTGAAGATGTTTGTGGCCCAGCCGTGAACAAACCCTGGTTCCCTTGTGAACCACAACACTACCAGCAGGCAGAAGAGGCCAAGGACACTGATCTCCCCGAACGACATCGGCCCCAGAAGACGATGCTGCTCTCTGATCACATTAAAGGCAGCAATGTCCTTATCTGTCTTCACAGCCCCACAGCCCCATGTCTTCTTAATGCTAAAGGGATCACAGGAGGAAAAATCTTTGTGTCACCTCTCCACTCAGTCATGGTCATGATGCGGTAAAAGCTTCTTGATGCAGTTTCAAGTCTGTCACTATAATTAGGCTTTAACCATCACCAAACTCACTTGAATCCCATGAAGACAAACTGCAGCCAAAGCCAGGCCAACGTGAGCATGAGGATCATGTTTGGGAAAGCAAAGCCGAACCAGGAGGCAAAGTTAATCACATCTCCATTTTCGGGAAAGAGTCTAAGGTAAACAACAAAGAGAGATTTTATAGGACAAATTTCACAGCAATAGTACATGACAGAACAATGCATGAGGAAATTCTCACTGGTTCATCTGGCCTTTGAGCACAAGATTAGGGCCTGTTCCTGTCAGTGTAGCGGTGCCTCCGATGCTGGCAGCGTAACAAACGCACAGGGTCATCCCTTTACACATTTTCCGCCTTTCTGCTGCCTCCATCTGCCTGGCAGCCTCCGCCGTGGCATCCAAGAAAGTCACAACCAATGAACCTTCAAACATAGAGCAAGAAGTACCGTTTTGTTGGTAGAAATAAAAGTTGTTTAGACTGTACATTTTCTTGGCAAAACAGGGAGAGAATTGTACTTTAAGAGGGCCATGGATCACCTTGTCCATCATTCTGTTTCTCTGTCTGGGGAGGCTGTTTAGTATCAGGCTCTGATGTCTGGAGCTGCTCCTCCTGGCTGAGAATCTGCGGTATCTCTGCATCACTGTTGTTGAGCTGCTCCAGCACTGCTTGGACAATAGGCACCATCATGGCTGTGGTAGCAGTGTTACTTATCCACATGGACAAGAAGGCAGTGACACCCATGAAACCCAACATCAAGCTGTGAGGAAGATTGAAAAAAGTGTGAGTGGACATAGTAAGGAAGAGGTGACCACAATCGTTTTACAACAAACTATAAAAAGAAAAAAGGAAAGACTTTCTGACAGCAGTAAAAAAAACCTAGGATGTAGTTTCCTTATCTAGCTGATGCCTTTAATGACATGGTTGATTAGATAAGCTTCGGAAATGTAACTAAACAATGAAAGACCTAGGTGATAATCTACAGTGGGGGTGTGGATTTTTAGCACTCACAGTGCTGGACGCACACCAACGAAGAGCAGCACCCTTAAGGCAATGCGCTTGTGCAGATTCCAGTGCTCCACGGCTACTGCAACCATAAGCCCCCCCACAAACAGCAAGTTTGTGTCTTTCAGGTACTGCATGCACACCTGAGAGCACAGGGAGATATGTTGTTTGAAGAAGTACTTGCTTAGCAAATTCACCACCCTGCTGCAGTTATTACACTTACATCTTTGGATTGCATGATGCCAAACAGGGGGAACAAGAGGGCTGGAAGCAGAGCCGTTACAGCCAGAGGAAGGACCTCAGTGCACCAATACACTGCCATCAGGATGATCACATAGGCACATTCTGCCTCCTGCGCGACAAACACACAGGAACACCTTGCATTAGGGGTCAGGCTCAAACCTGGAAAGATGCCATGCAAGGTCTGAAAACATCTTCTCTGGTCAAAACATATTGCGTAATCTTTAATGGGATGGTTCAAAGGGTGAAGATAACAGCGCTTATTGTTCTATTGTCTTGTCACTCACCTGTTTGAACATTTGCTTAGATCATCCCGCTTAGCTCTTTCACCAATAAACATTATCATTTCATCACGTTTCTATTTGTTGGTGTTTTGTTTGCCAACACATTTTGTTTTAAATCACACATTTTTTAACACAATTCTTCACTTGATATAACGTGCCTTACTTTTTGGCTTAAAGTTGTAAAAAGTCATTTGTCTTGATATTTTGTTGGCAATAAATGGAATCTAAGTTTGAGACGTCATAGGCTACTCAATTATCCCCCTCTTTCCCGTGTTCACCTCGTCCGTGGCTGCTTTGCATTGAAGTCTGTGACTATGATAACATGCTGACAGCCTGCGTGCACGTCTCTGGGTCACATGTAGCAGTAGATACGTGGACGAACCCCACTTCACTCGGTGTTCCCACGCTGGACATGACCCTTCATGTTAACAACAAGGAGTTAAAATAACAAGACTTTAGGGGGGGGGGGGTCATGCCTGGGGCAACACCGGACAGTTCTCATGCTTTTACTGCAAAAGTGCGTCGCGCGCTTCTGAGCAACAGGTGCACGAGAGAAACAGTCCAAATCTGACTCGTTTGGGCTCTGGCATTTTGTTAGGCAAAAAAAAAAAGACCGACTGCGACGAATTCCCGCATGAATTGAATTAATTTATTTATTAACACTGCGGAAACATGCAGCTAAATGTAACTTCTGGCTGAACTTAAAAAAAATATGTTGCTGTTTATATTTTGACAATTATCTTAGGCCTAGGCCTATCAATAATAGCATAGTTTCATCTCTTAAATTATGCCGTGCGTTATAGGCGACCAAAAGTTACCGGATTTCTCCAATTTAATCGAACAGTGCGAAAACTACGTTCAATTAATTGAACTATTGTTTTATCCAATTAAGTTAGGTTACATACCGATGTCCCGATCACTAAAGGCAGAGGAAGAAGAATAAATGGAGTCGAAAAAAGGATCAGCTCATTCTTAACGGAGCGAAGATATTTGAGGAATGCCATCCTGAAGGAAAACCGAGAAAAGAAGGCTTTCGCACCATGGACCGCGCTTTTGAGGCTCAGAGGAGAGGAGGAGGGGGGGGGAGTCCCACAGCAAATAAAAGAGAAAGAGAGAGAGAGAGAGAGAGGGGGGGAGAGCGAGGGAGCGAGATATGTGCAGGGTGCTCGCACCAAAACAAAAGGACTGACTGGTTGATTATCTTTGAAGCCACAAGAAAAAAATGTCTTCCCTAAACGAACCAAAGCAATGACATACAAATAGGCCTACCCCCCACCCCAAAACTGGCTGAACTGCTGCACTGGGAAAACGTGTTCCTTCAGCTTTTAAAACATTTTGACAATGAGTTAATGCCTTGCATAAATTCCTCATCTGAATGCCGATTACAGCCCTGACATTATCAGACTATGACACAGATTGGTCTGTAACGCTCATAATCTGAAGTAGTGTAACATCTAATCTGAGGGGGGGAGGGGACACAAAATGAAGATACCTGGGTCCGAAAAATGCCAGGATTAGTTTCCACACCTGTTTTCTCGAGGCTCAGCATGTGTCTACACATGAGGATTGTGATTTGAGTCATTGCTTTTTTTTTTTTACTATCTACAAGCTTGTGAACTTTACTGATTAAACTTTTCTGGAAAAACAGCTTCCATTTAATTTCAAATACATCTGTCCAAAATACATTGGTTGATATTTAGAATAACTCTCCTTTACATTATAGCTTACCTTACATGTTGACTTTTAGAGACTTGTGTAACTTTCAGCATCTGTACTGTGTGAAATTATAAACTAGAAATTATTAACAACAACTTCAACAAAACAACCATAAAAAGGCATGACCTTCTTCAACCCATTTTCCCGGACAAGATAAATTGACTGAATTTGTGTCTGCATGTTAGGATAGACACAGACTTCAATGCAATGCAGTAACACATGAGTATGGCATGAGGGGTAGGTATAAGAGGACGGTCATATGACTTCTCAAAGTTAGTTATTATCTTGCACACCAATTTTAAAGTTCTAGTGACCCATAAGGCAAAAGTGCCCAGCAGAATGACATGAACTGGTTTTTGTATGTTTTCTTTACCAGCATGTTCAGGAAACCCCGATGTATGTCCTCCTTGTCCATGGGGTAAAGCTTGGCTTCCTCAAATGTAGGCCAATAGATTCTCTATAAATACATTTCTCCATACGCTGTGTTATTGTTTTGACTGTAATTCAGATGTTCCTTTATTGTGTAAGTCATACAATTACCCTGGCTTTAAATGTAACCCTGCTGTGTCAGTGTTGTTTGGTTATGTGGTGCTTAGTGCTCTTAATTCAACCTCTTATTTCATGGCACACCTTACATTTTGGTTCAAATGACTATTTACCAGTCAGTGGACAAAGTGATTTTTGGTACACAACTAAAAAAAGGATAGAGAAGATTCAACAGATTTAAAAAGGTCTTAAACTATATCTCTTTATTTTCGAAAATGTAAATAACAAAAAACAAACAAAAAATAGCTGTAATTAAAAATACTGTATGTAGAAAACAAATGAAATAAATACCCAACATAGGACAGAAAAGTCAATGTCCTTCATTCGTTCTTACATGCCTGAAAAGAAGTAGGAAGAAGTTAAAACTTTAAAAATCATATTGGTAATAGTTTATTTGGATGTAACTTTCACATTGTATTTAGGAACACCTAAAATATGGAAATGTAAAGATTTTCAACCACTGATTTCCCCAAAATTATGTTACTGTATTATGTCACTTTGGACATGCCTGCATGAGTTTGGCAGTATATGACAGAGACATTATTTCAAGTCATTTTACAAAATACAACACTGCAAAAACTCCTTCATTTGGTCCAACCGCTTTGGAAGTATCGTGCATTCGGGCCTTTTGCAGGAATGCTTTTAACCCAAACCAACACTGTGCTTTTGGACATGAAACATATTCTGCCTGGCAGTGCTTTAAAAACGACTGCCAACAGAGCCCAAGATATAATGAGACCTACTGAGCAAAGAATGTCATGTTCTTTGGCTGTATGCTTTCTTTAAAAGTGCTGATGCCAATTATGCTGCATTGGTGGTGCAGAATGAGGAAAGCTTTTAATTTGTGCCCCTGTAATTGTGAATCTACCCAATGTGGGATTTTGACATGCATCACTGAAGACTCATTTTTACCAATAGGCTACTGAAGACATGCAAAACATGTCATAATCAGAACAGGCCATTTGATGAGTTTTGACAATAACTGTATTCTCCTTTATTTGATCAATGTTGTATTTTTTTTTTCATCTATTGCCGGCTATTTTGACTTTCATGATTATTTTTGTTGTATGAAAATTGCCCAGCAAAAATTCTTGCAGAACATCCAAATATTCATGCATTATTGATGTTTAATGTGCCAATAATAAGTTAGGTTAGCTTTGTACACACCATTCAGTAGACAGCCTTCCCAAGTGCTGAACAACAACAAAAATATTTTTGCAAACTGAAAGGCAAGTTCATGTTCAACTTTAAAATACTGAAATTGCAAGGTTTAATAGGAAGTAGTTTGACATAATAAATAAATACATAAATGAATGTGTAAAACACTCAGTATAATTTTAGAGATAGAACATTGACATTAGCTATAATGTGGAAGATGTCCTGATTCAAATGTTCCAGACAGTCACGTTAAGCTTGTAGCCATCAGTCATACCATATGACATCACCACATTCATTGTATAAAAAAAAAAACAGAACCGGGACACAAAGGTCTTCCCTCAGTTTGTTTTAATGGATATCTCTAACGTCTGAGACAAAGTTGGAGCCACTTAAACACAACAAAGGGTCACATGACTGCAAATTAACACACTATGCAGATTTTCTGCACGACACTGCTGACAGATTTGTCTGGTGAAATCACAGACATGATGCCACCTTGTGGAGATGATTCAGACTACATCAAATCTAGCAGGCCAGGTCTACGGTGGCTGGGAAGGGCAAAGCAAAATTACCAAGTGTTAAACACTTTTACAAAATGTGAGACAAATTTACATTTTGAAAAACATTTTTACATTTTATGAAACAAAATTACAAAACCAAAAACACTTACCAAGGACAAAACAAATTTACAAGATGTGAAACACTTTTACAATCGCTGAGACAAATTTACAAGAGGCAGAACACTTTTACCAGTCCCCAAACAAATTTACAAACCTTGACGGAAAGGGAATGTACAAAACAAAACAAACAAAATGACCCCTCACTCGATCACTTGGGTCACTTACGACATTTGGTACATTCCCATTTTGTCAAGATTCTGTCGTTTGTAAATTTGTCTCATCGATTGTAAAAGTGTTTCACATCTTGTACATCTGTTTTATAAAATGTAAATGTGTTTTTCAAAATGTAAATTTGTCTCACATTTGTAATTTTGCTTTGCACTTCCCAGCCACCGTACCAGGCCGATAAAAAGGCTTTGCCAACTTTAAGACTGTCTGTTTGGAATGTAGGCTGTGCAATAATATGACCAGTAGATAAAGGTGGTTTTCCCATATAAAGAAAAGCGCATGAAAAGTAGCCTACAGAACAATCTACCTTGTGGTTATAATACTTCTCTTTTCTTTATAAACTACGTCAAGTTTCATTTAGCCATCTTTAAAACGACATCAAATATAATAATAATAATAATAATAATAACTTTATTTATATAGCACCTTTTAAAAACACAGGTTTACAAAGTGCTTTGACAAACAGCAAAAACAAGAACAAAGCAAACTAAACCAAACACAGAAGAACATTAACAACAGTAAGAATATAACAGATGCAAAATACTAAAAATAATTGAATACAATTCAACAGAAAAGAACCCAAAGTGCACAATACCCAACAGACATATATAAACCGACCATCACAAGAACCATTATAAGAACCCAGGAAACACAAGAACCCAACAACATGAGCTGAGACCAAGAGGAACCAAAGATTTAAAAAGATGTAAGAAACTAAAAGAGCTGAAAAAAATAAATAAAAAGATAACAGCAATAAGAAGGTAAGAGCAGTAAAAGAAATAGAAACAAGTGGTTAAAGGATCAAAAAACCCAAAACTATAATATTAATAAAAATAAAAAGTAAATATAAATATGAAACATAAATAGACAAAGTAAGTAAGATAAGAAATTACCAAGTTAAAACATAAGAGGAGTTAAGATAAGAGCACAAATAAAAGAACAGTAAGAAGTAAAAGAAGATAAAAATAGTAAAACCAGTAAGAAAAGACATTAAGAAGACGACATCACATAAAAGCAAGTCTGTAAAAGTATGTTTTAAGAAGGGATTTAAAAGAATTGAGGGAATAAATAATAATAAAATAAACATGTTCCCATTGTTTTACAGCACTTGGTTGTCACTTCTCCTAAAGTGCAGTTGACTGTTCACTTCTGCTTTATCATTTCACCATTAACTGTTCAGTGTTGTTTGTTTTGAGGAAGTGGTCCTCTCTCTCTGGTTAGCAGAGATCACATGAGACGGGGCTGGTGTTGTGTCACGTGTGGTGTCCCTTCTAAAACATGGCTCCAAGTGGCACAGAACAAAACAGCATCCGATGACTGAATGCCTTCTATCTTGCCGACAAGCTCAAGCAAAACATCAGAAATGGAGCTCGTAGTTAAATGTGGAAGTAACCCGCAGGATGTCATCGTTGACTAAAACAAAACGAGTACAAAATAATCATGCGTGAAGCGGAGCCGCGTTAGCTTTAATGCTAGCCTAGCTGTCAACTGCTACAAGTGTTGAGGGGTGAGTTTAACAATAAATAGTAAGTTTTGACCTGGTTGTTGATTTCATCTACTCACAGCTGGTGGCATTCAACCAGTGTGGCCGCTCTTGTATAATCTTGGGGCTACGATATTAGTCCAAACACGGAAGCTTTGCGCTTGCTTGCATCGGGCATCGTAACGTTAGCCACTTTGTTACGCTAACTGTTAGCATTAAGTTGAAGCTAGTTAAACAAAATGTCTTGAGACTGTCAAATCACTGACAACGTTTCGATATTCAAACCGCGACATAATCTGTCTTTGGTTGAATAACACTTGCATGCTTTGTTTCAAGTTGTCAGTATTGTTGATTGTTATCTCTTGAATGTTATTTCTGTTGAACAGTTTAGACAACTACTACTATCCGATCTTTACTTAACCTCCTTACTGTGATTAACAGATTTGATTAGACACAATGACTGAATGTATTTGTTAAAGATACTAAGGTATAATCTAAACTTAAAACTGGAGGCATTTAACTAACTTTCCAGCAGGGGGTAGAGGTAGTTCAGTCATGTGAGTTGAGCTCAAACTTCAGGGATTTGAAGAAGGACAATGAGTCATGTGCATTCAAAAACAACATGTAATTGTCCATTTATGCTTTTCAGTTTCCTCAGAGGGACAGGTGGAAGAGGTGGTTAAGCCCTATTTTGATGGGGTGGATTTATTTCTACATGTCTAAAAGGCCACCCGGTGGAAGACAGTGAGCTCTGTACTCAGCAGGACGTTGTGGGACTCAAGCAGACATTCAAGACTCACCATGGATTGGCTGACGCTGGCAGTTGAGAAAGACTTGGGGATTGACCGAAGGCAGCAAGGCCCAGGTCCCCGTCCCAGGGAGCTCATAGCCATTGTTCCTTCACGCTGGGCTATGGGCCTGAGGGAGAAGAAGGTCATGCGCTGTGCCCGCTTTGACAGCATCAGTGAGACTGAAATTAACACTTACCTTCAGTGCTCCCAGGCAAAGTTGCCTCCTGGATGGACGCGAGTGTGCATTCAGGGCCTGAGGAAAAGCAAGCTGACGTACAGATTGGCCAGAGACCCTTGCCATCAACTAATAGAATTTATGCCACAGGATTCTTATGTCAAAACCATGCAGTGTGTGTCGCATCACAATGTCAGGTAAAACATTGTCTATGATTCTCACCATACATGTGTGCTTAAGCTTAATGAAAGTAAAAATCCTGTCTTAACAATGATCCTTTGAATTAATCACAACCACTGTAAGGGAAATCATATGGTTTTAGAATCAATTGTTTTTTCATAATTACGCTATATCACTTTATCTGCTGTGGGTAGGGCAACTTTTCACTTTCCCTGTTATTGGTGTTAATTTATACTCTTTATAAAACATACTTTAACCTCCTTGTAAAATTTTGGGATATTTCAGCTTTAACACCTAGGTGTTTGCTTCATTAGATAATATTATTGATAAATTAGTTGTCACTATAGGTTCCCGTTTGCTAATTTGATTGTGCTTTTTTTCATCCTCTTTCAGGAATCTGTGGCGGGAAGCCCATTTGAAACGTGTGCAGACATATGCAGGACCCAATGAGCAGATGCATGCCGCAGCTGTAGATGCAGTCCGTCATGCTTTACAGAAGCTTTTCAATTCCACATTCATCTCCCCTGAAAAAGTTTCACCCTCCCTCTCTCCGGCAAGAGAGAAGGAGAAGGAAAGCTGCTTGCCATCTAGTTCATCTTGCTTTTCCAAGTCCCAGTCGAACCATTTGTGTCCTAATGTTCTGCCTGCCGAGTGTCTGCTGGAGACGGCAGAGATGCTCTATGTGATTCTCCCTTACACTCAGTATTCTCTCCATGACATTGTCTCGTTCAGCCCAGCCAAGCTCGCCAACAGCCATGCCAAAGTTTTGTTCATTCTCTACCAGTTACTAATAGCTCTGCAGGCATGTCATGCAGCTGGTCTGTCTTGTGGAGAGCTCTCCCTGCAGGACATAGCAGTAGATGAGCAGCTCTGCAGCCGGCTGAAGCTCAACCTAGCCCATTACGAGGATCTGGGGACAGAAGGGGATGCAAACAGTGATGTTACTGGCAGACGAGTGCCAAAAAGTGTCATGCCAAGTGACAGTTCATGCATGAGCCAAGAGACGAAGATACTTTGCAAAGATTGCTTTGGGGAGCTCAAGACGTTGGTTCTGGACTGGGTCCATGGGCGAGTCAGTAACTTCCGCTACTTGATGGAGCTGAACAGGTTAGCAGGACGACGAGAAGGAGACCCAAATTACCATCCAGTGCTTCCTTGGGTGGTGGACTTCACTGTGCCATTCGGTAAATTCCGGGACCTCCGGAGGTCAAAGTTCAGGCTCACAAAGGGAGATAAGCAGCTGGACTTCACATATGAGATGACCAAAGAGGCTTTGGCTGCTGCAGTAGGCAATGGGGTCGGTGGAGGTGGTATAGGCGCAGACCTCAGTGGTTCTGTTGGTGCTGGTGGTACTGGACAGCCAGAGCACCTCCATGTACCTCATCACATATCCGATGTGCTCTCAGACATCACATACTATGTCTATAAAGCCCGGCAGACACCCAAGTCAGTGTTGTGCAGCCACGTCAGATCCCAGTGGGAGCCTAATGAATACCCGGCCAGTATGGAGCGCATGCAGAGCTGGAGCCCTGACGAGTGCATTCCAGAGTTCTACACAGATCCCTCTATTTTCCGCTCAATTCACTCCGACATGCCAGACCTGGATGTGCCTTCCTGGTGCAAGTCGTACGAGGAGTTTATAGAGGTCCACCGGCGCCTTCTTGAGAGCAGAGAAGTGTCCCAGTATTTGCATCACTGGATAGATCTCACATTTGGCTATAAGCTTTCTGGTAAAGAGGCTGTCAAGGCTAAAAATGTGTGCCTGCACCTTGTGGATAACCACACCAATCTTACTACCTATGGTGTAGTTCAGCTGTTTGACCAACCCCACCCGCCCCGCTTATCTTCTTCCCAGTATGCCCCAACAGAACCTCCTCTCCTTGGCCTTGCTGCTCTTAATGTGCCTTCTCTAAACTTCCCTCAAATCAACACTGCAGCGGACACCGTGGATGGTATGGTGCCCGAGTCCACAGGCTGTGAGTCCAGCAGCTGGACTGTGGTAGACAGAGAGGAAGAGCTGGAACAAGGAATGGAAGCCCTTGATTCACTAACATCCACTGCGTCCTGCGCTGTGCCACTGCCAGGCAACACTGCCGGGGGAATAACTGGAGAACACACAGCACTTACTGTATCACAGTCCCCAAGTTCATTCCCTGGTGATTTAGCAAGCAGCTTAGGCCCGGGTTTTCGCAGTGCCATGTTACAAAGAGGCGGGCCTACGAACAAAAAACACGGAGAGGGTAGTGTGACTGCCACCAATGCAGATGAAATCAAAGTTAGCCTCCCTGAGGGATTCAACGCATTGCAGCCTTTGGAGGAGCTGGAGAAATTGAACAATTTCCTGGTAAAGAGTCTGCATGCTGAAGTATCAAGTGGCTGCACGAGAGACGGTGTGATAATTGAGTCTTTACCCTCTCTTACACAGCTCTACCAAAGGGACATGCAGGCCCTGGGTGTTCTCATCGCTGAGATATTCTATTCCTGCAAACTGCGGGGAGTGAAACCAGGAAACCCTCTTAGACAGCGTTTCCAAGCTGTTATGAAGCTCTGCTCTGCCAGCCTCCGTGATGTGCCACTGTGTTTGCATCATGCTCTGGAGACATTGATTCTGATAGAGAAGCACTCTGGAATTGCACATAGAGAAGAACCAGATTGCCCTCGTCCACTTCTTTTCAAATATGACCCAATCCGGGATGGTCTGCCTCCTCCAAACCCCTGTCAGCTATTGAACTCCATCATCACTCCCTTTCCTTTCCCTTCCTATTTTGCACCACTACATCACTTTATCTTTTCCTACCACACAAAGATGGAGACTACGTGTAGTCAACAAGGAAGAGATATCGTCTTTCACCTATGGCAGCAACTGGAGACGCTGTTGCGGGGTAACATCACAGCTGAGGGACTTGAGATTCTCTTGCCCTTCATTTTAGGCCTCATGCTTGAGGAGTGCACAGCTGTGTATGCTGCTTGGTACCTTTTTGAGCCAATCTCTAGGGTACTAGGTCCCAGAAATGCAAGCAAGTACTTGCTGAAGCCGCTGATCAATGTTTATGAAAACCCTCATTGCCTGCGAGGACGTTTCTATCTCTACACTGACTGCTTCATTCTGCAGCTCATTGTGCGACTTGGTCTGCAGGCCTTTCTGTCCAGCCTACTCCCCCATGTGCTTCAGGTCATCACTGGCTTTGAAAGCGGCAACTCCGACTCTGGCGGGGAAGCTTGCAAAGGACTGAGGGGAGTCACATGTAATCTAGGAGAGGAAGAGGAAGAGGACTTTCAGTGTGGCGAGCAGCGGTCATCGTCTGGGTCTGTCAGCGGCACTATGGGAGCCAGCAGCGGAGCCAGTGGAGGAGTTGGTGGGGTGGGAGACACGGGGCTGGTTGATTACTCCTCTGGCATCAGTCTCAATGACCAAGTGTTTCTCTCAGAGCCAGAAGACTTTCAAAATGGGTTCTATGTCAACAACGGAGCAGGGGTGGCTGCTGGGAAACAGCAGAGCCAGAACTCTGCAGCCAAGGAGCAAGATCAGGAGTCTCTAAGTGTGGGGAAACTTAGTGACAAAAGCAGCGCAAGTGAGCTGTCACTGGGTGATGGAGACTCAATGAGGGATCGTGCCAGTCTCAAGTCGGCTGACAGCAGCCAGGACCTCAAACAGGCCAGTGAAGGAGAGGAGGGAGGAGAGCTGGAGGAAGAAGAGGTGACTGAAACTAATGTGGGTAAAGAAGAGACCGATGACCTCGCTGGTTACCAACTGGATCTCACACTCTCTGCTTGCACAATAGACACAGTTGCCACTCTGGAGGGCGAGTTTGTGAACGGAATGGCGCTGGATGAGACCGATAAAGACACTGCTGGAGAGCAGGGGGAAGAGGACGATCATGGTCCTTCAGATGAGTCGGAGGAGAAAGAGCAAAAGATTCTTTTAGGTAAGTGACAGACTGAGGTTCTTGTATATTACTTATTTATTTGCTGATAGTGTCTAATGTCTTAAATGATGTCTCTACACAGATACAGTCTGCAAAACAGTGCGATGGCTGTCGGCCAAACTTGGACCAACTGTGACTTCTCGATATGTAGCCAGAAATTTGCTGCGATTGCTCACAAATTGTTACATTGGTAAGCACATTAATGTATTATTTATTCATAGAGTAAACCATGCTCTAGAGTTTGTATTTTTTTTTTTTTTTTTAATGGCATCAGGTGCTGCTCCTTATGTTTGTATTTTCAAACCGTATTCTCATGATTTCTTCCTACAGGGCCTGAGAAGCACCAGTTTGTGGCCTCTTCAATTGAGGACAGCGGTCTGGAGAGTGTGGGATTGGGCAGTGTTTATGAGAAGAAACCTGTGGTTGGTGACCAGACGGCAGGACCTGTGTTGGAGTGTCTCATCTACATAGCTCAACTGTATGGAGAACCTGTGCTCACTTACCAGTACCTGCCTTATATCGGCTATTTGGTGAGCAAGAAAAGCATCCTTTTTTTTGTCAAAGGAAATTTGTACTAAAGATTTTTTTCACTGTAAACTACAGTATAGTTTAAGATTGATTTCACAAATGTTTGCTCCAGGTTTCCCCCCCTTCTTCACAGCGGCTTAACACACGGAAGGAGGCAAGCCTGCTTGGAGCCGTTGCACTTACACAGAAGATCATTGTCTTTCTCTCTGATACCACCCTAATGGACATGTTGATGAAGATCAATCAGGATGTGCTCCTGCCTCTACTCGACCTGCTCACCACACCATGCATGGGGTAAATATACAAGTGACCATTCGCATGATTGTTAAGGTGTATTACTTCTCATTTAACAGATTTAAAAAAAAAAAGAGTACTAGTACATAAAATGTCATCAGAAAATCTGCTGCAACATTTCTCATTCACCCTCCGGATGTTTGTATCCATCCTGCTGTACTCAGGTTCCCCAGCGGGGTGCAGACTCGCACTGCTGTCTGTCTCAAGACTCTGAGCCTGATGGCTCTCATCTGTCTGCGCATAGGGAGGGAAATGGTGCAACAGCATATGGCAGACACTCTGTGTCGATTCTTTGCGGTTTTCTCTCTGCTGCAGTCTCTGCAGCCCCAGGTATGCACCCACAAACACAAAATACACAAATGAAAAGGATTGTCATGCACGTTGTCAGGTTTATTTCCAGAATATGAGATCAGTCACAAAACAACTTAACTGTAAAATAAAAGACAACAGCAGATTAGATAAGGATTAAGAAGAAAGAGAACAGACACTGAAAGATAAACTCTCTGACAGTGTCAAATTACTTTAAGATGTGTGTGAAAATGCCTGCCCGAACTTGAAAAAAGGCCTAGAAGGTGACAGAGGACGCTGGACAACTCGACTTCTGTTCCATGGATTTTGGTTCCATTGTATTTATTAATACAGTTCTCAAAACAATCCTTTACGATTAGAATGAGTAGGAGTAGGTTGTAAACCTTAAACAGTAGAGAGACATGTTAAATCAACAAGTCTTATGAACAAAAATACATACAGTTCATTTACTCAAGAGCTTAACTTTAACACAATCTATATCTCTTGATTAACAAATGTAAAACTTAATTCCTTTCATTTAAACAGAGTAAATAATAATCAGCATTCCAAATGTAATCTGCTTTCCATCATTTCTAACTGTTTTAAACAAATAACTGAAGCATTAATCATTATTGAACGTCAAATTAACTCTTCCCACAAACAGGATATAAATGTAAATAACAAAAGAGCATGAACTATGCAAACAGCTCTTTAAACCACTGCATTTAACTATCATGCTGTTTTAATTTATCTAACCAACAAATACAAAGCACGCTGCACAGTCAATTAAATCTTAACAAAACAATGAAGACTGTGCACCACTCGATGTGTGACTGTAGAGCATTTAACTTATTTCACTTATTTTTATATGTATCACCTAACAAAGGTTTATTATGCTCAACAACTACAATGAAACATGAATCAATTCTTACCAATGGCATCTCTATGGTCTTCTCTACAATGACTTGAGCCTGTGAAGTTTCCTCTCACCTCCACTGTTGCTCACACACACACCCCCAGGAGACATCTTCTGCCTCCCTATTAAGTCACCTCAGCCTGCTTACACACCTGGCTTGTGTCAGCTAATTAGCCTCGCATTCCTTGCACAAAACTTTAGGTGCTGCCCTCTATTGAAAAAACTAAACACAATGAGGCTGACTGTGCAGAGAACACCTTTAAATACTAGTATAAGAGATTAATTTTTAAACACAAAATACCCATTTGATTTTGAACCAATAAAGTATCAAATTAAATAAACATTTTCACATTATTTTTGTATCCACTATTGCTTGTCCTTTAATTTTGACAAAACAGACAGTCAGTGAGAACAAAAGAGTGCATGACTTTGTTAGCGTGGCAGGATGTTGTTGTGTTTTTGTTGCATCTTCGTGTAACGACATGTGTGCTAATGTGTGGATTTTTACACTCTAGCTCGAAAGCGCCCCTCACAGGATGGTGGGAGAAGTCTCGGTTGTGGACGTCCGCACTGCTGAAGGGTTGAATGTGACATATGAGTTGGGGGTGTTGGAGGAGCTGCAGACTGTGTTTAACCCTGAGATGGCCCATGCCTCCTACATCCCCTTCTACTGCCTCATAGGTAGGGGACACCTTCACGCTCTGTCCATAACAAAATACCCTGTTTGGGAGGAGGAAGGCAATATACTCTGTGTGAAAATAGAATTTTACTCTTCAATGGTAAAAAAAAAACAAGCTCTATTATGATTTCTTTAGGTGACGCAGCAATTCGAAAACTGGTCCCAAACCATGAGCTGGTGTGGCAGTTAGCCCAGTCTTACCACCAGAGTGTGAGTCAGGTGAGTCCAGGAACAAACCTGACGGCAACATCGAAAGTAGAACTACCTCCGTCCTCTGCGGGTCTCTCATCTGCCTTTGGTAGACGTGTTGGTGGAAGCCCGTTCCCTGCCCCCTCTACCAACTCCACCCAACTTGGTGAAGCCCTCCCTGAGTCAGGCACTTTTGGGAGCCACCTTGTAGGAAACCGTATCCAAGTGTCCCGGGACGCTAATTTTGATGGTAGTTCAACCTTGGGCTTGGCCAGCTCTTGGGGGCGCACCAGTCACATCGCACCCATTATCACCACATCTTCCACCTTTACCACTTCATCTGTGGGCACAGCGTCCTTGTCCTCCTCCTGGGTGGCAGACCCCACCCCGGAGGACAGCGCCCTGAAGCAGGAGCTCCCTCGCAGTGGCCGCTCCCTGCAGGGGAACTGGCTGGCCTACTGGCAGTATGAGATTGGCCTAAACCAGCAGGATCCACATTTCCACTTTCACCAGATCCGATTGCAGAGCTTTCTGGGTCACTCTGGCACCACGAAATGTTTGGCTCCTCTGGCAGGGGAGGATTACTTCCTCTCTGGTAGTAAAGACAAAACTGTGAAGCTGTGGCCCCTCTATAACCACGGTGATGGAACACAGGAGGTAGAACCCAGGCTGACATATAATGACCATCGAAAGTCAATCTTTTATGTCGGACAGCTCGAAGCTTCACAGGAGGTAGTCAGCTGTGATGGCACGGTGCACCTCTGGGACCAGTATACTGGTAAGAGAAATCCCGCACATTGCATCCAAACTTTTGATTAGAGTTTGATTATTGATTATATTATTGATCAATTGATTATTTGATTAGACCAGTGCATCTAAAGTATCATGTATGGATAGGAAAAGAATATTCAACTCAAATTATAAAACTCAACCTTCCTCTCTAACATCTCTATCTGTTGTCTGCAGGCAAGCAGATCCGCTCATATGAAGCCGTGGACGGGAAGAATCCCATCACAGCTGTCACCACCATGCCAGCTCCACATTGCAGTGTTGTGTTTGGCAGCGCAGATTCTGTTCTCCGCTTCATTGATCCTCGCAAACCAGGATTGCAGGTTGTAATTTCACTTAGCAAGCTCATTCTGGCGAGACCCAATCCATAAAACATCTGCTAATTAACATTGATTACTGTTTTACAAAATAGAAGCACTTTTTTTTTTTTTTCTTTTTCTTTTTCTTTTTTTACTTTCCCTCCACTATAGAGTTATTTCAGCTCTGACATTGACAAATCTTCCTTGTGTCCGCAGCATGAATTCCGCCTGGCATACAACAATGTGAGCGCTGGGCTCATCCGCTATCTGGCAGTGAGCCCCTCGGGGCGCACCGTGGCTGCAGGTTTCTCATCTGGCTTCATTGTTCTGCTAGACGCACGTACCGGACTCATTCTGAAAGGCTGGCCGGCTCATGAGGGAGATATCCTCCAAATGAAGGTATACTTTGAGAATGTGTGGGTTGTTACCTTTAATCTGTGTAACTCAATCAGGCTGCCTCTGGGTTATTTTAACAGCATTAGTGGTTTGTCAAATAAATATGAGATTTCAGAAGTCACTACTGGAATTTGATATTACAATTAGAGTCAAACTAATTCAAAGAAGCATTACAGTGAGGGCTTACAGATCGCCAGTTGAAGGCAGGATACAACCTTATGTCTGACGCATGGAGGCAGAAAAGTGGGGTGAAGTTGTTCCTCCCCTGATCTGCCACTAGAGGGAGTGACAGAGGGTAGATGTTACGGTGCTGTCGCAGGATGGTGATCTGTAAGCAGATTGCTTTACTTTAGCATACAACAAAGAAGTGACTTTTTATATTTTGTTGGCATCTTTTCAGATAGCTTATTATAAAAAGGAGACAGAAAAGGTGTGGCGGTAATGTATGTACTGCAAAATAAGGCCTTTGAGTTCAACTTGGGAATTTGCACCAGCTGCCATCGTGTCAGGACGCAGGTTTATTTTGACAAGTGTTTCTGTTCTAAACAGCTTTTCTTGCCTTAATGGTAGCAATTTCAGCATCCAGGAAGGTACTGAAGAAGCAGAGGATTTTCTGGCAGAACTTCACCAACTACCAAGTTGCATGAAGAGTGAAAGGCTTAGAAGAGGTCAAAAAGCTCCAGCAACACTTGTAGTACGAAGATCAACTTCATTAACAAATTAGACCGACGCGTTTCGGCTCGTGGCCTTCATCAGGGTGACCAATCACACGTTACGCTACTCAGCCAATCTAATCTTTTACTCAGATCAGGCATTACGAGTGAACACTGTCGGTGTGATGATACAGAAACACCAAAGAAGTCAGCAGACAGCAAAGTTTTATAGAGACAGCGGGAGAAACTGAGACATAAAAAAATGTGAAGCGTGAAACATGAATCATTTTAAATGTCCAGCAGAGGGCGACTTGACTAGTTTTACGAAACAAAAAGTTTCATACTTTGAATGCAAACCGATGAGAAAATGCTCCTCCTTCATAGTTGATTCTTTGCTCAGATAATGAAATTACAATTGATTGTAGTGTTTGAATTTTTATTAAAAGTCTTCTTCATCACAGCATGTTTTTTTTTTTTTTTAAGTCCTCGTCGTGCTTGATCATGAAGCAAGATATACTTAAGGGTGTTGCAACCTGTGGTTTTACAAGTCACAACCACAGAAACATGTCAACCAGGAGAGGGAGAGAGCGTTGTGTATGTCCCTGTTGATCTCTTTATTTCAAATTCAGTGTATTCATGTAAGAAAAAAACTCTTATGTGGGTAACTACTAATACTTCTTATTGGATTCATATGCCTATCCACATCTGTGACTTCTAGCTGCATCAACTATCCGTGTCCATACTGTGTTTCACAATAACTGGGCTGACATTCTCGTGGGACTTGTTAACGGTCAAGTTGTTTACATGAGTCGTGGGCTGAACATGGGGTCACTCAGTGAGTCACAGAAATGGACAACTGCTCCAACTTTGTATTCTGCCTGATAGTTTGCAGCCAAGAGGTGGGCAGTTAATCCCACATGAGTCCACTTACCGTTTCAGTTGTGAGTGCAGAAATGATCTTCTGCTTTTTAAGGAGTCAGAGGTGGAGAGTATTTACATTGTCATTCATTACTTTAAGCAGCAGAATCTGGTGGACACTCAGGCTTCAGGGTCACCAGAGGAAATCTTTTTTTCATGTGCACATCAGGTGGAAATCACAAAGTTAACGGTGTACATGAATCACTTTTTCACTCTTTCTGTGCTGCATCTTCTCTAAACAACCAACATTATCTCCATCCTGTATGCCTGACCTACACTGGCTTGTCATTGTCTACAGGGATCATGGGATCATTGCACTCAGATTTTTTGTTTACGTCTTTCTGATGGGGGTTGAGAGCTGACGGCTATGACAAAAAAATAAAACCTTATTTTACAACATGTAGGTTTGCAGTTGTATGGAAAGGGAATAATGCTTGGTGTAAATATACTGTATGTTGTTCTTTTAGTGATAATGAACTATAATATAGATATCATCCTGGGCTTTTATGGGATATCATTACTTTAATAGGAGATCATTTTAAGAGCAAGGTATTGTATTCTTAGTCGACATCCCAGAGTCAAGCCAGAAGGTGTGGCTGTACTTTCAGTATAGTCGTGTGATAAATATTCAAAAAGACGATCGACCAGGTGGATATATTTTGGACCAAAGAGTAGAGGTGAATACCAAGCAGTGCAGAGATGGGGAAAGTTGTACCCAGCAAATCTGTTGTCAACAGAGCGCAAAGATTAGCAAACTTTATTTAACCCCAAATGAGGTCAAGGATTGTAGCTCTAGTTTTAAAGGCACAAGTTTAGGCAAATATGGACACAAGTTACTCATTAGATGGACTACAGTGGCTCTCATTGGCACATTCGTTTGACTCAGACGTCCCCTCAGCTCTTTTGTGTATCAACGGGTGACTCTTTCATATTTAGCTGAGAAACTTCAAAAACAAATTAACTTCATGTTTAAAAAAAAAAAAAAAGTTGTTTGGTGTTAGTTTTGTAGTAAATGACTTTGACAATTACTCTCAACTCAAAGTCAGCGGGTACATGTGGTTGAGAAGTGCTTGAGAGTGAGTCAGTATGTGTAAACAGTACGACTAAGGACAGGAAATTGCACGTATAGATATATCTGTCTGAGTATGTTTGTGCCATGTGATTCTACTTTCAAGTATTCTATGATAGACAAATGTTAATATCAATGAAATGTAGTGATTTTAAAAGTACTTTGAAAGTATTTCTTATTAGTTCATATTTTTATCAATTTTGAGGTTTTAGAAGGACCATTGAATCACATCACATGGCACTTGATAACATGAGGCCATATTGGCTGGGATACTGCCGGTCCACACATTTTGTGACTTCCTTGTTTTATTACATTTCAGGCTGCAGAGGGAAACTTGGTCATCAGCTCCTCCACTGACTACACACTCAATGTCTGGAAAGACCTGGAAAACAAGCCTCTCCGCCAGTACAGGTCGCAGTCTGACCCCATCCACGCCTTTGACCTTTACGGCCCAGAGATTGTAACCGGAACGGTGGCTAACAAGATCGGGGTGTACTCCATGGTGGACATCTCCCTCAGCCCTGTTAGCAGCACAAAGCTGAGCTCGGAGAACTTCCGCGGCACTCTGACCAGCCTGGCAGTCCTCCCCACCAAGAGGCTCTTACTGCTGGGCTCTGAGAACGGCGCCATCCGGTTGTTAGCTTAGGAAAAACCAACGGCACCCAGATCCACGAAAACATACTTACCACTGACCTCCAAAGTGTCTTATTGGTGAACACAGGCAGGTGTCTGAGCTCTATGTCCCGTCCACTGAGCTCGAGGTCAATTGAATGAGAAGGCAGTTTTTCAGCTCCTCTAAATTGCTTTTTCAATGAAGCAGCACAAGCAAAGGCATTGTATAAGCTACACGTGTCTGAATCTTGCACCAAATTTGATTGACAGGATATGCTTGCAAAGCACTTAACATTTATCATGTACAGAAGATCCCATGACATTTTTTTTAAAAGCCTATAGATGTATAGATAGTATATAATGGGAAATTCTTATCAAGGTCATTTATTCTTTTGACGAGGTCAGTCGTTCTGTTCAAACGTATGAATTAGAAGTGCTCAGGAAGGTGGGACCAACACGGTTCTTATGTAGTGTTTACACTTTCCAAATAGATGCATAACAACACCAAAAATACATCGACCTCCACTTTCATTTCCCTCGATGTTAGAAGACATGCGTATCCAAATGCACTGATTAAACTATGCAGTATTTGTAGATCAAATCTTTTTTTTTTTTTTGTTTGCGTTAGAGTCATGTGTTTCTCATGAGGTATTCCACAGATCAATTGTTTATACATCATTCATGATTCAACTGTTTGGTGGACAGTCTAGGTGCATCCTCCAAGTGTGGAGACACCTCAGCGGCCATCACATTACAAAAGTCAGTTACTGATGCACAGCCTTTATTATCCTGCACAAGTATGGCCTGAATCGGAACAAGTAGATCCTCACTCAGATTTTAAAGACTGAATGTTTTTATCCACTAATAAATTACTTGAAGTTGCTTTGGGATTTTTAAACTTTGTTTAGAGACTCTTTATTTTGCAGTCAGAACCTGTAGCAACATTGTCCTGGGAGTATGTGGCAGATGCTGGTTTGACTGGGTTTTCCCAGAAGTTAAACTCACCACTTTGTCATTTCTGAAAACAGAAGCTAACATTGAATCAATGCCAAGATGAACAATTTTCTATTTTAACATAGGTTACTGCAGAAGAATATGTTGAGGAAAAAACATGGAAAAAGTTACCAATAAAAAAAAGTAGTTGAACTTGCTCCGTATGTGTAGTGCACATGAATATACAGTAGAGATTTGTGTTCCTTACAACCAGCTGGATTCTGTTCAAGCTTTCCAAGCCCTTTAGCATCCATTCATCTCAGCCCTTTGTATGAGTTCTTCATGGTGTAAAACAGTCTGCCTAATTTTGTAATTATTTGCCCAAAGCCTAATATGCTCTGACAAGTGTACTACATCTTTTGATATGTTGTGTTATTTTGTAAACTTGGAGTTAAAGCTCAGTAATCATAAAATAACAAACTTTGTTAAAAAAAAAAAAAAAAAAAAGGAAATTTGTAGCAGCAAAATTGGCTAAAAATTATTCCAGCACCTCTTTTAACATTTTATGAAAGGTCCATGAAAATGCCTATTTATTAACTGGATTAATAAAAAAAAATTGCTTCCAGTGTCCCAGTTGTTCTGTGTGGTTCATCTGCAGTCATCGTGCCTCCCAGCCTGCTTTCAAATCGTGGTTGGGTCACTAGGGCTCAGATTGGACAAAGTCCCCTTTGGTGTTTGTCCACAGCTGTCATGTGATGTATAACATATCACTTTTTAAGTGTTGAGGGTGACCCAAATCAACCAAATACGATCACTTTTCTCTTATAATCTTTCCCTGACTTAATTTTTGGTCATTACCTAACACTTAAGTTTTCTAGACGCAGCGATCAAGTGTCACTCTCTGTTCTGTGAAGTTGGAAACATGGAAGCCAATGCTTTCTGGGAAGCGTGGGCTTGTGCTCTCTGAAATCAAATGAGTAACTGCTGTCAGAGACTTGTATTTGTCCACACAGAGATGGATCATTATTGAATTAATGTGTCATCTGTCCTGTCAACCATTTAGTTGCGTCATGGTTTTATCACCTGCCTGTTGACATGCAAAAGCTCAGCCCTCAAATATTGAAACGTGGATGAGTGTCAGCAGCTACTTTTACAAACAAATAGTGGCTTAAAGAGGCCCCAATCAATGTAGGTTGATATTTAACTGTTTGCTGAGCAAATGCCAATCTTTTACTCCCAGGAATTCTGCCATCCACAGTCACTTAGTCGCTCCTTTTTTGGACAAGGCAGCAAGTTTTTTATCTAATTTAAATTTAAGGTAAGATCAAGTATATTTTTATTACTTAATGATGACCCATTACATATTTGAATGATTTGAAAACTTGTTATAGAATGTTAAATTTGATTCAGTTATTGACAGATTTATATATATATGGATGGTTGTGCTTGGTCTACATATGGGAATATGGCTCTTCACAAGTTTTTGCTTTTAACATGGTTTTTACATTAAGACGCTTTATATGGACTTGAATACTGAACATAGACACTATAATGCAGTACAGTTTGATTTGACTGACGTATAATTGCATTGAACAATATATCTGCGGTATAAGATTGTGGCTGTAGACAGCCCAAGTATCAGCTGAAATAACGTAATATGCAGTTTCTACAAAATCTTTCTTTGTGTGTGTGGCCGTTGTGTTTTAGGCACATTTCCAGATGATCTGAGTTCCTTTAAAAGAGGGCGACTTAAGTGGAGCAAAGTGTTGGAGACCTGTAAAGAATACATCAAAAGAACTTTATAAAAAGGTAGGAGTGTTGTGTTTGAATAGGTTTGAACTTGAAATGCATTTTTTTTACTGTTTCGTAAAAGAGAAAGGGAATTTATTTTTTGTCTACTGTTACGTTCCCCAAGATGGCAAGGGGATGAGGGGAGTAACAATAAATTATAACCCAGGGAAAAGAAATAGGAAGTAAATATAAGCGAAGTTTAAAATGATTTATTAACAAACTAAAGTAAAATGTGCAACACAAAACAAGCTTCTTCTAAAAAACACCAAACAAAAACGAGAAGTCAATTTATCTCGAACACAATTCAAAACTAACAATCATGATGCCTGCTCTTTATAGTTTGCCCTTGATTAGTAATTAGCCACAGGTGTGGCTGGGCTCTCTGCGGCTGTGGAGCAACACCTGGGGAGCACACACAGGAGAGAGAGAAAACACAAACACACAAAACCACGGCATGTAACACTGCATAACTTTTGTCCTGTTTCAGCTGCATTGTAAGGACATGGACCTTCGTCTGACACTCCTGTTGATCTGTCTCTGCAGCCGAGGAGTCACTGTAAATCACTCACATTTCTTTTCAATCACTGTTAAGTTTTTGCCTTTCCATTATTGTCATTGCTGAAAGACATTTCTTGAATATAGTGTTGTTTTATACTCTCTGATCCATTATCTACAGAATGCTGAGGTAGCTGACAATGAGTCAATTCCTCTGGTGCCTCTCGTTCCTTTGATGCCCAGTCAACCCGTAGAGGTGAGAGGCAAAATAAGATCTAAGAGTTTCAAAGTTACCATTCAGTGTTCTAGTCATCTAAATTCACAGTTTTAAAAATACCTTGTTGACTTTTTTCTGCCTTTTAGCAAGTAGAAAATGAAACTACAAAACAACCAGAAACTGCGAACACCACAGAAAAGCCTTTACTTGCTGGTGCCCTTGGGGGCTCATCAGCGGAGGAAGAAGATGAGAGCTGTACGTCCATCAGTCGAAGATCACAGTCCAGAGAGGCCATCGCCGCAGCCATTCAAAAATTAGGAGTGCAGCTGCTGCAGAACCTGGAGACAACACCAGAGCAGCCAAATGTCATTATATCGCCTTTTAGCATAGCATTAGCTCTCTCCCAGCTGGCTTTAGGTATGCATCTCCCGCTGCAGCTTATACAGGACACATTGCATGACAACATCTTGTTTCCTCTACAAATATTTAATCACATTTGATGAATTGGGTCAGCATCTTGAAAGTGGTTATTGTCATCTAGAGACTGTCAAGGTTCTTATCCAATTATGTCTCCCTTCTTCTTTACAGGGGCAGTAAATGAGACGCACAAGCTGCTGATGCATCACCTTCATGATAACACCCTCCCCTGCTACCACGAGTCCCTGCATAATGTCTTAGTTCATCTCAGGCAGGACCTGCAAATAGCTACCCGTATCTTCCTGCGCCAAGGTTACTCCTTTATGTATAAAAAAATATGTTTTACTTGATCAAAGTTGAGACTAAGCAGCTTCTGCTTTCATAAACATTTGTTTACGTTTTAATTTAGTCGGCCTTCAGTGAATTTAAGCCTGAGAGAGTGTTTGCCTTGTGTTTTAGGGTTTGAGCCAAAACAAGAGTTTGTCAATGAATCCCGGCGGTTATATGACTCAGAGCCAGCAGTCTTGGAAAGCCTGGAGCAGATAAACAATTGGGTAGCGAATGCAACCAACGGGATGATGACTGACTTCCTCTCTGCTTTACCACCCAATCTGCTCGTCATGCTCATCAATGCTGTCCATTTCAAAGGTGAAATGTCAAACATGTGGATGAAGATAGATCTTATTCTTCGAGAGCTTGTTTACTGAGTCCCCATCTTTTTCTTCCAACAGGAGAGTGGAAAGCTCGCTTTGACCCGCGATTTACCACCAGAGGCGTGTTCTACCTTGACGACAAGAACATGGTTGATGTTGAAGTGATGGAAGATGCCAAACATCCCTTGAGTTTATTTTTTGATAATGAACTGGATGCTCATGTAATGAACAGTTTCATCACTCAGTTTGTATTTACATGAGCAGTGATCATACACGATCATACCGTTTCTTTTTTTTTTTACTGTGCAGGTAGCAAGCTTCCCATTCCAGAAATCCATGAGCCTCCTGGTGGTCATGCCTCTTTCGGGCCAGGTGAACATGTCTTCTCTCACTGCAAAGCTTAACGTCTCTGACCTGTATAATCGTCTGCCAAAGCAGAGGGCCGTTCAGGTTAAAGTCCCCAAATTCAAACTGGAGTATGCTCAAGAGCTACGGGATGTTTTTACCAAATTAGGTAAGGTCTTTGTTAGGCTACCCTTTTTTCACCACATATCAAAATACCTGTTACTTGTTGGAAGTTGTACAATAGACTATAATCGACCCTGTCCTCTCTGCTCGTTTATAGGTCTTGGAGAGATGTTTTCTAATCCCAACTTGGCTGACATGGCTGACGGCCCCCTGCTGGTGTCCTGTGTGATGCACAAGTCCAGCATGGAGATAAATGAGGAGGGTGCAGAGGCTGCTGCAGCCACCACCGTCGTGATCTCAAGGGCATCCAACCCCGTCTTCCACCTCACCCAACCTTTCTTCTTTGCACTTATTGATGAAAAGACTCAAGTACCAATCTTCATGGGTGTCATCAACAACCCAAATCCTGGAGCTCCTTTCTTGGAGAGAGGAGAACCTGGAAATAAAGATAAAGTGGGATTCCCAATTGATAAGAATCAAGATGGCTTATTTGGAGGCCCACCCAAGTAGGGACTAATATCCGCTCTGCTGTACCAGAGAAAGCCCAGACCAAGACCTCTACGATTGTACAGTTGAAATGTACTATACCACTGGAACAAAATGTGTGAAAGCAGATGCTTCGTGTGTCTTTTTTTCCCTGCAGAATAAACATCTGAGGAGACCAATATTCCTTGTGAAAACCAAATATTTCCTATATAAATATACAGTTTTGCTGCATCCGATCACACATCTTTGTCAAGCATCTCTTAATTAAAGATAGGGAATCGTTTTTACCTTATCATTTTACCGTTAATGTATTTCACTTTAAATTCATCTACTGGTGTAATAAATGGATCTGAACCACGTTTTTTCTCCTTGAATCAGACAATAAGAATGTAAATTGATGCATTGATGATACTTGGAGAAGAGAAAACTCACAGGACTTTGTGGGGACCATAGAGGTAGTCAACACAATTAACCCTTTTTGATTCAAATTCAAGCTATTTGTTGTAAAAGCTAATAACCTTTATTTAATGTGATTCTGCAAGTTACTAAGTGGTACTTAGTATGTCTTTAAACCAGTTTTCAACTACCTTTGCTTAACAATTGAATGATTAAAGAAGTGTCCTAAAGAGTTAGTCACTTTACATATTTTTGTATTTGTTTCAGTAGACCTTTGTATTCTCAGTGTTATAATTCCATTCCATGTTATCAATATATCGTCAACTATATATTATTTTTAATTTCAGTTATTTCCAAAAACAATGTATAAGGTAAACAAAAAAATAATCGGAAAGATTAAGACCCCTATACTTAAATAACACATCCCACTATATTAACGTTCCATTATAGCATTATTTAAAATGTATTAACAGGATTATTACAAAACAAATGTGGCCTTTCACCACGCTTTTATTTCTTTTTATATAGTGGAGTCCGAAAAATCGAATTTCTTTACGGCTTTGAACGCATCGACGTTAGCGCCTGACGTCACACTATGTTTGGCGCTGATTTTCCTGTAGCTGATCTGTGGTCAGTTTCACCGTGTTAAGCAGTGCAGTACATCCACAGTGCTCATAGCCTCCAAACTGAAGCCAGATCTGTGAACGGAAACGGAAGTTGAAGCAGCAAATACTACGCTTGGCGCGTTTGTCCAACTTGTTGGCGCCACAGACACAATTCATTCACCAAGTGGTGTCAGCAGGAGAAGTTTGGAGTCAGTTACTTTGCTTACATTTCAGTGAAGTGTCCTTTTTGTCGCTAAATAACCTATTCGCAGACATGACAAAGCTATCAGAGGGTGCTATAGAGGTAAGTTTAACATTTGAACTTTCACTTGGAACTTGGGAATTAATTGTTTTTACAGCTAAAAGTAGTTGAAACCTGTGGTGCAGCTTTGTTCTTAAGGGGATAGCAGTCATTTGTTTCCATCTCAACTTCACTAAATAATTTATAATTTCGACGTTTGTCACTGCTAGCTCAATTTAATGGTGGCATTTTTTAAACATTTTTTGTCATTTGTTTCTTAAAAATGTTTACATCAGCCTTTTATTAAATTTGAAGTTAAAGTAAATCTTATATAGGACCGTTAAATGGTTTTTTTTCTGGATAAAATGACCTACTTTAAAGTTAAATAAAAGAGAAAATGATTAAAAACATTACTGAAAACTTAAACTGTGTGTTTCCAGGCTCTCACAAATGGCACTGGTGAAAACGACCTAGTTCTTCAGCTGGTGGTGAGTTAAAAAAAAAAAAAGAGCATACATTCTGTTTTTCATGGCACTTCTCTACTCATCCACTAAATCTCCACTGAATTAACTCCTTTTGTATTTGATAACACTTTACATGACATCTTTGCACAAATCATCCATGTATCGTCATTTGATTAGCAGTCAGTATGAATACGACTTTTAGGCCGCAGCCTGCTAAACAAAGCAGGATGCTCTTTAGGGTGAAAAAAGGACCAACATTCAATTTTATAATTTAACACACAGTTCATGATGTGAAAGACGACGAAATTCTGTGGAAAGGAGCCTTTACTCACATAACCAAAGTAGTATTTGAACACATCTAAACGTAACAAAAGAAGTTCTGAAATAAGATGAATAATAAATATATCCACATAAAGATGTACAAACCTAATGTTTTTATACATTTAATAACTGTATGGATAAATCACCTTTCAGAATATTCGCAAGCTTGAAGGAGGAAGTGGTCACACTCGCTGGAGGGTGATGATGAGCGATGGACGGCACACACTGTCCTGTGAGTTTGTTTTCTTTGTATTTTATAATTTTTTGTTGTGGCTCGTTTATGAACAAATAAATAACAAATGTGTAGTCCGTAAACCCCTCTTAGAGGATTTTCTTGCTCTCCTGAATAGATATTATCGTAATAAAATGACAGATGTTCAGCTTTTTATAACATTTGATATCGTAATTGTGTTTATTTTTTGTTGTTTTAGCACATAATGAACGTGTCCTGCACATGGGGTTGAAGCCTTTAGCTGTGTTTTAGGAGCGATTATTCTCTAAAGCTTCTGAGTTGAATGATCCTGCTGCTGCTCCAGTTTGATTTCTTCTGACTTTTCTGCCCCTCTTCAGCCTTCATGCTGTCAACGCAGCTCAACTTCATGGCTGAGGAGAACAAACTGGTCCCGAACTGCATCTGCCTTCTGAAAAGGCATGTGACCAATATACTGAAGGATGGAAGGTATGCAGTTGTTGTAATTTCTTGTCTTTATCGCCACTATTGCCCACTATTAAATACTTTCAAGGCTATAATCTGATGTTTATGTGGGTGTCCTATTACAGACGGGTAGTAATCATTTTGGAAATTGATGTCATCAAGCCTGCTGAAGCTGTCGGAGGAAGAATAGGAGACCCTACACCTTTCACTGAGGGTAAGGCCTCAAACCCACAACAATTTGATTAAACCTTCTGGTTACTGAACACTGAATTATTACCCAGTGAATAAGTTTATAAAGTGACACTGTCATTAACATTGATGAGAGGTGGTATCATCGCACACTTATACTGATATCATCTTCCTTGCAGGTCAGGGTAAAGCCCCACAGCCAGTGCCGACCCCTGAACAACGCCCTCCACTACAGCCACAGAACTTAAATGATGGTGTGTTTTTATTTATTTATTTAACTCTTGAAAATAAATTAAAATGGGTGCAAGTGCTCATAAGTCCCATTTTGCTTACAAGAAGCTCGTAAATGACCACTAGATGGCAGCATTTCTACACTTCTGTCTATGTTATGGGTGACCCACACCTTTACAGGACACGATTCATTTTGACAGCCTTGTTGAGGGACACATTGAGCTCCTTAAGCCTTCGCATGTCTTTCAGTTTTTCACTGATCTTTTTGTCACTCTTTCTAGAAGAACACCCGCTTTTGTGAATATTTAGTTTTCTAAACTTAACAACTGTGAGCCTGTGTTGATTGAGTGGTGATCACTGCCCATGCATGTCAATCATTCAGTTTATCTGTTATGGATGCAAAGTGAATGATAAATACACGTAGCCACATTGACTACTTGAATATATATAGATATAGTTTTAAATTTATGAAGCTGGCAGCTGTTCTTTCTAAGTACAGATGTGTATCACAGCAGAGTAAACAACTTGGACCATGATGGATATGCAGTCCAGCCATCAGAGGGCTTTTTCTGTTCTCTTGTGTGTGTCATAGCAGGTATTCATCCGTCTAATCTGCCTTATGGGAATTGAGGTTGTGGCGAGCACCGTCCTCATCAGCACAGTCATTGTTGCTTTCTCTGTGTGTGTGCTGCTTGATCTGGGGGCTTAATTACCAGAAGTGCAGTGGTTGGCAAAGTGGGAGGACTAAAGTGGACACTTTGAACTCTAATCCTCCACGTGAGATGCACACAAATCAAATGTGCAGCGCTTGTTCAAACGGAAAAATCTCAAAGTCAGGCAGCAGCGCTCTCCTGGGGAGGAGCAGCTCCAGTTTGTTATAGCATTTCACACTCTGCCCCGATTCTGTGAAATATGAATCATCCTCGCTGAAACGCTGGATCACACGTCTCTCACAACTTGGGTTGAGAGGAATTTGTTGTTTCCTGTTTCAGTCTCTCCTCTTTCTCGACTCGTGAGATAAGGGTGGTAAATTCATTTAAAGTCATTAAGTTTTCTTCTCTGATGAAACTTCCCTCCTGAAGTGTGATAATTACAGTGATCAAGCAGTTGCAATCCACAGAAATTAGATTTTTTTTTGTAATTTGCCTCAGATGAATTATATATGTGCCTCTCTCTTGACTCATCTCCATCACTGCTCTTCATGGATCATTCATTTGTCTTTCAGCTCCTCTGCCTGTGCAACGAAGTTACAATAAAGACTTTGGGAAGAAAGCCCCGTCTGCAATGCCCAGCACTCCAGGGGGCAGCTCTAAAGTTGTGCCCATCGCCAGCCTGAACCCTTACCAGTCCAAGTAAGTATGTTTCCTGGTCACTGGGAAAGGTCAGATGGTTTAAGAATAATTGTCTGAATGAGGGAAGAATGCACCACAAACAAGTGTTGCAATTTGGAGATCCAAATTAATTCATACATTGTTTAAAGCTGTCACAACTGCTACGGAAAAAATCAGATGATGCAGAATTTATGAATCTTTCAATTGTCTCATACCAAGGTAGTTATTGTGCTCCCAAAATCAAACACACGTCAAGCTCAAAAAATTCACAACACTATGACAAACATCGGGCAATTCTTTAGTATCTCAGTGATATTTGGACGGTAGGGTTCAGCCTAAAAACGAGGCTTTAGGATACTTTGACATAAATAATAATAACTTTATTTATATAGCACCTTTTAAAAACACAGGATTAAAAGTGCATTGACAAACAGCAAAAACAAGAACAAAGCAAACTAAACCAAACACAGAAGAACATTAACAACAGTAAGAATATAACAGATGCAAAATACTAAAAATAATTGAACACAGTTCAACAGAAAAGAGCCCAAAGTGCACGATACCCAACAGACATATATAACCTGACCATCACAAGAACCATTATAAGAACCCAGGCAACACAAGAACCCAACAACATGAGCTGAGACCAAGAGGAACCAAAGATTTAAAAAGATGTAAGAAACTAAAAGAGCTGAAAAAAATAAATAAAAAGATAACAGCAATAAGAAGGTAAGAGCAGTAAAAGAAATAGAAACAAGTGGTTAAAGGATCAAAAAACCCAAAACTATAATATTAATAAAAATAAAAAGTAAATATAAATATGAAACATAAATAGACTAAGTAAGATAAGAAATTACCAAGTTAAAACACAAGAGGAGATTAAGATATGAGCATAAATACGAGATAAGACCATAAATAAAAGAACAGTAAGAAGTAAAAGAAGATAAAAATAGTAAAACCAGTAAGAAGACGACATCACATAAAAGCAAGTCTGTAAAAGTATGTTTTAAGAAGGGATTTAAAAGAATTGAGGGAATCTGCGAGTCTTATCTCCTCAGGGAGGTCGTTCCAAAGTCGAGGAGCCCTGACTGAAAAGGCCCGGTCACCTTTAGTTTTAAGTCTCGACTTTGGAACGACCAGGAGGCCCCCACCTGAGGATCTAAGACTGCGGGCTGGCTCATATGGTGTCAGTAGCTCTGTTATATAGCTTGGCGCCAGCCCCGTCCGTGCTTTAAAAGTAATGAGTAAAATCTTAAAATCAATTCTAAAACGTACAGGAAGCCAATGTAATGAAGCTAAAATTGGAGTGATGTGATGTCGTCTGTTACAACCAGTAAGAAGCCTAGCTGCTGCATTTTGGACTAGCTGGAGGCGAGACAGTGACTTATTTGTGATTCTGGAAAAGAGGGAGTTACAGTAGTCAAGTCGGGAGAAAATGAGGGCATGGATGATCTTTTCAAGGTCTGGTTGGGTTAGAATTGTTTTAATTTTGGAGATGGTGCGTAGATGGAAGAAGCATGATCGGACAACTGTTTTGATATGGGATTCAAAGGTGAGATTGCAATCGAATGTTATTCCTAGATTTCTGGCGGTGGGTTGGACATTGGCGAATAAGAGACCGAGGCTGCTCTTTGAGATATGAGTGGAGTTCGGCGGGTTGAATACTATGATTTCAAATTTAGAATTGTTCAGTTGGAGAAAGTTTTGTGCCATCCAGCAGTTGATATCGTTTAGGCAGTTTCTGACAGCAGCTAGGCTCCTAGCGTCCTCAGGTCTCAAAGGAAGGTATATCTGTGTGTCGTCTGCGTAGCAGTGAAAGGAGACATTGTGGCGTTCAATTATTTGGCCAAGAGGCAGCATATAAATGGAGAATAAAATGGGACCTAAAACCGAACCTTGCGGTACACCACAGGTAATGTTAGAGGTAGAGGAGGAGTAGTTACCGATGGTGACCGCAAAGGTTCTTTCTAAAAGATAAGAGAAAAACCAGCGAAGTGCAGTATCCTTTAAACCAACCCATTTTCTGAGACGATCAATTAAAATTATGTGATCAACAGTATCAAAAGCGGCGCTAAGATCTAAAAGAATTAAAATTGTGCCCTCCCCTCTATCTGTTGCTAAAAGAAGGTCATTGGTTACCTTCAGGAGGGCAGTCTCTGTGCTGTGACAAGCTCTAAAACCGGATTGGAATTTCTCAAAGAGGTTATTTTCAGTCATAAAAGATAAAAGTTGTGTTGAAACCACCTTTTCTAAAACTTTTGATAAAAATGGAAGTTTTGAGATTGGTCTAAAATTCTTAAAATCAGTGGGATCAAGGTTGGGTTTCTTTAAAAGTGGTTGGACCACAGCATGTTTAAAAGCACAGGGGACTACACCTTCCGCCAAGGAACTATTAATAATGGATAAAATACTGGGTCCAACTGTGTTAAAAACCTCTTTGAGAAATGTTGTGGGAATAAAATCAAGGCTGCCCGTAGCTGATTTCTTAAACAGTGTATAAGAACCTCTCATTCCCTATCCAGCTGTACATGTGCTCCCAGAGTTTGTGTTAATCTACCAAACACAGGTGTTGCTCTATCATTACCATTACATTCTATTGTGAACTGCCAGTTAAGGGCTCATGCTGAGTTCCTGGCAAGCCTAAATGTAACAGAGCCATTGTTGATTTGATATTAGAACTCCAGCTCTGCTATTCTCTCCTACGAGTAATTCAAATGTCACTGGAAAGCGTGTTGCAGAGGAGGGAGGTGAAGGATGCATGTTCAGTGTCATTCATCAAAACGGACACTAGAGGACTGATTACTCATGTTTGAAGAAATGAAGGACAAAAAAGGGCTCACAGAAAGTTAAATTCTGGATCCAAAAAGTGTGCAAGAAAAAATTAGCACAGATTGAACCCTCAGTCTTTCTCTTGTCTGATAGGTGGACGGTCCGAGCCCGTGTGACCAACAAGAGCACCATCCGCACATGGAGCAACTCTCGTGGTGATGGCAAACTCTTCTCCATGGAGGTCGTGGATGAGAGTGTGAGTGATAGCGTTTTCACTTGTTTTATTTTGATATCCTGTGTTGTCCTTCTCCTGTTTTAAATGTAAAAACTAAACGTTTATATAATCCGACAGGGGGAGATCCGTCTGACGGGTTTCAACCAGGAGGTGGACAAGTTCTTCAGCCTCATTGAGGTTGGCAAGGTGAGATGTTCCCCAAGACAATGATTCATTGTGTCCTTGTTTGGGGGCTGAACTGTCTCTCAACGTGCTGACAAAGACAGGAATTTGGCCACCGACTGTTCTTGCATCAGCTGCAAGAAGACTTTGTCAGTTAAAACCACAGAGACTATGAATGATTCATCTGGCTACACTGTGTCCATACAGTAAGCAGCTTATGATCATCTGCCAGCCTTTGTTGATCCCCCCCGGGCTGTCTGAAGTCGTATCTTGTTTGCACCATCCAGTCAGGTGAGCTCTGATTAACACATTGGTTCATCCATCTGTATGACCCAGGTCTACTACATCTCCAAGTGCTCCCTAAAGATCGCCAACAAGCAGTACACGTCAGTGAAGAACGACTACGAGATGACCCTCAACGGGGAGTCCTCCATCATCCCCTGTGATGACAGCAGCGATGTTCCCATGGTGCAGTGCGACTTTGTCTCTATTGCCGACCTGGAGAGCAGAGAGAAGGATTCCACTATTGGTAAGATTAACTTTATTGCCTCACTAAGTGGGACAGCAATCAACACAATTCACTTGTCACGCCATGAACATTATTACATTTTAAGACTATACTAGTAAATAACACCGGGTTCTGTTCATCTCTCTCTGACTTGTTTTCACTGTGGCTGACTAAAAAGTATCTTGTTAATGAACCTAAGAAAAGACATTTCCATTTATTTGAAGGCTCTTTTATCCCTCCTATCCTGCTCCATCAAGCAGCTACTCAGGCCAGCACATTACCCGAGATCACTTCAGACCTTTTATTTTTATTGAGAAACCTGTTATGTCCCACTACACCATGTCTCATGTCTATTACTCCGAAAAAGGCTGTGTTCACCCTTGAGGCTCAGTTTGTTCCAATGCTGCACTGTTGTTGTGGGGTTGAGCCATCTACTGTGAGCTGTGTTTTTTTCTGTTTGTATAGTGGCAACGGTTTGCCAACACATTTTACGAGACATTAGTTTTGATGTTGTCTCATTGTATTCGGAGCTCTCAATAAATGTACAGAGAGAGCTGAGTTGTGTAACAAAGTGCACAAGGGACAAAACAACCTCACGGCCCGGAAGTGAATGTACCATGCACCAAACTACTAACGTAGTACTAACGTCATTTCATGTGTTAATGCACTTCCTAAACAAAGCATAATTGTCTTAAGCACAGCAAAAAGCAACCAACTGAAACTCTGAGCCTGGCTCCCACTGGGATGTTCCCAAGCACCCAATCATAAGCTCTCATAAGCAGAGGATTGAGTTTGTAGCGGAACATATAGCCAGATACGCTGGGAGGCTAAGGTAATTACAGCGTTTGAGCAGAGAGATAGAGAGAGAGAGCAGTGGTATTAATAACACTGATGACAGTAAGAGCCGACAGTGCAGATTGAAGAGCCGATGAGAAAATGAGAACCTGTCACAGGTACATTGAAGTAGTAATAAGGACTCTGCTGTAATCATTTTTAATGAAGACGCCGGCCTGTTCTGCATCTGAGTCATTTGTCACCCGGCATCAAACGTTTAGTTCATCGCTTTTAGACCCCGCGACTCAGCGGGGGGGTGGGCTTTATGAGTGAGTAATGGTGACACAACTGTTTCACCTTTACAAAATAAACGGCATTGTTATTGCTGATTGCATTAGTCAACAAAGAGTTCTTGGAGTGCATCTATGTAAAGAAATTTAAGCCGGTTTCATGGATTACCTCTTAAATTATAGATGTAAGTCCCAGGTGAACTCACACCTGATGTGGAATGAATGAATCACTTATTTCCCAGGAGCCAATTTGTGCTGGAAACCACGAGACCTAGAGTGACCTGTGGGCATTAACGCTACGATCAATATTTATGATATGTATATGTGGGAGCAATTTGTTTGTCCAGAAAACTAAACCCTTAGTGGTCAAAGAAAACGTCATGCAACCTCAACCAGAAGAATTCAACTTAAAAAGGAGTTAATTAGACATGAAAATGTCACGATACAATTTGTGCTGCGAATGTGTAACACCAACTCTTGTTTTATCCATTACAGATGTGATTGGAGTGTGTAAGAGCGTGGATGAAGTGACCCGCCTCACAACTAAGTCTAACAAAGAAGTTTCCAAGAGGACAATTGGTCTAATGGACATGTCGGGGAAGCTGGTGACTGTTACACTGTGGGGAGAGACAGTGAGTATACACGTTCGATGATAATAATGTGTAATGGAGTAGTGGTGTAGTCTGGAGTAAGGATGCAATCGTTCTCAATATAATATTGCACCGTAGTAGAAACGGCCGACAGAATTCCCAGCCAACAAGTTGATAAAGTGACTGTCCTTGTGCTGTTGATTTTTACTTGTGGCTCAGAGGGACTGTGCTGACTTTGCCTCCATTCTTTATCCTCCTTACAAGCAGCACAGTGTACCCTGTTTGTTTGTTCGACAGATACTTTTGTCTCTGGAGGGACTCACTGAGGTACACAAGATGTAGAGTTTATAAAGAACAATGGGAATGCCAAAAAATGGAGTGTCTGAGATATTTCCCCCCTATTTCTAAAAGGCTTTACTTCAGCCCCCTCCTCTCTGTTATTGTTTCTCGTGGTTTACTGTAGTATACTGCACAGAGAAACCACAAAACTGAAAGGAGAAGTTCACTCAACACATTTCTTTAAAGAATGTGACCGTAATCTCTGAATTTAATAACTAAGACCGTGGGTGACTGGGATCGGCTGATTTTCAGCCTGCTCAATCGGTGACCTGCGGGTCCTCACAAATATAGCTGATTGTGCTGCTCTCAGACTCACACACACAAGCCTGTTCATACCATGCGCATGAGATGCCCATCATTAGAGGAGAAAAACGTCGGGTCAGACCTGTGGTTTTCCCTGCAGAAGGGGGAACGACATGTTCCCCCCTCTGCCTGTCCCTGATTCTCGACTTTATCACTGTCCTGTCTCTAAAATAAAAATACTAAGGAGAAAATTAAGAAAAAGTTTAACTGACCAGTATGAAGGTAAGACAACAGTCAGAAAAAAGCAAAGAAAAATCTATTTAAAATTGTCTGCTGGTTAACAATGTCCTTTGGTGTGACAAGTGTGGCTAGCCTTAGCAGTGCTAGCACCAGCCGCCTTCTGCCCTACTTGATGTTAACGCCACATTCCAGTTCTTATAGTACACATTGCTCTGTTTGATATGCCATTCTTATTATTGAAATCCTGACGAATACAAGTAACAACAAAGTTTAAGTGATTGTCCTGTGCTCTCATCTTGTCTTGCGTAGGCGGAGACTTTTGATGGCTCTGGACAGCCCATTTTAGCCATTAAGGGGGCGAAGCTTTCAGACTATGGAGGCCGCTCCATCTCCGCATCCTTCAGCAGCACCCTGATGATCAACCCAGACATCCCTGAGGCATATAAGCTCCGAGGCTGGTAAGTGAGCCCCAGGGTCATAGTTAATGCGGCGTAGAAAATTGTTTATATGTTCTAGCAATTGTGTACCCATGACCGAGTGCTTTTCTAGCAGGTGTGATGCAAGGTAAACGTTTAATACCACAAGCCTTCTTCTCATTAATTACACTGGTGGAAGCTGCCTTCTCAGACACAAGTTTTGCTGTGGAAATTGAAGAACACTAAAGATTAAATGGCAACTTTCCATTCCCCAAGTTGCGAGACTGCATGCTCTGATTCTCATTATCAAGATTAGTTTTTCCCCATTAGCCACAACGTTGGGGGTGCTTCAATGAACCATTGCATATGAATGGAAATCATACTTAATCTGTGGAAATGTGTTTTTTACTCCACTAATCGCCTCTCTAGATAAAATGAAATCCAGCCTTATTTCTGTATGATTATGTTGATTGTAGCATCAGTGTGTTTGTGTGTGTGTGTTCATATTCTTTCATGTTTGGCTTTACTTCAACTCATAAGCTGATGTACAAATTAGCCAAGATATCTTTGTCCTTATATCAGTGTTATCTACTGACATTAATTCATGCTATTTTCTGCACACCCAAATGCTGCGTTGTTATTGCACTAGTCTTGTGACTCCATTCCTTGAAGTTTTCTGCTCATTTTTCCAAAAATAGGCATGCACAGAATGTCTGCATATGTTAAGTGTTTAGTTTCACATCTATATTTAAACAAAGACATCACCCTGTCAGTGTGTGATGTAAAGGTTTACAGGCACACTTCTCTAGGTGGCTGTCTGAAGAAGTACTGCACAGGTTGGCACATGATTGATAGATGAGGCAGTGCTCACTCGGACCAAGGTGGGGGTTGATACTTAACCTCACTCCAGCGCCGTGGCACCCTGATTGATCGGCCCTCCTTATAGATCCTACTTAAACAGGCGCGGCCTGCCCCTCCTCTCTGACGTGAAAGCCAATGTCTCTATTTTGTGAGTAGAGCTCCAATCGATTCCATCCAAAGGGTTTTTATTTGTTTACCTTCCAACACCAGCGCATTCTCTGCACCCAGGAGAGTGAACAGTTCAGATTTATTTTGTGACGGATCCAATGCAGTTTCTTATTCCACCTTGACTGATGAGGCTGTGAGCATCTATGCATGATCACAGGAGCTGATCTGCATAATCAGAGCAGTGAAATGTGACTCTGCTTTGCAGGTGAGAAAAGAAAATCACAAAATATGCTCAAAATTGCCTCTTTAATCAGAAGCCTTGGCTCATGGTAATTTCCTGATGATAGTTTTAGCACAAGCCTCAGGCCTTTTTGAATATATATATTTTTGTTTTATTTCATTTTCCAGAGTGCCAGCTACTGTGAAGTGCTATCTTTTTTTTTTGTAATGGGATTATTTAAATGTGCATAATGATTGAAAGTGTTCCATTATGAGGAGCAGTCCTGGGTCTTTTTCTTTCTTTACCTGAATCATCCACATCCCTGCTGCGGCTTAGTCTTCTTACACTTCCTGTGCTTGTTTCTGTATAATAACACTTTCACTTGGACAGTCGGAGATAAAGATCCTAAAAACCCTTGTGTTGGTTTGTCCACTGCAGCAGAGGGTTTGGTTCATGAGGGTTGTTTTTTTGACAAGGGGCTCCTGCCGGTTTGAAGGCATCAACAAATAAACAGTTTTAAAGTCACAGATGGAGGGAAGCAAGCCCTCACTTTTTACTCTCAACCATGTCACTCTAAGAGAGTAGCAAGATAAAGACAAGATCCTTATTATCCCCTATCCAACCTCCTGCAGTGAAGAGGATGGACACAGAAACCTCCTTCTTTGTTTATCTTTAACTCAGGCCTCTTCACAAAGATATTATCTCGTGATGAGAATAAAGTTAGCGTGCGTTTTTATTGGACGACTGCCAGCTGTTGAATACATAATGTGTGTTATGTTGTGCTGGTGATAAGCCCGGGTCTCAGGGTGGCAGTCGTCCACAAAGTGCCTCCCTTAATGGTTGTTCAGTAAGCCAAGATGTGATTTAATGGAAAACAGAAAAAGCAAGCAAATCAATTATACTCGGAACAAATCTTTTCATGATTATTTTTTTCTAGTGTTGCACTGGAGAACCCAAAAGCAAAAAGCCCAACAGATTCACCTTCACTGCACAGCCAAGGCTGCTGAAACATCATTGTCTTACTCTTGCGGAGGCGTCTTAATTTGATTGTGTTTTGGCGCAGACCTTTGGGACTTCGTCAAATGAATAGACTATCCTTGGTGGGCTGTTAAGGCAAAATCATGCAGTGTATCAGTGTTGCAGCTCAGCACTTTCCAATGTGCTTGTAAATAAGAATGCTGCCCTGTGCACTAATTATCTTGATCTCAGGTTAATCTGGGGTGTTGGTACATCGTTAGCTGCCTGCACTGTTGGCCTCAACCTCTTTTTGATATTACTTGACGGTGAGTGTCAACTTGGCATTGAAGCCCCACCTTGTAAAATGAGTAGTATACATCTGATTTCATCCATCTAACTGTGCGAATGCAGTTGTCCATTAGGTGGCGACATCACATTTGGAGACAGTTGGGCTGCTTTTCCCAAACTAACAGGCAGGGCAGTCGCTGTGGTCTGAACTACAATTTGTCATATTTATAGATCAACGCTCAATGGTGTCAACCTCAGACATTCACCAAAGACTCATTTAGTCACAGAAGTCCACAAAATGACCACGTGAACAGGCTGCCTGTTTAGGACACTGATTATGGCAATAATGATAAAGAGGCAAAAGTCTCATTCTTTAATCGCCTTTTTGTTCTATTGAAATTGTAATTGTGTACTATTGATTTAAAAAAAAAAAAAAAAAAGTCTGATTTACTGGCACTGAGTAATAAGCTAAAATTAATTAAAAACAGACATGCTGAATGTTGTGAGCCAAATTTGTTAATAGGCAGCTGACAATGAGGAGTTCCTCCCCTGGTAGTATTCTGAACACTGCAGTCATAGCTGGCAAGGTGCGCCTCAACCAAGACAGCCGACAACATGCTTTACTGGATCTGATTGATGGCACTCAGAGAGCGGTCTTTGAGTCGTGCCAGCGATATAAGGGTTGTTTTGTTTGCTTTGAGGACAATACCTGCTCTGCTTAAAAAAATCATATAGAAGAGAACATGCAGATTAGTATACAGACATATTTGTTTCATTTTGATTCATTATATTTTGATCATTACAGTTTTTAAATAGTGAGCATTATTTCTTGTCTTGTCAATGTATGATAGTGAACTAAACCTTTATGTCACATGAAGTTAATGATGAGCCCCATAAAAATAATAAAAAAAGTTGCTTTATACAGATTAACAACAAATACTCATTCATACAGGTCTACTGAGGGACAGTGTATTTGATAATAATATGACAGGGATGTCGGTGGGTCAAACTACACAATTCAAATCCCCTTTAACCAGAAAATTCATAAAGCATAACAATACCATACCAATGTCCTTAACCTGAGGAGCACTGTGTAGAAAAACTGAAATTCCACTACTGTGACACTTGATCGTGCACTGAATCATGGACTGTCCTGTCGTGGAGGAATGTAGAAGATGGATTGTATTCTTGCTCTTTGGTTCTACAGCGGTCTCTTACACAGAGAACGAATAGAGCCGGTTTGATTTGATCTTTGCTTGAGAGTAAAAGGAAACACATGTCCATCCATGTTTGCGGTTTAACTTCCACTCTTGTGTTTTTGAAGTCACTGGGTGTTGCACCACATGTCCTTTGCTGCACCCAAAGTGGCTAACACGGTGTAACACATGACTTGGAGTTATGGTGTTTGTGGTTTGTTTGCTACTCTCAGCACAGGCTTTAGAGTCTTAGCTCCAAGCTCAGAGCACTGCTAACTGTGACTTTCCCATCATCCCCTCATGACTCTCTGTCTGACACGTCTCTGCTCCCGTCCTGTCCTTGTTCATTGATACACCGACTCTTGACACGTCTGTGTCATGCACACGCATGTCTGCCAACCCGCAGTCATTTATTCCAGTGTTCCTGCAGATAGATTATTCCACTGGAGCTGCTCTGCTGTACACTGGGTTGTGTCTGCTCCTGATGCACCTTCTCTGCAAAATCTACTTTGCCGTTTTTTTTTTGGTCTCCTTCATCACAATCACTGTCTGCTGTTCCATTTCTGTTTCCTGTGCTCCTCGTTGTCTGTGTGATAAAAGCTGCCGCAGCTTTGAAACCGGGAGAGCGTCACGGTGGGATCTTGTTGAGTGTTTCACAATCCTTTTTGGGGTTCTGTCAGATCAGATGTCCAGAGCAGTCATGTAACACTGTGAAGCTTCACTAGTCTGCAGTCTTATCTTTTAAAAAGTGCGATGCATTTTTAATCATCTCAGCCATGTTGTCGCTAGATTTTTTTCCTCCTTTGTAGAACATCTGTCTTAGGAGAAACGTTGAGCCGTGACTGAAAGCGGATCTGTCAGAAAATCTTTTTTTTGCAAGCTCCTAACAAGGCAGCGGCACAATTATAGCACAGGTACTCTATTGAGAAATCTGGTGCCGGCGTAAAGAATGGCTCACATTTGTCAGAAGGAGTGGGAAATTGGCAGCCTGTGTGTTACTCCGGCCACAGTCTAAGCTGTTAATGGGGATATTTTCAATTAGTCATGCCTCCAGGAGCAAGGTGCTCTCTCTCCGTATTTACAATCTGACCTCCCATTGTGCGTCCCTCTGCCGTGTGGCCAACAGATTAGGAAGCTCTATTGATCTCAGGGACCATTTAAACTGGTATGCCCAATGCCACATACACACACATACGTTGCACTTTACCTCCACCCATCTTTCTTCTTTTTCCACCTTACCTTCCCTCTCCTTCCTCCTTTTGTGAATTACCAGGAACATTGGGTGAAAATGGGTTTCTTATATCACTGTAACAGCCCTGACCCTGGCCAGCTCATCTGTCCCTCTGCTGTTGATTCATTTCACAAGCCTCTCAGCTTGCCTTGTTCCTAGCTGATCCATCCTTGCTTTGACAAACACAAATGGATGCTGTGGGTTGAACAGGGTGTTTTTTTTATTTTTTTTTTTAGAAGCTAGCTGTAAAATAGACAGCCTGCAGCTTGTGGACAGCCATGTGAACGGCAGAATTTTATGCCACTTGCTTTGGTTTCAGATGCATTGTATGTAATAAAGCTGTTGCCCAAAAGAAGCCCTCAATACACCAACATCATGAATATCTCTCGTAGACATATGGCTGTTTTTCTCTCTCCTCCACGTAGGTATGACAAGGAGGGTTATGCCATGGAGGGACAGTCTCTGACAGAGTCCAAAGGTGGCGGCGGGGGAGGAAACACCAACTGGAAGACTCTGTCTGACGTCAAGACTGAGCACCTGGGACACGGAGACAAGGTAAACGCGTGATCCGCTTCGCTTTGGCGCACTCTACATTCAAGATACGGCAACCCCTGACATATTATTATTCAAGCAGGATTCTTTGAAGGTATTCAAGGACGGACTTAAAGGCTTGTATTGAATCCAAAACAACAGATATAAAAATGCCCACAGTCGAGCTTCTTTTCTGCACGGCACACAGCAGGTCTGTACATCCCCGGTACAGTGTAACCTTGTCACTCGCAGCTCTGCGTTGCAAAGGTGCTTTTAGCAGAGAGTCAGCGTGATGAATCTTCATAATCACTGACTCATAAAATCCCTGCACCACCAAGAATCTGTGCTGAGTGCCCTGATCTGCTCATTAATCCCCTGTATTATTGGTGTCCTCTCTCAGTCTTGGTGTATGTTAGCGGGGGGAAAAAAATCACATTTATCCCTGGTATTGATTACTAAGATTACATCGGCTTCACTTTTGCCTTTTGTGAAGCAATTACTGCCCTCAGATAAGTTAAATCATACATTCTTATATAATACCCCTCCTTTATTAGTTTTTACAGTTAAGTACAAAGTCTCCAGAGAAGCATTTAAATACTCTAGAGTTGGACACGGGACCTAGACAAAGAACTGAACATGTATGAATTAATGCAATTCATCGTGCTCTGCCTTTAGAGAGGTCATCATAGTTTGATGGACATTTTGCACAGGGAGAATTTTTGCTTAATTTCTTTAGGACAAGAACTGAGAGCTCATAATTCCTTAGAAAAAAGAGAGAAATCAAACGAATAAATAGATTTAACAGGAGCAGCAGTTAAAGTGAAGACTCAAATTAAAGTGAAACTATAAACTTGAAAAATACTAAATCCAGGATGGTATAACTGAGCATTTGTCTGCCTAAGGCTCTGAGTCACCCTGTCCTACTTCTGGTTCCCTCATAACTCTCTCCTCCCTGGTCTGAACTGCAGGACTCCCGGTCACAGATAGTAACTGGCTTATTACTCCTCCTTATGCCTCTTTTAGTGAAGCCACTTCACTGGTGGGTCATCTGGAGCTTTACAATAAAGCTTAAACAGCCCTATCTATTTCTTCTTCATGAAATTCCACGCCCTCAAATCCTGTCTAGGACCATTAGCCCCCCTGTCAGGTGGAGGTGCTTCTCCTGGCATCGGCTCCCTGCTGTTCAGGGAGGAAAGGTTTGACCCTGGGCCGTACAGAGACTCTTGCTCATCCTCCGCATGTCGCGTGATGAGGCCTCGGTGCTGACAAAGGACCTGCGCCGAAGCTGTCCTCAATCCCTACGAGACATCCCATACGCAGGGGCATGGGGGTCAGGCCTCTCAAGACCACCCCCCCCCCCCCCCCCCCAAGCAAAGTCTGGTGCAATTAATTGTCCCTGTCACAAAGTCTTTGTGTCACAATCTCCAATTTCCACATTGCTCCTGTGCCCTCGCTTGACAGTAAGTGGCCACCCTCCTCTTGTTGGCTTGACACTGCATTTGTAAAAGCCTATGACATGAGGCGACAAACGCGTTCTTCTGTTGGCTTCCCACTGTGGCAGCTCGCTCAGTCACGTGCTGTTTGAAGAGGTGTTTACTTGATAAATTGAACCTCGTTTGGAAAAGCAGCAGAAGTTGATGCCTTAGTTGTGTTTGGTAAATCAAAATGGTAATTAAAAAAAAAAAGCATAGCCAGTGGCTCTCTTTGTTTTGGAGCATTGTTTTGGAGGATTTTCTCTTATATTGTTGGTGTCACTTACACTCTCTTCAGGGGAGTTTATTTATCCAAAGTGACAGTTTTTTAGTTATTCTTTACATAACTAAGGGGACTATTCAGTTCATATTTACATAGAGGCTTTAATGATTGGATTTGGATGTTATGGCTCTAAGGTTACAGCTTTCTGCTCTGCTCCCTGACACTAAACAAGCACACTTAGCCTTTCTCAAAGTGTGCAGGGCCCTCGCGTCCTCTCTGTTGTCACAGCCAATACTGAAGTGAGTCGGAGGGGGGAGAGTCTGTCCGAAACAATCAGTTGTTACCCTGCGAAAGACTTCTCTGTCTTGTGCATTAGGGCCTGTCCTGCGTGAGGGAACCCTTCCAGAGGAGGAGACACACGACGTGACTCATCAGCAAACATGTCATAACGTTCCTGTTTTGTATTCGTCTTCTTTCTATCCAATGGGAAAGTCACGTCACTTACTGAGGTGTTTTCCATGCTGACTAGGAATATTCCCCTAAAGGCTGTTTGTGTGCAGCAGGTTTCCAAAGTTTACTTCCTCTCTACAAAGGCAGACGCTGCAGCGCTAGTTTGCATTTGTGTCGGAGCCATTAGGATTCAGGTTGGGTTTGTATCTTGCACAGTGTTGCTTTTTGACAGTTCATGACCCACTTTATGCTGCCTGAAATGTCATGTGCATGTTAATGTCCTGCTCTAATATTCCCAGTTTTCCACTGGGAACAAACTGTACATTTAAACACACAGGTCTGGAGAGGAAAGACCTGCAGTAAGAAGTTTGTTTCTTCATGTCCCTCTAGGCGGATTACTACACCTGCATCGCTACCATAGTTTACCTGCGCAAGGAAAACTGCCTTTACCAGGCCTGTCCCAGCCAAGACTGCAACAAAAAAGTAGTAGATCAACAGAATGGCATGTTCCGCTGTGAAAAGTGCGACAAAGAGTTCCCCAACTTCAAGTACCGCCTCGTCCTTTCTGTGAGTAACTCAGCTCTTGGTTCCCTTGAAACATCTGACTGTTTTTCAGATGTGCCACACATGCACTTGCACACACATATCTAAAATTCCTGCTTCTGCTGAGGCTATTGGTATCATTATTTCTTATCCAATTTTCTTTTTCTCCTGACTTACTTTCCTAATTCATCTTTTTGCCTCCTAAGACTCGAGCAGCTCTCTCCACTAATGGCCCACTCCCTGTGGTTCAACATTGGCCCCAATCTGCTCTTTGCAGCTAAATTTAGAGACCTTTTTAAAGCACTTTTTTTTCTTTTTTTTTTTTTTTTGCTCTTGTGTTTAAATAAGAGCTCTGGCGAGTTAAATTCTGTGCTGTATTCATTTTGCATGAAACGCAGGGAGGAACAAAAAAATAGAGGCCAATTTGCAGCTCAGCTTGGTCGCATTATTTAGAAAAATAACGTTGATATCAAAAACTCTCCTAGTCAGCAACAGAGCAATTGCCAGGCATCTGAAATAAGCAGCTTTTGTTTTAGTACCTCTCACCAGTGGACATATTGTTTTTCCTCACAAGCTGTAGCATAAGCTGTGAATTTGCTTCCTCTGTATATATCACAAGCACACTGCGTGTATTGCCAGGTTTACCAGCAGGATACTGGCTAATTAGAGGATGTAATGATTTCTTTGTTGATCTTGTGTTGCGTATGGGTCAAAGTTTTTGTATTTTCTCTTACCTTTTGTTGTCTATATCATCGGACAGGCCAACATTGCAGATTACGGGGACAACCAGTGGGTGACTTGCTTCCAGGAGAGTGCAGAGGTCATCCTCGGCCAAAATGCAGCTTACCTGGGGCAGCTCAAGGAGTCGGTGAGATCTTCTCCCAGAATTTAATACCTGCCTCAGGAAACAGCCAGGGCAAGAGCTAAACCTCAGGCTTTGTTTCTGCTAGTCATGCACACTTACACACACACACACACACACACACACACACACACAGTCACTGCACACTGCATAGACAGATTTTCTGCTAAAGACACCCACAGTGCTTTGTTTCTTCCAGGCATAATTACTTTAAAAAAATCACAGGAGGCATTTTTAATTGTTCATTTATAAGACACTTGATTTATTTTGCACTTGAGACCATGATGAAACTAGCCTATGATTAAAAGAAAACATGTTCCTCTTGAGTTTGAGCCAATCGGATGCTGTCAATTTCAGAACGAAGCTGCCTTTGACGAGGTCTTCCAGCAAGCCAACTTCAACACGTTCGTCTTCCGCAGCAGAGTGAAGCTGGAAACATACAACGTAAGTAAAGCAGGAATGTTAATTAGTTGGATGAAATGCCTGCCGGTTTGTGGTCATCACAGTGGGCTTTGTTCGCGAAGCATATTGTGTGAAATAAAACGTATGCTCGTGTTAAAGACGGGCGAGGAGAAAAAAAAACACAATGCAGCCTCAATCGTCCAAACCACCGTAATTTATTTTCTTTGTAAACTGAAAATGCACAGCACGTAAACAGCTTCTTTATGCATTACCTGTTTGTGCTTTCCACTTTGATAGTTTTCCTATTCATGCACAAAACGGCACTTCTTTCATTTTGACTGACAGAACCATCTTTGGAAAAAAAAAAAAAAAAAAAAATCATGTTTGTCCAAGACTGCCGCTCGTTTTCAGTGGCTTTGTGTGAGGGTGCACACACAGATTAGTCGTGGTCACTATTTCCTGTAGGCCAAACAGATAGAGGTTTGTTTTTTTAGGGAAGCACATAAAAGAATTGATTGGGCTGGGACTCTGAGCAGGAAGTCTGGAGCCGAGCCAGAGGCTGCATCCGCCTTCCACACACAGAAGAGGCCACTGTGTCTGTCGCATTCAGCTCAGCATCCCCACTGCCAATGGCACTGCTACAACCATGTATTGGCTGCTGCCTCCAAGCCCCATATTCCTCCGACAGAGACACCTGCAACCTCTCTTTCAGTTTGTTTTTCTGGTTCTCAGTGCTTCAAGCCAGCCATTGTGCCCTGCTGTCACATGTTGTCATGTGCACAATGTTGTACATGCTTGATGTGGGACTAAACAGGTCCTTAACACTTAATGACATCCATCCATGGTGTTGCATCATAGTGGGATTTAAGCTTTGATTGAAGTCTCTAACAAGATTTACCAAAGCAGCTGAGGAAATTATTCTCATTTGTAATTCAAACAAGGCGCTACAGCAGTCACATGTGCAGCGTGATGAAATTATCCTCTGTAATGACATTAAAACACACATTTAAAGGTCACCCTGGGTAAGGTATTCATAATATTATTAGCCATATGCATGCTATGTTACAGCTTATAGAATTCACTTTTGATCAAGAGAGGTATAATTAACAGTGATTTTTCTTTAAATTAAGAAGCAAAAACTTCTTTACTTTATTATGATCCTGAAGGAAATCAGATGCGCAGCAGGCAACAAGACACGACAGGTACACAAAAGACAACATCAGAAATACAAATGTACAGAACATCACCAGCTCAAGTGAAAAACAGGAACTGCAACCACACAGCACAGAGAAGTGCTTCAAGTTGAATAAAGTGCTGTGCAGTCGGTGAAAATAAATAGTTCTAATGAATAATCACGCTAAAATGAGAGAAGAATAAAAACATTGATTCAAATAATCAGCCAAAAAAATACCTGTCCTACCCTCAAAAATACACCATAAGAAATACCGTAAAATCCGGTGTATAAGACGCACTTTTAATACCAATTTTTTCATCTTAATAGTTGGCTGCGTCTTACACACCGGTGCGACCAATATACCAGTACAAAATACTGAAACACGCCGTCATTACCGCGGGTGCAGCAGCCCCTATCACTGCGAACTGGGGTGATTAAAAACCTTACAGTCTATGTTAAAAACCCATCCCCACGCTGTGCTGGGAAAGACTGCGACACAGACCAGGCTGGCTGCGCGACTTTTTCCACATCTTTTCTCCCTAAGGAGGTGATAATCATGCATTTACAGAAAACAGTGGTATATTGTTCCGTGAATAAACCTTGTGGAGTTCTCTTTTGATTGAAAGAGTCCTATATTAAAGTTAAAGAGTGACCAGCGGAGTTGGCCAGCACGACTCGCAACGTCGCAAGCTAGAAGTCTGTGCCTCACAACTTTCCCTGCAGCAGGCTTAGAGCTCGACTACCGTACTGTAGCTAGTAGGAGTGCAAACAAAAAGTGAAAACAGACGGAACTGAAGAGCGACACAGCTGCACAGAAACTGCACTTTGTAGACATCGCTGAACACAATATAAATCGTCACGCAGGAAGACAGTTCAAAGTTGTTTTTTTTTCTCACTAAGAGACCTTCAAAACAGGGTGTGTCTTATATACTGGTGCGACTTATATTCCGGATTTTACGGTAAGCAAAGCTTTTCAATGGCAACAGGGATCATAGAATGTCTTGTTTTGGTTCGATACATTCTGTAACGACGGCCAGAAAGAAGGAGATCAAACTCAACAAAAAGGTCAGTTCCTGATCTGTGGAGCCTTACTGACGACAAGCTTATTATAAATGTCCTGCAGCTGAGCTCGCTGCAAACCGATCACCTTGTTGTTGATACAAGGCCCTTTAGTACAATGTCTTTCTGCTTTTCTGTATTTTATATCATTTTTAAAATTATTATTATTATTAAAGTTAGTTTTGGGGATTTTTTTGCCGTTATTAGATAGAACAGCTGAAGAGAGACAGAAAGGAAAGAGTTGGGTATGACATGCAGAGAAGGGACGGGGCCGGACTTGAACCTACAGCCGTACATGGAGCGTGCGACACAACCACTAGGCTATCGGCGCCCCAAATATTTTATATCATTAAACTGATTAAACAAACTACAGTATACAGATTGCTTTGTTCCAATTTTTGTGACAAATTCTAGCCACAGTCAGTTGAATCTTTACATTAGTTGTCTTAATCAGAAGGTGCAGCCCTCTGCTAAACATAACACATCTAGCTTTGTACACAGAACAGCTATCACAAGTCTGTGGAGGTCATAGTCATGTTTAGATGTTGTAAAGACCTGGATTTATTTGGTACTGAAGTATTAAAAGTGAACTGCATTTTTTTTTTAAAAATGTACTCGACAGATTAAAACACCACTCAGCTAAGCATGATTTTCTTAATTAGCAAAAGCTAAACAATGTGGAAGAGACTAGTGTACCATTAAGGATAAAGACAAAAACACATCCAGGTTTGCTGAGCCATGATTAATCTCATTCTGACTACAAAGACAAAAAGCAGAAAGCCTGTTTGTGGAAGAATGTGTTGTGACATTGAAAACCCAAATACCTGATTCTATTAAGTAAACGTGATTAATTATATTATAATAAACCAAACAACTGCGATTAGCTCACATGGTGATGATTCACAATGTAATTGTTTCCACAGAAATCAGAAACAGTTGCGTCTGTACTCATGTGCTTTCAAAGCATCCATATCACTTTGATGTTCCAGAAATGTAATTGTATGGCTCTCAAAATGCCACCGGATGAATGAGTTGATGACTTTAAATCTATTGTTATTGTCAAAACAAAATCTTTTCAATATCAGCGCCCCTGACGGTGCTCTTTGACAGTCTTATATCTTAAACTCTTCTGACAGGAGCAAAGGCTGCATGTGGCTTTAATATCCAAAGTGTTGAGCTGCTGATAGGTTCATTGTCCCTGTAGGCCGTCTTGACAGTGTAAGTGATTTAAGTGTTTCAAATGGACGAAACTGATGGAAATGAAAGTATTATTGAATATTAATGTGTTATTGCTAAACAAGCCCACTCCTGACCACAGCAGCCTAGTTTCAAACACACAACAATGTGTTTGATTTAAAAGCAAACAGCCGATAATTTGAATATTATCTCATTGTAAAAGCCTGTTTGTCTGATTAATGTGACCATTACTATCACATGACGAATGATTTTGCTCAGTGTGTAAAGGTATACATACAAGGGTCACATACAAGGATATATCAAAGTGGGAAGGTTGCATACTGAACCAAACGTCCAGTGATGCACGGTACTCAACAAACACTATCTTATACAACTAAATAATAAGTGTTCAGGACAGGCGGTGGGTGAGTTTAGAGAGCAGCGGAGCAGACAACACTGGTTGTCCTTAGAAGTACATGTTCATTCATCTAGTTTTCCTGTCCACGTAACAGCTACTGATGTGGCATTGTGCGCAATATCAAATAAATACAAGTGTAGGTTAAGAACTTAAATTGAAGATCTGACTGATTTTGAAGTTATGTCGGTATTGGAGTGTCTGTGCCAATTTACAGTCGGCTCTTCATCCCCGCTGTTCTCTTTGTTTATACTCTGTAGGAGAAACAATGTCTTTTTTTTTGACTGTATGAAATGATTAGTTTCCTTTGCTCTAAGTGTTCCTGACAAGTTTAAATCTGTAAGAAAAGGGGTCACAGTGGAACAAATGTAGGTGTTCTGTTTCTCTTGTTTTTCTGTATAAACACATAGTGGCTAGGGGGTGGGGGCGCACAGGGGGCAGCAGCACAGGTTGTGTAAGTTTGGATCAACACCTCACTTGGCTGCACACAGTCTGACACACACACACACACACATAACCACCAGTATACAGTATGTTGTTTTTTTAAATAACACAAAAACGTTCACACTTGCTCTCTTCATAATTCAGTCTTTAAGCCAAATGAAATGTTCTAAAGTTGCGGCGACATTTATAGCGCGACATACGTACAGAGGAGGGTCATGATTGAAGCAGAGTGCTGTGCACATTTGTCCGACGTATATGTCTTGCTTAATGTGGTTATATAAAGAAGGTCTTCACTGAGGCTTCACCCTCTAAAGTAATTACGTTTGAGACTTCTGCATTGATAATTACATTCAAGTCACAGAGCTTTGCATCTCTTTGGCTGAAAGTTAAATGGCGACCTTTAAGAAACCCAGACAGTTGTTAAACAACACTTTAAGGTGCCCTGTGGAGTTTTCCTGTACATGAAGTTTTTGTTTACACTCGGTGGTACTTAACAGAATGCGTTGTGTCTATACGTCAGGCCTGCCAAATATGTTGACGTATTATTATATTGTTTTATTTACTCAAGCATCTGCAAAGTAAATACATTTAAAAGTATATCTCATGCAATGCGAATATGTATCCTTTGTGTTCTCCTCTTGTCTTTGGGGCTTGCTATGTGTCATAGCAGGTTAGTGTGACACCTGTGGCAGGAATGTTACAGTGAATGTCAAGTGCATTTGTTTACTCATAAGCCTTCACCAACCTGCTCATTGATAGACTTTTGTATAGCCCTTTTAGTGAAGCTCATTCCACAATCCTTACAGATGGTCCCATCCATATAATTCATATGTTGCACCTATTTCCTATCCGATAGTAGCCTGAAGTGAAATATGTGTTTTGTGCCCTAGGAGGTTTTGTATAAAGTTAATTTGTCTCTGATGTTGATGTATAGTGGGACAATTTATTTGTTTCTTGTTCATTCCACTATAAGTCAAACCAGGAAGATGAATTTATCTGTTATTCCAAATTTTGTTTATAAAATGTCCACATTTCTCTTTCATCGTCCAAAACAAGCAGAGAGATTAATATCCTGCTATTGTTAAAGTGTGTGGGCACCAATCCAAAGGAAGATCATTTACATTTCACCTGCTCGAGCTGCCAGCGATTAATGGAAACAAAATAAGTGTAACCTCTGTTTAAATGCAGAGAATAATAGCTCTGCTAAGAATGACCTTCCAGTGTCTAGACAGCCGTGGAGGTGGTTATGGCTTTTAAAGCTGCCTCTCTTTTTTTGAGAAGCATTCATTTTAATGCCAACACAATTCAGACACCAAGTCCAAACGCCTCGCATTAACCTACTTTGTCATGAGGGAAGGGAAGGAGCCAGCATATTGTGTGTGTGTGTGTGTGTCAGCAAGCCACACATTTGATACATCTTGAAGTCTGGCTTTTTCCATCACAGCAAGGTAGGGACATGCAACCCAAAGCCAAGTGGATACCATCATGGTCATTTGCAGTAAAAAAAAAAAAATATTCTGTTCTGATGCCACATGACCAAATTTTGATTTTCCTCTCACAGGATGAATCCAGGATCAAGGCTTCAGTGATGGAGGTGAAGCCTGTGGACCACAAGGACTACAGCAAGAGGCTGATCATGAACATAAGGAACATGGCTTCTAATTAGACACCGTGTTTTGTCCCTGTACAGACGGCTCTAAACGTGATAAAGTTTTGCTTACATAGCAGTTAAGTTTATTGTCTTGTTGTTCGTTTTGTGTTTAACTTTCCCCCGAGTGAGAAATCCTTCAGAAGTACTTGTGACTGTACACCTTCACTTTGTAAAATAATGTTTGGTGACCTGATTCTGGGAACACTTTTTCTTCTTTGTTGGTGAACATAACAGACAATGTTTCTCTCTGTTTTTACCCTTTCCTCTTTGTTATTTGGGGGAAGCAGAGCAGAGAGTGGGTCAGTCAGCCACAAAAGAAATCATCAGCGTGTCTTAAGTCAGCCAGTTGTTCCTGCATGCACTGTGGTCATGAAGGGGGTGGGTGTGTGTGTGTGGAGGGGACCAGAACAGTAGCTAGCAGTCTTTTATACTTTATGACGCTCCCAGTCATAATGGCTCGGTTGGACCTGCACATTCCCGATAAGACACTCTACTCTCACTCTGTCCTCCCCCCTCAGTCTCTCACATAATTGCAAACATAAGCACATGTACACATTCACAGTGCAGACCTAATGGGGAAATGCACTTCTCTCTATTTAAACAGATTCAAGGTGTTTACAATCTTTTCAATGCCTTGGAAATGTAAGTTCTGTAGTTTTGTTTTTGGGATAGTTAACTGATAATAAAAAGTTTGTAACCAAACTGTGTGTCCGAAGTCTTTTCGTATTATTTAGAAGGAAACGACTGTAATGTATGAACCTCTAGCTGACACTATTTCCTTTCTGCACCAAATCAAAACCTGTGTCTATTTAAAAGCAAAGGAAAACATGGAGAGGATTTATTCAAGGGCTGGTACACAATGCCCTCTATCTCCTCAGGTTTGGCTCAGATGTGCAACAGATTCCCCCCCTGTAAACTTGACTTTCATGTTGTATTAAAGCAGAACATCAGTGAGGCTGCACCTCCCCATCTTTCATGCGATAACATCTCGTTTCTGCTGTGCTGCAGCTGTTGCCTGTAGTGTGCAGAGATGGATTAAAGCAGTCTTAAAATGGTAAGGAAAGGTAACTTACGCTTGTTTATGCTTGGAGATATTGATTTGAAGTTCGCCTGTGCTGCTGACACTGTTTGGCTGTTTTAACTATTGATGTGCTTCCTCTACATATGTTTCAATACATCTTTTATAACACAAGTCAGTAACTGTAGTAGGCGGTGTAACAGGTCACCTGTGATGCCTTAACCTGGTTTTACCTCAAACAGTCAATCATGGAACAGCGGGAAGGGCATGATAGTGTAGTTTGCGGAGCCTCTTTAGCCATGTGAACAGAAAAACATTTTATTCAGTGATGCACACAGCACCACAGAGGGGAGGGGGGGGGGGGGGGGGGGGGGGGGGGGGGGGGAAAGCCTGTACTCCTGCCAGGGTAAATCTAGCACTTTCCCCCGGGACTCGGGGCTGGAGAGTTATTTTCTGCCCTCATTTACATCTGGCATCCCATCAGCTTTTATTTGAAGCAGGGAAACTGGAACTGTTGTTGAAGCCTCAAGGGAAGTCTCTTGATAATTCAATTCTCACACCTGTTTTGTAATTGTGATTAAGCTGATTACGCAGCTCTAGTTAAGTCAAAAATTAGATCGGGATGCATTTCTAATTGATTTCTTGCACTTGATGGAATGAGATTGGCTCACTAACAGGACTGGGTCACGGTTGCTACTCGGGAGTAGTTTTGACCCTGTCGTATTTATAAGCAGCAGGTGAACATGACTTAATAGAATAGTCATACACAACATGGAGAGAATATATGATTATACTGTGTGGGATGGCACTGCTGGGGTTTTGGGTTTGTTAAAGGCATTTCATTGGACAAGTGTCTAATTAATTGATGCTTATATAACTCAAAGCCTGCTTAAGAATGGAATAATGCACTGCAAACAAAAGTACAATTTAAGTTAATGAACTAAACATTGGTTTTACTTGACACTGCCCGTTCCCTATCTTCCACTGATGGTACACTTTCTCACTCCTCAGCCATTAATTGCCACCTTTCTGTGCTCATCTGCGTCACTCGTGTGTATGACTTTGACATTTTTTGTCACAACTTGGGAAAACATTTGTAATCTTTTATGTCTCCCTGAAGGAACAACACAAGTTAAATTATAAATCCTGTTGTCAGAGCATCCAAGTCACTTTGTGAGTTAAGCCCCTTTTAGCTTCAGACTTGTTGTGACGATCTGAAGCTTTGGGAGCTGCTTCCATCTTTTAAAAATAAAGACACCTGTGACTATTTTTTTGTTTGTTGTTCATGCTTCACATAATGGGCGTGTTGGACAGTTGAATGCTTTTGTTTTGTTATTTGATATAAAGGTGTAACAGTTGGTTGAACAGTAACATTAACTAATAACTCGTTTACTACCTGCAAACACCTCAACAAGAAAAAACTTACGTTTCCTAAGCTGTGGTTTCAGTAGTGGAACGGATACGAAGGACCTCTGGAGATACTCTGTTTCTACTTTTACAAGGATTTAAGAGTGGCAGAATAGCAATTAGTTTGACCATCACAATGTGTTATAGGACCATGCTTCAATATTTACACGCTTCGAGCCAGTAGGGGCTGTTAGTTCATTATACACCAGTGAGCTCTGTGTTCTAAATGAAGGAGAAATCATGCGATAACATTTTAATGATGAGTTGCAGGTCATCTGTTAGGAAGTTGGTAGTAATGCAAGCCTTGTAAAATGAGAGATCTGAAAATAGCATGGGGTTGAGCCTCTTTAAACATGTGAAAAAGAAGTGTGGCTTTTTGTACCAGCATATTAATGACATATCTCTGTGAAAGATGTTTCTAGCACTGAAAGTTCTGCATTCTTTGCATTGAAAAGGAGCACAGGGTACGTCTGCTGGGTGGCTTTGGCTCAGTTGGTAAAGACTTCAGGTCTTGATCTCCAGCTCCTGCAGCCAGATGTCTGATGTGTCCATGGGCAAGACACTTAACCCTAAATTGCTCCCGCTGCTTCCCCAACGGCGTGTGCATGAACAGGATTAGTTAATACTGATGGACAGTGAATGGGTAGGTGTGACCTGCGGTTTAAAAGTGCTTTGAGTAGTCAGAAGACTAGAAAAGTTCTATACAAGCTCAAGTCCATTTACCATACTGTTCTAATGTAACCAAATCTGCAGTATATTAAAGAGGTCATATTATGCCCTTTTTGGGGTTCGTATATTTAATCTATGTATCTACTAAAGTATGTTCACAATAGCTAAACTTCGAAAAAAGTGTCTGTTTTCATGTACTGCTGCTCCATGCACCGGCTTGCTTCTGACTCTCTCTCTAAGGCTCTGAAGTGCCCACGTTCAGAGTCCCCACGTGTGCCAAGTCTGATCTGATTGGTCGGCCTGTCGGCTCTGCCGTAATTGGTCAGTTGCTCAGCACGGTTCTCAGAAACGTCCCGCCTCTTTTACCACATTGGGAATGCAGCCACTTTGGCTCCGTCCGAGTGGAGCATAAACATTAGCACCTTAGCACTACTGTGCTACCGCAGGCTACGGCATATCGTGGGCGTGCTACAGAAGTTAACGGGCGTGCATCATGAGCTGCAGGGCTTGCCACAACGAGCCAATGGGCTTAGATCAGTGATCTCACACTGACAATGACGTCGGACTGACACATTTTTATCGAGGGGGACTAGAACCGAGCGTTACATGCGGCTAATGCTACAGCTAACAGGAGGACGTAGGAGAAGCCGCGTTTACGCAGACTTTGAATTTTTGCACATAGATTGTGCCTAAACATGCACAGGACACTTGGAAAACACACTAAAGAGCATATAAAACCAGAAAAAGCATAATATGGGACCTTATGTTATGAAAGGGAACATATTGTCTAGCATTGCCCATAAGCTATAGACGATAAATTTGGACAGGGTGATTTTCCTCTTTCGAGCACAGATTGGTCATTTTGCTAATAAAGCAGTTCATCGTGTGCAAACTCAATTATGAAAATCTATGGAAACTGTAATGTTGCCATTATAGAAATTGAATGTGGCCTTATAGTCCATACAGCATTTACTAAATAAAAAAAAAATATCTTTGATATGAACTACTTGGCAACGGCTTTGTCTTGAAATAATGGAGTCTTTCTAAAAAAGCATCGCCGTTATGCTGGACAGCCAAAAGTCTTAACAATGGACATTACCCCGTCTGCTGGTAGTTTATATCTCTGTTTCTAGTATGTCTCTCTAAACCTGCAGAGTCTGGTATGATGGGGCTCTGCTGTGAATGGAATAGAACAGCCTGTAGGAGACAAACACTTTATATAAGAATGCCTGTGTACTTCCATAACGAATAGAAGAAAAGCACTTTGTGCACATCTCAAGATTTCATGGGTCTAGTTTCTTCACTTTGCAAAGGTGTTTATGCTTTTAGGTATGAGACGATAGAGGAGAAAGAAACAGTGTTTGAGTCTGGGGACCTGTTGACCAAACACTGGTCCCGAGGATGCAGCACATAGCGGTGCTGATGAGAGATAGAATAAGTGGAGAGAAGGCAGGATCTGTTTTCCACCTCCAATGGGTTCAGGAAAATTGCACTGGCAGTCAAAATGTCTGGCCGGACGAAAGCTGATCGTTACAATAATTGTTGCAATCAAATAATCCATTGTTGCCTCTGAAAAGGAGTTCAGATTGAAGATACAATTGTGTCTCAGGGTCGGATCTTGTTTCCACTTTAATTGGATTTGTTTATGGATAAGCTCTTTTTGGCTTCTCAAGCACTAGATTATAAAGCCACATTTTGAATCCGTATTGTTGTCTCTTCGTCATTGTCAGGGTTAGGAGTCTTCAATAACACTTTTTACTTTGATTCAATTCCAATGAAGTGTTTTCAGCTCTTTCTTTTGTCTTTCCTTTCTGACTTTTCTCAGTATAATGTCAGGCTGAGGCTAACAGAGTTTCTTTGTGTACATCTCATAGTAAGTGTTTTGACAGATCCCTGTCCCTGACAAAGTCCCCGTGCCTGATGTAGTCCCTGTCCCTGACAAAGTCCGTGCCCCTGACACAGCACAGTAGACCCACTGTTAACCAGGAACAGTACTCCACTGAACCCTCCACTGAAACACCAACACACGTTTTAGTTTATATATTCACTTGTTTAAATTCTGTCCTCTTATTCAGCATATAACCTTTATACAAACCTTGTTCGTGAGCAGGGCTTATTCATGAACTGAGGTGATATGAATTTGGCTCTCAGTTTAGTTTATCTCAAACACAGCAGAAGGAAAGAAGGGGGGGGCGGGGGGGGGGGGGGAATAGATGTTAATGTTCAGATGTATTTTTGCATAAACTTTCCAGTTAACTATTTTAAAGCCCTTGTGTTTGTTAGTTGGTACCAAGACCCTTATAAGACCTTTTCAAATACTTATTATTATCTTTGGGTTGTAAATACTGAATATGTGTCAATAATAACATATTAAAGGTATTTAATGTGCTCCTAAGCACACTTGCATACGATGTATAGAATGTAATATACGCCTGATGATTTAATATCTCAGCATTATAAGCATGTTTCAGTCTTAACACACATTCCTTTTTAACAAATCATGAAGTTAATAAGCTTTTAATGAGGATACTCAACTATTAACTTTTGTTTATCACGAGGATCTCAGTGATAGAGAAAAACAAAGATCAATTCTTTTACTGTTTGAATCATAGAAACTAGAAATCTGAGGTGAGCTTAGGCAATCATCTGGATATAACAAGAGACTGCATGTTATGTTAATGTACCCGTGAGTAAAGATCAGCGTCCTAGTAGTGCCTGGGATATTCATCTAATATTGGGTTTTCCAAATCTCATCTCTCTTTTTTGGACTTCCAAGTTCCGCCTGCATGTCCCACATCCTTCTGACAAAGAAATCACTAAGCATCCAGGTCTTCCTGCAGGTTTCAACGTCTTTTCTTTTATTACATCTCTGTGTCAATCTGTTCATCATCTATTCTCAGCAAGATTTAAAAAAAATAATTAAAAAAAAGGTCATGTGAGCACATGTGTTGAAAGCTGTAAGATTTTGATGTCATTTAAATAGATGAGTTGATTTCCATATGTTGTAGAACAGGCGACCGTTTGTCCTGTGGCTGTCACTTTTTTTTTTTAAAGGCCTAGAATCAGCACCACAGGGGCGTTTTGAAAGGTGCTGGTGGAATAATTTTTTTTTTCCAGACACTCATTACATTCAAGGAAGAAAAAAAGTCGGGGGGAAACATCAAAGGTTCGGCACGTCACTGAAATTACTATTCCAAGTACGGTTTCCTATATCGAAATAACTTTGAAGTTTCATGTTGCTCTTTTGTAAACCCCACAAAGGAACTGACACCCCCATGCTTTGAGATCCGCTGGTCCTTATTCTGTATGTGCAGGTGCACATGACCTTGTCTAGGTTCTCTTTAATTGGATGACCCGCTGCTTTGAATAAGGGCTGCTCATCAGTGAATATTGAGGAGGGGAATCATCTCCGAGTTCATTGAAGTGTCAAGATAACAAGTGATTAGACGGATTGAGGAGACGTGTTGGGAGACTGTCAGAGCCCATCGCCGAGCGGAAAACATCAAATGTCCGTTTTTTTACCCCCCTCTCCGGAAACACTTCTGCCTCCATGAATGACCAAGAGAACATTACAAACAGTCATATATTATGATTCTGATACAGTACTGTTCAGGGCAGTGGATACTTGTGCGTCATCGCTACATCCACCCTCTCCATCCACTTCCTCTGTGCTTGTCCACTTTAACACCACTCTGCTTTGCTCTCCTTTGCAGCCTCTATAAAGAGAGTTTTTTTTAATAGTCCCTGTGGTGTGGGATTTGGACAGGCGTTTCAGTTACATAACTTGGCCCTGCTTCTGTGACTCTTTCACTCCCTTCCTGTTCTTCTTTTTTTTTGTTGCAATTTTGATGCATTCTGAGTTGTAATTATTTAGAATTGATGGTGGAGTTTATTCATTTAGATCCCTTTTAGATAACAGGGAGCAACTATTCTTCTTCCACTTAACATTAATAATAATATTAATAATAATACTATACAACTTTATCTATATATTTTTATTCCAGCTATATAGAGCTTTGACAGCAAAGGCAAAAACCAGAACAACGCAAAATAAACCAAACACATAAACAACAGTAATAATAGAGACAATGCAAATTAACCAGAACAGTAAAGAACAAGTACAGCAAAATACCCGACAAGCATATTAAACCTGATCATCATAAGAACCATCATAAGAACCATCATAAGAACCATCACAAGAACCATTATAAGAACCATCATAAGAACCATTATAAGAACCATTATAAGAACCATCATAAGAACCATCATAAGAACCATCATAAGAACCATCACAAGAACCATCATAAGAACCATCATAAGAACCATCATAAGAACCATCACAAGAACCATTATAAGAACCATCATAAGAACCATCATAAGAACCATCATAAGAACTATCATAAGAACCATTATAAGAACCATTATAAGAACCATCATAAGAACCATCATAAGAACTATCATAAGAACCATTATAAGAACCATTATAAGAACCATCATAAGAACCATCATAAGAACCATTATAAGAACCATCATAAGAACCATCATAAGAACCATTATAAGAACCATCATAAGAACCATCATAAGAACCATTATAAGAACCATCATAAGAACCATTATAAGAACCATTATAAGAACCATTATAAGAACCATCATAAGAACCATTATAAGAACCATTATAAGAACCATCATAAGAACCATTATAAGAACCATCACAAGAACCATTATAAGAACCATCATAAGAACCATTATAAGAACCATTATAAGAACCATCACAAGAACCATTATAAGAACCATCATAAGAACCATTATAAGAACCATCATAAGAACCATCATAAGAACCATCATAAGAACCATTATAAGAACCATCACAAGAACCATCATAAGAACCATCATAAGAACCATCATAAGAACCATCACAAGAACCATTATAAGAACCATCATAAGAACCATCATAAGAACCATTATCAGAACCCAGGAAAAACAAGAACCCAACAACACGAGCAGAGACCAAGAGGACCAAAGATTTAAAAACATGTAAGAAACTAAAAGCAAATAAAAAGTAGATAAGGCAAAAGCATAAAAGCAATAAAAGAGGTGAGAGCAATATAAACCAGTAAATAAATGATAGTAATAACAATAAAAAATATAAATACACAAGGTTTAAAGACACAAGCCCCTTGAGTTTTCTGCAACAGATTCCAGGCTGAGGGTGCAGAATACCCCAAAGCCGTTTTTCCCAATGTTTGGGACAAAGAATATTGTCCACTACTCTCCAAATGTTTTTTTGTCCCCAGGACCTCTTTATGCTGTCTGTTGCAAATATTAATCAACACCCCAAATATTAAACACATATAGAGAGCCCTATAAGACAACAGACAATAGTGCAGTGGTAAGGAGTGCAAGGGATGCTGAAATAAGCGTGATAGTATATGACTGAGTTATGTGTTATGTTAATCAACACGAGGTACGTAGGTGTGTTTAACAGTATTCACATTAAAACAGTTTCCATATGTTCATTAATGAAACACATATAAGAATAACCAGTGATTATCATAAAGTCACATACGATAAAAAACAATGCTATTTGTAGAGGGACTGGTGGTCCGCTCCATCAGGTTTAGTAAATCTCTAAATAACTGTTGCTGCTTTGCATATTTTTTTTGCGACAGAAGGTGAAAAACAACCTCAGGATGCGTGGCTAGTATTGAAATCATTGTTTCATTGTTTCCAAGCCCAACACAGTTTCAGCAGGTGCTTGTCTACATGAGTCTGGTTTTGCTCGAGGTGTCTGACTCTTAAAGGGACGTTTTTCCTTGCCACTGTAACTTTGCTAAATCTTGCTAGAAGCCGATGGATTAACGTTGGGTATTTGTAAATAACGATGAGTAAGGTCTTTTAACTGCTCTTTTGTTAAGTGTCTTGAGATAACATTTGTTACGAAGTTGCCGCTATACAACTAAAGATTGATTGATTGAGATTGATTTTAACAGAGCATTCAGTTTCCCATTCAAGACAGGAAAACATATTTTAAAATTGAGTAGAAAAGTCAGTCTTATCTTTCACCATTGACCAACCTAATGCATGTAAACATTCTAATGCTGTTTGCTCTTCTGTCACAGCTTAGATCAAGTTCCCCTTACTTTGTTATCCTATGTTTCCTTTATTTCTTCAGCGAGCACATGCACATTATCTCCTCAGTGCAATGAGAGTCCAGGTGGAACTCATGCATTCAAACATGTTTGTTTGAATTTATGCATTGGTCTTGTTTGAAAAAAAACAGAGTTTGCTTATGTCTCTGTCTCTCCCTGGGATACAGATTAGATCTCAATGTCAAGTAGAAGTAGAAGTAGGCCAGGCAGGGAGAGAGGAGTCGCCCCTCCAGGGAGGAGGAGGCCGTAGCCTGAGGCCTTGATACAATATACGTCTCAGCAGTCCGAACCTCCTGATACTCCGGGTGATGTACAGCGGTGACAGAGCAGTTTCTTTTCTCCGTTCACACAAACCCTTTGGAGTTGTGCAAAGAAATTGGCTTATTTACTTACCGTCAGTGGAACCTGTTTCTGGAACAAGATGAAAAAAGGGGAAGTCAGGGAGAGCGACTGTGCTGTCTCAGGAGCTGACAGAGTCCCTGCTCTGGCAGCTTTACACACTTTCTGCTTCATGATGATATTTTGACATCTTTATACAGACCCCTTGAAGACGAGGAGAAACCCTTTAGTAATGGCATGGAGGAGGAAAAAGAAAAGCTGTAGAAGTTGAATAAAAAAAAAAAAAAAGAAGACCTTTTTGGAACTTCTTCACTGTTTTTCCTCCAGTTCTTCAAACGCGATGCTGCGTTCATATCATCACTGCCTCATTTAAAGTATTTCCTCTGACACTTTGTGATTTATTTAGCTTATTACTGAGAGGACTTATATGTGTTTGCGACTACTGAGGTGAATCTCTGAACCATATACTCCAGACTATTACAATTAGAGCTGCACAAAGAGACACTTGAAGACCCGGGTTTAGAGGGAAATCTATTTGAAACTGTCAAATCCTGCCGTCACTCAAATCACCAGGTTGAAGAACACAATAAAGGAACATTTCTGTGTCACACACTGAGCTGTCAGCTCTTTGGTCAAAGGCTTAGGGTGTCAGTTTGAGGCCTCAATTCTGCCTTCAAACCGACACAACAAGCAGAGCTGCTATTTGGGAATTCTTGGCAACAGCAATGACTCCTTGGTTGTTTCTTTTTCTTTTAAATTATAGTGCTCAAACTGCCTCTCACAATAACATCCACATAAGTAGAGAAGACACACAACCCAGCCGTCAAGGTGCTTCACTTTTTGTCCTGCCAAACAACATGGCCTCAAATCAGCAGATACCCGGCAGCTATCATGCCACATTGGTACTTGCCTTTCGCGCCTTGTGTTTGGCCAATAAAACCACCACGCTGAAGAGAGAGAGAAGCTGAGGGATGTGGTAATCATTAAAGGGAGGAAATTAAAAGTAACGTGCAGCTGAAGATCTATAATTAAACAAGAAATGTCTGGTGCCAACTGTGTGTCTTGCGAGGGGCTGCAGGCGGTGCATGCATGTCTGTAGTGGGAGAGATAACACTGCTGCGTGGGCGGGAGTGTCTCCTCCAGCCAAGAGTAGCCTGAACCAGCACCCATTGTTTTTGTCTAATTGAAGTCCTGATTTGGCCAAGCAGTGACCTCTGTGTATCCTGGCCTGTGTTTGAAGTTTCACTGGTAAAGTAGCCGCAGGGGGGAATTTAATGGTGTTTGTGTGTTTGGCCCGCATTTGGACTTTTTTTATTCCATCTGCCGCTGAACCAACAGGAAACCTACCAGCAGTTAAAAAAAAAAAAGAAGGAAAGGGGAAAATATGTCACATTTGAACCAGAGGATGTGTCTTTGACTGTGCTGGAAGCTTTCTAGCAGCAAATCAAGGTGGTGCCACAGAGTGATACCAGCCCTTACTTGCAGGCTTCAAAGCCAGGTGGATGGATGTATGGGTCAACATCTAAATCCTTTCTTTCATGCCTGTCAGCCCTGGAATCGATAGCCACCCCTTAAGACTGTGGTTTACACTGCGTGTAAAGACAGAGGGCCTGCTGCAGTCCCCTGCCATGTTCTGTAACCCTGAGTTACCCCGATAAAGACATAAGCTTTGGATGCGGTGTCACCAGGAGCAAGGATTCTGTCAGTGGGGATTTCAGTAAGATGTTTATTCTGTCATGAATAAACAGTGTAGAACAAGACTTTATGGTAGGGAGATAACAGTTTCTGGTAGGGATAAGAGGAAACACAGAGACAAAGACATAATACCATTTCCACACTCTGAGGTGCTTCTGTATTTTCTTAACAGTGCTAACTGTTGCTCAAGAGCAGGCAACAGGAAAATAATGTGAGCGCTGGTTGAGGAAGAAGAAAGAAGATCAATTGCCGCAAAAAAGGGTTTTAATGATCACTACATTTCGATCAGAGGTCTTCTTCAGGTGATATATTTTTTTTGGGGGGGGGGGTTGATAATAAAACACAGCGCTGGTTGAGGAAACATGTTTCCTCATTATCCTGTTTTCTGATTTCTAATTAATTTTATAATGATATTATATTCTGGATATAAATACAATACCCATAAGCCTAAGCTGCCGTCCATGAAGTATAGTGGGATTTTCTGGCAACCTTACCAACTACCAAGGTGAATGGAGAGTGACCGGCTTGGAAGAGGTCAAAAAGCTGCAGCAACACTTTTAGTATGAAGATCAACTTTATTAACTGCCATTTCGATGGAAAACAAAGCAGTCAGGTCGGCCAGATTTGGGGTTATCAGTTGTGATCTGGGGCTTGGATATGAGGAAGCAGGGCCCCACTCCAGTGTGTGGCTGGATATGCCCTTATCATCTATCAGCTGGTGGTATGACCATATTTTACACAAGAGCGATGTCTAGTAGCTGTAGTAATGATGATGGAGGCAAAGCATAATAGGAGGTCGATTGTCGATGTTACACATGATAGAGCAAAGACAAACTTGACTTTTCACAGAGAAACTAGAATTCCCAGTATCGTTTCATGTAAACAGATGTTCGGTCATGTGTGTTCACTGTCATCTTTTAGTTTGAGATTGCCATAGTTTAATCAAAACCAATTTCTTTTTTAAATGTTCCCAATGGAGTACAGATACAGCGATGCATTGCTTCAACATGACCTGTTGACAAACCTAAGTCCATCTGGAAAGAATGTGCCTTGCACCAATGTCACTTGCCTTTGTTTATCTGTTGTGTTGAATCGATTGAAAGCTGGAAAGATGCTGATTCAGAGAAGAGTTTTATTTCTGTGTAGAAGAAGTCGTCTGTTAGATAAACGCTGATCTTTTTCATGGTCAAATGTAAAAGAAAATGTGGGCGGTGTGGGAGTCTCACACCGCCTCTGGGAAAGTCCAGGGATACTCACTTTGTAAGACATGCAACAACTAAAATACATCAAATTATCACATTTAAAAAAAAAAACAGATAAAGAAATACAAAGAAGTAATGGAAAAAAAAGGAAGAATCAGCAATCTGCTAAATTGTTATTACGATATCAGTATCTGGATACATTTCACAATTAACGCAATTTGCCTAAACTAAATTGTGACTATCACACAGCTTGATGATACTGCAATGTGAAGCTTACATGTACCCATATTTAAAGCATTCAGCAGATTTTCATCAAAGATTTTATGGTCAGACAACATTTCAATAATAATATTAATAACTGTATTTGTATAGCACTTTTATAAACAGTGGTTTACAAAATACTTAGACATGTGCAGAAGCAAACTTAACAACAAAGCTCAAGAACCTAATCAACAACAGAAAATCAACACACCAGAGCAACCAATGGAAGAGTCACACAACCAGCAACAACAAAACCTCAGCAGTGAAAGAATCCATATAGAAGCCCACCCATCATCAGACCCCAAGCATCATAAGAAGTCAAGCAACATAAAAACACAAAGCTGAGAAAACTTGTAAAAACTCTGGCAACAGAGTCAAATGTTAGACAAAACCATCTTCATTTGATTGAAGAACACAGTGTTGTGGTTATCAAATCCATCCAGAAAAGGGAACTTATTTAAGGTGCTTGCATTGTTAGTTGTTAGTTGCATTGTTTTCTGAACAGTGCATTTTCTTTTTAGTTTAGTTAACACCGTTTTTAAACTGGTTGAATGTTTCTTGAAAGTAGTAAGCTAGCATATTCCTTTTTGTGTGTGTACAACCTTGTACCTATGACTTCTACCACCGTTTAATCTTTTACACAAATGATTCAACCAGAAAAAGAGTTTATTTCAATCCGCGCTGAAGTGTTCCAAATGTGAGTCACGCAATGTTTCATTGGTAAAAATAAATGGAACCAGGGGCGCCAGGAATAGCTCCAACAGCTTTGCAACTTTATTTAATTTAACTTTCTTTCCTAAGCTCTGGAATTTAGTTGCTTTAAAGAGACACTGAACAGAAGATATTGCAACTCTCTGATGGTTGGACTATTCACCTTTCTGCAGTGATTTACAGGTACACGCCTATGACATCATTACTTGCGTGTGACATCACTACTGGGTGTGCTTCTAAAGCCGTTTTCACATTCCTGATAACATCTAGATCATTTCAAGAGGACTGCTCCGGATTTTCTCCTGCCGGCTGTTCACATCTGCACCTCACAGCGGGAGACTATCATTGTCAGACAGGAGGGGGGGGGGGGGGGGGGTCTTCTGAGGTATACATACATGACGTAAAATAAACGATGCGGAAGTAGCGGACAAGGCAACAGAGTCCACTGTACGATGCTATAATGAGAAGATTTGCCTTTATATCAATGCTAACTGTAGTTCAACAAAATCACAATCACTGACAGGAGAAACTCCGGGTAAAGTCTGAGTGAAGAATTTGCCTGTTTGCGTTCACACATGCAGCTCCTCATGGAAAGTAAAACAGGTAGTTATCAGAGACGGGGTTGTTCGGTGTGTTTGTGAGGTTAAACAGGCTCAGAAATTTCAACCAGAGAGGAGAGGAGAAAACCTTGCTTTTCAGCTTGGTGTTACCTGGCAACCTGACTGACTGAGAGCGCAGAGAATTGACCTTTCTCCCAGCAGGCATTTTGACATTTCATATCAGGAAGAGCACAGGTGTAACTAATTACTGTAGTAATATGGATTGTGCCTCTTTTAGGCGTGCCGGTTGCAGGGTCCAGGTATTGGCACTGGAGTGGTTCACTGGGACACCGAATGAAACAAGCATTTTTAGTGTAACTATCGGCTGCTTCTTGTTCAAAATATCTGCAGTAAAGAAGGCCATAGGGCCCAACACGCTTTAACTGTCTCTCCTAGTAAGGAATGCTGAGTTTACTTAACATATCTTTGTGGTGAAACTATTGAAATGTTTGCTACTGTCTGTTACACATGATATATACGGTATTGTAAATGTTGCCTAACAATCTAAACAATAAACTAAACATCTGCGTACATTTGCTGGCCATGAATGTGACCATACTGTAAGCTAATGTTCAAACTAGATCTCTGAGAGTGTCAAATAGAGCTGCTGAACGGTGTATTTTATTATTTATGTATTCAACTTTGTACTTGTGAAAGGAAGAATGTGGTGGGCTTTTTTTTCCACGCAATACAAAGTCTTGTTTCAAGGAATGCTTCTGAGACGAGCAGTGAACTTGGTTCTTCACTTTGTGTGTGTGTGTGAAGACTTTCCTGTGAAAAGCGGTGACAATGTCTATAAGAAGAGAAGAGTTTGAAAATGAAAACAGTTCACAGTGAGGTTTGCAGATGAACCATTTTAACCCAGGCTTTGTGTTTTTTTTGTTTTAAAACAAACTTGCCTCTGCTGAGCTTTTTCTTATTACATTATCAATATTTCGGCAACCACACACAGAATTCTACTCACCCCCATTATTCTGGGGTGAGGCATTAGTCCGAGCATTGGATATCTTAAAACTGCAGCAGACAAAAGCAAAACCATCTGAGTGGCTAGACACCACAAAGACAAATAGGAAATATGTTTCTTTTGTGATTTGGTGGATTGACACTTTGACTAAAACTTCAAGAATGGACAAGAAAAAACAATCATAAGAGCAGTGAAGGGTCACTCTGGAAGGTCCTTCTCTGTTTTCTTCACTTTTTTTGTTATTCATGCAAATGCCTGTTGACAAAATATTGAACAAATTCTGATATAATTCAGTCCAACACAAGCTTGGACACAACTAATACAATGACGTTGGGTTAACACCTTCCTCAAAGTGTCCAAACAGAAACTAGGAACTTGAGGGTTACTTCAGGGCTGAGATGCATTAAAGTTTCTAAAACTGAACGCTCAAAGGGCTGTGGATTTGTTTTAGTGGATAAATCATTTATCTTAGCGTGTGTACAGTTTGAGGTTCTTCATTGGAAACAAAAGACACTTTGTACATCCTCCACAATTCAGATATAAATATTATACTTTCTATCCATTAGCTTAGGTCACTAATTGTCCAAATTTACAATCTTTCATTTTGCTATTATCAAAAATTCAACACTACATACAGCTATAGCTGAAGCAGACAACTAATCAGTCACTGTAAAACAAATATTTGAAGAGTATTTTGAAAGCAGTGGCGTAGCTAGACTTTTTTTGACTGGGGTGGCTGTACCTGGCTATACTGACTTCTGCAGGGGAGGCCGGGAGAGTTAGTTAGTTCTCAACTGGTGGTCTAGCCTCAGCACCCACCACTAACTCCTCGTGATAACCATTCAGATAAAAAAAAGGTGCAGTTTGGACCTCAGACGGTACAAAACACAATACAGAACAAATAAATGGAACCTAACCAATATTTAAAAGGAACTGCAGAGACATTCTGACACACATTTTGTCTGCACACACATTCCAAACCCACTGAAAACAGCTTCCTATGTCCAACGTCAGTGTCTCTTACAAACCAAATGAAATGGGCTACATTGAAATACAAACAAAGCTACCAGCAGCCTGTTGCAACACAGCCAAAATAGTTGATATGAACAAAAGTCCCGCTTCTGACATTATATTAACCTTGCTCTTTGAAGGACTTTAACATTAATTCACAAGTATTTTCTAATCAAATGTTGTATGGTACATCATATAGAAATGGATGTAACAATCACAAGGCCCATTTGTAATCATTGAATATTTTAACTGCCAATACTTTGCTGATTCAGAGACTCTTTGCTAAAGTTTACTTGCCAATGCATGCCTTTCACTTTCAACAGAGTTTTTTGGAAAGTATGATACCTGTACTTGTGCCTTTTAAACTAAGTCTTTGTTTCCTCCACTGCCGCCTGCGGTAAAATAACTCTGAATCCTATCTGACAAGTCAGTAGTTGCATCTTTGAGCAGTAAACAGCTGTCACTGAGGACTTGAGGACACTGAAGTCTGTCGGGGCTGATATAGCTTGTTTCGGGATAAATAGGAATCAAACCTGCCACTGAGAATGGCCTGACAAATATTGACTTACCTGTCAGCCCGTCTGATCCTTAATGATGGCTTTGTGAGCCTTCAGGGACGTCACAGCTAAACACATGACAGCTTCTTCTGGAAAATGCTGCTGAACGGAGGTAGATGGGCGTTGATTTGAAGGTAATTTTATTTGCAGGTCCAGTCGAGCGGTTCTAATGATGTCAGTGGGGCAACAAATGGTTGCACTATACTGATGCTATGCATGAAACCGGTCTGATGCATTGTCTTCTCAAATGCTACTTGTATTTTTATGTCTTCAATTGATACACTGAAAACTACTTTAGAAACAATTCATCAGTGTGCCCAAAAGTCATAAAATGTATCCATAGCAACCTTGTACCAGTAATCACAATAAAATGTTTACTAAGGCTTTATTGCTCCTCTGCATTTAGACTTTTGTTGAAGGCGGCTATATTCGAGATGAAGAAATGTTTGTGTCCTCGTCCACAGAAAAAAACACCAGAGGCTGTGTACATACTGCATCTTATAAAACGAGTATTAGCTTAGCTCTGTTTCTCTCCCAGAAGCTTCATGCATATGCAGGCGAAAGCAATTATTTCTGTGAAAACACTCGCAGCCTCCATTAACTCATACATCACGCCGGCCAAAACCCACATTATCTGTCACCGAAATACTGCAATGCTGAACGCAATAAACAAAACAACAACAAAATCAAAATTGTTTAATGACACAATTTCAATTATCCTCAGCTGTCTTTCCTGCCAGCCAGACGAATCAGAGTATCGGCAACAAATGAAATCAGAAACAAACAAAAACTCCAGCTGAAAGGCTGCGAGGGAAAAGCAAATACTTTTAGTGTTTGCCTCGCTGATGTCATCGTAACAACAAATGTCAACATGCGTGGATGTGAATAATTTCGTTTCATATTTTTTTCATGTCTTAGCGGGGAGAGTTGATTTTATAAAAGAGTATCATGCGTGCCGGAGTGCTGTGAAACTACAGTTCATAAAAAGGAAGCAGCATTCAAGGTGGTACATAATTAAAGTGTTGAGAGGAAACGACAGAGAACTGTGCTGATATAATTGTGCGTGTTGTGTTTGCATTTTTTTGTGTGTGTGTGTGTGTGTGTGTGTGTGTGTGTGTGTGTGTGTGTGTGTGTAGACTAGATAACATCAAGCAGCAGGCAAGAGCTGGAGCAGATAAGAGACAACAGGGACAGGTAGAGCAAACTGTCTGAATGACAACGCAGTGAGAGAGGCCCCCCCCCCCCCCCCCCCCCCCGTTCACTCTTCCTACAGGAGATATTGATTTAGTTACAACTGATTATGACTTGAAATGGCTTTTTGCCAAACTCTGGGCTAGGTAGAAATGGAGTGATTGGGTGAAGAAGTATTATGGGTTCCTGGGTTTAGATAAAAACACATTCCTGCAAAGAGAGCACACATCAGTCTGACTTTTCAAAATGGGGGTTAATGACGAGGGCAAGACATAATCTGACAGAGATTACCCTCTACAAACACATACTAGCAAAGGTCAGTGATCAGCTCATTTGAAAAAATGACAGAGAGGGCCCAGAGTGTCTCAGAACACCTCTATACACATGCATGTTTGTTGTTGTCGTCTGGGTGGTGTAATTATAAAGCCAATTATGAAGCAACCTGGAGTTATGATGGAGCTCACTCGCAGTGACCCTGACCACCGGTACCAATCAATGAGCTACTGGGCGCCACACTCTGTTTATTGGCAGCCACCGGACGCCTGGTTTTGGTTGGCTGCGTCTGTGTTGTTACTGTAAACGCTCCCTCATTAACCAAAATCATTTATGCGCAGGATTAGAAAAGCTCTGCCAAAGCTGCTCTTTAATTATGGCAACCATTGATTACTTGTGGCAATCTTCAGCGGCTCCGGTGTGTGTTTGTTTGAAAGATGCATTATTAGACATGTACTTTTCATTTGTATAATGTGAATTGATTAAACACCTGGTTACTCTGGTGTTAGCTTTGTGTCTCCAAAGACGACCTGAGAGGTTTTTGTTGTTTTATTCCAGTTGTTTCTTACAAATCAGTTTTTTAGTTATTGATATATGAAGGCCTGCTGAATCACTCACATTTTGAATTACTTAAAGCTGCTGTGAGGAGTTTTTAGCTGGTTATAAAATGGACTGCAACTAATATTGATGGTCTCATTATGAGATACAAAAGCAACTAAGACCATCAGCATGAAGACTGACTGTTTCTATAAAGTTCTATTAGACATCTAAAGCTACAGCTGCAGGGTAGGTGTCACACCAAGTGATTAGCAGCATGCTTCAAAAACAGACTTTGATTTACTAATTCCACAGCAAAGATTCTCAATAAGTGACACATTCATCATTCATTCAAGACAGGAAGGATAGACAGGATATTTTTTGTTAATAATCTACCCAAAGTAACTTGCAGGAGCTTTAAAATTGGGTGATTTTTCTTGGGGCAGAATAGACATCTTTTAGCTGATTTGACTAACTTATTAGTAAATTTTTGCCCATAAACACATCCAGCATAGAGGAATATAATGATTCATAGGTATTTGTGGCCACTGGCCAGGATGAAGAAGATAAGCAATAAACAACTTAACTACTACTAAAGTAAACAGACAAAAACAGTGATCACACTTATCCATGTACATAATTAACATAATTATGATAACAGATAACATTTTTTTAGTGCTTTTAACTAAGAGATAGAATAGTAGATAGAGTTGGAAATCAGTGAGAGAGAAAGAGAGTGGGGAATGAAATGCGGAAAAAGGAGCCACAGGGTGGACTCAAACCGAGGCCGTCGGCCTGGAGGACTATAGCCTCCGTACATGGGGCGCACGCACTAACCACTATGACAACGTGGCTTTTTGGCTGCTTTATTTGTGCCTGATTTAGGCATCCCTACTTCCTGCGTCCATGGATAAATATGCTGAATTGGTGAGCAAGAGACTTATTAGTAGAAGAATATTCACATGGAAGATATCAAAAGTTTTTTTTTTCTGTCACAGTCAACTGATCAGAGAAGTTTTTTTTCTTCAAATTGCTGCCAGCTTTGGGTTAAAAAAAAGAAAAGAAGAGAAACCTTGTATTTGTGATGTCAGGTGAACATGAAATAGGAAGAGGAGGGGCTGGGTGTCTGTGAAGTCTGCACAAACTGTCATCACGTTGATGCTCATGTTTTTCTGAAAGGCCCATGAGGAGAACTGAGGACTTTCACTTTAGTGCAGTGAGAATACAGGAGAGCTCTTAACTCACTGTTTGCATAAAGCGCTCCCCCCTCTGAGAGAGGAATAACAAGTGAATTGCGACAGAGTGGGAATCATATAAGTTTACTGTGTACAGCTCAGCTTTAGCCCTTTCCCTTCATTTCAATGAGTGAGTCAGTTTTTGAAATATGGCCATTGCCTATTGTACCCTCCTGACCTCTTTCATCTTAAAGAGGGCACATTTAGATGAATAAGTGGCAGAGTTGAAACCTCTCAGCTCTGAGTCGGAGGCCTCTGTCATGTTCAATGTATGTTTTTGTGACACCTGCTGACAACATGTCTAATGCTGCACCAGGATGCAGAAAGACTTTTGACCTGATCCCCGTCAGTTATGGGTCTGTAAAGAATGACAGTGTGCCGTGTCGTCCCCAAGGTGTGACATTGTCCGTGCACTGATTTACAGTAAGCGCTGTGGGTTCACTTTAAATTCAAGCCAGTACAGGTTATTAAAATTAAACAATTGGACGGGAGATTATTGCTTCATCCAATATCAGGTTTTTAACAATTTTTAAATTCAGTCAGTCATTAAATAAACCTTTAACTTCTGTTAACAGTCACACTGTGATACTGCCTCAGATATGACCTGTCAAATCATCTATCACTAAGATGGGATGCAGAGCATTAGCGTGCCCACCAGTCCGATACTTGAAATGTATTGAAAACCAAAATTTTTCAAGCAAATTACTTTAAGTGACAACAACAAAGACAACACTGAGGATCCTGCTTCTATCAAAGACATACTTACTGTAATATAGGCAAATACTCACGTCCGTATCTGAAATGGCATTGGTAAAGAAAAAACCTGTTGGATCTTCTTTATTTTTCTTATTTGTGGAGAAATGTCATAAAACAAGTCACAAAGTCCTTCACACAGGTACAGAAATAAAACACAAAGGTCACAGAATACTCAGGTTGTAAAAGAAGAGAAGGGGTCGCATTGTATGAAAGAATAGGAAATTAAAAACAAACACAGGAAATAGTAAACACATGAGGATGGATGTCTTCTGCACCTGCTCAATCTTTGTGCTTCATGTCCTATTTTAAAAGAAATCAGCTGATTCTTTTTCTTTACATGTTAAGTATGCAGAGTACAGCTGCTCTTGTTTGAGTCAGTTGATAGATTTCATTCTGGCAGAAACATCTTGAGCAATCTCACTTTTCTTCTTCTTTTTGTATATATTTTTTTATAGAATCTTATACTTCCCAACATGAAGCATTGTGTACACTCTCTTACAAAGACATAAATACCTTGATATGAAAGAAGGTATACCCAGATGATGTCAAGCTAAGGAACAATAGTGCTATACATAGCACACATGATGTAAGACTTATTTACATTCATATTACATTCATTCATCTTATACATAACACAGAAGCAGTACGTCTTATTCCATCCCCCCACCTCTACAGATAAAGCATACTCTCAACTTTTCATTCTCCTCTGCTCATATCTGACATCCCTGCCAAGAGAACTTATAAATCATTAAGGACCACAATTAAAAAATTGATATGATTTTCATTTGTATCTCGGTTTCTATTCCTCTGGGTGAAGACAATCCCTCTCAGTGGATTGAACCTGACTGTTTGTGGTTCCGTATTGACATGTTTTTAGATTGCTCACAAGAACAGGCTGATCTGTGCTCAGGATCAGAGTCACATTCTCACGCTGCAGGGCATCAAACAAAACACAGTCACTGTTTGACAACAAAGAACAAGTGCTCAGAGCAAACACAAAAGTAATGTTGTCGAATGTCGACATGTTGCATTTGTGCATCTGTGTGCCTCTGTCGAACTTGTGGATGAGAGATTGAGTAATAAAACACAGAAAAGAGAGTGAAAAGAAGTCACAGAATTAAGTGCTATGAGGTGTTTCTTTTGTACAACCTTTCCCTGACCTTCCCACAGGAAGCTCCTCTGTGCCTGCTCTACTCCTCTGCGGGAATTAACAAGGTCTAACAATATCCTGAGTTCACACGTACAAATCTTTAACCATTCAGTGATTTATTCTGTGTTTTATAGAGATTTGCCTGCAAAGGTATTCCGTAGACAGTCTCAGTGATAACAATCATGCTTACAAAGACTTAATTATTTATGGAAGGATGAGTAAACTGAATTAAAACTCATTTCTTATTTTGTAATTCAGCATGTTGGTATATTTCGGCATACGTTTGTTGCTTTTATCATTATTACACATTAAGTAAAGTACAGTTTCAGTACTCAATACTTTCAGTATTCTCTCTTGTTGAGGATTAACACTTTGACCCAGATGCAGCATTTTAAAGAGCCATTAGTGAGAGTCCATAGCTATTCTGGAGCTTTTGATCGTATTAAACCGTCTTCATCAGCAGAAAAAGAGAAAAATCTCAACACATATGTTCCCTGACAACTGGGACCAACAGCTATCCATTTTTATTAGTCAGGTTCTGATTTTGAGCATTTTGTTTGCCCTGCAGCAATGTAGTATTTTCCAAAAATCCATACATGAAGTATATTTTCGTTTTGTCTTGCTCCAACCGGTTCCAGACGACTGGCCTTGTTTGCTTGTTTCTTCCTGGGAATGTGGACATATCAACAGTTTGCAACTCTATTAAAGAAGGATTAGAATAATTACTCTGGATATGATTAAAAAAGCATTTAAACAACAACACACCAAAGCATCAAATTAAAGGGATACTTCACCCATTTGCATTAAGCTTTGTATCTTTAGAAACCTGGTAGTATTTTTGAATGGTCGTGCATCCTGCCCTCATTTTCCCCTGAGATGGGAAATCTTTGTATTTCTGAGTCTGAAAACGAGCTTCCAGTGACGCAAAATGACGATTTTTGCGTCACTGGAAGCTGTTGCAGTTAGCAGGGTGAAACTACAACGCTAGTTCCTCGTATTGAAGCTACAGACCTATCACAGATCAGTGGGTGGGAACTCACTCCCGGTAGCCGCTGCGAGCCGCCGCCTGTCGGCAGCAACCGTCTTGCGGCTATATTGCTTGCAGCCGAGACATAAGGGCCTGCCTGTCGGTGGCGGTGAGGACGAGGAGCCCGGGCCGGCTCGAGCTGGGGCGGACTGGTAGTGTCGGTGCTCTCAGTTTGCCTATGGACACAGACATAGAGTCTGTTTTCTGCCAGGACTTTCCAAGATCAATTCTGGAAGAAATCTCGGGAATCAGTTGAGGAAATGGCCTTATGTGTTGAAGTAAATATGTCTGTAAACCTGACCTTAGTGTGAGTGGCCTGCGGTGCTGTGCATTCTGGGATTTGGTGTCTTTCATCCACATGAGCCATAAAGACACTTTCTGCCTTTTCTCGGCCCAGAAGGCACCAACAATTTCACATTTCTACAACATATATGTAGTATATATCAATTTGTTAGTGGTATTGCTTTCATAGAAAAAAAATCTGCTTTATTTATTTATTTTTTGAGATGGCCATTAGAGTCCCAAACCTAATTGTCAGGTCAATCTAGTCCCTTTATTAGGATCCTTTAAAAAGTCTAAAAACTGAGTGAGAACAAGAGTGAAAGCATCTCTGGATCAGGACAGGCAGACATACCATAACTGATGTTTGTACAGATTGGACAGAAATAGCTCTAGTAGAATAGCGGTGACCAGAATGTTTAATAGACTGCAGTTGGCCTCACCACTGGGAACAATTTGGAGTGAGGTGAATTGCTGAGAGAGATAGGTGACATGTGGACGAGGAATCTAGGGGGTCAAACCATTATCACCAATAAACAATTCAATCTTCTTGCTTTGGTATTAGGATTAAGAAAAACTAAACTTTGAGGTGTACAGTAATTAATTCAATCACTTGGGTCAAATATATCTAAAAAATAAAAGAGTTTAGCTTAAGACCTGTAAAGACTCATACGATACAGTATTAGAACATGAGGTCAAGTATTTTAGGATGACATAGATGTTTGGTATTTAAAGCTGATAGCATTATATTCCATCTTCATAGATCAGGACTGCCTGTGCTTGCTGAATGCTAACATTGTTTATCCTGGACTCGTACTAGTAGCGTGTGTGTTTTGTGCCTCTATGGGTGTAGCACGATAACTGCGTTGCCATGTCTGAAGTATATAAAAGCAGATCAAAGGCGTCTGGAGCATTTAATTAATTGAGAGCAGTGGACAGTGTGCATGTGCGTCACAGCCTCTCCTGGCAGAACTGACGACTGTCTGTAAATGTCAGCTTTCTTTCTCCTCGCTGTGAATAAAAGGCACACTCGCATCACTTCCTGTGTCCTTGCAGGGGGGGGGGGGGGGGGGGGGGGGGGGGGGTTATGTGTGCATAAGAGAGAAGTAAGGATGGCAGAAGAAGCCTTTTTGTTCTGACAGGCTTGGATTTAATTGACTGTGATGGGGCTACAGAGGACACACAAGAAGAAGGGACGGACATGAAGCAGAGGTGGTTTCCGTTTTTTCGCAACAGACTGAGGTGCTGCTTGCCACTTTGAACCACAGCCTGTGCGGGCGTCACACTCTTAAAGTGTTGCTTATAAAAGTTTGGGATTAAGTTTATTTGCAGCAACAGAGCCCCAAGGGTGGCCTAAAAAAATTGTGTTACCCACCAAAGACAGCTATGATGTATTGTATTCGGAAAGAATCTCCTCATTCTTCTTGGTTGGAGTTTACAAATCCAAGGCGGAGCAGACATCCTGAAATATTTGGAATGCTGTGATCAGAAACCCACTTCCATGAAAAAGACCTTGAAAATTTGTTTTATCTCCTGCACAGCACCTTTCCGCACTGACTGATGTGAGGCTCCATAGAGGTAATAATTTCAAAGATGTTACACTCGGCTATTTTAGATTCTGACAGTTGCCTCCCTGGTGCTCGTGGGATGGAGAAAGAGTTGCACCCAAAGCTGATGGGATAGATTGAATCTTTTAGAGTCTCCCCGTCGAGACGACTAAGCAAACGAGCTGCAATGGGAGGCAGGCTTTAACATCTTATTTTTAGCAGCGAAGAGAGAGCGGCACGCTGACATGTGTATCGGTACCACTCGTCCCCTGTGACGGAGCGGCACTCACGACGCCGCCTCACCGTTTGCTGTCACTGCTGCGGGGATGTGACGTGGGAGCTCGCTTCTCCAGCTCCAACCCCAGGGAGACGGCAAAGGACACTGTTGGGTACATTTTTACATTTTTATAGCAAGCTCAGAAAGCTTTTTACCAAAGAAGCCTGGCATTTTTCTCGCTATTCAATTCAAACGAAAAAGAAATTCAGACCATTTTTCATTCTCTTTAGGCTCTGTTTATCTATTCATCTATCTGCCCATTCATCACACTTGTCACGAAGACTCTTCTGCTTTATTTCCCAGTGATTTGTATTCATCAAACGCATCAATTTCAGTTTAAAAAAAAAAAAGATGGATGCAGGCCAGAGGGCGGTTGGTATTCCTCTCCTGCACTAATATCACCCTCTGCATTTGATAATGGACATCAGGGAGCTCAGAGAACTCCTCACATGTTGGTGCACATCTGTGCAGACCAGCTGTTCTCTTCTAAACCCAAAAAAACCTGATGGGGAAGGTCAGCAGGGGTTGGACTGAGAAAGTGCAGGCTGTGGTTCATAAACACACCTGACGGAGGAGACTTTAAAGGTGCCCTGTGGAGGGTTTAACCACATTTGAATCTATGGAGATATATATAAATATATATGCTCTTTTCTTATTGATTTCAAAATAAAAACACATTTTGAACCCTAATCTCCCTAAAATAAAAAGTCCATCCCTTTACCTGCTCAATCACCTGAACTTAATTTGGTACTGAGTTTTAATATTACATAAGCTGACACTAATGCTCTCTTTTTCTTCTATATCTCTCTTGTTCATCTCAGAAACACTGAAAAAACAACATAATTTATTTCTATTTAAAGAGTATAATTATCTCTTATTATATAACAAAATTGGTTGTAAAAATAATGGCAATGCTTTTTTCCCAACCTGTAAAACATTGAAGTATTTCTGCTGACTCATCTTGAACTCCCACATGTTAAAATGATTTCATTGCAATAACAATTTTAAGCTTTTGAAGTTAGAAAACTCACACTGAATGACAGCCCTTTTTAGTGTGTGTATAGATTAATGACTCCACCTCTAAGGTGTTTTATCCCTGACACATCAGTTGGCTCACTCTCACCTGCAGCAGGCCACTACTTACTCTAACAAGGATGTTTTTCTGAATTCACACGTCAGCTATTGACCAAAACACTCGCCTCATGGGATGATAGTGGCGTTGCAGTGTTGTCACACCTCAGAAACATCAGTAATAAAGCAGGCCTGGTTCTCTGCCAGCGACCTGGAGTGATTATCCTCCACAGAGCTGCAGACTGGGTTCAGACTGTCAAGTGTTGAGCTGGTCAGGTTCCAGCAGCACGTCTTGAGCTGCCATGGCTTCATGCAATTAGCTTGGAGTACTGCAAATGCACATTTCAAATTAAAGCAGAGCCTGATTCGCTTGTCACAAAATCAATGCAGATCCGTCGCTTCGTTTTAGAGACCTCAGTGTTTGAGAGAGTGTGAACACAGTGACGTTGTTTCTGCCTTTACTATCACTAGTCGTTCTCTACGAGCTGAATGTGATGGGAAAAAAAACCCTCGCAGGGCAGGGAGCAGCAAATAGGACCAACAGTGGATCACAGATGAGAATTTTACTTTTCAGATTCTTTGTTTCTGTCGAGATGTGTTTATTTAGGAAAAAAAGAAACTCCTCTGGATATTTGGCATCTCCCTTCCTGCACAGTTTGACACATTTCAAGGCTAATGAAAAGAAACTGACAAACATCTCAAAGGAATATTTCACTTTGATATACATATAGTTTTAACTGCATAAACTTTTATTTAGCTTAATAACTTTATTGATAATAAACTAAGCTAAATGTAGCTTTTGTCCTTGAGCCAAACGAAGTAGCCCAAAAAAAAGTTTGTAGGGGACGGACACATGTCATGCTGCCTGTTGGAGCATCATGTTAGAAAAGTTCATGTGTCATTTCAATGATAAACACAGCATTGAATTAGAGGCAACTTGTTTAATTACTACCACCAACTCTATAGAAAATGGTTTACTTAAGATTAAATGAAACACATCTAAATACAAACGTATATATTGATTGATTCTTCCCTTGTCTAATAACCAATTGCTCAATGTTGTCACACGTTTACTGTCAAATAGTGTGGTGGATGTTTTGTGTACGTTTTGTTGACTTTATATTGGATTTTGGTTTTTATTATAAGTTGGTTTGGCAAATGATTTACTTAATACCCCCCCCCCCCCCCTTGTGCTCCAGCTCATTCTTAAGCAATATGTAAAACTGGGAATAAACTAAAATATAAAACATAAAAAATAAAACACAATATACAGAAACATCAACAAACCATTGTTACTATGAAGAATAAACAACATGTGTGACTGTGGCCATATTGGACCATATTTAGTTACAGACACAGATTAAAAAGCCAGCATGCTAACTTATAATTTCATTTTGAGGTGAAGAGATGGACACCTCACTAACAATGCAACATGTAACACTGAAATAGAAATATCAATCAATTATTTCCATATTGCACCCGGCCAACAAAAGTGATCTCATGGTGCTTTAAAGAACAGCTCAAGGTCACACAATCTGTTTTATTAGAGACAAATGAATCCACCAATGAGCAAGCACTTGGCAAACAGTTGGCCAAAAAAACCAAACTTCCTTTCATCAGGCAGACACCTCGAGCACAGCCAGACGTCTTGGTGAACAGACAGTCTGCAGCAACTGGCTGTGTCTAGAACAGGGGTGGGCAAACTGTTTGACTCGCGGGCCACAATGGGTTCTAAAATTTGACAGAGGGGCCGGGCCAGGAACAGATGGATGGAGTGTTTGTGTGAACTAATATAAATGACATGTAAAAGCCATTACATGAAAGGATTTGGCCTTTAACAGGTAGCAAAGCATGAATATGCAAGGCTCATTGTACAAATTGATTTCCAAATGCATTCATTTAATTACACTCATTCATGTGTGAAAATATGTCCACAGCAAATGCAAAGTCACAAAGCCAGTTCTTGTCGCTTAGCTCAGGAAATTCGTCAGATTTCCCCATTAACTCCAAAAATGCGCTGATCTCCTCTTTCAGCTCCCACACTCATTGAAACACTTTGCCCAAACTTAACCAGCAGACATGAGAGTGGTACAGTAAGTCCTGCTGATCCGCATCAGTTTCCTCCAGGAACATAATAAACTGACGATGCTGAAGTCCCCTTGCTCGTATAAAGTTAACAAGTTTTACAACTGGATTCACAACATGATTAAGCTGCAATACAGACTTACACAGAGATTCCTGATGGATGATGCAGTGAAGGAAAATAACATCCTGGTCAGGGTTTCCCTCTTTCACTTTATCCTGGATTCTTTTCAGCAGCCCAACATGTTTTCCAGTTAAATTTGGCGATCCATCCGTTGTGACATTGGCAAGTTTACTCCAAGGTAGCTTCCTTCTCTCGATGACAGCAGACACCTGGTTATACAAGTCCTCTCCTCGCGTTTTTCCTTTCAGGGACTCCATGGTCAAAAACTCCTCCGTTATCTCAAAACTGTCATTAATCCCTCGGATAAAAAATTAGGAGCTGAGAAGTGTCTTTTACATCATTACTTTCATCCAGCGCTAGTGAATATAACTTAAAGGACTCAGCCTTTTTGTTTAATTCGCTGGCTATATCTTCGTCAATCAATTCCACATGGCGAGTCACAGTCCTGTGTGATAAACTGATTTTTTCAAACTGGCCTTGGCTCTCCGGACACAAGAGATCTGCTGTCTCTACCATGCATTCTTTTAAAAACTTGCCTTCGGAGAAAGGCTTGCTAGCCTTTGCTAATTTGAATGCCAGCAAAAAACTTGCCTTGGTAGTTGACTCTTGAATCGCAGTTTGTTGGTGAAATAAATGTTGCTGAGTCTGTAAATTAGCCTTCAACCTCTGAGTTGTAGCCGCCCGTTCTTGCGTGGACTGCTTGCTAGTGTAGTTAGCATGCTTCGTAGCAAAGTGACGGCTGATACTGTACTCTTTGAAAACTGCGACAGTTTCTTGGCATATCAGGTATACAGCCTTTGATCGGACTTCAGTGAAAAAATATTTTGTTGTCCACTCCGTATTAAACACTCGGCATTCACTGTCCACTTTTCTTTTCTTTGATCCGCTTCTTTTTACAGAAGGGCTCATAGGGGTTCATAGGACAAAGCCAAAAAGTGAAGAAGGGAATAATACACCACACTCTGAAGTGCGCCATCTATTGGGGAAACGCGGGCATTACAGGGGAAAACGAACGAGGTTTAATTATAATAAAATTTTATTTAATAATAATATAATTTGGACAAGTTCGGCGGGCCGGATTAAAAAGCCCAACGGGCCGTATTAAAAAGCCCAACGGGCCGTATATGGCCCGCGGGCCGTAGTTTGCCCATGCCTGGTCTAGAAAGTAGGAAAGAGAGAGAGACAGATGTAAAGGAAGATGTAGACAGAGCACAGAAAATAACAACACACAATAAAGACTTATATAGCAATGTAAAGGATTACCGAAAAATGTCTATTATAAGTAGTAAAAAAAAACTAAATATAATAACTATGTCAAATGATTGAGTCAGAAAAACAGAAATATCTGTTGATTAAAAATGCCCAGTTTGCATGTTGATTTATTGCGCACACATACATGTTACATAGTGTGTATAAACTCTGTTACAAAGCAGCAGTAAACATAGAAGTCTGGAATTTGGCCAGACAGTCTCTGAGTTCATCAGTGGGGTTTGTTTTGTGAAAACACAGCTGGGGCTTTGTACTTGTGTGGGCAGTGCAAGCCTACTTGGAATCCACACAGGCGCTGTGATACACCCGTGTACACTGCAGTATACGTGTCTCACAGAAAAGAGGGCGATAGGCATCACATGTCAAAAATATGGGCTTTTAAGTGCATGTTTGTGTATTATTGTAATGTTCCGTGCTGCGTGTCGATGTGGGTGTGTGTTTATCTGAGTGATGCCTGCGCCGCGGGGCGAGAGCGAGAAGCGAGGGAGTGAGACGAGCTTGAACTCCACCTCAGACACCCTGCAGCTTCACACTGAGTGGGAGCATGTGGATGTGAGGGGACACACTTGTGAGGGCTTCTTTTATTTGAGTTGAAATTATTTTATTTCTTTCAGTGACAGTGTAAACAGCATCAGAAAAGCCTCTTCAGCCAGAGAGGTTCTCTTTTCCCGCACTATTTATTTCACACAGGAGCGGGTCATCTTCTTACGCAGGTGCATGGCTTGCACAGCTGGCATTAGAGGTTTGGCAACTTGCTAGCCCATAATTTTAACATTACCTTGTTGCAATGTTGGAAATCGTTATTAATTTAGTTTGTAAAACTTAGAATGAGTAAGCTAAGATATGTTATCCCTCCCTTGGCTTCAGTCTTGGTCAGACAGTTTTTTCCCTGAATTTCAAGAAGTTGCAGATCTATCCATGGCACCTTGTAGTTCAAGGACAACCCCCCCCCCCCCTAGGCTCACTGGGTAACTTTCTGCTCCACTGATCTGCACAGCACTACTCATCAAGCTTTCAGAATTAATTTAGTAAAAGGCGCTTTCTCATTGTGAGAGAGTGTTATACTATTTTTTCTGTATTTCTTAAAGAAGGCACTGTACAAACATTTGGTGCAGGTGCTTGTTTCTCCACACCACTTCACGGTTGACTCTCCTTCACCAGAGCCCAGCATGATGCTACATTTATTTTACTATAGGCTGGAGCTAAAAAGAAAGGGCTGGTCATCTTTAGACGGCTGTGTTTAGGTCACAGTACTGTAAGCAGTCAGTCATGTGTGCATCATCTGTAAAATGTTCTGTCTTGTATTGACAGTCTGACCAAACAGCTTCAGAGCAGTGCAGTGTTAGACAGGGAGCTTATGGTGATAAGCACAGAGGCATAATAGTATAGCCTATGGGTGCTTAGCTGTCAGATATAATACTTTATTTCACACATATAAGCTATATATATGTGGCGTTATTTATTTGGGGAACATCTGCTGAATCAATTCCCTAAATGTAGGCTTGTTTTCACCTTGTTCTACCCATAGACCATGTTGTTGATGTGAGCCAGCAGGTTGTTGATTGCAAATACTCCATAATTTCTGGCAACTGCAGTTATTAATTTCATTGTTTCTACCAAATCAGACCCAGTGAAAAAAGAGGAGGAGGCAGCGGAGGAGGACGATGAAGGAAATCCCACAGCCACAAAACTCTGACTCTGCAGCTGTCTGAAAGGTAGGGTGCTTTGAAAAAAAAAAAAAAAAAAAAAAAACCTTAACTGAGGAGCTGTTAGTCTAACACATCTTTTACTGTAAAATACAAAGAATACAGGGCCGTAGGCTTCACTGGAAATTTTGGGCCCCATGAAAGGACATCACATTGGGCCCCACCACAACAGACCAAGTCAACCTCACACAATTATCATAACCAAACCCCCTTTAAGCACTGAATAACAAACTTTGTGTAACACTGACATTTTGTGTGAAATAACAAAAAGAGAAAGAGTGGTATATCCTTCGTAACATCTGCTAACAAACAGCTGATATTGTATAGATCAGTGTGTGCACAGGGAGGACATGGAGAAATGCACACACTATTTTATTTGCCATAAAATAAACAATTTTGCACTTTCTAGAAGTATTGGCTTTGGGAGTGATGCCAGTGTTCTTTTGAAATGTGTGCCGAATATGACACGATAATTATACACTGTCAACCTATCAGCTGCAACTGACACCCTTCATTACATTTCAAACAGCACAGGGGGCGCTTTCTGACTATCACGGGAAGTCGACTTCATTTCTGAGTACTTAGAGAGGCAGAGAGGATTAAGAGGGTTTTGGAGGGTCTGTCACTGGCTAGCCTCAAGGTGAGTGACAAAATCACTACAACATCAGCATATTTCATTCTCTTTGTACCCAGCGGTAAGAGAGCCAGAGAGCCACTTTGTCAGGAGATCAGAACAGAGTTTTATTCAAATTAAAAATCGGGAGATATGCAGACATGGCCTCCCAAATTGTACTGTGGAAAAATCTGCTCAAGGAGAGCAGCTGTATGTTAACCAAGAATTCCTCAGGATGTTTTAAATAATGAAAGCTATTTTTCCTGCAGAAGAAATGTGTCTTGACAACATTTTACATCAACAGGATGTCAGGATTTTAATTTCGATTGTTACTTAGATTATGTAAACATAAAGTGAAAAATTATGATAAAGTGAAAATATCCTTGGAAAAACAAAGGCTTTTGTATATTTCGTACTTAATGTAGGGAAAGGTTCAGAGAGTTCATTGACTAATGTTGTATCCATCAGCAGTTGATGATTTCGTGAGGGATTTTAAAGATTTATTTTTGGGCTTTTTTGTGCCTTTAATGGAGAGATAGTACAGTCAGAAATCAGGGAGAGAGAGAGTGGGGAAAGACATGCGGGAAAGAAGCCACAGGTGGGATGTGAACCCGGGCGCCCCATCGTGAGGGATTTTAAAGAGGAAGTTTTGTGCAAGACTTTATATTTATGTTTTAGGACCCAAAACTATTCTGACAAATAATCTTTGTGGATTTATTATTAAGCTTTTAATAGTTGTGTTATAACATGAGCCTTAGCGGTAGATGACTAGTTCCCCCTGTTTCCATTTTGCAGGCTTTCTATTTGACTTACACACCTTAGAGAAGTAAAAAGTACTTATTGAAATCTTAGCAATAAACAGGTAAGTTTATATTAAAGTTTTTTCTGTCTTTTTTTCAGACCCTAATCATTTTAAAGAAAAATCAGATGGCCACTTTGAGCTCATGAAAGATTTTCCATTTAGGTTTTATTTAGCCCTATTTGCAAGGGGATAGTATTACCTAGGGAACTCTAGTAATTTGTAATAATTGCGGAGGATGTCTGTGTTTTTAACCCTGTGAAAATCAACCATACTTGTAAATTGTACTCATGATGAACAGCCATCAGCCAAACTGAATTCAGCTGGCTCATCTTACAGCACAGTATAGATATATACACAATAGTCATCGTTTGGTTGTTGATAGAAGTGTTAGGTGTACCAGATATGGACATTTTCTTCTTCTAATAAATGTCCGGCAGGTTATGATGCTGCACCAAGAGACAAAGTGGTTATTATGCAGTGCCTCAACGTTATCAGTCAGAAATGTCAGTCAATGGGAGTAAATCACTTTGCTTATCCCGTGCGAATGCGCCGCACCAAACACTGATGTTGGGGAGTAATTACCCACTAATCTTGTGAGAATATGGCTTTGACTTTGAATTAAAATATTTGATTGTAAATGTAATGCAGCTTTGAAGAGGACAGAATAAAATGCTGCTGGGAAGAAGAGTTTTCTTTTTCTCAGATCAGCCAGAGGAGTGACTTATTTTGTACTGACGTGGGGGGTTTTGGCTGGGGGGAGGTTATTGTGTCATTAGCCTCTTGACTGGTGACCCCTCCAGGAGTAATTGGCACCATGGCTTCACACTCAAAAAGACGACATCTCTGTTCCTCAGGCCCCTTCAGTTGATTGCGTATGTTGATTGATGCCATTGATCCGAGCAAAAGCACACCAGATAGCCTTTCTAACAGGATTGTGAAAAACAGAGAAGTGCTGTAATTGTATCAAGGTTTATGGCTTGACATGCTGAAAAGTCTTTGTTTTGAAGATCGTACAATGGAGGATGGTAAATAGGGTGAAATGGGAACAATTCTGGCAATTTTCAGTTTATTTTAAACAACAGATGTTTTCAGTTTGTGAAGACCTGAATTGTTGAAACTTTACAAAACAAAGCAACAAAGCACATACTTAGCTGATTAGCTGTTTAGCTAGTTCCACTGAATTCATATGGGTATAGTTCAACATAATTAGCTACATAGAAATTTGATATTACATAAACTGTGGTGGATCCAAAATACTTAAACAATATTTTAACAATATTAATAATCATTTTAAGCTATCTTGGGAAATACAGCTCTAAGTATCTGATAGCTGAAGAACGGACAAAATTGCTTTGTTCATGAAACTCGTCCAGTTGAAAATAAAACTGTTAAACACAACTGAAACATTAGAGTAATGATGCAGCACGATGTAACATGTCTCCATTTACAACACTTAGTTCAACTTTTAGTTTTCCCTCCAAATAATCCACTGAACTGTTAGCTTGCTGATAAATCTGACTATCAGAAACCTGTTAGTAGCAAAGGTTAGCTGCTTACTTGAAAGAAGCTAGCTATAGCCATTTAATCTAGCTAACTAACTATAGCTATCTAAAACAAAGGTTGATGGTCCTTGATGTGATGCAAAAGTTCCTCAAATTCAAAAGTCCAATTATATCATTATGAGTAAAGTCTATTTTTAACGCTAACATGTTCCGCATTGCATGCGGTGTGCATGCAAACTGGATCAGCTAGCAAGAAGACACGCTTTTAGGATTAAATACTATTTTTGGTCCTTTCCAATGATTTGAAAACCTGTGAAATCACTTTGACTTGGTCTGTCAGTAATGATGGTAGTGGTACTATTTTAGTTCTTGATGCTGTCAGAACACCTATCAGATTTCTCTCTGTCCCTGTTTGTTTCATTATTTGACAATTAATTAATGGCGTGGCAGTATCTGAGTCTACAGGGACTTGGGTTGGGAACTGGAGGGTCGCCGGTTCAAGTCAGAGTGCGGACCAACTTAGGTGCCAGGTAGTGTAGTGTAGTAGTCCCACTCTGACATCGCTACCTGTCCACAGGTCCAGGCCATGTGTGAGAAGCATGTCTAACTAACAAAGTGTAAACCATAATTACCCTCAGAGATAAATAAAGTATGTAAAATAAAATAAGAAAAATGAATGATGTCCTCAATGTTTGAGAACTCAACAATTACTTCTGACAGAAGATGTTTTTTGTCATAGAGTATTATCTACTAAAGAAAAGCTAAACTTTCCGAGTAAATCAGCTCCAGCTTAAAGTACTTCAAAGAATATTACAGTCAGCATTCTGTAAAACCAGCAGCAAGGAAACGTGATTCATGAAAGCTAAAAATGCTCTAACCAGCTTCTTCCTCCTGCACCTATACTCCCACAATTTTTTTTTAACCTAGATGTATTGTTATGTAGAAACATGCCGTGCTGACTTTCAGTAATTTTTCTGCATATTTCGTCTGTCTTGAGGTCAAACATGAGAGGATTAGCCAGCCTTTAATCCATGCAGGAGGTGTTGTGGCCTTGGGCGGCTTGAGTCCTCTCAGTTTAGTATGCATGCTGCCTGGTTTGAAGAAGTGGAGCACACCAGCGCTCTGGGGGGATTTTAAGCTAAATAAATAGACAAAATAAAAGAGCTGGAGTAAGAAACGGGTTTTATGGAGAAAGAGGTGATATTAGCTTTGTGATTGAGTGGGGAGAGTGGGACTCAGAGGGAGAGGGAATAGGCGCAAGTGTTGTGGCATTTTGTGGTGTGTCTGCTGCTCTTAATTATCATGTCCCCACGTGTGCAGTCTCCCATCCCAACTCGCCCACTTTCCTCATCTCCTTTTCAATTTTCTAATTGCTTGGTTTTAATTAAAGCCACACAGAAGTGACATTGAGTCAATTAAAAAGCCAAGAAATAGGCACGGATAGTCAAAGGCTGCATGTTTTGCAAGGGGATTTCTGTCAGAGAGCGATGTTTCGTCAAGACTGTCACACTTTAGGATGAGTCAACATGACGCCGCTGTCATGCGTGAATAAGTGATGGGAGCTATATCGTGCAGCCTCGTTATAGGCCCATGCTGTGGTGATGTGTAATACATACTTCTATTTACATACATGATATACTCATACAAAGAATACTTTTGTGAAGTAGCAAACACCTCTTTTTAATGTATTCTTCCCTGTTCAAGCTTTTTTCCTCATATTTTATTACTGTGATATCACCTTTGTGGTTGTGTTCCCTTTGTGTGTCATTTCCTCCCCTGCGAGTCCGAGCCAATTCCCCTCCCTCTTACTGCTCAATTACTGATGTGCTGTAGCCTCCTGCTCTCCCTCCCTCCGCTTCTCTCATTTTCTTAATGATACCACATTCCATGTTTTAGGACCTATTTCTGCTCATTCCATCTTTTAATTATGCAGCAGTGTTTTCTTTGGCAACTTAACAGCCTACCTATTTTTACACAGAGGATCCTCCTGCAGCTGAACTGGGTCCTGACTGTGCTGCTGATTGCTCCTACGTTTCCTCTGCAATGAAACAATTACAATGATGTCCCTGCCTTTGATGTGCTTTGCAAATAACTGGGTTGAATCAGATGAGAGTGTCTATGAGTCAGATCCTTATTTACCTAAAAGTTAAGGAAATCACACTGATCTGTGTAAAAGTCTTTATTTACAGTTTCATTAGTCAGATGCTTACCACTGATGTCCTCATTGAAGTAGACTACGTTATTAAGACTGTATTACAAAACAATAACAGATCTTTAGTCTTAGTGGGTCTAAAGAACGTGAGTTAATTAAAGGAAGAATGTGTGTTCAAGCACCAGCATGAAACCAAAACAAACTGCTTTTTGGCGACACCTCCGCTATTCTGAAGGCTCTGCTGTGGCCTGCATTGTTGTAAGCAAGAATGTCATGTCCTAAATTCTTTCAACATCTGGAGGGAAAAGTTTGACATGTCGGAAAAACAACCATTTCACGAGTAGTTAGGGCCCGAAGCACTGACAAGTGCGTAGGACCCTCTTGAAACCCAAGGAATTATTTGTATTATTACACTCACTTGTCTTGATTGAGAAGTACAGCCAAGAGATGTTTGGCTTACCTGAATAGCATACAGACAAAAATCTCCTCCCCATTTATTACAAGAAATTATTTGGCACGCTTTTATAAGCCAAAAATGTTCACTTTTACTTTCTGTTGAGGCACAAATCAAACAAATCAGATAAACATTCATGTGTAAGCTTTAGGTGCAGAAAAGCAGATTATGTTAGCTTTGCAGCTAAACATCTTGGGGTAAACTAGATATATTCATTCCAAAAAATCAACGATGTCTAAATAATTAATCTTAGCCTGGATTATTTAAATTTAATTTGAGTTATCTAAGGTGGCATACTTTATATAAATAATAATTAAGTAGAGAAACACCAGTAATAGAGAATTTGTTATTGGCAAACTCCAACTTTAGTGTTAAACATAAAGATTTGAGTAAACTGTAAACATGACCCACCTGCAGGACTCTGTCATTTGGGGGAGTTTGTGTTGTGGTGGTGGTGAAGGACACTCTGAGCAACTTGACGCAGTAGAAAAACACTTAACTTCCACTTCTGGGCCTTCACTGAAGACCGGGGCGGTGTCTGTTAAGTAATTCGGCTTCCTGAGACATCTTCATATCCAGTGCTCGCTTTCTAACACTGTCTTCTTGTTTTATAATCAGTCTTCTGATGCATGTAGACTCACAGTGGGCGTGAGCGCTGCCAACTGTAATCCCAGAGTGAAGTCATTATTTTGAGTGAATACTCTTTGAAGCTCTTACAACTTCATTCAGAGTAAATTTGTGTTTACTTGAGTTCATTTTTTGATTTTGCTGGACATAAAACACACAAAAAAAGTCCTCTAAAAAAAACCTGCTGAGAAAAACCACTACATGTCAAGGAATGGGCTTTTCTCCATTTGGTCAAAAATGAATTTACTCCAACAATTATTTTTTTAAAGAACTTCGGGGCTTATTAATAAATGCATCAATGTCCCTTTGCTGACAACAACACCTGTATGCCTGATTTTGCTGCTGTCTAGGCCTAGCTGTAGCTCCTCTCTACGTTCAGATAAGCTAAGGTAACTGTATCCTCTTTTTTGTAAACCAAGATTTTATTCATTGAATCTCAAGTAAAGCTTGTAAATTGACCTTGAAGACAAAAAAAGTTTCCTTTAATAAGCTACTGCCTCATTTATTCAAATAAATCTTGCTTCGTTGTGGACTGTTTCCAGCACCCAAAAAGAATAACAATTTACTTTTGCAGATACATAGTCGCTTTACAAAATGTCAACCACCGAACTGACCACTGATGGTTAAAAAAACTAGTGTTTACTCTTAATGAAGTTCTGTGCTCTTCCCATGTGACCCTTTTTCCTTCTTAACTCCAGAGATGGATGTTTGTGTGCATGTGAACAAGCTTATTAGACAGTCCACACCCCATCAGCTCCTGCAAATAGTAACAAATAGATGCAGGGATGCCTCATGTGTTTCCTGTGTATCATTTAACATCTCATTCAGCTCATTCAAACATGACAACGTGAAAAAAGGAAACTCATACTTAGCCGACTTCGCAGTTGATCATTATGGATGAGATTGTCATGGAGTCTGAAAAACTACACATACACTATTTATGAGGCCTTTGTTGCCATCAAAGCAAAAGATTAAGAGGAAGCGGAATGTGTGCATCCTCAACAAATAATTTGCAATATTTAGATTGTGGGTGCCAGCAAAAACAAATCATGTTCCAATGAAGTGTTACATAAATTAACATTTTATGTAACTTTATTTAAAAAACCCATAAAATGCTTCACCCTGGAAACAAATGAAGACTGATTTTTCGAGGCTTATGTAAAGGAAGGTGTGAGAGTACTTATTAGGTGGGTGTTAGAATGAGCCGGGAGGGGAATCTGTTGGTGGTGAGTGGATGAGCATCAAACACCAGATGCCAGACCTGCTATCAGTTTATATATAATTACACAGCACTCTCATCCATGCATATAACCATTCCCTTCTCTGCTCATTTATCATTTAACAGAATTTGGAGTGAAAAAAAAAAAAGTGTAATGGAACACTTACTTGTGGATCAATTTCTATCGAGTAAAGGGGAATTTAAAGAAGAGGAAATGGAATTTATGTTCTAAAGGCCCATTAATAATAATAATAGCCTGGAACATCTACAGATACCTGGTGACACTTTCATTAATTTCCTTAGTGCTTTTCAATGATTTATTGAACTGCAATATATCACACCATGGTCTGAATGTCATTTTTAAATTTTTCTTTTTCCCCCTGTTGGCTCTGAACTTGGTACCTTCTTTTTCTGCATGTTGTTTATTTTTGTTACATACTATTTATAGACACAAATGTTTACGTGGTAAAGTGTGCATTAATCCTACAAGTGTAGGGGAAGAGTGTTTCAGTTTGTTGGAAGCAGTTGTAGTTTAGCCGTTGTACCTTTTAGCCAGCACCAAAAAAAGGGGGTGCTGGCTAAACTACCCCCTGGGGTGGAGCATGCTTTTTTACTAGCTCCAAACAAGCCCATTTAATGCAGCACTTAACAGAACCAGACCAACAACGGTAGACATAAGAAGATATAGATTTTAATATCTTTATAAACATTTTTGTACTGTTGTTTTTCTGATGATAATTTACTGAACAATTGAGTTATGACAAATAAGGAAGATGAATAGGCATACAGTCGAACAGGTATGGAGGTGAAGAATTGTGCATTAACAAATAAAAACAGTTCTAAAAATATAACATGAAAAATACGTAAACAAAACAAATCACCAGAAAATCAAAAAAAGTCGAAAGACTCCTCCAGACAGGAGGAGCAGATAACCCTGTTATCATCATCAATGTCACTGATATTGTTTTTCTGATAGTTATACAGGAAATGATTAATATCAGCACAGCAAGAAGTCCTCATGTCTCCTTGTTACAGGTACTGTTCACATCATACAAACACCATCTTAGATTTCAGGGAGGCACAAAAGCTATTGAAGTAGGATGTTCCGTATTTGTCCATCTTTTAATCCACATTGTACGGCATCTTCTCATTACTTCACAAGCAGTTGTCTTGGTCTTGGATCCAACCATCCATGGGCGATCTCATCAGTTAATCGAGACAAGTAATTCCCTCAATGATCCCTGTTTCTCCATGCTCCATTCAATGTGTTCTTCTCTCCATCTTTTATTGATCACGTGAGTCAATTAAGGTACCCTCAGATTTTTTCTTAAGTCTTGTTGTCGTATTCCCTTGAAGTTCAGTGATTAAGAAAAGAAATGTGTTCCTCACATTCTCAATGAGGAATGGTTTGCCCTCACAGAGGAGGGGTCAGTTCAGCACAACCTCACCGAGAAACTGAGAAAGCCCCGTTTGACCCCGAACCTCTAAGGCTCCTGTTGGCCCTGCAGCATGGGGATCTGTCTCTAGGTCCATTTTGTGTCTTACAAAAAATCATATGAACAACATCTGACACAAGATATAGACAGACTCTTCAATATTCACAGCTTGATCTCCCAGAGACACATTATTTTCCAAGCAAATGAAATTGGGGCATGGCAGTTCTCGAAAATCTTGAAACAATTAGCAGCTTAATATTCAGTTGCACAGGAGGGGAGAAGTCATGTAAATGAACGGGAAGAAGATCCGTGTGTTTAAAGTGATACTAATGAGAAATATATAAATGGGCAGGAAGGGCGATACAATACCTGAAAAAGCTAATATTATGTGTAGAGAAGTTAGCATATGTGACTGCTTCATACAGTGTACACGCTAACTGGTTGCTCTGTTAATAGCTGTAAAACATAACTGGTTATAGATTTCTATTGGTTGTGAGAATGGCACATTCCTAAGTCTGAAAAAGACTGACGTTTCATTGCCATGCTAACACTTTACCTCTAAGCTTACGAAAAACATTCCTGAACTTGTGTTAGGAAATGATGCAACATAAAAATACATTATGCAGAATGGACAGTGTCATCAACTTTCCATTTATAACATTTGTATTACCAATTTTCAAACTCACAACTGAAAATTAAAGCTGAACAGAGCACCTAGCTTATCCGTCTCAGAGCTAACGAGCTAAGTTTTTCTCCTTTTGCTCAGTCAACTCCGTTTGGATGTTGGAGCTCTGGATGAGGGAAAAGATTAACAAACAAAGTAAACCCAGACAAATGATGAAATGAACTCATACTGGCATAAGTGGCAGTGCAAGCTTGGTCGACAATAACCTTTCTTTTATTCTCTGACTCTCAATCCTTTTAACTTTTGTGCTGCGAGTCTTTCTGTTTTAGATGTTTGATGCTTTGAAGCCCGTTTGAGTCTGAACAGTAAAGCTCCCTACACAACATTTACACATATAATCACACTCACACACACACATACATAAATGACACATAGGCCTTGTAGTGCAGGAGCAAGAGAGGGTCCCCAGGGGTTTGTCTTTTGTGATTAGCCAAATCCTCTGAAGGTCAGCGGAGAATGTTGTCAATATTTGTCGTTAAAAAGGCCACAAAAAGGGCAGGGATGTGTAGTAAGGACAGGGATAAGGTTGCCCTATTGTTGGCTTGCTGAACCCCACTAGGGGGGCGGACAGTGGTCCGGGGAGTGCACTTGTGCTTCCTCCGTGTGACGGTGCCATCTGGGGATGTGTGGTCATGTTTCCCCCCCTCTGTGAAATCTGGGGAGGAATCCTCCTTGTCTGCCATGACCTCCTTTGAGTGGTGAACCTCATTATCACCCTTCCCCTTGCTCCCTCTGGTACGAGGCTTTGTGCAGTTCCGAGGACGACCAGGCCTCGAGGGCTGGACTAGGTGGGTCTGCCCTCCAGAGCCCACCACTACACCACGATTCATGGAGGGATTCACCGTACCAGATAAATTGTTAGTCTGGGCTCTAGACTCAGAGTTAGGTACAGTTGGGGAACAGTTGGGAAAGTCCTCCTTTCGCAGCTCCTTGAGGTCTTTTCCATACATATCAGCTGGTGCCTGGCAACCCACAGAAGATGTTGAGCCTCGGAAACGTTTCAGCCATTCCCAAAGCGACAGGGCCTTGCAGTCGCATGACCAAGGGTTGTCATTGAGGCGCAGATATTCCAAGGCAGGCAGAGTCTCCAGGCACTGTCCGGACAGCTGTATCAGGGAGTTGTTGAACAGATAGAGGGTGGTGAGACGTTTGAGATCATGGAAGGCCAGGCGGTCAACCCACTCGATCTGGTTTTGATGAAGAAGCAGTCGGTCCAAAGCTCGAAGGCCCCTGAAGGTGTTCTGGTTAACACGCCACAGACGGTTTCCATGCAGGAACAGATGGCTCAGATTGTGGAGGTCCATAAATGTGTCATCCTGCAGGAACTTCAGATGATTATCCTGTGGAGATACAAAGAGAACCCAATCAAGATTATATGCAACTTGTTTCTACAGAGTAGAAATGGGTTTTTGTGAATCAGGGCATGTTCCAATGTGTGATCATCTGTTCAATTCAAAGTTCTCAGTGCATGAACACAACAGGCTGAGCCTTGTACTCCAGTGGGAGGCGAAGATGCACTGTCCATCTGACTTATTGCATGCCCTGCTGCTCTCTAAAATATAGCAAGGAGTGCTGAATGGATAATCAGGATACTAAACCATCTGAGCAGTGATGTGTGAAACAATTTCGGCTGAGACACCACTGATGAAAATGTTTGGTATAAGGTAAGGCTGTGTGCTGATGTACATGCAGCTGCCAGCTTGTCACTCAAAGCAAGGTGGCAGTGGAGACATTGATTGACCAGGCAGTAATTCTGCAGTGTAGTTGCAAATGTACGAGAGTTTGTAGAATGGTTTGTGTCAGAATACATTTGCATAGATAATTGCAAGTTCATTATTATCTAGTTTACCTGTAAGTAGAGATACTGCAGGTTTCTGAGGCCTTGGAAGATGTTATTAGGAAGTGAACTGAGCCCACATCGGTACAGGTGTAGCGCATTAAGCCGACTCAGCCCATGAAAGGTGTCTTCAGCCAGGGAACGCAGGTGGCGGTTGTCACCCAGATCCAGTTCCTCAAGCAGCATGAAGCCGTGGAATGTAGAGGGCTCGATGTACGTGATGTTATTAGAGTAGATCCAGAGAGTGACCGTGTTGGAACTGAAGTGACCCCGGAGTAAGCGATGGATTTTATTGTTCTGTAAGAAGATGCGTTCACTGTCAGGAGGAATGCCTTCAGGGACAGACAGGAAGTTGTGGGCTTGGCAGGAGACAGTGCTGGGTGCAGTGTAGCAGGTACAGTGACGGGGGCAAGACCAGGATAACTCGAGCCCACAGAGAACCAGCAGGAACTCCAGCCCGCAGCCTGTAGTTAGAACAAACACACACACACACACACACACATACATTCACAGGTTGAGCAAGAGAGAGAGAGAGAGAGAGAGAGAGAGAGAGAGAGAGAGAGAGAGAGAGAGAGAGAGTGGAAGGTTGAGAAAAAGATTACAGACACAAATCATCATCACACACACAAAGACAGGGAAACAGAAAAAGAAAAATGTATTGAGTGCAGGGTTCATTGAAACTGCAAATATAGATTTTCTTTTCTTCTTTTTATTTTAACACTTGAAAAGAAGGAATAACAGACTCTTGCAGCATTAGCAAGCTAACTTGCTTACACAAACTGCAAACATGCTAATGTTCAGCAACAATAATGGTTACCATGTTTGCAATCTTAGTATAGGATGCTGTTATTCTTACATTTGTATGCTTCTTTGAAGAGAAAAACACAGTTTCTGATGAAAATTAGGTTTGCAAAAGTCAAGCCCCTTGTTGAGGTGAATGACAACATCACCAAGGTTAGCTAGTTCCATAGAAATCCAAGTGATAGATAATATAATGGTACTCTAAACCACAAATACCAACTTCTAACAATCAATCACCCAGAAGTTGTTGATGGATTTTATCACGACGATTTCACGAGGTGATAGAAAACAGGTCCTTGGGCAGAAAACCAAAACGTGGCACAGTATCAACAAAGAACTGACTCACGTTTTCATCATGCACATAAATTTGGGTTTCATATAGGTCAAGAATATTTGGTGCTTAGCATTTTGTTTCCCCCAGGTTTATCCGTTAGGGGTGGTGGCCTGGTCCCCGGCTAACCTCACAGGGAGGAGCGAAGAATTCAGGGAGGAAACAATAAGATAAAAGACAGAAAATACGTTCATGATCTGTTGAAATAAAACGAGTGCACTTAAATGACATAAATAAAGTATTTATTCTTTTTGGGTAGTGAGAGGTCATGTTGGGGTGGTGAGCCACCATTCCAAATAAATGGTAGGGGAAACAGAGTTGTCCTTCTGATAAGTTTCAACTGTGCTACACATACTGTATGGAACTCCTCTGCCACAGTTTACTGCCTAAATCCACAGAATGTATTTAGGCCAACAATGAAGGTAATATTAAATACAGCTAACAATAACATCTGCTAAAGTGAGTCTCAAGACTGCTCCGTCAAGCTGATGAATCCCTAGTGCAATACTTGCCTGATTCAACACATATGCAGCTATTTCAGCTTCTGATATTCTCACACCTTTAGGACATGTGCTATTAAGAGCCAAATCCCTTCCCTGAGTCCATTCGCACTACTTTGCAGAGAGTGGAGGCTGTGATGGGTCTTTTTGTGTTGTTAAATGGGCCGTGGAATGCTTATTTAAACTTGTAGTAAGCTGCTCTGAGGCACTTTCTGATCGGTGACACGATTCCCCAGATCTTTGAGACGGGAAATGTGACTTATCCACAGTCTCATCTGAAAGGAGCGCAACTTACAGCCCTTCACGAGCGCTCCATCTGACAAACCCCTGGCTGTCTTTTGCTCAATTTATTATTCACAGCATGGCGAAGGCCTGATTCACTACCTTCAATCGATACGCCTCTGTTGCCTTTGAAATCGCCCCGTAATCCCGGGTCCTTTATGTTGGAAATTCAGGAGCTGCAGAATTACTCTCCACCAAGAGACGTATTTATCTAATATATTTTCTTGCCAAACTGTGGCTAAGCTGTGACATTCAGTGTCTGACTTCACTGACCTTTAGCTGTAATTCTCTGTGTCTAGTTGCAGAGCCCGAGCATGCATTGAGCGGTGTGTCACCTGAACAGGAGTGTGCTCTCTCGGGCACGGTCCTAATCCTATTTGATAAGCCCTGCCACTGGGCAACAATGGAACCACATGCATCCTCCCAAATCAGAAATATGCCCAATAAATGAGGCAATTCTTCACAGTTGAACACTGTCAAAGGGCTGAATGTGAATGTGTACTCATGTGTGCTGGTATGCAAGTAAATTTGTTGTGCTGGAGACCATGACATGTCATTGAAGCACTACAACAGGAATTTGCTTTATTTAGACTTTTCTTTCTAATGTCATGACCTGCTGATTTATTACTGGCAATGTCCACATTTCTTCACACCGTCATCACCAAACAAGATAGCTATTTGAGTGTTTTTTATCCAGGAAGCTGTTTTTCTAGTTTTATCTCCATTGTTCTCTCTACTCAACTTTTCCATGGGGAGGTGTTAGGCATGGCACCCACTTACTGACTAAATAGGTGAGAATGGTTTCCATTATTCTTATGAGAGATACATTTTCTACATTTATCAGACAAATAAGGAAGACATGATCCGCTGTTAGAGGAACATTTGCATCAAGCAGCAGCCAGCAAGTACTTAAGATGCAACTGCTAGTCATTCAGATATTTGATTGTTGTTGAAATCTTATTACACTACTGACCCTCAAAGAAAAAACATTTTCATAAAGCACATATAAAATACAACAAATTAAATCCCGGTGTTTCTCTTACATTTGTTCCGAGATAAAATGATTTAAGTCACGAGTAAGAATTCATTCTCAAGGTTCCATTATTCATAAAACTGATCCGCTGCTCACTCCAGTGATTATATTTTTCCCAGGCCTTAAAGTATTTCCATTAAAGCTTCACTTCATGCATGTCAATAGAATTACAGCAGCAGGTTTCTAACAGGAAAATTATCCGAGCAGGCGAGAGATAGACACTGATAAGTGTGATACGCAGGCAGAGCGCGGGAAGGAGAATGTAGATGCCGCCTAGATAGTGAGACAATTTGAATCAGTGATCTACTAATCACGTTGGACACATAAGGATGCGCCCCCTCTCCTCTCATTCTCCTCAGCTTGACAGGAAAAAGTAATAGATTCTTTACCCTGCTTAATCCACTCTCACAAAATGGCTGTTTTAGCTGCGTTGCCACGTTTGCTGAGAAAAACAGAAAGACAAAAAAACATGGGAGATGCTGGTTGGAATATCTTCCCTTTTCCCTCCCCTGTGAACAAAATCCTTTAACTGCATCCCTGATGAGGCTTTAGAAGATGTGAATATATGATGTGTTACACTCTTTAGATGCTCAAAGTCGCTTGTGCACTCTCTTCTACATGCAGATTGAGTGAAGAGGGAGAAGCAAACAGCGCTTGTCTTGTTTTTTTAGCCACGCTGAGGGCATGTGTGCCGTCTTTTGATGCTGGCAAAACATGCATTTCCACAGGAGACTTTAACACCTGCCAGCCAACTGATCCCAGCACCATGTGTGTTCACATTTCCGAACACTACTTAAAATACAGGTGTAAGTTGGAATGGATGTGAATTAACACTACACTTTGTCCCAGAAATATTTGAATCAATTTAGTTTACGTATATATAAATATACAACAACACACGCAACAACACTTGAAAACAAGTTTGAGAATGAATGAGACGGATCATGTCTTTTTGACAAGCATAAAAGGATGAATGAGGCTTGTTTACAGAGCTTTGAAAATGGCATCTTGTTTTCGACACTGAGGAAAAAAACAAGCATTGTGTGAGACTGCTGTCCTTAAGTGAAAAAGTTAGAAATTAATGTGTCATAACTGCATTGTGCGCTCACACAATGGGCCATTCAGCTGGAATTGTATTACATAAATAGCTTTGGACACAAAGGAGCATATATATGCCAATAGTGCCTATTGGAATTTGGCAGAATAAAGGAGAGGCTCTGAAAGGGAGATAATGTGTTTTTGGAAAGGAAGCAGCGCAGCTATTTCTGAGCTGTGTATTAACACTCTCGTCAAATGTCTTTCACCTCCAAGTCGCCCCCCACGCCGGTCTCCGTCACCCCCATCTTCCTCCCCACTGATTAGCGATGACAGATGCTATTGATAGCCAGAGAATCACATTTGACCCAGCAACCCCATCATCAGCAAGTTCCCTTTTTTTTTTTTTTACTTTTGGGGGTGTTGAAATGGAAATAGATAAATAAATGAATAAAACACAATGGCTCGGGTCCCCTGGCAGACTGCTGAGTGACTGTGTAGAATATCAGTGAAGCATAGTTCACACCAGATTTGCCCTCATGAATAACACATCTCTGCTAATAGGAGGGAAATGGTTTCGTCTGTAGAGCTGCGTGACTCTTCCCATCATTAGACTGGACAAACTCAATTTCCTGTGTCTCTCCAAAGGCCCCGATAAGCACCCCGGTGTTTTGGTTCCTGCTGTTTCTAAATAACGCGTCTGCTCACTCCGCACTCTAAAGCTGTAGTCGGTCATGTTCATGTAGACAGTGGTTTATAATGTCAGTGCAATGTAGTGGATTATTGATTCACTGGGCTCATTCTTCTGAGGAGTATGGTTTATAATGTGTGCAGCATCAATATGATCCTGTGGAGCTAAATGTGCTGTCACTGTGTATGAAAAGGTGAATGCTTTGTAGTACAATTGTTAGGTCAATATATATACTGTTTATATGTACAGACAAACTATCTGTCTGAATACTTAATGTACCTATAACATGAAGTAACACTGGAAGTGATTAGAAATGGGCTTCTCATGGTAACTCCTATATGTATAACTATAACTTCCAACACACTCAAGGATTTATTAGCCATTAACCTTCAGTTATTTCTTGTTAAAAGTGCATTTCTCAAAAAGGAAGTCTGAACTTAGATGATGTGAGGAGGAGATCCAGAGGGCGGCTAATCATGAAGAAAAAGCTGTATAGAAAAATCTGGAAAGCTTTCTTTGCTCCCTAGCAATCATGTTAATACATTTATTTGAGCAACTTTCTTTTCCTGACATCAGAATCAGAGTCATCTTTATAAGCCAGGTATGCTTACACACACAAAAGGAATTCGACTTTGATGGACTGTGCTCTCTCTGTACAAAAAGTAAAACATTAAATATGAACAATAAACACAAACTAAGCAAAGGCTAATATGCAGAAGACTATAAATCAGACAATAAAGCAGTGGTGAGTAGTGCAAAAAAAGCTGAGATAAACATGATAATAAAATAATACAGAAGGGTTAATATAGACCTACATGAAGTATAGATAGTTTTTGCAGTATTTACATTTAATCAGTATATCTTGTAAAGAACTGATTAATTTATGGATTGATTGATACCTCTATTTCAAACATGTTAATTAAAGTAGATTCATAACTAAACAAGAATAGCTGAGAGTATAAAAAGTATAAAAAGTAAAGCAAAGCAACCATTTCAACTGCAATATCGAACACCAAACAACCAGTACAAGTTCCAAAAGAAGTAGGGTGAAGTCCACACTTATTTATTCTTACTTCTTGTCTACTTTTAATTTGAATAGAACATCTTTATTGTCACTGTACCAGGTACAATAATTGAGTTTACAACTCCCCATAGACAAAGCAACACTTTTGAAATCTATTACCCAAGTTTCCAACTATAGTAACAAGAAGAGTGAGAAAGCTGTCACAACCTGTCCTTTCTTCTATACCAATGTGCGATGTGTCAGGATTCAGTATTGGTTTTATTAAGTAAAATAACGACAATCATTTTTTCAAATGCCTCACCTATATTCATAACAGTAAATTATCTGTGCCTGTGAATGTCTTACATCCCCCTCAGGTCTCCATTATTGGACATTATTTAAGATCAGACAAACAAAGAACAAGACAACATCAAACTTCAATATGCAACACAACTGAATAACATAAATAGATGATATGTTTTACATAAAATAATTTCCTCTTTATATTAGTTATATAAGCATCCCCCCCCCCAAAAAAAAAGCAAACTGAACAATACTCTGAATAGAACATCAGCTTCTGACATTTACAGTGCGGGTCAATGATTGCATATTTACTTTTAATTAACAGTGTGGGAACAAAAGCACAAATTCAAGTGTTTATTCTTAAAGGATGAAGGAACAGCAATAAAGGCACAAGCGCATGTTTTCACTCAAGCTGTTTTCATTACCATTTTTAAAGAATGTCTCTGTTGACTTGTTAAAAGCACTGATTACTGCCATTATTCTCTGACTGCACAACACACTCACACATGAACACTCCTGCCAGCAACACTTCTGCCTGGGAATATTTGTTTTTTTGCAGTTGTTGTTTTTTTTTCCTTCTCCTTCACAGCCTTCTGCAGAATGTTATAGATTTTGTCTCATTTGCCATTCCCCAGCTCCACTGCAGGCAATATTGCCTCATAAGGTTGCCTGACTATTCTTCTAGAGAGTGAAAGGAAAATGGGAGGGAGAACAATGACAGTGCTGAGAGCTCTTGGAAATGCAGAAGAATCGAAATATATCAGAAATATATCACGTTGCGGTTAAATTCCTCTGGTGCAGAGGCATCAACAAAGTGAGAAAATGCTGTGTGTGTGTGTGTGTGTGTGTGTGTGTGTGTGTGTGTTATTTCTCTCTCTCTGTGTGTGTGTGTGTCTCTTTGGCGCAGCATCATAACTGGTCTCATCTCTTATCTCATACTTGCACAACACAAAGAAATTAGGTCACAAAGAAGTGGTTGTGTAATTTGCGAAAAGCTGTGAATTTACAAAATAATGAGGGAATCTTCCTGATTTTGAGTTTAAGCCTTCATTTTTAAACTCCTCATCAGAGCTGCTAAACTCTCCAGCTAATGTTTTGTGACTGATATCAATTTCATGAGAGATCGGTCAGCGCCTCAAGTCACCTCATTGCTCTACTTCATAATAAAAACTTTTATACTTTGGGGGGAAAATCAGGATATTGAAACATTCTCAGATGCCAACATTGTAATTCTGATCAGACCGGCAGATTTTGCAATGTTCCATGTTTGAATCCTTGATTCGTGTATTGGCACAGTGAGTGCTATAAACTATGGATTGCCCATACTTTCTGTGCCTGCACATTAATTATGACTTTCATTCTTTTGTCAGGTTGGCTCCACTTCAATGGTCTTCATTTCACCATATTTTAATTTTCCCTACTCCTTGAGCCATAAGGGCGGTTAAAGTACAGAGAGCAGGTGAGAACTGGAGTCCAGTTAGAATGCAGTTTGGCAAGCAGAGCGCCAAGTCATGTCAAAGTTAAATGGACCACCGTGCTCCCCACATTATTGACATTTATGCCGGCTAAGTGCTATTTGATGGCTGTTTGATATTGTGAGCAGCGGGGGCGGGTTCATGAGGTGGGCCTGTCGATAAATCTCATTTTGGAGTAGACAAAGTGAGAGTAAGAAAGTAAAAAGAAGATATTGTGATAAACTGTTTGTGTGGAAAAGGTGTGAACAGAAGTTTCTCTCACCTGCAGACAGTTGCTGCTGCTGCTGCAGAGAGATGAGGATCTCTTTCGTAAAAGTGCTTCACAGAACACAAACAACATATAAAAGCATGCAGGCAAACCAGAGGGAAGTTGAGCACCAAAAAGGCAGAGATAACGTGAGTGACAGCAGTGTCTCAGGATGAGGAATCAGAGGAGCTAAAAATAACTCTGCAAAACAGGCGGCACCGTATGGAGCATGTAGAGAATAAAAGAGGGATTTGTGGAGAGTGTGCAGGTGAATAAAGCTAATTTATTTTAAAGATGGAGCTAGAGGATGCTGGGAAGCGTGCAGACAGGAAGGTGGATGTCTGATGGCTGAGCTACCCACAGATGTTTGATACCCACATTTTAATTAACAGACTTAATGGATGTCTACAAGGCGATAACTCCACTTGCTTACACTTTCAGGCACATCTGTACCCGCTGGTCTTCCACACCTTCACAGCACTCTGCTGAGCGTTTATAAATGCCATACAGTGTGCATGAGGCACATCCATCCATGCACAAATATACACCGGCACACTTGCCAAATCACCGCTGTTGGTGGCAAGACTATCAGCCATCAACTACATTCATTCATCATGACAGCACAAAGCCAAATGATTCAAATATATTGCACTCCCTGTGGCGGTGTCGCACAGTGCAGACCAAACTAAACTAATGGTTCTGCAAACTGGTATAAATCACCTGGGTGTTTCCATATGTAGTTCAGAAAATGATATAGAGCGTTCATAATGCAATTTGCGTCAGTGGAGTGGCTAATAATTATCTTTCATGGTTGAAGGTATTTCAGGTAATGTTGGGGCTCTTGAATTGTAGAGTAATATTTACCGTCTGTTTCACATTATACAAGATGGTTTCAATGGCAGTTCACATACTAGGGGCGTTAAATTGCAGAGTATATCTGAGTCATTACCAAAACATTCAGCAAATGTCAGTTTAATTTATTAATGAAGGAGTGGGCAAATAGATTTTTGTCAGATTTTTAAATCTCTGGCCGAGCACATCCTAGTTTTCTTTTAAAAAAAATGTTTAAAAGTGACATATTGTAACACTAATATGTGTCCCCAGTCTGTCTACAAGCCACCCCAGTAATTAGAAAACTCCATCCTCTCCATCTTTTGCGTGCCCCACTTTTCAGAAAACGTGTGCTCACACATGCCGTTTGGATATTTCCCCTTTGTGACATCACAAAGCAGTAACTCCTCCCCCAGGTGCGTGACACTCCCACAGCTAGGTGTTTGTGCTCTCCTCTGAGTCTACCTTCTCACTGTTAACAATAGGGCATAGAGTGAGAAAGCCCAAGCCGAATCCATTTCAGTAGGGTGAGGTCAGGCACAGCTCATTTACATTTAAAGCTATAGACACAGAAGCAGCCTGTTCTGTGCAGGGCTGAAATAGAGGGGTTCATAGGCATGATCAAATACAGGATCAGGGTGGGTTTTTAGCAAGAATATTCACAGACGTGTTTTGTGGAGCTCAGTGACTTATTTAAACTTTTTGAAAAGGAGAAAAGTGTGACATTTATATGAGTCTTTGTGAATCACAGTATTTGACCATTTTGCACTCAGTGACACCCACGGGTCAACCCACATTGTACTCGGATTCATTGGGCAACACAACACATAATCATCATGAACCATTAGGACGTTTGCATTACAGCGAATTACTTTACTATTCAGGTTCTCAATAGTGGGTTTCAAAGTATTAAGATTAGGGATACGTTTAATGGTTGACAAGGTCATTATTCTATGAAGAAATTATTATTAATTAAGAAAACAGGATTAAAGGCTAATAAGACCAAAAATTAGTAAACTTGAATGTCACTACACGTAAAGTTCTTCAGCTGGTGAGCAGAACATGTAAACCTAATTTGGATGAACTCTTATTTTGTTTTTGATTCACACAGCACAGTAATCACATTGTGTCTCACATACTTGAGACACAGTTACGGGGCCTAGTTTACGGCTTTCAGCAGCAGGCTGCAGGGGTGTCATTCTGCCTGGCTCGTCCAGTGGCTGAGTCTTGTTCAATCATGCTCATGTCAGTGACAGAGTGCAGCACAGCCTATCATTGTGTTTCTCTGTAAGGGTGACGGCTGAGTTGTTGTAACGCTGTGACAGTCAGCAGACAGACGGAGAGGAAAGCGGCGCACAGAAATAGATTAAACTGTATTGACTCCATTTGACTTAATAAATGTAGGATGAGGAGAATATCAGGGGAGGTTATTTGAAAGAGTAGTTATGCTCTTGTGAAAACAGGACTGCTGCTGCAGTTACTCCATGAACCACAGGACCTGTTAATAAGCCTTGTGTCAGCCAGCATCTGCCTTATGAAGAATCAGAGCAAGGCATTGAATCAGTAAAAGCTCTGGGGCTGCTGCTCTTTAGCTCACCCTGTGCTTTGATGTTTCTGTCCAAGGGGCCAAACAAAGTAGTGAAATTTCCCCATGGATTAGTAAATGAATACAGTGTTTAGACAGGCAGAGCATGTGGAATGGCAAAGGAGAAGGAAAAATATGTAATTCTTCTTTTGGGATTCATACAGCGACACCAAAAATATGATAGGCTCTTATAGTAAATGTTCCAATCAGTGTAATAGCATGTCGATGCATCCCATAATTTGTCTCATTCTGCTCTGTGTTCTTATCCTGTCATTTCAGATACCTGCCTGCCTGAACACTATAATCCATGTGGGGTCGGGCTCGTCGCAGTTAAATACATGACATAGAAATATCTTTGTAATAACGTGAATAATTTCACTTTTTAAAATAAAAAATATTCAAATTATTTCTGCTATTTTGTTATCAACAAAAGATGTGATTGATTTTTTAGTTGTTGCTAACCCTGAGACATGTAAACAACCCCTTCTCCTTTCCACTCTGTCACCCGTTTTATATCGAACATTGCAGTGATTCAAAGTCTCAATCTTGGTTTAGCTACTTGAAACTGCTGGTTAAAATTGCATCATGTTGACATGTGTAGAAAATGACATTCACTAACCTTAGGCCCACACAACATATTCGCTACGGTACATGCCTCTAAAAGCTTTTGTGGTAAATGATTTAGAAGCCGCCTGCTTTGCGGTCATCGCTGCAGAATATATAGACCTGTACCTGTACTGAAAGGTGGCCTTTTCCAGTTCAGCACTCTCCACCTCTTGCTACCCTCCTTACATGTTTCTCTTAAAACAAACTGTAAGGTACCCTCCTGCTGCAGCAGCTGCCGCCTTGCATACAAACCTCATGTGCCCTAGATTCAGCAGATCAATTATTCATAGCAGGTGAGAGTTAGATGCTCCATGTACGTAAAGGGCACACACACACGCACACGCACGCACGCACGCACGCACGCACACACGCGCACACACACACACACACACACACACACACACACACACACACACACACACACACACACAGAGTTTCAACGGTCTTAACTAATGGCTTCAAAGAGGCAAGAGTAAATGTGAAATCAAGCAGAAGAGTGTGTAAGGGAATAGCAATGCATTGAAGTTCATTAGTTCAGGAGACCGAGGGATGACCAAGAGACAAAGAGGACTCACTGAGTGTAGACAACACGGGCTAACGGTTGTTAGTTATTCAATGAAAATGCTAAGAATTGACATTTTAGGGGCGCCAGTGGAGAAGTGGTTTGTACGTAAACCCCACGTACAGGGTCTGTAGACCTCAAAGTAGTAGTAATGGGAGGGTTTCATTAGAAGATGGGGTCAAAATTTGAATACGGAGGGTTATATTTGTGAGCCCAAACGTGTATGGTATGCAGAGCTGGGCTCATTCTTCTCAAAAATTCCATCATTGTTTTGTGACTGGCTTATGCTCAATGTGAATGAAAACATTGTGTTATTGGGTTTATTCTTCGTCTTCTTGTGGTCTTAATTTGTTGATTGGCAAACTACATTAGAGTTGCTTTACTGCCACCAACTGGACTGGAGAGGAACAAGGAAAGGTGCTTATGGGACATGTGAGCATTCAAGTTTGAGTCTTTGTTTTAACCAAAGAGCAGTTGGAAACAATTACATTTTTTCATGACATAACCTTGCTAATAACCAGTACATTTATTTTTATGCTACTCTATGTAGCAACCAATCACATTAAGCCATGCTTTAAAGCATGCCCTGCTTAATTTCTGTTTCTAGTTCTAAAAAAACTTGAATCAAGCAACTGAGACCGTAAACTGGTGAGGAAATATTTACTAAGGACGATACATTTACCGGAAAGCATTATTTTCTCATTGGGTTTCTATGAAGCTCACTTCTTTTTCAACTCCAAGACGACCTCACTGTAGGCGTTAAGAAAGAATGAATGTTCCACACCTTACATAAAGGCATGATTAGGAGCATTTTTCCATACATATAAATGCTTAGAACATTCAGTGCTGAACATACAGTAATGATAGGTGGCAAAAAAGTGCTTCATGATGCAGGGAGAGTTTGATAACAGATGTCTGTTTGCCAGTTGTGTTGCCTTAAGTCTTGCTATTTTAATCCATTGTAGTTTATGTAAGCCATATTTCAAAGCTAATTGAGGGAAATTTGAAAGACAGATTTCTGGTGAGTACTCAAATTCCCACTAATAGGCAAAATTTATTCAAGCATAGATGCATAATTTGATCATTAATTTAGGCTTCTCTTACCTAATCAAAGAGCATCAAATGATATACTGCCACATCCCCAGATCAACTTTGCATCCAAGCCAGTTCATTTGAAATGCCACGTCAGAATGTGGACAGAATTAAAATGTGTGTATGTGCGTGTTTTCTCCAGGAAGGGTTGGGGGGAGTGAGAGAAAAAGGAGAGCGACAACAGAATACAAAAGAGCGGCAAAAAAAGAAGTGGAGAGAGGAGAAAAAAGAAGTGGAAGACCTTGATCTTAAGAGAGTAATCCCTTTTCATTAAGTGCAGTTTTTCAGACCCTGAGAGCTTCACCATTGATCCTGGTGTAATGTCAATTCATTAATGTACTGGGCCTCTACACGGTTTATCACCTTGAAGGCCTCCAACGCTCTCTCACAACAAACACACTCAGCATTTACTGTAACTTTTTGTCTCAACAAGAGGAGGGTCTGGGGAATAAAGACTACTGTACCTTCAATTCTCATCAAATTGAATTTAGATCTGTTTGGCTGCCGATTGGATTCCATCTTGGTATTTCCACTTTTTTTAGCCTGGCTGTTCTGTCTTCATTCAGTCCGTCTCTAGTTTCATACAGTACAGATCAGCTCCAGCAGGGGATGATAACTTATCATCATTTCATTCGCTCAATTCTCTGCAGTGTATTAGAGTTGCCCTTGAGTCCCTGTTGTGTCTCCATCTCGCAAAGTGCACACATACCTGGCCCTTTTTTTATTGAGTCTGCACTTCTGAGGAATTTACCAGCTTCCATTAAGAAATCACTTCAATTTGGAGTAAAATAAAAAGGGATAGATCAGGAATATTGCCTGTTATATTTCCAAAAGTGGACTCAGTTAATGTCTCTTTTGCTCTTTCAAATTACCGTTGCCCTTAAGGACTTGTCTCTGCTGTTCTTTACTCCTCTCCTCCCCCATGTCATGTCCTCAACTTGCAGTCTAATTGATTCTGTTGTTGTTTCTCTAAACTACAAAGCAGGAGGCTTTGTAGGATAAGACACAGTCACTGTCTAGGTGTGATTAAAGAAAGCCCTGTCTGGCCGTTAGAGATACTACAGAAGCTTATGGGATTTAGTGAGTCACCGAAAAAGCCCAACACCAAACTAAAGATTCACTTCAAAGTGTTTCATCACCAAAACCTTAAAAAACATACCAACCAATAATGAATTTCTTACTATGGTCGCATTGTGTAGGTGTCCGTGTTTTATCCATATGAGGAACCTGAGGATCACGACAACATACTTTATATTTTTTCACGAGACGTTTGGGTGGTTTTATCATGTCCTGAGTGCTGCTACAGCTCTGCCATTTGAAGTTTTTTGCTCCCCTCCTCTCCATTGTAAAACCTGAACCCTCTGGAGGCGAACCACACAAACTACTCAGCTTTGTGAGTGCTTTCCCCTCCCTCTCGGCTGCTTGTCTGCATGCAACTACCACTCACCAGTGAGTGCTCCCAATCCCCTCTCTCCTTATAAAGCCAAGTGCCTCGCTGCAGACGTTGCACAGATAAGTGGTTTATTTTTTTTCCTCCCTCCACAGTGATGGCCTGAGACTAATTTTCTTGCATGTAATGACTTGGTCCCCTTGAACTTTTTCAGACGTATACCCAAAGATTGAGCTTTCCTCAGAATATTTCACCATGTGAGTCATAAACAGCAGTAAACTGCAGACAAGCAGCTGCAAAAGGAGATGTCAGGCTCCTTCTCAGTTCGTATAGCTGGATGATGAAACATGATTCCCCCCCCACATCTCTCCTTGAAGACGGACAACGAGACATAAAGTCAAGGAAAGAGTAGGAGCCATTGAGCGGTTTGTTTACACAAGAAATTGTGAGTGTGGTATTTCAAAGCGAGGGAGAGGGGAGGAAATTATGGGAAGGCAGAGGAACAAAGAAGGTATAGAGGAGTGGAAAAGAGAAAAGTGTAGGTGAGGTGTAGAAAGAGAAAAATAACAGAGGAAAGGTAAACAATGGATGATAAGCAAAAAACAACCAATTTCCACTTTCAATCTCTGACTGATAACAACAAAAACACTTTACAACACATTCAAGAGTAACTTACTTCCACCCTAAAAAATCCCTGTTTGCTGACCTGACCTGTGATTCAACTTCTCACCTAACTGCAGTGATGTAAACGTGGACACCATCACCATTTGAGATCACTGTTAGGTGAGTTTACCCTCCATTCATGTGGTGTGTCGGACAAACTCCACCCAACCGGTTTGATAGCTGGGTGTGGCTGAAAATTTAATATATTTTTTTTTTAATTTGCAATCAGAAAAGTCAGAAAAACACAATTTTACAGCCAGCTTTTTTCATCTTCTTTTCCTTTTGTTAGATTGACCATTGGACATAATTGCAGTTGTACTATTTCAAACTTGTATGCTATGCTGTTGTTATGTATGATGTTATTATGCTTGTACTCACATACATTTGAACTGAAGTGTATATTTTGTATTGCCACATGTGGTGTTCTCTTTGCACAGCTGCTACCAGCGCCTACAACTACTCCTCTCATTTTGGAGCTCATCCAATTTGATCCCAAGCTTCTTGGGTAAAGTTGAATCAATCAGAGGGACACTGTAAAAACTTGTAACTTCTAGCCAACATTGCATTAGGGCTTAAGCCCAAGATCCCTGCAAAGATCTATGTTGCTAAACAGAGAAAAGTACAACAAGCCTTGCACAACTCTCACACAATCTGGACCAACCAAGCTATTTCTAAAGAAAAATAAACATCAACCCCTGGACAAGAACCCTGTACTGTTTATCACTGAATAAATACCAAGTGGCAGATTATCTGGACACTGTGATCAAGCAGAAGCTGAGAAAGACAAACAGTTAGTGAGTGACCAAAGTCTGGCTATTGGGACTGTTGGACAAACCTGGCAACCAAAAGAAAACAGACTGTGATAGTTCTGCCAACAACGAGAGAGAGGAAAGAGCAACACTTCCTGCTACACTGCTGCCTTTTTCGAACACATAAGTACTGAGATCTTTGCTAAAATAAAAACTCAAATACAAAAATCTGGCATGGCTATTGAAGCTGCAAATGTGTCAGAACATGTCAGAGCCTGGAGGAAAACCAGGAGAACAAAGTGAACGGATCTTAAATTCTGCCTCCACTTTTTGATTTGACCTCATACTCTTGTTCTCCAGTTGTTCTGATATTGCATTCAATTATATTTTAATCCTATCATATACCTTTAGTACATCATTTATTTTGTTTCCAATGAAGGAAAAGTCTATGAAATAGTTGTAGGTGGAATTGTTAATCCATTGTTTTCCTTATGATCAAACTAGCATTCTGATCAATGTGCAACAACACAACTGAATTACTATATGGCAAATTTCAATTTGAGGGAAAGAAAGAGTGAGAAGTAGACAAGAAGAGAGACTAAGATTCAAACCTGAAGCCCTCAGAAAGTTAAAACTGAATAAGTTGAAGATTATTTTTTCAGTTTGTGTGTGCGATGCAGGACTCCTTCACAGCACACTGACCAGGCCTCATAAAGCACCCCTGCCTTGCATATCTCCCCACTGGGGCTATTATCTTCACACCTCTGTGCCCTCGGCACCACAAACGATACCTCCTCACCATGTCGCCCTCTCTGACCCACATACTCTGCTCCACCCTCAGGCAGCATTGTTGGTTAGACCCTTTCAAAGGTTAAACTGGGCCCCAGTCAACCATGGGAGGCTATAATGGTGAAAGACCAAAGTCAAACACACAGGGTTTGCAGAAGAGATTCTTTCTGCTAAACTCACACAGTTGACAAAATAACAAATTTAATGTGTGTTCAGCACTTAAGGGGTTTTTAATTTACTTTGCGACGAGCAAATAAAAGACAAAATCACAACACAAACAGTATCATGTCTCAACATTGATCAAATGTAGGATTAAAGCTCCTCTGAGGAGTTTTAACCGATTAAGAAACAGACTGAAATGTATACAGCTGCCTCCGTGCCTTTAATGACAAATTCCACAGGAAAGATTTGCAGTGAGTGATATGTTCAACTGTTCAATTAAGTCATGATGACATTTTCACAAGAAAACACATTTTTTACTTGCACAGGACAACATCAGCATAAAGAGAACAATTGCTACTTTGTCCACAGGGGGCAACAAGATGGAGACAAACCTGTGCTCCCCACAGCAGCTTTTAACTATGACTTTTATGTTAATTGTACCCCATTCTCATTCTTCAGTCGTCTAAAATGGCAGTTAGGTCAGTGGCCCAATGTATCAAAATATGAATCATAAGCTAACCTTCCTCCCATCCTGAATGCTGCCCTAAATGTTATTGCTGAGATATTGATAGAAACCAGGTGATGTATGAGCCAAAGCTTACAGAAAAGCCCTAATGTAACCCTAATATTATACACTGAACATATGTCAACAATCCTCATGAGAAGAGGAAAATCAACACTAAATTCCAATCGAGTTTGCTATTTTCCCTAAATGCTAATAACATGGGCATAGAAGTATAATTTAAACATTCCAAAATACTCAATAAATGTTTTCAAAGATTTGCACCTTCACATTTGGTTTTGCAAAAGGCTGAATTCAAAACAAAGAGTTGGTCCAACACTGTCTAACATTTTGTCTTATGGTTGGTTTAGTTTGGTTAGGGCATCCACCAAAGGTAAGGTAATTTGTTCCAACTTGCTGTTGCAACAAAACAGATCTTTAACCATAGTTTCCGTCAAAAAACATTTCTCACATGTTGCAGCAACACTACAGCTCCACATGTTAATGCAGAATGTGGATCTTTTGTGTCTGCAATCAAATATATGTTTTTTTATCCGGTACCTATAAAGGCTTTTTCCCATTACATTATGTGTGCTCCTTTCACCCTTTGACCCAACCATCCACCTGCTTTCTCTGTATAAAAAAAAAAAACATCTGAGGTTGTACAATTTTCATCAAAAGCAACAAACGATCGTACATCCATGTTGTTTCTCTAAAAATGTTTTCTCTCTACAGTGAATGTGTTGGACAAAAAGATGAAGCATCACAGTCAGACATAAAAGAGATAGCGCTCAGTCATTAAAACCTCAGGGCAATAACATGATACAAATTTAAAGTTAGCAAATGAGCCAGTGCTTGATGTTTTTGGTTTGGTTTCTGGATGTACTTCCTCCTAACTTCCCTTGTAGAAATGTCCACAATTCTTTTAGATAATTTCCAAGAGTAAAAAAAAAAAAAACACATCAGGCTGCGTTACAAATTGGGATATTGTTGCGTTGGCGGGGTTGGGGTAGATAAAGGTGTGCGGGGGGGTTCGTATGGTAGCTCTGCTTGTTGGATTTATGAATACACAATATGCAGATTTCTTCTCTCTGAACACAGAGCTTAGTACATTGTTTGAAATGATTGAAGGTAAAGGATTGTGAAAATGCCATGGTATGATAATCTAATAGAAATATCACACATAATGCAGATTGCATGCTCTGAGTTGTGTGTAGCTGGGATTCCCCTACAATGCAGACTACAATACTATCTGTGAGGTGCTGATGTAGATTTCAAACACCCACGCTCTAAGAGTTAAAGTAATACATTCCCCTTTTCCCGTTGTTTAAAGCCTGGAAAGACACAGTGAGTAAATGAGCAGTTTATGCAAATGTCCCTATCCTCTTTGAAAATCATGTCCCCCACTACAGGGTGTAATAATCCTTATGTGTACTTTATATTAATGGTTATCAATTTCAACATTTAATACTTGATATCCACTGTATAAATCCTAATTCCGCCATTACCTGAAATCTATCATTCAATTGTCCTAACCGCAGCAATGAATGTAATGAATATTTCTTTCCCAGACACCTAATTTGATCTTCCCTCTCTGCTTTCTGTGCTGCAGAAACAGAACTACTTCATCAGACACCTCTCTGTATGTAGCACTGCTCGGTTGTCTGCTGATAACCAGCCTATGACACATGTAAGTAAATGTTATGTGTACTGGAAAGCTACTCTTTTGTGACTTGCACTTAAAAATTGTGCTTCATCACAACAACAAAAAAATTCTGGCATGTGCATGTAAAGCCATGAACAGAATCTTTGAAATCATTAAGTATGCAGCTGTGGCTCAGTTGGTAGAGTCTGAATTGCTTCTGCTGCTTTGTCGATAGTTTATAAATGTGTATGAATGGGATTAGTTATTTCTGATCACTTTACATAGCAACCTCTGCCATCAGTTTGTGAATGTGCTTTGAGTAGTCAGAAAAGCCCTATACAAACTCCATTTGTATGCCTGGTGTACATGCTGTTAGTCCAGACCTCTCAAAGAGAGCAGCTTGGTCTTTGGCCCTAAGATTAAAAAATATGACTATCCAGGATAACTTTAGTGTTTGTCTGTCATTTTCAAGGTTCTGCTTTTAGTTTAGCAGTAAAACATATACAAAGTCAGTAAAAAGCAACAGCCAGTTGGGTCTTTGCTTTAGCCATCCATTCTAGACCACCACACAAAAAATGAACTTTCATGCTCTCCAAAGAAAAGTGCTGGAGGACATGAGTCAGGACAGTGTGGGTTCGAGGAATCCTCAGACTTACTTCTGAGACTCAGCAAAATAAGCAAAAATCTTGTGGATCTACATCAACAGATACTTAATCCAGTGTTGTTAAAGTCCTGAATGGTGCATGGATTTGTTTACAAGTGGTAAGGTTAGAGACGAGACAGCAAAGACAGAAATGTGTCTCCTGAAATAACCTTAGATTGTTCAGACTTTTGCAGAAAGTGTCCGTTTGTTCATACGCCCCATTACTCATTACATAGTATGAAGCTGATTGTGAGAATTGGCTTTTGTCCCACTATGATGTCATTCACTAGTTTGTGCGCAATGTTTGTGGAGCTTTTTTCAGACCAAGTCCAAAGCAAATTAATATTACATAATACAAAGAAAAGAAACTTTAACTTTTTCACAGAGCGTGCTCGCAGCCATGGACTGGCGCTGATATGGCAGCCACACAGCGTCTGTGCTAGACCCAACTCACAGCGGGTCATCTGGTGCCAGAACACAGGCGACACTCAGACACAATCAGCCCGACTTGGATGGAATGCCTGAATCCCTTTGTTCCTGTCCTGTTCCCTGTATCATAGAAAAGCACAGCAGATGAGGAAACTGCAGGAGAGAATGCGATCAGGTAAAATAAGGTAACATACCTGCTCATCGCTCTGCACTCAGTGTGCAACTGCCTTCAAGCCTTCCTGCATATGACACATTTTTATTTCATTCTCAAGTTCAGAACTCTTACAGTTTTCTTTCCAACATCTCAAGGTTTTTGTGCACCAGTGAGGCTCCACCACCAGTGTCCCGCTGTGCGTCTTTAACTGTGTGTGCGTCTGTTTATTCATGTGTAAAGCTTTTTGAAATGTGGGCTTCTTTAAGAGGTTACAGTCAGCACCTTCCTCAGAGAAGTGCAGCGTGCAATCATCAAGACAGGCTGCAGCTCAAACGCACAGGTAGAGTTTTTCTAGCTGGCATATTGCAGTTTCACCCGCTTCAGTCATCAGTACTTATCAGAGCACTTGAAGGAACAAATCAGTTATGTTTATTTGGCCCATTTGGTGAATACTGGGACAAAATATCTGATTGTATCATTGTTTAGAATGGATAAACCATCATCACCAAAACAAATAGCCATTTTTTCGTTGATTTCCCTCATGTTAAGCACTTATGAGCAAGACATTGTTGGAATTGTCTTGCAATGTTGCTGCACTCCTCTCCAAAGCTCCTAGAAAATGAAACGATATGAAACTTCCAACCCAAGAAATCTGACACTTACAGCAACAACCCCAGCTTTTCATTTCCTCAATTTTCCATAAACATACATTAGCTTGTGAATTAGATGCATGGCATCAACTGACTCTCTTCCCTGAGCAAGCCAAGAAATCTCAAAATCTGTCTCTGATTTTGAATGAAAAACAATATGAATGTAACCTGTAGACAGGGGAAAACTGTATGCTGTAGAAAGTGGTCACCATGAAACATGGTTAATGGGCTAAATCATGAAAAACCAACGGTATAATCAGAGGTGCAGGAGTACTTTTTCTCCATCATTACCTTTCAGTACAGTGCTGACTGGTTTCCAGACCATAATTTTACGTCTTAACAAAAAATACATATGAAAGGGTAATAAAATAACTGTATTACTCTGAATGTGATGCTATGATTGATTGCATAGCTAGGAAATGATCAGAAACTGTACTGTTAAAGTGAGTGTGTGAGTGAGTGAGTATGAAACGGCACTACTTTCATTAAATCCATCGCCCTGGCGTTATTATCCCCATGCTGCTCGTCCACCAATGACAGCCAGCATGTTTGAAAGTGTAAATCTGCAGAGCGATAATGCACTAGAGCCCCACACTTGGACGGAAAGAGAAAATGAACCTTTTTCTCCCTCTCAGCCAGAGACTAATGACACAAGAGGGGTTTGAGAAATTGTGAGGGTGAAAGAAAATTGGGCAGCAAATTCTTCTCAGTCAAGAAGAATTATTCACTTTTAAGTGTGGGAGATTTCGGTGTACCCTTCCCCTCTTTCCCTCTGTCTCACTCCTCCTGACATGTGCTTTGGTACGCTGGGAATTAAGTCAGTGGATTGCTCTCGTTAGAAATGACAAAACAGAAAGAAGAAGTACATTTCTCTTACAGAAATAACTCTGATGACTGTGAAGAGAGAGGGAGAGTGTGGCTGATCTGTTGAGGGATCAAGAGAGGAGAATGTATGACATTTACAGCAGTTCAGTCTTCCTGATGTGCAGCAGACTGATACACACCATATAAAATCTTGTAAAAGCAGCATGAAGCCAACTCTGCTCCCTGTATCTGGTGAAAATCTACTATAGATTAGGAATCAGACACTTGACATACCATGGTGTTTGTGTGCTCCACTCTTATATTATATATTTAGTTATTTCAAACTTCTGTAGCATCAATAAGAATTCAAATGTGCTAGTTAGTGTTCACTAGTTTGGGGTGCAGTACAACTCTCTCTTCAAACAGATCAACATGAAGCTATGAGACGCAGTTAGGGTTATGAATTACACTTTGATTTTGTTAGTATGATTTTAGATTCATTTTATTTTTCGAGTTAAATTCTAGTTTATGATTAGCTTGACTTCTTAAAAATAAATGTGTGTAGAATCTGTGGTCTCTCACCCGTTAGGTCGGAGGTTCGATCCCGAGCTCCTTCAGTCACATGTCAGTGCGTCCTTGGGGAAAGACACTTAACCCCAAGTTGCATCCTCTGATTCGTCAGCGGCGTATGGATGTGTATGAATCAATTAATTAATACTGATGGACACTTTAGAACACCCTCTGTGTGTGAATGGGTGGGTGTGACCTGTGGTGTAAACAGTGCTATGAGTAGTCAGAAGACTAGAAAAGCTTCATACGAACTCATTTAGCATTTATGCTAAAGAAGCACTTAAATCAATCACTAGCATCCTTAAGAGCAATTTCATATGCTTTGTCTGAATGGCAAATGTGGCTTTTCAAACTACTTTTCTGCTTTCCTTATGATGTTTAATTAAAAAAATATATATATATATACATATATATTTCAAACTGCTTTGCTTTCTGTCAGCAACAAATCCCAAATCATATAAATAATTATATAGCATTATTTGAATATTTTTGTTTTTGTAAATCACTCTGATAACACAGACTTTAAAAAAATATTTTTTCAGAAATCAATACAATTTAACTTACTATTTTCTTCAACCTTAGGATTAGTCATTTTTTCCTTTTCACGTCTACATCCTAGGTAAGTCTGACTGGCAACTGGCTGTGACTATATTTGTATGTGCAGACGTGAAAGTGGTGTGTTTCTCCTTATTAATCTCTCAACAGAAAGTCAAACTATTCCTCGAAGTGTTTCCAAAAATACTCCATGTCTTCACTTCCTAGTTTGAGAGCTCGTGTGTGGTAAAATATGCTAAAAGAAACATTTGTTGTCAACCAACTAACCATGGACATGTGATCAATGTGTACACAGCTCATTTATGCCCAGGGTCTCCTTACAGGATGATGGGACTGTTTCCTAAGTATTCAGCTATAGTGTGTGTGTCTGAGAAAGTAGTACATTGTGTAGGATGCTTAAACAGTGTATATAAGAGGGCCTGTACATGTAAGCTATTGTGTGGGAGAGAGTGTAATAGTGTTTGTTCGACATTACAGTTCTGTTGGGAGAGCAAGAGAGATTTATAGCTTAAACAGTGTCTCTTTTACACTCTAGTGTTCAGTGGTCTCTTGACAAATCTGTCCACATACGCAAACTGTTTTCTACCTCTTGTTCTCAGTGGTCGGATTTTTATACCTTTTCTTCTTCCCTATAGGAACCAATAACTCAGTGTTGTACTGTGCTGGCGTATTTATTTTTATCCTCCGCCATTTTTCTCTGCATACAATAGTACACCCCCACGGCTGCTGCAAATTCTACAGCTACTTCATTCATAAACGTTTGCCTGTGCAGTCCTTGTAATAGTTTCAGACGCATTTGTACATTAATGAATTCTCCTGAAAATAATCAACTGCCGACATAGGAAAAAAAAAAAAAAAAAAACATGTCCATGAATCATACTTACTAGAATTGAAAACCACAAGCTTGTATATTTCTGTTAATCATTTGCTCAAATTTTTTATGAGTCCGAGGAAGCTTTACCGCAAGTCATGTCCTTAACTCCACTGCTGGGTTTCAGTAGTTTCAGGAAACAACTACCCTTTGCTCAAGTGATGCTCCCACTGGGTCAATCACTGAAACTGTAAGAGTATAGTTGGATAAATTGACTGTGCCTCGTTTACCCTTATAAATGCTTCGTTGTGCAGCTGCCCACTGCTGTTTTGTACTGTCGGAACTTGACAGTGTGTCTGCCTTCCAGCCTAACAAACAAGGCGATGACTACGGCGCCATCTGTCCCGCCTCTTTTTGTCTTCATGACGGCTATTTACTCTTCGACATCCCTCACGTCCCGCCATGCTGTCTTCATCATCTCAGTCCAGAGTTTATCCACAGCATGTGTGCAGGATAGACGATTCATGCTACCAAGCAGGTTACTCTATCCATTTTAAATATCACAACACAAATGTGATTTCAAGTTGAACAGCTCTTTTGAAACATTTCTATTTAAAAAAAAACATTCACTGACATTTACTTTTTGTTTACTCTTCGATGAGATGCAGATCATAAATTCGACATCTCAATGGGATTTGACTACTACCCAACTAGAGTTCCACGCCTGATTAAAAAAAAGAAGCCATTTTGTTAACTTTAATGAATGCTTGGTATTATACTTTTATGTGCTACATGCTGAATGTCACATTAAGCTTAGTTTGCATTCTCCTTCTCTTTTCCGTCACATTTCAACTCCATTAAATGACATTTTTCTTGCATAATTTCTTTTCATTTCCACAGTGGGAGAACACAGTGCCTGTGTCAGCCTAAAACGCCTTCACGGTTACAAACCTGACACGTTTTCAAATGTTCTGTAGATGCCAGCGAGGTTCTTTGAGCTGTTACAGGATTGGTCCCTAAACTCAAGCACAAACACTAGCATTATTTCCCTTTACTTAGACTAGTGGTTAGCATTTATAATGGCTAATCTACGCTCACTGATTCCTCTTAAAGCACGCTTGACATGACAGTCACTGGTACCACCACAACAACACTGGCAGTCAACTAAGACTTTTTGTTTTGGAGCTTCATATAAGCTGGTAAGCCACCTCCGAGCAGTGAATGATCCCTTGTGAACTATTCTACAGCAATAGTTTGTGTCGAATTTCAAGGCAGCTCTATCCGCCCTGCTGTGAAAACATAACACCGTTAGGAGTGACTTCCCACAGAGCTGCATCATTATACTCTGACTGATCTGCCCTGAACTCTGCAGTGGTTCTAAACATCCTGCTCCTCATATTTTAAGTATTTATGAGCCTTCTCCCGAAGAGCCTCTTGTTTTCACCTGTCATTTCAGAACCACTCCACATTCCCTCTCCTCTTCATCCCACTGTCCATTTTCATTCACTCTGTTGTCACCTGTTGTCAGGTCAGTGTTGATATCACTGGTAACACTAACAAGGCAATCCTGTAGAGAAGACAGTGATTGATGGCATTTTTTTTGCCTATTTTCCCCTCACAGTGTGTGACAGGAAATACTGTCAAATGCAGGTGATACTTACAAACAGCCAAAGATTGCATCTGCACAGTTCTGCTGACACTTGACTGTTTTCCACCGCCTTACTGACCATTTTCTATCTTGATGCTGCTGTGCTTAGATTATGGGCCACAGCTGCTTGAGCCACATCAATAATCTGATGTGGGATATTGTTCGATATACCTCACACTGCTACACTGACGTCAATGCAGTGTTGGAAGAATTGTCTGGATCTTCTTCATGACTATAAGCTGCTTAATGTTGACATCTAATCAAACAAAGAAACCATCAAGGTAAACAATAATTACCTTATTAAAGAGCATGTACTGCATATTATCCTGGTAAAAGACAAACATCAAATTAAGAAATTAAAATCCTGCATTTTATTTTTAATATGTAGAATGTTATTAGAATGTTTACATTAAAATATCTAAATTATTTAAATATAGACTAAACCTATGTTATATATTTTTTTATATTTAATTTAAGAGTTGTGACGGAATGTGTCTTGTCGTGGCAGCCACCATTATAGAGTGGCCATGACAGGCAGAACATGTTTTTTTGTTGCCACGGAAACACCAGATGTTACGTCAAAGACCGCTACATAAGGAAGTGGGATTTGCTACTGAACGCTGCCGTACAGTTGCTGTATGTGCTGCTGTGATAAAAATGTAAATAACGTAAAAGTGAATAATAGCCTACTTGGACACATCGTCGGTAGACTTTTTTTTTTCCTCAGGTCTGTTTCGCCCGGTCGTCTTGACTACGGTCAACTCGGAGTTCGTTTTCAACGGGGGTGGGGTAGCAGAGAGAACTCCCATGATTCCCCGCCAGCCTCGACGTCATCTTTTTGTTATTGTTTTGATTGAGAGCCCCCTGGTGGCTGAATCTACATGATGTGTATTTAATGTTGTATTTCAGAACTGTGGAGATAATTTGAAATATTTGGGGGGGTTTTCAGTAGAAGTGAATTCAAAATGCTTACTCTAAACTTCCAACTAATCAATACTATACTTACTATACAACAATAGTTAAACAAAAAACACCTAAAAATACCTTATGTCATACTAAACTCTGGCTAGGCAGTAGATTGTAGTTTGTTCTGAAATCATACAAGTCTTAATCAACAAAACAATACTGCCATATATTACATTTAATAATCTGCATATTAATATTTAAACTGATAAAATAATGCAAATAGTTGACTTCAAACTACAGGATCATAATTTTATTTTGAATGGAAACAGATAAATGACCAATAGCAGACACTTAAAATGTTTTTCCGCCATCTAAACCCTCACTGACAGCAGCAGATCAATTATTTCAGAGTCTCTGAGCAGAATATTTATGTTGCTGGTAAAGATTTTGGTGTCAGCCTCTCAGAGCCGAGCAGCGAATTATCCTCTGCTGACTCACTGTTTGCATTGATGTTCAACAATCATACAGGCTGAAATATGTCGTACAAGACGCGGTGATGCCAATTTGTTCACAACAACATCAGAAGGAGACTGCAACCAGAAAATATGTGGGCTTCTCTTTAGTTACAGGTGTGAAACTCACTTGTCCTTAAAAACATTATGCTGCTGATGTTCAGATAACTGAGACAAATGCGTCACTCTTGCTCTCTCTGAGGACATTTTGGAAAACATGTATTATAGTGGAAGCGGATGGGACGGGTTAAGAAGAAGCTAATTCACAAAAAGAAGTGTAAGAGTGGAGCATCACAGATTTTTTTTGTTCCTTTTTTCAAGGTATTGTGGACATTTTTCAGACATTTTTTTTTTTTTTATGTAAAAAAGTTGAATAAGCTTGGGAAAGTTCTGCAAATAAGAAACAGTGAACTTCGGGGCAATTAAAAAAGTAATGCAGCCAGAGGAGGAGCTCTCACTTTGAGGAGAGAACACCCTGCATGACATTGAGATAATGAACTCATAATAACAACTATTTAAATCTGCCATCTGTTGCAGTGATATGCATGGGTTGATACAGGTATTTTTGGAAGATTTTTGATCGGTTTTTCCATTGTCATTGTCTGATCTAAAGCGTCACTTGATGATGCCATGCCATTTTTTTTTTGGTCCTAACTGCTAATCAGTGGGAGCTGAGGGAGGACCTGTCTGGCCGTGTTTGAGCGAGAGTCTGTTATTGAGTGACATTCTGCTCTGGAAGCCATTTAAAAAAAAAAGAATCTGCATAATTGCTGACCTAAAATGTGACAGGCTATCATTATCTCTGGACAGCAGCTCTCTTTGAGCCCTGCTCATTCTTGTTTGGAGTATGATGTGGTCAGAATTGAGTGGACACAAAGCAGCCCGTATTCTGTTTCAACCCCGGTGCCTCTCACATCCCCCCAAACACTTAAAAGCTTCACTGCTGCAGTAATTACAGCTGCACAGCTCTGATCATCTGCCAAAAGTTGGATGTTTAATCTTATCAGAAGCAATCAACACAAGGAACAGCCTCCATATGTCTGATGAAAGACCGTTAATGCAATGTCCCTTGATGTTTTTCATTTTTATTCTGCAAAGCTTTATTATTTGTATTTCCTTTTATGAATTAGGCCGTCTGAGCTGGGAGGGAGCCAGTCATACAGTCACACTCCATTAAAGCTAAGCATTCTGGGCAATGACATTTTCCAGCTCATCTTCAAAATTGCTAATTTTACACAAACATGCACACCCAGACTTTTTAATACTTGTATTGATGTGAGCAGCAACAAAAATAGCAGGCAACAAAAACTCTCTCTGAGTGATTTTTCATGTTGACATCTCAACAAACAAGGGTTACTGTTAAAAGGGAGATTCTCAGAAAACAAACCAAATTGGAAACACAAATAACCGCAGACAGAGAACACGATCTTACAAGTACATCCACATCATTCTTAGGCTTCCCTGATGTCTGCAAACCCTTTACTACCAATATGCAGCCATAACTGATGCTGCCAAATATAAACACAAGCAGTCTGCATTCATAACCCAGCTGGGATACAACATGTACGACACACTTCACAACAAAGGCCAAGAGCATAGCCTGACTCTAAAAAAAAAACCCCATCTACCTGTGCCTAACACATATTTTCCAAACATCTCTCACATGTTTCTTCATACTGTAATGCTGCTGGTACTGTATGGACATGTGCATGGTATGTTAAAGTACTGAAGAATGAACAGATACTGGTACTGTTGTATTAGTCACTATATATACTGAGATTTACTGACTTATATTTACCTGACTTAAAATGGAATTTATTCTGAAGAGTCTGTTAACTGTTGTCTGTTGTTATACAGAAAACCATGCAACAAGGTTCAGTGAATTTTTTCTGCCCTGAATAGAGTCTGAATGTCTTCTTTTCAGACAGCACACCAACATAACTCAAACACAAGGCCAACAAAACTTTAAGTTGCCTCGAAGGTAAAACCCAAGGCAAAAAGCAAAGAAAACTTCATGTTTATCCCCTCTCGCTGCTTCACTCAATGCTGCATGTTAAGCTTGAAGAGCATTCAGCTTAAAGTAAATAAGAGCATCAACTATCATCTGTTTTCTGGACTATGGGAGCATGGGGTCAGAGGTTAATCTTTACTGAGATTGTAGCAAAATAAAACACCTTACAAAAAAATGAGGTGGAGTAAAATACATTTTTTTACATATGCCCTAGGAGATGTTGATCTCTACATTAAAAACATAAAGACTGTTACTTTTACCAAAGAAAACAGGATTTATAAAAATCCTCATCTTTTCCTGGCTCACTTAAATCACCTGCCATATGTCACAAAAGTGACTTATGTCATCTGTAAGTGATGTCTGCCTAATCCTTTCCTGATGAGTCAAGGTAACGGTTTTGAGCTTTGCCTTCTTCCAGTTGAGTCAGGCTTCCACAGGATCTAACCCCCCTCCGGCTCAGGGAGGAACATGTGAAACACGGGAGCAGGCAGCGTAATCACCACATGACATGCATCTCCGCCTGCAGACATTAAGGCGGATTAGGCTCTTCTTGCCAGTTTAACAGCATCTTCATGGGACTGAAACTTTGTGCCGTTTTGTGGAATCAAAAAAGTGTTTTCCTTTAAGGACCGATTTGTCGTCTTGCAGATGAATTTTTAATAATAACCCAGGGAGTCTAAAATCAAAACTCTACTGCGTTTACAAACTCGATCTTTCTTGGCATTTCTACTGTGAGACATTTTCTTTTTTAACTTCCCTCTGAGCTGCGGTTTTCTCCTCAGCTCTGCAGGTTGATTGACTTTGCCGCGCTAGAATCCTGCTCTGTAATTACCAGTAATTACATGTATCCCACTTCCATGCCACTGTTTACATGTGTTGTGTTTAATTTTAGATTGCACCATTAAACGATTCCCAACTCTCTCTTATTTGAGAGCGGTAATAATTATGGTGATTGTCTGTGTCGGGTAAAAGCGGGGGATCAGAAGAGGCTTTCAGCATTGTTTGTATGAGAGGCTCAAACACTGCTGCTGCTGATGATGGAAGAAGAGCTAAATTATATACATCTACCTATCCATTGATCATTGCTTGATTAAACTATCTATTTATCCATCTATCCAATTAATCTTTTTACTTTGATAACTATCCATATTTCTATCTATGTATCTGTCATCTCATCTATAAAACTTTTTATCGATGTATTTATCTATATATCTATCTACGTATCTGCATATCTACCTATCCATGAAAGTGGGATGTGTCTTCCCAAATATGGACAAACACCTGTCTCCCCAGCCCGAGGACTGTTGTTTTTAACAAACTCCCAATTATTTTCCCCTAATGAGCTCCCGCAGTGGTGGATGGTTGGTGGATGTGCTCCCCCATCATCATTACTGTAGGGACAGCAGTAGCAGCGCTGGGCCTGACTGGCAGCTTACACAGACCTGTTCCCCCTGACTGACTGCAGGCTGCACTCCCTGACAGCTGGAAGCCGGCCTCCCGGAGCACGGCATACACCAGCAGACACACACACACACACACACACACACACACACACTGATAGACACACACGAGCGCAGAGACGAAAAGAAATTATGTAGACCCACGGAGGAGATGCTAGAAATATACTGGGATTTGGCTTCAATATCATGATTACTTTTAATATCTACAAAATCAATATGACCAACGCACCAAAACAAAGAACAAAATAGTCTCATAGCAAGCAGTGAGATTTATCTTTGCTCATATTGCTTTGCGCTTCAGTTTCTTTTTTAGACTGATAAAGCACATCTAGTTCTACACTTTTCTAACAGTATTGAATTTATATTTTTATCAGCTTGTTTCAACTTCATGATTTTTAAGTTTCATGGAATATTTAAACAAGACTACATGATTTTGAATGGATGCACCTTCCACCAAGTGGAAATATTGCACCCATCTTTTGCAGCACTTAAAAAAACTTTTACCAAAAAATCGAGCCTGATTTACTTGGCATTTGTGGGGAAACTTAAGAATCTATTGTTCACAGTGATGCTCTCTGGGTCTGTTTTGCTACACAGAGCTTTAATGGGTAAATCAGAAGCACCACCACGATATTGAGGCTTGCAAGAAACAAAGTAAACTTTGTTTTCAGCTCCACACATTGAGCGAAGTCCAATATAACACATAGGGAACACCACTAATCATTCATATTTGATTTTAAGCACACGTTTTCTGGACAATAAGTAAACTCAATATGGTTACATTTGGGTACAATCAACCATCCGCAGCTCAGACCCATCCAGTCGTTCTCATTTTAACTAATCTAATCTACGTCTGCCACAGACATAAGCCCCCTGACGATGATATTGACATTGAATTTAAGCCTGCAGAAGCTTAAGCATGCACATTTGATGAACATTTATCAAATCAAATCTCATATTCAATCATACAAAACCCTCTCCAGTTCCCCGAAGAGAGAAAAAGGTTTGCACTCATTTGAGGCTGCATTACTATACGCACAGCGGACTGGGGGTCAGCAGCAATATAAAAAGCAGCCGCCATAGCAGACCCACACAAGACTGCTATTAACCTGGTATTATGCTCCCAGTCTCAGTGTCTGTTTTAAGCAGTTACCGAAGTTCAGTGGTTACATTCTTACTTCTCCTTCTATGTGACTTTCTTGGAAAAGTATGATTAAAAGTCTCCGGAGTGTAATTTCTCTTCCCATAATGCGTCATCCTGATGATTAATATAACTTGCATGGCTTTACAGAAGCTTTCACATCACGTTTCACAGTATTGACTCTGCCTGCCAGCGTCACACGCAAAAAGGCCTGAAAGAGTCTGTAAAGGGGCTGAAAAAAGAAGCTAAAATAGAAAACGGAGGCGCTGCAGCATGCTGTACCTACACACAAACCTGAATACATGAATACAGCATAGAACTAATCTGTGGACTATTTTCCTCTTTATATCAAACCACATTTCTGGATCTTAAAAGAAGCAAGATTGATATGGTTTAAAGTTGGTGAATGATGACGTTTTTAGCTTCAGTATGTCCACCACAATGTGTAAGTTAGCAGGAAACTGTAGTGAGTCTGACACACTCACATCAAGGTAAACAAGGAGGTGCTTGACCCGCAAGCATTGTGCACCTGTAGGGATTTCTAGTCTGTGATGTAGTGTATTTCTGTGTTTATTTTTTTTCCTGAAGCACGGCCAAACTATCAGTGACCCACTGGGGCATAAATTAGGACATTGGGCATAATCACAACACAACACATTCTAAAACACTGAATAATAAATAACATTAGCTTGATTTTGGCATGAGGGCATTTGTTCCACAAGACAAAATAATCAGTTGTAGTGTAACAAAGCAAACAAACAAAACAGCCTTTGTTTGATTTGATTTTAGGGTCAACATTTCTGAAAAAAAGAAAGCTATTCATTCAAATCCAAACAACCAACTTGCATGAAGTGAACATTGGTGTACTGCTTGTCCTGGTGGTCTGGTGCCCACAGAGAGCGCACAAAGAGCCTTCTCTGACTGTAGATGTGTAGGGAACATAGTGTGTGTTACATAGTGTCCGAACAGCACACGAGCGTTATATGTCTGCACACTGGCTGCCCACACTGCATCCGGTAAATTTCTTTGCGCTGTGAATTTTATTTTCCCCTTGCAAAAAATATTACTTCCAGTGCTTTTGTTTTGAAGGTGGACAAACTGAAGTGTGGTGCTTTGTATTTAGGAGCTGTTGACTCAAATCACAACACTCAGAGGCTCGTCAATAAACGGCTCGCGGTGCGTACCAATCAAAGAAAACTGATTGAATGTTTTGAAGTGCACCATTTTGAGTAGGAGAAGTTAAAAAGAATGCCAGTTAATTTTAAAATATGAAACACACTGAGTACATGGGACTGAAACAAAGGGATGAAGCAAAGGTAGAAAAATTGTAGAAGCATATATAGATGCTTTGAAGATTCACTCATTAACCTATTTGTTGACATACCTCCATGGGCACACATCCTGAATGTCCTATAAACTTGTTTTCTTTTTTTGCTCTGTGCTGATGCCCTTGTTTTTTACTGTTATGTTGATATCTATGCAAGGACATTGAGAGCTATGAAGAAAAAAATGTCTCCTTCTGTTTGTGTACACGTACTCGACCAATGCAGCTGATTCTTGTCTGTAAACATAATGCAATCCAAAACCATTTTAAAATACCACTGCTTTAAAAAAAACCATATTGATTTGAGTCAGCTCCTGTTTTAATTGACAGTCATATTTACTATTTGATTTAATAATACAGGGAGCTCTGATACACTAGTATGAGATAATGGGTAAAATCATCGTTGCAACAAGAACAATTAAACAGTATTCGGCATTCGTTGAGTTGACCCCGACAGCATGTCGTACTTTTTGGTCACATGACTGCGTGTCTGATGAACTGTGGACCTATGAGCTGCCTGAGTGAACGAGCTGAACACCGCTGACCTCGATATCCAGGCTCAGAGAGGGAAAAGAATGAAGACTGACAGAAATGTAATGAACTGTTTGGGAATATTAAGTGCCGCTCTCACTGACATTGGATTGCAGTTTAGAGGGGATATTATTCCAAAATTGCCCACTGCACCTGTAGAGCGTCTATCTGGGACTGAAAGTCACCCCGTGAGTGACAAACACAAAACAAAGGGTTTGAGGAGATATTGCAATCTGTTATGAAAGCTGGGGAATTCGGTGTTTGGCTTTGATTTAATACTGTGCAGACACTGTTATGGGCCATCAAACCAGACTTTAATTTTATCACAGGCAGAGGTGAAGTGTTTGTATAACTCTATAATTGCCCAAGAGGTAAAAGACATTTGCCTCGGCTGAGTCTGCTCAATATATACAAGCAAACAGTGCAAGTGTTTGTCGGCCTTCCCAGACAACTATTTGACACACAGATATTTTTCTGCAGCCTAGATCCCCACTCCATAGACTGAGATTGCTTCTTGATAACACTGTTCTCATCCCTCAATCCCCCCTACTCACAACTGCAAACACTCGGACGAGATTCGGAGAGAGAGGGGAAAAAAGAAAGAAAAACAGTCTCAATGAAGAAAGGTGTATTGCAATATTCGAGGAGAGAACGTAGGATTTTTTGATTTCCTCTCATACTTCAGGTTTTGCTGTGTAATAGGGTGTCAGGTTTTGTGGATTTGAGGAGGGTTTTTCATCAGAGCTTTGTGATCTGCTGCCACGCTCTGTTTCAGATAAGTGCAAATTACACAGGATCACATTCCAAATGTTTCTGAGAGTATTCAGATTGTCTGACAGCAGGCTTCAACATTACACTAGCTTTCCATTTTCGCTGAGCATATGAGTACAACATAATAAAGGAAATTAATTTTACAGTGCACAGGAGTTGGGATTTTTATAGCACACATTTCAAATGCTCTTAATCAAACAAGGAACTGCTTAAAATGGGTTGATACAGTTTGAATTACTTCAATATATCTCCTCCATCTCAAGAACTTAATCTGTGGCTCAGTTTTGTTATATCATAGAATTTTCCAAAAGCTTTATCCCTTAGGCTTATGTTGTGTTATTTGACATTTTATTGTTTTAGTATTTAAATGGGTTATTTCCTGATCAGACATGGAGCAAAGAGGATATGGGTACAAGACACGATCCCTAGGCGGCACAACTACAGAGAATATCATACATTAGAAGAAGAGCAGCGGCGATGTCAACAGCGCCTTTCTGAACTGAAGCGCTCAGGAAAAAGACACTGCACTTTTTTCTGAGGACATTTCTTGGGGGTATGTGGTTTGATAAGTTTAACCCTTAGTTGTCTTGTTGTTAACTATTTACTCAATACACTTACAGTAATTAACCGTATCTTTGGGTGTGGGTAAGCAAGAGCACGGGGACAACTTCTGTTGTGCGTCTCATATACTATAATGTCTGTCTCTTAGCAAAGCATGACATACCCACACTAAACAAGAACAACAGTGTTACATCACTTCACTTGTCTTAAAACAATATCACTCCGCCAACTGTAACCAAGAGCAACCTTAAAGGCAAAGTGCATTATATCAAACAGATACTCTTGCAAAAGTACAAAATATTAATATAAATGAAGTTACCTTGAACAAAATCATGTATATCATCTCAACCTGAGATAAATAAAGATACAAAAATAAATCTCAACTCCATCTGACTCTATGAAGCCTATGCAAACATAATCAACATTTATCTGCAGCTGAAACTTTTGCTTGCAACACATGGTGCACTTTTCTGATACACCAACTCTGTCCCTTTCAGCACCACAGCTCTTTAGGCAACAGTGTGGACTATAAAACTATTGATAAAACTTGTCTGTGATAGATGATTCAGGGATGGCAGATGAATCATTTGTGATGCCCTTCCAGGAAATTTGCACCATCACAGCCACGGCATGGGAGGACTGCCTCGAAACGATACAAGGGAAATTGGAAGAAGTGGCATCAAAGAGAAAGCCCGAAAAAAAGTTTGTTTTTTTATGTTGGTGAATTTAAAATCATTTCAGATAAAGTTCAGCAAAATATAAACTATTCATCAGTAAAAGCAAGCTTACTCCCCTTTTCATCATGAGTTCTGTTCTTGTTGATCCATTTTTGACGATTTCGATGTCTTTGAAATAAATTCTTACTTGTGACTCCCTTTCGAAGCTTATGGCCACAGCATGTAACCAGTTAAACATTATCATTATTGTTATTCTTAAAAACAAGTGTTACAATTCTACAATATTTGATGGACAAAATACAGAATGTCAGGTGGCAACCTCTAATCTTTAAGAAGGATTAAGGTAACCTTAAAGGTGTTTTCATGTAAACAGATTTCTTCTCCAAACTGAATTGAGTTCATGGTTAATGATAGGACAGCTGAGGAGAGACAGGAAATGATGGGAGGAGAGAGTGGGGGGGTGACATGCAGCAAACGGGCGAGGTCGGATTCAAACCCGCAGCTCCTCCTGTGAGGAGAACTACACCCTTCGTACATTGGGCGCTATACATAACCTGAACATAACATATTCCAGAACTGTTGGCAGATGTTGATTTTATTGTTGCCATCCTTTATTTTCAACGTTTTGTTTTCCCACTTGGCTTGCAGCCACCTGCAGCTTTTTAAGGCCATTCCACTTCTGTCTCCTTTTTTTTGTCTCAAGAGTTTGTTTTTTTTAGGTAGCAAGAGGCACTCCACCAAATTGATTCTTCTGGATTTAAATCAGAGATATGATTAGTAAGCCTTTCTTTGTGTGTGGGACTTATTAAGACACAGGCTCTTCCAGAAAGCTGGTTGCCGGCAAGTGGAACATTCTTGTCCCGTAATGAGATTGTGACTGATTTAAGTAGAAGATAATTATAGATTAAACATGTAATCCTAATGCTCCAACGGCAAAGAAAGATATTCCATTAGATTAGTTTTTCAGTGGAATATGGATTTGGGACTTTGCAAGTGATAATAAGGTATGAGATAGAGACCTGCACTGCTCAGATTTGCCTTCAGGACAGGATTTGACTCTGATAACCCCCATGAGAGGACATGTGCCATAGTGACACACCTTAAGGGAAAAGTATTGCATAACTACAAGTCACCCTCTACAGAGACAGTCAGGAATATTCAGCCTCACTCAGCTACACAATCCAATTCAACAGCAGCACATCACACACTCACACACACTCAGTTTATTTCATTCAGCCCGCACACCAGTCCATACAAGCCAGGATCCAATTTCCTAATTACTCCGCCTCATAAAAATTCTCGGTGCTCGTCCTCTCCACTCAACCTGACACTCTGTGTAGATAGTTTAACTGGCAGGAGTTCAGGGAGTGAGAATAACACTCACCCACCTTCATCTCCATTTATCTATTCCTAATACATTTTGCATTAATGCTAATATTTGTAAATGCCGTGCTGAAATGCAGCGCAGTGTTTGTTAAAGTGCTTCGCTGTGTTTGGATACACTGAACGTAAAACAGAGCTGCGATAGCTGGAGGGGATAATGGGGAAAAGAAAAACTGAACCTGGCTGGCACCAATAAAGACGAGATGGACGGCCTGAATGTTCAATTATACTGGAGCCGAGATCAGGAGTGAGAGGTAGTCATACAGGCACTCATGTCACCTTGAAAAACTAGCTAGAAGTTTGTACAACACGTTCACTGCTTACACTCTACACATAACCTCCACGATGGCGCTTTACAGTAAGTCTGAAAATGCAGAATCTCCCATCTATTTCTGGAACCCCCAATAACATGTCATATATTTCATTATAACATTATATACCTAGACTAAATAAAGTCAGAGTAAATCTTCAGAAACAAACAGCTCTTGTTAACACTTCAAGGGTTTAGCACTGAAATTTCACTAAATGTGATTTGATTGACAGTTTTTGAAAAATAAACGGACAACCTGGCAACCCAAAAACACAGACCAACAAAACAAAAACTGATGTAGTTTTTGCAGGAAATTGGTTCATGTTCTTAAAGGTCACATATTATTCTTCATTTTCAACAGGTTTAAATAAGTCCCCAAAACATGCCTGTGAAGTTTCCTTAACAAAAATCCACTCCGATCCTGTATTTTAGCATGCCTATAAACCCCTCTATTTCAGCCCTGCTCAGAACAGGCTGTTTCTGTGTCTGTAGCTTTAAATGCAAATGAGCTGTGTTCGACCATGCCCTGCTCTGGAAGGGCATGGTGTCTTGGGCTTCCTTGCACCATGCAGTATTGTTTACAATCAAAAGGCAGAACAAACACTTAGCTGTGGGAGTGTTACCTACCTGGGGGTGGGGTTATTGCCCTCTGTGATGTCATGAAGGGAAAATCTCCAAACAGCCTGTTTGAGCACACATTCTCTAAAAAGTGGAACTGGCAAAAGATGAAGAGGATGTACATTTCTCATAATTGGGGGATTTGCAGACAGGCTGGGGACACATGTTAGTGTTAGAAAAACATGGTGAAGTGCATTTTTAAAATATGTGACCTATCAGTTTTGTAATTTTTCAGGGTCCTGAATTTCAAACTAATAATAAAGGTATATGTATTGATGAAACATTTTAGACAGGATTACAGCATGAGAAGCACACAGTTGTGTCCGTGAGATGAATACTAAAACAATGTTTGTTACTATGGCTACAGCTACATCTTGATCTGTAATTGTGACTGGCCGCTCACTCTTTTTTGACACGTTACAATTCACCTAGCACTTAGACACATGAAGTTATTAGCACAGAAAGCCTTGTAGAGCCAGTCAGCCATCCAACATGACAATACAAGAGAAACATTAGGAATTCCACGAATATCTGTTTGCAGAGGTTTAGAAAAAAAAAAAGATCACCCTGACCTTTTGGTTATCACCACAATTTCCACTTGTGCTCTGAAAAATTGAAAAATTTAATGGGTAATTTTGCTTGACATTTTCTGAGCACATTCAGCCTCCCCTGAGGATGAGCTTTATCCATTTTAACATCTCAAAATGCACCTCTATACACTTTGGCCAAAATGTCAACTGTGCAAATGAGAAATTGGCTGCTGGTGGGACTGTGGATTTTAAACTGGGACCTGACCTAAAATCCTAAACAAGCTTTTAAGACACAAACACAAATATTTGCTCCTGATAGCCTCTGTCTGTCCTGAATGAGGGAACAATAAAATGTTTTATGGCCACTTCCAGCAGCAGTTAACTGTTTCTCACAGTTTCATGGTTTTACACTTTTGTTTATACACTTCTTCCTACTCTTTAAAGAGTCATTGGACAGTATAAAATAATAGTGTTTTCTGCATTGTCTCAGGGTAAGAAATTGAACTCTCTGCTTGTTTTTTTGTTCAAATGTTATATGCACAATTAACACTGGAACAATGCTGAGATAGAAAGTATCAATTCCATTTTTATTTACTTTCATGTTAGACAATTTTCTGTTACAAACAAGAGTCGATGGATAAAAGTGAACTTACTGGTATTGATGTATTTCAGCAAATGTGACCTCCAAGAGTAAGGTTGATTAGTCTGACTTGTATGTGTAAGTGTGTTTGTGTGTGTGTGTTTGTGTAAGTGCATGTCTCAGGGTCTGCTATTATAATCAACTTCTAGTATTGGAGAGCCCTGCAGTGCATGGATGTTGTATATTACTGTGGGAGCAGATGGTTTGTCATTTTGTTTGATTGATATTTGATCTTGGAGTTGGTTGCATGGTGGCACAATAAAGCCACAAAATAACAGGGTGCTCCTGTGGGACACCAGGTAGCCTCTGAGGCAGACAGAAAAGCCCTTTAAATATCTCGACAGGAGGCACAATGAGCGTGCAATTGTCAGAAGCAGATGGGGAAGATGCTGCAGAATAGTTAAGGAGGAAGAAGGGAGGATGAAGTAGGAGAGGAAATTACTGAGCAAGAAAGATTTGTTGAATGGATGCTTACATGTTTGTGCTGCAGAAAAATTCACAAGATGTTGCTCTACAGTGTGAAAGCCTGCGCCTGCTGATATATGGGCTTTTTTTCATCCTGATCTATCTTTAATGAGTACTTTTCAGATTTTTCTCTGTGCTTCTCCTCTTTGTGATGCATGGTGGTGAATCCCTGGAGGATGGAGCCCTTTAGAAAACTGACTGCAGAGCTGTACTAATATGAAGAATTGACCACTTTCACTGGCTAACTTATAGCCAACTTGTTCATTAATTGCCTATTTAAAAAAACAGGGGCAACTTGTCTGCACAGTCTGGAAGCTTCCTCTAATTCGTCTTTCACAAGCAACAAGAAAGACGGTGTGAAAAAAAAAAAGGCATCACGACAACCATAAAGCTTTCACTTGCAAGCGTAATACATAACAATTTTGCTGTCTGCAACATCGGAAAGGTAATTTGGGAATAAATAATGCCTGCCCTCTGCTTCTGGGGCATTAAGTGGTGTTTATGCGAGGAGATAGCTGCTCAATGTAAATATTTATTTGTAGTCATGCATCCCTTGATTGATTTTCTGGCAACTCTTTTCAATGGGAAAAAAAAGCAGAGGCTCGTGCAGCATTGTTAAAACCCAACCCTCCTGGATAGCTTCGCATAAAGCCACAAACCCGTACAAATCCAGGATGACACAGGAGTCTATTTAATTTTTTACATGCTGCCTCCATTGTCCTGAAAATACAGCAAAGCCAGCATGAAATTGCAGATGCATTACTCCGGCTAAATTACAGCCCGCGGGCTCCACCGGTGCTTCCTAAAAATAGATGGGAGACAAGGGGTCAGTTACAGTTTTGTCATTCGCTGATAGGAGCCGCTCAATCCAAGTCGGTTCCACCTTCTTATGTCACCAGAGACAATACCGTCATGAGCGAACCGCACGAGTGCTGTCGTTTTGATTATGGGTTCAATAAAATGTACAGCCAGCATCCCACCAAGGCTTCCTCCGAAGTGTTTACTGAACTCTCCATAGTCACTTACAGATGCTTCACTTAAGTGTTTTTTTGGCACTGAAAAAAAACAACGCATGGAACTATGAGCGTGCATTGGGTGTAAATAGTCAAGACATGAAGGAAGGAATGAGTTGTACTTCTTTAATTGGTTAAATATTTAGCGATAGGTTAGCTTGGAATAGTTTCAAAACTGACAACTCGTACAAGAAAACCGCTAGCCTGTCTGTGGTGGGGTAATGTTTTATTGTCTTCCTTATCAGTAGGATACTTGGTATATGATTACATAGATCCAAACTGTGCCCCATTAAGATTATTAAGGCCTTACCAATCTTGTTTTCAACATGTTCGCATAGCTAAACATCAAGAGTGATGCTGATTCCTCCATTCCCGACTTTAATTCACACACAATACCTCACTGGTCCTTCCAATAGATGCTTAGATAACACGTCTATTGTTTATGAATCTCAACTCAACGCTACATAATACATGTTAATAAGCTGGCCTGTTCAAGTGGGTTGGTGTTGAATGAATGTGTGTTTGGAAGGGACAGGATTTAGTTATGGCCTTTGGTGCACATTGATATGTGTGAAATGTTTGGTGTGTGTATGTGCATACTGCATGTGACTTGTCAGGCTAAAAGCAGGGCAGTGACAGGTCCTGGCTGTGAGATTGACAGGCCTACTGGGAGCTGGACAAGAGATGGATTTGGCTCCGCTAATTGAACTGTAAGAGCACTGAAGCTTTCAAAGGAGCCAGACTGAGCACCAGCTTCACTTCAGATATGTTAAGGCGCCTGTGCGTGCGTATTCGTGCGCGCGTGTGTGGGTCTGGGACGTGTGTGTATTTCTGCAGGTGCGTTTGTTTTTTACCTGCATATTTTCACATTTGTAACTGTATAGACTCTGCATTCTGTCAGGGTTGCGATAAAGCTGAGCTGCTGTTCTCGTTTGCCATAAAGAAACAATGCTTTGATTGAGTTTTTCCTTTGTTGCTATTTATTGCTTTTGACAGGCTGTGCTGAGGCCCTTTACCTCAACTTTGACAGCTCTTGCTTTACTCAATATTATTTTACTTTTTTTAGATTCATCAGCAGCCTGAAAAGTCAACTTTATTGGGCCTATAACTCAAGCTAAGATTTAGGAAACTTGTTGTTAACATAACCTGCGCTGTGATACGTGCACTGCAGTTTCTGTAATGTTTAACAAAAAAATGACAAAAAAATGATGGTCACTCTACATGGTTGAACTCACACACACACATGCACCAGTGTCTTCTTCTATGACAGCCTGATGAATCTTTTATGTGTTTATCCATCTTAACTCCATTGCTGGTGTATTATTAAAGTGATGGTGTGCAGCGTACATTAACCCTCTCAGACAGGGCCCCGACAAGATAGGACAGGCCAATATCCTCTCTCTCTCTCTCTCTCTCTCTATCTCTCTCTCTCTCTTGTCTCTCGCTCTCTCTTGTACCTAGCTGCCTATCATCTATCATCATCTGTGCACCTGCCTCTGTCTGTTTACTAGCCTTGTCTCTGTTCATCTCTGTCCTGCCTCTCATCCTCTGTGCTGGCCGTCTTCTTGCTTTCTTGCTGCACTTCTGCAGTGTCCTTCCTTCATTCACCTCCACCTATCATCTTCAGAGTGTGTTTATACATATATTTATGCTCTCAGACGTCCCCTATGCTTTCTCTCTGTCCCACAGGAGCGATCTATCAAGTAGAACTGTCTCTGCATCTGTCTGTCTTTTTTCCTCTCTGTGTGTCTGAGCCAAGAGACCCAGTCCTCCTCATAGACGGCCTTTTGAGTCTGGCCATGGAGCTCTGACAGAATCTTTAGAGAGCCTGTCTGGAACAAGACAGTGAGTGGAAATTGAGAGGGCATTGAAGAGGTTATGAATCCCTGTACCAAGTCCTCTGCTGACAGTCAGCTCTTCCCTCCTGGCCGCCAGACAGAGGCTGAGATGGATGGGAGTGAGAGCCCGGATGGACGGGTCCCAGCTGGAGAGTCGGCTATGAGAGTCGGGAAACAAGGGGGTGAAAGCAACACCAACATGAGGGAAAGAGGGAACGATGAAATAGTTAGAATGACGGTACAAGCATGAGCTTGCATAATGTGTGGTTTGTGTTTGTTTGTATGTTTCTCTGTACGGGTGCAGAGAGGGGGGGAAGAAAACCAGAAAGGCTATAGCTGTGAGTAGGGCTGAAGCTCTGCAGAAGGCAGGGCAGATTATGTCTGGAAATCCCTGCATACATGTGTCAGCATTATGGGTGTGTGGTCTGTGACAGAGAGAGAGAGAGAGAGAGAGAAAGTGAGAGAGGAAATGTGGGACAGGGCATTTGCAGTAAGCTCTGACTCACTCTGGCTTCCGTTTCTGTTGCGCCTGCTTCCCAACCTGCCTATTGTCTTCCACCCTGCCTGCCTGGCACCAGGTTCAGGTTACAGCTCTGCCCATCCCACTCGAGTCCTGGGAGGAACACAGTAGTCCCTCCACAGACAGGGCCTATTGATCGCGGTGTCAGAGGCCATATTATACAAAGCCCTCATGGCGCTGGCAGAGGTTTCTACCAGTCAGTGTTGGGTCGTGTGTACAGCCAACAGATGACATTTAAGCTATGGCTTGTGTAGGCCTGCTGAAATGGAGCTGACAACCGTACTAATGGCTACTTTACACATGGCATTTCCCTCCTGGCTTATTAACACTATTAAAACACAGCTTGTTCGAGGTGAAGGCCATGTCCCATTGTTTCGACCAGATACAGTCACCGAACCAGTGGGTGTAAATATTTCTCATTAGCAGGAGCTCTTTGAACAGCCTTTTCTTTTCTTCCTAACCTGTAGGCCAGCCTTAACCAAACACACATTGAGCTGCCTAATTTGAAAAATATTCTGAGGTCAAACCAAACCTTTGATAACAGCTCTTATCAACAAATGAGACTAAGACGCAACATATTTCCACATCACACAAGTGGGCTTAGGGCTATGCAGCACAAATAAATAATTGATCAACATACAGAAGAAACATAAAGTTGTGTAAGCCATTAAATAGGTACAAATAATAAATTGAAAAATTGAACACTGAATATTTTTTAATTTGCGGTAAATTAGGGGCCACAACACAGAAATCAGAATCAGAATCAGATTTATTGGCCAGGTATGCTTACACACACAAGGAATTTAACTTCGGTGAACTGAAAGAAGCTGCACTGAAATTGACAAGGAGGTAATTCTCTTGATTTACAGTCCTGTTATGTTCTGATTTTACAGAATACATAAAGGTCACATAGGTACTCAGTAATGCACATAAAGCCCAAGAGGGCCACCGAAACAAGAGAATGTACAGACACAAGGCGCTAGGTTACTTATTAGTACTTATTAGAATATGCTCTTATCTTCTCAGCAGATCAGCCGTGCGCACCAGCTCATTCAGATCCCCTTTAATGGACAATCAGTCATTATTGTCATGGTATCAACCACCTTGATGCACACGGCGGCTCAAAGACATGTCAAAAATGGTTAAACCTACATTTGGACCCCTCCATGTATAGCTCCAGAGGTAATTGGTGCTCTGCTCACGTCCACAGGCAGATGATATGGTTACACGCAGGAAGAAAGGGCTGCCTTTGATTCTAATGGAAGCCTGATTATTAAATATAAATGGGGCTGAAAGGACCGTGGACAAATGCACACAGTCACAGGAAACAGCCGTTTAAATTGTTTTTCACGCTGGAGCAATTTAGGACATTTTTTGGACACAGTGTCCTGTGAGATGGCAGTGTCTTATTTGTGTATTCACATGTAGAGCATGAGGCATGAACAAAAATAAAATGGTAACATTAGCCAAAGCAGTCAGGCAGGTAGATAGTTATGAGGAAGTCTTGTGGGAAAGGTCCAAATATTGAAATGCAGAAAAAAATTCAGATTTTATCAGGAGGAAAATTGATTTATCAGTGTGTCATTTATCAACTAAGCTTACTAGGTCATACTCTGCAATCCTTAAATTCTAAATGTTGCTAAAAGGTGATTCGATACATTGTTGGTATAATTGAATACAAATCTAAATTATGAATTTGAAAAGTGCAAATGGCTCAATGAAAATGAAAAGCTTTAAACATTTGTAATTATTTGCCTCAAATCAGTGCATGACATTAACTAATGCTACAATTACTTGGCTCTATAATTCACCATTTAATCATTCTATATTTTAGAGCGACGCTGTAACTTTCCCTATTTTCTTCTGAATTTAAATCAATTATTATGTGTTCTTCTTCTTAGTCTTATGATAACTAGAAGAGTCTGTCTCAAATGCATGGGAAGTATTCTCTTATGTGTCTCGAGGAAGTTGGGAGCTTTCTTTTTAATGACACCTCTTTTCACAGGTGCTTTGGTGCTTTGTAGAACACAGATGCTTTTGTCTATTTAGCAGCTGTTAAGGGAAAACTGCATACTGCAGAATATGAATTAAGTTTAAGCTAACTTGTTAACTCTAATTAGCACCCAGTATCTAAATCAGTTCCACAGTAGGTCTACATACCATAATAAGTTGCTAAACCTTTGTAGTTGTTTCCCTGAGTGCTTTACATGATCATCCATGTTCTTTAAACTTACTATCTTCTTAAGTAATGACAGGATTCCAGTTTCATACATTCTGTGTGCAGTTTGGTCTCCATTTCTCACAAAACACTGCCCTCCTGAAAATGTCCCAACGTAGTTTGGATGAGCCTGACCCTGTTCACTCTGACTTTATGCAGACATTTTTTGTACCAGCGCTGTAGTAAATGTTTGTGTGAAGTTGGGATGAGGCGATGTGTGACCACAGCAGGTGGGCGGGATGATGTTATTCATGTTGTGCAAAGTTTTGCTGCTTTAGACTCTTCACTGCTCGCTTGGGTTGTATTTTATTTTTTATTGTGTTTGCCCTGTGGAAATGTCCTTATACATGTTGTTGTGATATTAACACAGAAACAGTCACCAATACAGAAGACTTCTCCTCCTCCTCCACCATCCTGCCACCCTATTTAGCCAAATTGAGTATAGTAAGCTGTATGGGTGTATCTCACATATAATGTCCTGCTATGGGTTGCATAGAGTGAAAGGCAGTTACTGAAAATATCAGGGCCAGATTCAAGGTTCAAGGTTGTCTTCATTATCCCTGTGAGAGGGCAATTTGTTTTGTAGTCAGCAGTACAATACATATATACAGCCAACCAGCATACAACATAAGAAGGACACTAAGACAAAGAAAGTCCAATGGACAATAAATACAATATAAAAAAACATGAAAAAAGCAACCCAATTAGTCGTTAAAAAAGGTGATGGCCACAGGGACAAATGATTTCCTCAGTCTCTCTGTCCTACATGCTGGCAGGTTGAATCTGCAAGTGATAAATATGATCTGCCAGGATTGACTGGGCCTTCTTTACTCTGTATAGATATGTAAGGTCAGAGAGGGACCAACCTGCGATTTTGCCCCACCATGTTAATGTACGCTACATTTTGTTTTCGATTCTTAATGCTGAGTGAGAGTGAGTGACATTATCCTGAAGTTATATAGAAAATGTCATGCTTGACAATCGCTAGCCAGGATACTTGTGCTTTGGCTTTATCTGCTTATCTTTTTAACAAGATTGAACTCCCTCTTTTAGTTATTTCTGCACGTAATTAAACTTGTGTTTCACCTGTAAATGACGTTTGTCGTCTTTGGGATTGGGAGACTCTGTGCTCATTTAACACCTCCTGTTCGTGCAAACACCTCTTTAAAGGTGTAGTTTTTTCAACAGCAACACCTTTGAAATAATCAAATGCTGCGACACATTCTAATTCACGTAATTAGGGCGGTATGAACAGGGACTGAGAAAACAAATGCAAATTTCATGTCAGAGCTAACAGGGTGATGAATAGATGTGGACACAGCAGGAGAGGAAAGTTGTCTGAGAGAATGTCGGGGAGGGGGGTCAGGGTGTGAGCCAAAAAGAAAAAAATCACATACACCCCTTAGGGAAGAGAAAAACATGGGGAGGATGGAGGTGTGGAGAATATAGCGGAAGTAGACATCAAATAGGTGCGAGAGAAGTGGGATGCTGTCATTACCCCTGAGAGGACAGGTGTGGACCATGATTAAGACGGAGTTTCACTGGCAGCCATCTGGAAACAGCCCCCCCATCACCCGCAAGGGATGGGACATTTTGCAAGCATCCACACAAGAGGCCACACATTCAGACGCACACATGCATATACACACAGCAGCATCCTTTATGAGCGTGCTTCTGGGGTGAAACAAACAAACTATAGGCAGCGATGCTGCAGCTGAATTGAAGCTAGAGGGACTCTTGACATGAATAATGAATACAATAATATCTGCCTCCATTTTAGATCTTCCTCTTCCTGCAAACACTGACACAACCTCTGCTATAGGTGTCGCTCAGTCTGTCCTGACTACTCTGCTGGCTCAACCCAAAATCATTTCCCTACCTTTCGGAGCTGCAGGGTAATAAGGGAGCAGGAAGAGTGAGGGAGAGAAAGAGGAAGAGTCTAAATGAAAAAGCAGCCTCGGTTTAACATCTTCTCTTTCTAGGGCACGGCTAAGCTTTATTGGATTTTTTTTTTTTTCTCCTCCTAGTTTCGTCAAATCAGAAAGAATTTTCTCATAACCTTTGGCACATGTGCAATGTCAAATTTAATCACTTTCCTTGTCCAAATACATTGTTCATGAAATTAAAACGCAAATACAGGGGCGAAAAAATAATTTAGTGTCTGACAAGGATAGCATATTATCCGGTCCTACATCTTCTATTTCTTGTTAGACAATATATGAGGCTCAAGTCCCTGCTCTGCATCTTAACTCTACTTTAATCAGAATATGTATGAGACTTATGAACCCACTTAATACCTAGCTCCATTGTTGTTACACAGTAACAATAACAGAAAGTAATCCTCAAACTGCTTCTTTTGATTGAAGACACTGAAACGGTACGGTACATTTCAGCTTGTATAACATGAGGGTCAAGAGTGTAAAGCTCCTTAAAATGCAATAGCATGATGGAGTTTAGGTGGAGAGGGGCTCCTAAAAGCATTGGCTGCAAAAAACAAAAACAATACAGCATGTTTTTTATTTGTAATGTGAGGACAAACAAGCAAATCTTCAAGTTGTAGGATCAAGGTCAGATATGATTTGTCTTAGTTTCTGTTTCACTTTGAAACATTATTTTATAACCTTATGTGACAAATATGCAGCTGTTCTACTGAGACAAACACCCACCCACATGTCCATCCAGTCATCCACCCATCAATAATGCAGTGATATAATTTGCTAATGAAAAGATATAAAGCATGTTAAAGGCTGGTTGTAATTGCCTCTAATGGCCTGTAGATTATTGCACATTAAAAAAATGTGTTGCCCTTTTTATACTTTACTGCAGTGTCTGTCTCATTAATTCTGGTCTAGTTTTTAACAGGACTCATATATAAGTATTTCATTAAAAGAGTGATTGCAATGGGTGTTAGAATATGAAGCAGGAACATTTATACCCTCATTTGATGCATAAAATAGCTTTTTCTCTGCTCAAACCTCTGCCTCTTAGATCAGCCACGAGTTCACTTCCATTTATTTTAAGCATGTAGTGCAACGTCTGTGGTCCAGATAACATTTCAGTGTTTTAATATTGATGTTCACACTCGGGATCTAAATCCAAATCATTCTTAGGAGCATCTATAAATAAATAATTGATGATCGTAACAGCGTCAATAAGAGCCATTAAACAGCTTGACCAATGCATTAACTGCACAGCTGCTTTTGAATCAGGTTTATATTAAGCTTTATAATAGGGTTAATTTCCTGTTGCTCCGACGAATGCACGGTTCATCATCATCAGCTCAGAATCCTCTCTGCTCAAAAAGGTGCTCGTGCAAGGCAGTGGGACGGAATCAAAATCATTAAAAAGTAATACAGTGTATCTGGAGGGTGTGTTTTGTATGAGGCTATAAGATCGTGTGCAGGATGTTGAAGTGAGTATGAACATAGCTAAGCAGGTTTCATGCAAGAAACAAGCATCAGAGCTAAATGTTTCAAATGCATTACTTTATCTGACTCCTTCACTTGCTTCTTAATGAAATAAGGTAAAAAAAGAAAGAAAATGGTGCATAAATGTATTAAATATGTATCACCCTACACATTAAACTAATTAATTAACAACCACATAGGAGTCTTTACCAGATTTTCTCTAACTTGTCTGGGTAGACTAAATTTCCCTTGGTGTTTTGGGGTTTTCCTTTCTCCAAGTAATGAAAATAGAAACCAGAGCTTCATGAAGTAGAAAATACTCTCAATCATGCATGCATGAAGTCAGCAGTGCGGGAAAGATGGAGAAACTAAAAGTTGCCCCCGTGGAGGGGCCTCATTTGGATGCATTTGATAGAATGTGATTTTGTCTGCATACTTACGGTTTGTGAAGTAAGCATCTCTCGCCTAGAATAAGTTTTTTTACTCTCAGTAACTCCACAGATTTGCTCACATGGGGAAGTTTTCGGGTGTTTGCATAGCTGATACCGATTGTAGTTTGCACACAAACTTGCTTCAACAGGATTTCTAAAGTAGTACCAAAGTGCATTGGAAAGATTCCAATACTCCTCCACTCCTGCAACTCCTACTGGTACACCTACAGCAAACAATACCTTTGTGCTCTCAGCAAATAACCACAGAAAATACAAACTCGAATCTCAAATATGAGGAAGCGTTCTGTTTCTCACTTATTACATTCTTTGTTATGTTTCACGGGGAGGATGTCTGCGATTATCTCACTCAGCTCGTGCTGAAGATCCCTGTTGTCTGTGCTGCCCCTGCAGATGAGCCAGTGACTGCTGGCACTGTTATTGTGAGCAAGGAAGAACTGAATAAATGTTGCAATCAGGCCAAATGGCAACCCAAAATGAAAATGTTTATTTAGTGTTAAGATTAATATTCAAACCATATACTCAATAAAAACACTCATTCTTTTTTTTTCCTTTGGGTGTCGATTCCGGAAATATGAATATGAGCTTAACTGGTAAAAAAATAATAGATAAGTAGCTTTGATTCATTTTAAATATTTGTATTTTTTTATCACTAATATGGGAGAAAATAATTAGTGAAAAATAGACAAACGATGTGTTGGTTTGTGTTTCCTCAACCTAAATAATGACATTTTCGTTCCAATTAAAAATACAGATCATAACTAAGCTGAATAAATCTTTTATCACCCTGTTTGGGAAATTAAGTCTTAATTTAAAATCACTAGGTAAATCATCGGTAAATCAGGTAAATCATCCTTTGTCTTTGTGATTACAATGCCCTTGGTCTGTCCAAAAATCAGGCTCAGTCATTTTGCATTTCTTGTAATTTTTTCCCCCACTTAAGATCGAAGACCATAACAAGACAAGGTCAACTCCAGGCTTTGTGATGTCATTCAGAGACATTAAGGGGACGTCAAACACACTATAAGATAGTGCACTATACTTCCATATTGTTTAAAAAGTCTACGAGTTGAAGTCTAAATAACCCAAGCATCTGCTCTGTCACAGTGGCATTGAGTGAAACAATCCTCTCTTTGTATTTCATGAGCAACAATATCTAGATCAATGTAGAATAGCATATTATGCCAAGAGCTATTATAATGAGTTAAACTATACAGAAACACCAAGGTCTGTCTACTTGTCCCTAATTAAAAGTCCCATTTCTGTTTCCCAAGGTCTCTTGCCATTCTCCAGCTCTCCACCACATGCCCTTTAATCTTTGGTTTGTTCAGAGTACTTGTTACCGTGAGCTTTCTCACTTTTGAATTTGTATTTTTCTCTTGGAGTTTTCCCTTTTTGGATCACTTTTGTGCCAATGTCAACGCTTTGTACTTGTTTAGTTTTCTATTTAGTTTATTTCAGTGTTTAGATTTCATTTCCTGCTTTATTTTGAAATTCAAACTTGTGTTCTTCTCCTTCTTCCCTTTGTGTTGCTTTAATCCATCTGTGTGTTCTTCTTTTCATATTCCTGGGTTAAGCTTTGTGATTTTTTTCTGAGCTCTTACGTGTTTTGTTTCTCCCCGTGTTTGGACTTGTACTTAGGACCTTGTTACTTATTATTTATTGGAATTTAGACTTTGATGAGAAAGTACTTTTTTGTGCTCTTTTTGCCCTCTATTAAGATTTCAAAAAATGTTAAATCTGCAATTGGCTCCAGTTCCTTCTTCCTCCATAACTGTAACAAATTGGTACTCTACCTAACACAGTCTGTCTGTTTCAAAGTTGTGACACCGCGAGACATAAGTCAACTCTTTCATTATCACCTAAGGTCACACATCTGGCTCTGGATCTTACTGCACCTACTGTAGGTCTTTATCTGAGCTTTCACTTTCTCATTCTTTTTCATTTGACTCTCATCTTCTAACAGACTTATGTTTTAGACTCCCTCAATGATTCTGTAAAGAATCCTTTCTGTCTCTTACCCAAAGCTGTCCACTCATCTGACGTTATTAACCTTCTGTCCTTATTCTAAATAACCCTCATTCATTGCTCAATTCATTTATCTTTGTAACATACAGTAACCTTGCATGAAGCAGTCACCTCTGCACCTGAGCAAAGCTTCACCGAGCAGCCTGCACCAGGCAGCCAGCTATCTAATGGGCCGTTGTGGTGCACGGCAGGAACAGGCGTTCCTAATGATCCATAACTGAGCAGCAGTGGGCTGTACAGTAAGAGCACTCAGGAGCCTCGTGAAATCTAACCCCAATCTCATTTTTGTAACAGCGTGTGCTTCCTGTAGCTTATAACATGGCGTCACTGGTGGGCGTGAATAATAGAGGAGTGAGACGAGCTCCAAGCACCTCGTCTGCCAACAATCGGCCTTCCTGTAACAGTTTTAGCATATTTGTTGCAGTATCAACCTTCCATAGATGCCGCTGACGCACTACCATTGTTGACCAGGTAATGAAATCTGTTTTGGCTCTGAGATTTTCAATGTGGTCATATTTATTCAAGTCGGCTTCAGCCACGGCAGATTCTCCAAAGTCGCTCCTTGCACGCATGCAGACGGGCTGAGCTGCTCTATTGTTGAGGGAGAGAAAGCAGAGAAAGAGACTGTGCTGATGCTTCACAGACCCTAATCCTATTGGAAGCCAGGCATGCTGTTTGTTTCCCTGTGTTGGCCCTATCAGTCACACTTAGATGAAGCCTGAGGGGGAGTAATGTGGGTAGATTGGGCCTGAGTGGCACGCGGAAGTCGGCAGGGCAGATGGGGGACTGCGGAGTAATTCTGTGTAAAGTAGCACAGCCAGAGGTTCAGTTCGCCGTGGATGGATGTGTAACGTTAATGAAGAGAGATGAGATGAATCTTGATACTCAGAGGAGGGAAATGTCTCTCTCTCTCTCTCTCTCTCTCTCTCTCTGACACACACACACTCACATTCACACACAATACTCGAGAATGGCCCTATGGATTATGAGCCGATAAACATCATTCGGCGCGCTGCTGTTTCTGCAGTGTCTCCACTTTTACATGTTTCAAGAGCGATAGAGTGAAACTTAGAAGGAGACTACTCACTGATATATGGTACGAGGGAAAAGTGCTGACATAATACATTGCAAGTTCTTGAAAAAAAAAGAGACTGTGATAGGCTACACGTTGTCGCTGTATCAGTGTGTAATGGACTTCCTCTGGATAAAGTCTGTGGAAGATGGAGAGGGGGAAAGGCTGACATTTGAAAATGTCTCCATCTGATCTCGAGGTCTATCTAGCTTGATGGGACAACAGTGTCAATGGGATGATTCAGTGTGCCTATTTTTAAGCCTCCAGCAGACACTTTTAATGTATAGCCAGCTTGTTTTTTTTTTTTTTTACAGCGGAGCTATGACTTTTAAAATATGCAGTGATGGATGTCACATTCAGTCAGAGAGTGCATTTCCGCTTCCTTGCAAATAAATAAAACATAGATGTGATCTATTTTTGCACTATTTTAACCTGGCAGCCTAAATAAGCTGTGATTAAATCAATGAGAGGACCTTTGACAATGTTGATTATCTTATTAAAAGCTAAGCAAATAGCATTCAGTGCTTAAAAGATGGCTGTTTTGAAGCTCAGTGAGCTTTATAATGAGAATAAGAGCAGATGAGAAATTATTTGGACTCTGTTTTCCTCTTCTATTGCGTGGTAGCTAATGAGCTCCGAGTGTCTTGGACTGAGTAAGTAGAGGGTGGTTGGTGTTGAACTTTTATTTACGCATCATCAATTATAGTCTTCAGTTGGTTTCAAGGTGCAGATTAGTGCTTGCACCATGACTTCAAAGCCCTTTGCTCTGCATTACAAAACAGCTGTAAAGAATCAGAACATGGCTCCTTTCTCTTATTCTACCTGCTAATGAAGATTTATGGCTGCTGTGGCAAATCACAAATGATTTACATAGCACGACGGGAGGCCTGCCACAATTGGAAGGAGAGAGAGAGAGAGAGAGAGAGAGCGTGAAGAAAGAAGGAGGGCTATTAAGATGTTTGAGTTTTGAGGCAGGCTTGTAGCTCCATTATTATGCACACATACTATATGTTCCGCTGGGAAATCATTTTAGATGGATGATCATATCTGTCAGATTCATAAAGCACAAAAACTGTCAACAGTGTTGTGATATAATGGTGATTAATACACTCACACACAGGGTCTGAATCTAAACGGGTATAAGTCTGATGCCATCCTGATAAAACCACATTTTTAACTTTATTCCTCAGTTGGAGCTTAACCTTAACTTAGACGTTTATACGATGCTCTCTGTTCTCTCTAAAGACCCACCACTTTCTAGAAAAACAGGAACACCCTGCTTTTAAACCTTGTTAATTCATTGATGTTTTTAATATTATTAAGAATACAAACTATTTTGTCATTTACAGATACTGATGCATGACTTTCAGGATTTTCTCTTGAAATCCAAATTTCATTTTTCTTGTTTGTAAGAGTTTTAAGCAGAAGTCAGAGCCCTTTGAGTTTTAGCTGATCCCTAATATAAGTCGAAGCACTGGTTAACTTTATGTTTTCTTTTGTTTCCAAGGATTTTTTAAACTTTAAATAATCTATGATATGTTCATAGATAGTCTATTTATGTACTCACAATCTTTTAAGTGAAGTGTCTGAATGATTATACAATTGCAACCTCAGTTTTTTAAGAGATGGGTAATGAATTAACCAAGTAAGTATACTGGGTTTGATGAGGCCAGAAGAAGATATAATAATTTTTTTTCCAATTTGCATTAAATATCTATCATGGAGGAAAAGGTATCCAGGACTCAAAAACGAGGAAGTGACAACAAACTATCTACAAACAGTTTCATAGTATCCATTCAGTGCAGAAACCCAGCTGTAAAAAATGATATTACCGTGCAAGCAGAGTACATATTTGAATAAAATTATTAGAAAGATGGCGAAAATCGTGCAACCCTTCTCTTCTCTATTGATCATGACAAGACTGATAGTCGTCAGAATCTCATTTCTCTTTGCCTTTGCAAAACCTGAGAAGCAGGTGGACCCTCAAAAGCCTGAAGCTTGGAAAATCAATCAGGAACGTAAGCATGAGTTCCACACAGCTCTCTTGTATGGCCGTCCTGCTATGCCCAGGTTAGCTTTAATCATCACTGATCCCTCACTACTATTCAGCGGCTCACAGCTCCTTCTCCTGCTCTGAAAGCCTTTGATATGGATAGGTGTGAAACCGGCTCTCATTGCTGATCCCTACCTCCACCAGGCTCACTATCCCAGTAATTCAGTTTGCAGTCTCCGGTTTTTGAATTGATTACTTTGCTTTGCCTCTATAAATTGGTGTCTGGAGAGCATCCCCTCTCTCTTCTCAAAAAACACCATCAAATCAAATGGAAATCTAATATAGGCGGGTAATGGATGACGGATAGTGGGTGACCTTTCGTTCAGAATGATGTGTGCAGGTGATGACTTGACATCTGCAGAGATGAGTCCACAGCTGGATCTATCTTACTCGCTCTCTAGTGGGTTTCTCAGTGTGCTAAACAAGTGTAGCGCTCATCTAGCCAGAAGGACTTCCTTCATGGTGTGAGCAGTGTGATACAGGTCCAAGGTCAGATCTGTAATCCACACAGCAGAGATGTTCCTGATGGGAAAATAATTACAGCAATACCTTTTTTTGATTCTGAGACCTTTTCTCTGCTCTCTAGTCCTCTCAATCCCATTTTCCCTTTCTTGTGTCCAGCAGATCAAGCCTGTTCTCATTCCTATGGGACATTTTGGCAAAGCCCTTGGTGTCTTATACAATGCCCAATGTACCCTTCAATGTTGGGTTTTTAATCACATGTAACTCAAAGTCTACTGATGCAATATTAGACATTCAGAACAAATGTTGTAAGTGATGTGGAAGAAAGATCAAGACAGTTGTACTAGGGTGGTGGTTGGGGGTGAGGGATGACCCAAACAATACCGGAAACTGTTGCCCAGGAGACCGAGGATCGAATGACATCTGACTTTATAAAAACGTTGTTCTTCTGCGTGAAACTTTCCTCATGATATTCCCCTTCCCCATGTTGGAGCTTTCCTTCAACTCCAGCTCCATTATTGATCTCAAATCACTAGTCGAACACTAAACAAAGTGAACTCACTTAAAAGGTTGTCCAGATTCTCTTATCTGAATAACCCCAGAAAATTGGCTGTCGCTCTGAGAGACTGTCAACAGACGATAGCCCATGCATTTATTAGATTAGCCAGGAAGGAAGCGGTTACTATGTCTGTACAACTCACACCTTGGGTTTCAGTACCATATGCAAAAGGAGATCTTGTGCGCCAGAATACAGTAAGATGCCAAAGTGATGTGATGAAGCCTTATTAATTGCCGACCTGCGATAAGGAATTACGGCAGATCTCCAGAATACATTTTTGGTGCACTCTGTAATTGAATGTAAAGATCACGTGCTTCATAGCTCGCTAGCACTTAGGATTTTGTAAGAGCAGCAGGAGGTTCTGTGAGAAAATGTCCACATGGTAGGAGGTGAGGAATGGAGGTAACTCTGAATCATTATGTAGGCATGTGTCAGTCTGACTAAGTGATGCATGGGAGATTTCAGGACATTCAGACCGTCTAGACTCGCCTTATAGTCTTAAGCAATACTCTTTTGCTGTTGTCGCCGTTTTCGCACATTCATCACACCCTCCTTCAATTTGATTTCTTATTTCTCTGATCCTGTCTGTCTCAGGATTCCACTCAACCCTGCCACGTCTAGACAGCCACTGTCGAGGCCGATATTGCCATATCACCGATCAATGTATCACCCCGAATAAACACATGCAGCACAGCTGGCCAGTGTGCGCTTCCTTGGAGCAACAGATACAAACAAACACATGTACCAACATACATTTTAAAATTACACAGCCCCTGACTGAGTCTGCATACAGCCCCTGACTGAGTCTGCATACAGCCCCTGACTGAGTCTGCATACAGCCCCTGACTGAGTCTACATACAGTCCAATAGATGAATGTCAACCCTACATGTAAATACCCTGCTGCTATGTTGTTGTTGCATGTGAAGACCCCGAGTTATATGGAATTTCGAGGAAAAGGGCTTCTGAAGGGCATCTTTATCCCAGTAGGTTAGAATACAACCTATGAATTACTTATGGTGTTGTTGCAGCTAACATGGAGCCACTCAACAGCTTCATGCTTAGAGCACATCTCCTTCCAGCCTGTGCTAGCGCTTTATGAAATAGCATTGACCCCGGACAGACTTGAAACCGTACTTCCTCATCTAACAGGACAGTCAGAGTCGGACATGCAATTAAAAAGGAACAGAAATGTTGTTTGAATATTTCATCAGCCAAGAAAAGATGAACACCAGGGATGGAGGAATACTGTCAGTTTTAATGCAAGGGAACCATTTTTTAAGGAGCTAGGACATTTTTATTTTTTAGCATGGAGGAGTAAAGGACTTAACAATATTGAAAAGAGAAGGGAAGGATAGATGGATGGAGATGTAAAATGTGACAAGTCAAAGGAGTGGCGGAGTGAGAGAAGGCGAGTACAAATAGAATGGACAAGTCAATATACAGAGGATAAAGTTGACCTATGCGTTCCAGAAGTTTTTAGCTTAGCATGCCTTGTAGGATTATTAAAAAAAGTTAGACATGGATGGATATACTGAAGAGTGCATAATCTGAATAAGTGAAGCCTTATCTTTTCTCTATTGAACATTTTAAAGAAGACTGTGCAGTGCAGCAATTTCACCACCCAGGGAAAGAAAATAGATCCAAGACCAAGGACTCTTTCAAGGTCATTCCTTCCTCTTTTCTCTCCTCACAACAGTCTTTTCAGAGCAAAACCACTTTGTATCATACAGTCGTGATCACAGCTATATTCCCCACACGTATGCGAGAGAAAAAGAAGCTTGGATGATCTGTTACTTCAATAGTGGGCTTGATTTTTGGCAGAGCAGGTTAATTTGAAATGAGACATCAATGTATCAGATTACCTTCAAAGTGGGAAACCAGCGACGATGTGCTTTGCAAGTGCAAAAATAAGTTGCTCTACTTCTTTTGTGATGAAGTCATGTATTTGCTGTAACAAGGCTTGGCTGCTATAAATTAGGGAAATAATGAAATATAAAATGACACGCACTGTCTAAAAGTAGAGGCTGAGATTCATTGAAACAGGAAATGAGTCAGACTTTATCTGAACACCTGAAGTACCTTTTCTCTTCTGGCTGTGTTGAAAGTTACACTTAATTTGTCGGCTACTTCTCAGTGCCAGTTATTGCATAAATAGATTGTGCCTTGAAACTGAGAACCCAGAGAAAGTAACCTTCAGTCCTCTCTGCTATCACATATTATATGAACATGTTTTTCCTTACTTCCCCTTCCAAGAGGAACAAAAAAAAAAAAAGGACATAATTAATAATTGCCTGGACTGGAAGCTTTGAAAAGACTCTCGAGAATATCGAGGCAACTGTGGTGCAAGCAGAGCCTTACATCGCTTGTTCTGTGTGCAGCCTAGATTTCCTCCTCCTGAGATTGGTGTCTCCCTGGCGACTGTCTGGTCCAATTGAGCCTAGTGCTGATGGCCTGTAAAATCCCAGTTCCTGGAGCTCAAGCTTCTAAAACATTCATCATTCCCTCACTTCCCTCTTGGTACACCTTCAGCCTGTTTCAGAGGATTTGACAGGGTCTTTTCTTGTACTTCCTACTAACCACTACTCTAAAAAGAGTGTCACCGGGTAATTGAGAGTTTTCTAATCACAATTCAATTTTTCTGGTCAATAGGATGGCTGAGGGTCAAGAGCAATGTGCTTGCTGTGTTCATGACCTAGCTAAGATCAACTCACCTGGTGTTAATTTCCTTTGTGTGACGTGATTGAGTCAAACAATGTGCACAGGCTTTCTTCTATGAGAGCCTTGAACTACTTTGAAAGAAGATTACTTACAGCTAAAATCATGGACATTTTAACCTTTGCTTTTTCTTACAGTTTACTTCAACATCACTTACTGACTCTAGTGGGAGGAAATGAGCCAATATCTTCTCAGGGTACTCGAATAAACACATTCCAGCATGGAAGATTACACATTTGGCTTCAGATAAGGCGATTAAGGGTCATTCTGTATCCTTGATTCATCATGATGTTTTTAAGCCCTTGTTGCCATTCTACATCAAGCTGATGTGTTGCTTTACCTCCACAGAATGAAATTAGTTGTTTTTCTTTAAATCAGCCAGCAGTGACGAATGTGCAGTTTTCCACACTTCTTGCCAATACCTCTTCTCAGCCACGGGGCTATTTGTTGCTAAATAAAGATCAATACGGAACAAGATATCCATGCAGATACTTGTTCTCTGAGACATTTACTCATTAGTTCAGCACATTTGTGTTTGAAACAGACTTGGCCTTTGTGCACAAGAAAATCATCTGTTACAAAAGGAGATAAAAGGGTTTTGAGAGCAAACTGAAGAATTTAATTAAAATGATGCACTAATGTAGAAAGAGAAGAGTTAAAGCAGCCATGATTTGTGTGGGAAAAGAAATACAGCGATTTAAAAAAGATTGAGCAAATAATTGCAAAGGGTTTGCCACAGAGCAATGGCCTTCTGTGCTTCACTTTCAGTGCATCAAAGTGTATACAGTAAAAACTCTTTGTGCTTGTGTTGTCACTTGATCAGAGCAAACAGAACCTGTCCTTCAGTGCTATCAGCTGTGTCCCAGTCAGCAGGCTCTTCTCATCTCCTGTAGATTCGCACATTATAACTCTTACATTCCCAGCTGTTATCTGGTTTGAGTCTATAAAACTGTGAAAAAAAGTGCCGCTGCATAGTGTTTATGTAGTCATCTAAGGCGGGGTCCTTAACAAATGTATCATTTCCCTGTTTCTGCTGATGCTGTGTGTTGACACATCCAAGTGTTCGGCTCTGTCGCAGCTCCTCTGGGGAAGTCCAGCTAATAGAAATAATTGCATTTCTTATTCTGTTTGCAATTTCAATTCATCTGTTTGTATTTCTACATACTCCTGATAATCCATTCCTGCAGTCATCTTTATGAAGGTAAATCCTAGTGATCAAATGCCTGGCGACATCACACTCCACTCTCTCCAGTGATCCAAAAACAAATCTCAGTGTGATTTTGACCTCTGCTGCAGCCATCCATGAAAACAAACATCCTAAAGATAAAGGGGAATCAAACACCAAAGGATTTGCATCTTAAAATCGTTCTGCTGTTTTTTCAGCCAGACTGCACAAACTGGCAGATCAGTTTTTTCGGGTGGGAAAGCCGACTGGAAACGTCCCTGGTTTTGTCCCTGGCAACTGATAGTGCCCAACATTTTTTGCAGCAAGGGCACCTCAAAATCATGTACAGTATGTGTGCCGCTGTCCTCCAATGTCTAGTAGTCAAGAGAGTAGCGACTGTCAAAGCCAAAATAAATTACACACACACACACTCATACGCAGTAAACCCACCATTTCGTCTGAATATAAAATAATTTACAATCTTGTCCTTGTGAAAATTCAGTGAACTATATCTTATCTGTTGTCCGTTGCTTTTCTACTAAAAGCATCCAGTGTGACATGGAGCTGAGGGCTATTGTAGAAGATAAACAGCGGCTGTGTGTATGCATGCAAATTAGACATATTAAAATTAAAGTGTCTTGGTTAATCATCCTTTATCAAACCCTCCAATCTGCTTTGCAGTCCTCATCACTGGTCAGACTGACACAGCCTCTGAGACACACTAATAACATTGCTCATCCAAACAGAATTAAACCTGAAAGGCTTCAGCAACTGGTGGGATCCCCAAGGAACTGCAGCTAAAACGCCTGGATCGAGACATCATGCAGGCAAAGTCAAAAGAGTTCTCAGTAACACCTTTGGAGTTCCCAAGTGAACACCTCGACAAAAAACAATTTTCAGTGTTAAAAAGACGTTAAGACTTGATTCAATTATATGAGTAATAATGAAGCCATACCGGAATCTGAATGCCAAAAGTCCATAATGTCTAAGCTCATGGTCCTCATAGCAGCATTGTATAGTGAACTAAATGAGCGCCATTCAGCTATTGTGTAAGTCAAAGCCTATTTGAAAGGGATAAAGAGCTTTGTTATTAAGTTCATGTGGGAGGCAAGTTCATTAGTGGTGTGGATGAAGTGGGAGGTGTGAATCAAACCGGAATCACAGAGAGAGGGAAACACGGAGAGCTGAGCTAACCACAAACAGACTCCAAAGGGGCAGGTCTTTGGCCTCGCTGTCAATACTGGGTCGCACACACACACAAAAGCACACATTCCACACAAACATATACAGGCAGTCAATGTTACAATGATCACTAATTTCCTTATCCGATTCAGTCTGAACCCATTTTTTTCTTCTCTCTAATTACTCTGGGAGTCGATTAGTGTAATTGTGGCAGTTTACACTTGTGAGAAATGTTGCATACCAGCTACAGAGACAGCTAAATGGGAGCTGAAAGAATTGGGTCACATCAATACAACAAGATACAGTCAGTGTTCTCTGTAATCTAGTCTAGATTGTTCTAATAAGGTTGTTACGATCCTTTACGTTTTCGCCTGGATAGGAGGAGTCATTTGATGTTTGCTAATTTAAAGTACGTACAGTAACCAACGACAGTTGATAGCATGACAAAAGTTGTTCCAGTATTGGAAGCAATTTCACGATTTACTTGCAAAGTTTCATCATAAGGAGGACATGATGCGTTCAATTCATCTGTCAGGTTATACAAGGAGCTAAAATGTTCCTTTTAAAAAATCTCTCAAAGCTGTAATCTATTATTTTAGCCACTGCATTTACTATATTAACATAGCATACGACCCGAGGGAGATATTTGTTTTGATTGGCAGTCACTTTAAGCTGTTAATGCTAACATTGATAGATTACTAACATTTAGCTAACAAACTGGCAGAAAGGGAACAAACAGCTCAGGAGCTTTGCTTTTTCTTCAGTTCCATACATCTCAAAGATGATAAATGAAAGAGTTTTATTGATAGATATAAACGAGCTGTCCGGGAAATGAAGGCTCATGGCAACTTAGCAATAAAATTACTTTTCAACATGTAGGCTTTCACTCATGAGCAGTGGGAAATAGGGCCTCCAAGCAGGCCCATTAAGTCCAATAAAATAAACAAGAGAGGAAGCCACTTGATGAAATAGTGACCATTTTATTTGCTGACAGGCATCATAAATCAAATAAATGCCAAACACTCAACAAAAGAAATGTTTAACCTCAGAGATCCTCTTTTTCAAGTATCCATAAACAAAGACTGTAGGTTGAAATTGGACATAGATGAAAACAAAATCTCCTGTTAAAACATCCAGGAAACGTCAAGGTCACATGTGCAATCTGTCTTTTTATGTCAAACAGCTTCCCGTCTTTGTGTCTGTTTCACTTTATTCAGCATGAAGTCTTGCAGGGCTCTGCTGAGGGTCCCCTTACCCAGCGGTGCAGAATTAGCGACACAGGCAGGAAATTAGAAATATGAAATACTTCTAAGATATGCAGTCTTGGTAAATCAAGTAGAACGGCAGCACCAAGCGACCTCAACACTGAAATTCAATCAGCAGTGAGGGGGCGTTGTGAGAGTAAGCCTCCTGACAGACAGCGCTAAAAGGGGTCAGGAAGTCCAAGGCTACTGATCAATAAATGTGAGCAAGCAAACACATGATACATGCCCGACATGCACACACACATAAACACACTCTGTGATTGTCTCAGCAGGAATTACGTCTGGGTTTAGACTCTTTATTAGACAATACAATACATTTCTGTTGTCTTAAATCCTTTCTATACTACAGCTGAAAGGAACTAGAAAAGTTCTGACAGTGTTTTTACATTACAGAGAACCCTGTCAGTCAAGATTTGTTAGTCACGTCTCCCTCTAAAATGTGTCTGCTTGAATATAAAAGAGTCACTGAAATTCGAAACTTTAAACTTATTTTTCAGCTGTTTCATTCATTGGCTACCAGTTTAAATTACAGATTACAAACAAACAAATTTAGGAACAATAAACAATAGAAGAATGCTAACCCTAAAAGAAGCAGAGCTAGCTTGGCTAATGGTAGCAGCAAAAGTAAACTGCTGTAGGACATACTGTACGATATATACCAAACTGTCAGACAAACTCTGGTTTTATAACTTGATACGGCTTCGTCAGCTCTGGCTAGCTTAACATTTTTGTTAGCTTTGCACTAATCGTTGTTTGCTATTGTTCAATAACAATGGACCATACATCTGTTCTTCTTTCAGCTTTAAAACTCTATACCGGGTGGCAGACGTGATACCTACATGCTAGCAGGACAGCACAGCTTGTTATCATCTGTCTTGGAGCCGCAAAGAGAAATGATATCAGGTAAAACAAGTTGATTTCTGAACCGGCATACAGTACTTAGTTCTCTGATCCTGCATGTTAAGCAGCTTGGGAGGAATTCCTGACACAGTATCAGTTGTGTTTGTGACACTTGTGTCGGTATTTGAACATCTCTAGGAGAAACTTGTGCCTTTAAACACAATCGACACATCTGCTTTGTGTGTATTTACTACATCAGCCCTGTGATTGGGTTTTTTGCTATCGCCCCCAAAGGCTTTACAAAGAGTTAAGCCATCCTCCTCTCTCCCTTATTAAATGTTCCTGCCATTATTTCTGATGACTCCTCGCAGGCGTTCCTCTGAAAATAGATCTCCTTATTCGGAGAACAGACCGACATAGTAGCGGGTGGTGGAGCTGGTAACACAGGAAAAGAGACGGCTGAGAATATGTGTAGTGCAGAGAGGGGAAATCTGATCAAATGAGCCAATCCCCACGTTTGGTGCTAATGATCAGCCTGGAGGAGAAGCCTCCATCCGCTCACCAGATGTGTCTAAGATGGTAGCTACGGTGATAAAGGGATGAAGAGAGCATGGCCCATTATGGGTAACTGCCTCCACTAAAACTCTAAAGTGATGCACAGAAGAGGCTTTACATTACTGTGAACAATTTCCAAAGAATACATCAGTTTCCTTACTTATATTTCACCCTGCAGGCAGCAATACAGTTTATTTTAGTGCCCTATTAAAATCAGCCTGCAGACTCCAGATCTATCTCATCCACAGCTTGAGATCCGTCACAGTGAACAGCTCGACTTCTTTATCTGCGTTTTATTTTTGTTATGTGGCCTTGCATTAGCGAGCAGGGACCGTTTTCAACTCGCGCCACTGGTGCATTTACTTAAATTTATCCATCTGACAAAAATAACTGATGAGTGCCTTTGACTCATGATCTAATCTAGAAGATAAACAGCATGCAAACACTGACAGCACAAAAGGGTGCTGTGAATCTGGTCCTTGCTGACACTGATAGCTGTTCAGTGACATTTAAGGTGTTGGAGAACTTTGATCTTTCTTTTGTGCTTTGGCTGCAGATGCATTCACTTTAAGCCATATCATACAAGTGTGAATGCTGTTGTACTGAACATCAGCATAGCTGTGGTTCAATCAAATGATTATACAGAGCCACCTTTTTTTAAGGACATTTAGAGGTTTCTATGTATCCTGCACGAAGTAAAACATCTCTTGACAGTTGCTTTGGTGGCCTGTGATAATAATTACTCCAACCAAAGACTCAGCAATAATGTTAATCAAAAATGTTCAGCGCACCTGCTGCAAAGTAATACAAACTAGTTACAATAACTTTTTTTTTTAAGTTGACACAGAAAAAGGTGGACTTGTTTACTATGATTGATTTCCTGATGAGCAACATGATGCAGCCTGCCTCGGTGGAAGGAAACATACCGGTACTAGTGAGTGTAATGCAAAGTCAGTTTGTTTTAAATAGGTCAAAACATGGAAAATGAATCTGAAGGTCTGCCTGCAAATAACTAACTTTCTTTGGGCCCAATTATTGCTATTTATTGAACAAGGCCTTCTTGATTGATGTGAGTTCACAGTGGGCGATCCATGATTCATAGCCATTCTTCCTTTGAATATCATCATGAACCCTTCACATGTACGTTAATGAGTCATGGCTGTAATTAGGTCATTGAATAATTCATAGTGTTGGTATTAAAAAATGTATGCCTGCTTCAACACACAAAATGGAGTGTGGCTTAACACTGCAATCCACAACGGATGATGAAAGGACATAATGAGTGCTGATTGTCAGGCCTTTGTCTCAGTCTTTCTTTTAAATGGGGCCAGACAGAGTAAGCCAGATATGGTTTTCTTTAGAGGATAAAATATAATTCTGGTCGTGTCTTAAAAATGAACAATTCCTATGATCATTTCAAATGAACTGATCATTTTTAGGCAATAAACTTGGCTTCACTTTCAGGCTTCTACAACTATCTATGCCTTCAGTAGTAGTGGTTTTTACTCTCCATTTAATCTCATTTTTGTAATCTAACTGTCTACTTATCTTAACCCTTGAGAAGCTGGTCTAATTCCATTTAAATCTATAATCTCTGGCTGCGTGCGGAGCTATAAGGGCACAAGATTCACACGTTAGCTACATGGTGGAGCTCCCTTGAGCCGACTGTCGGAGGGAGTCAGAGCTCCTCCAGCTGTTTATATTACTGATGGATATCATTCTACTTTTCTCTCATTCGACTTTCCCCTCGTTCCCGGGAGAAACTAAGCT